>NC_045561.1:71547468-72747468 GCF_009819795.1 Aythya fuligula | reverse complement strand
GTCTGTGAAGACACGGCAGAAAATAACCGTGCTTCATGAAGAAAGAGCATGAAGAAAGAGTTTAATACATTTAGCAGAATCAGAGGTTCATTATTTAGTTTTAACCAACAATATTGTTCAAAATTCTATTAACCAGCCAGAGCTCCAGAGAGTAATAAAAGTAATCTTTTTCTGGGACCAGTTCAAACAGAGTTTGAGCCTTGGAGGTGCCTGGTAGTTAAAGGGTGGATTACTCATAACCAAATAAAATGTTTGCTTTGGGAGGTGGAATGAAGGCAAAGGGAGTCTCAGTGCAATTAAATATAACATCTCAAAGAAGCTTGTATACATATATGTATATATATATATATATTTACACAGACTATTGTCATTCTGTTCTCATGCTGATGACCTCAATATCCTGCATTAGGAATACTCATTTAAGTATAAATATTTCAGCTTTATATTGAGTGTCAAAAAGGCACAAAGAAAAAGACAGCAAACAGGCTGACTTCATATCTCTGTTAAATGCTCTAAGATCTCCTCTGACATTACACCACTGCTGTCACACACATACAAAGAGATTTATGTGTCCATCCAGTCCTTTAACTGAATTTATTAAAGATGGTATTTCCGGCTTAGTGAAAGTAACTGCCAGCTCTGTCCATTCCCACACTTGAGCAGCATTTGGCAAAGATAAAAAGGAATTTATCAGTAAACTATATATTTTTAAATGTTTTTCTGTGCACCTTTCACTCCCCCACCCATTATTTTTTTTACCAAATATCAACATTCTCTATGGAAAACAGTCACTTCCTTTCCGTCTGATTAAAATCAGCAGTGAAGGAAAGCGGGGGAGAGGGGGGAGGGAGTAAAGTAAGAACCACCCAGTGCACCAAGGGAAACCTGAGAATGATCAATTAATCTTCTGTTTTCAATCTGTGAGCTCTGCTGTCTTGAGCCTCATAGTCTTTTGTTTGTACAAATAAAATAAACAAATTAGACCTGATTGAGTGTACTGGAAAAAAAAAAAAAATAGAGGGGGGGAGGGGGAATTTTCAGTAGAAAGTTTAGTAATTACAAGAAATCCTTGCAGCCATTAGATAAATTCCTGGGAAATATGAGATTCTCCAAACATTTTCTTGTACCCAGTGTTCTGATTCTATCACGTCCTATGCACTGTGGCTTTGATTACAAATGAATCAAGGCTCATCTTTTTCTTCGGCCATGGCAAGTGCATTCCCAGCATTTAAAAAGGGAGTTTTTTACATGCCAAGATCATCTGTGATTTAGTGGCTCATGGGCTCATCTGGATTTAATTTTTGAGTCTGGCACCAAGTCCCTAATTGATTTGGTCAGTTCATTCCATTTCTCAGCTCTGAAGCTCCTCATCTGTAAAACTTGAGGGATGATAAACATGCCAGAAGCCCTGTCAGTAACTTACTGGAGCCTCTGTGAAAACAGCAGGGACATAAAACATGGTCTGAGAGAGTAATGGTGTTACCTTGTGGGATCTTGCTAAAGTCCCACCTCTTGCACTTCAAGTCCCAGGATTTCATGAGGAAGGTAAAAAATGCAGGCTCTGACACACTGAAGTAGAAACATTTTGCAGTTGCTTTCTGCTCCTGATTTTAGTTCACTGCACAGAAAAATTATATTCCACCATGTCACCACCTACATGTGATCTTTCCTCAAATAGTGCACCTGGTTTCAGGTAATTACTTTCTACTGGATGTTAATGCATATTTGTGGTGTTTGGATTTGAATGGAGATGACAATCATAATGAAACATATAATTGTTATTTTCCTTGTATTTTAAAAAGTTTTCATAGGTGACTATAAACTGGACTGTAATTTCAAATAAATGTAATTATTCAATCTGATTTAATGTGCACTGCAAGTGGAGAAAAAGGAAAAGAAAAAGCAGAAGCAAGTGCTGAGCTGCTCCTCTGGCTTGCTCTTAAACAACTACAACAACAAATTCCTCCTGAGAAGGCCCTCTGTTACTTACTTGCTTTCCAGTGAAGTACCACATGCAACCTTTCCTTAAACACCCCCAGGGACAGTGACTCCACCACCTCCCATTCCAACAGGAGCAACCAATTCCAATGCCTGACCACTCTTTCTGAGAAGAAATTTCTCCTAATTTACAACCTGAACCTGAACCTGAACTTGAACCTGAACCTGAACCTGAGGCCATTCCCTCTTGTCCTAAAAGAAATTGGGAAATTTTGCTCCTTGGAGATAGTCAAAAGCCATCTGGGCATGGTCCTAGAAAACTTGTCTTAGGTCACCCTGTTTGAGCAGGGGGGTTAGACCAGATGACCTCCAGAGGTCCTTTCCAACCTCAACCATTTTGTAATTCTGTAAAAATCACAAAGTAGAGAAAATGTCTTGAAGTGGCAGAGAAAAGATGCTAACTTTCATTATATTTCATTATTTTTATTTTATGTATTTATTTATTTTAGTATTTTACATAATTAGTACAAGAGCACATGGAACATTTTCCCACTGGCTTGGAGAAATAGAAGAGAATAATGGCAACATTATGAGGAAAAAATCAGCAACACAGGTATCAAAAAAGTAGAAAATGGTATGAGCTTACAGATAGTATAACCTACAGAGGACTGTTCTGGTGTCTCTGATAGAAACAAAACATCCTAATTTCTCTCATCCATGAAACAGTGTTTATGCCTGAGTAACATTTCCTGTGATCACACTTTCAAGTATAAATATTATTTTGTATGCCGATAGCGGGCAGAAGGAAAAATTCCTTTTATACTGGAAGATAAGAAAATAAGCAAACATAACTCTTCTAATCATTTTTTTTTTTTTTCTTTACATGTTCAGCAGATGCTTTTTCTCAATTAGTCTTTATCAAAAATATTACATACACATCTGTTTTGGAAAGTTTATTTTTCTTTCAATTAAAAACAACAAAAAATGTTCCATGGGATGGGGAACACCTCTTTCAAACCTTGACTTGCCAATATTTTAGTGGTCACTGGGTAATTTTAAGAATTTTTAGGAATTGACCCTTTTTGGACTTTCAGCTTGTATAAAAGGAAGTGCATTTATAATTTATCCACTTAGCAAGGAAATGACTGTTTTATAGCATGACATGAGAAAAATATATATTTCTTTACTTGAAGAACATTTAAAAAGTCACGTGTCCCAGTCTATTCTGGTGGCTTCTTTCATGTGTGAAAACATCCAAAGGTTGTAACTGAGTATTCTTCTTCATGGAGTAGTTGTACAACCTCAAGAAAATAATGTGTTTTAAACACACTAGAAAGTTGGAAAGATCATTGCTAAATATGCATTCTTTAGGAATTTAGAAAAGAAATGTATGTTAAAATCTTGTTTCAATTTATCTGAAATATGATCTTTTTTTTTTTTTTTTTAGTTTTATTTTATTTTTAGTGGTCAGTATTCCTTCTCATTACCCTTTTCTTACTTCAAGGAAGTAAGACTGAATGTACCTCTCTCTGATTAAGACTGACTAATCCCTCTCTCCCATCATAACCCAACACACATTCACAATACAATCAATTCAGTGAAAAGCCTTGAACTTTCTTTTTTTTTTTTTTTTTTTTAATAAAAAATAAATAATAATAATAATAAAAAAAAAAAAAAGGAAGAAAAAGCAAAGCAAAACATTAAATTCTCTCATTGAATTAAAACATTAAATTCTCTCATTGTATCATTAGGAAATAAATCCTGTCTCAGCATTGGCCAGGCTGCCCTAATTTTTGGTATATAATTCTGGTAGTGACAGTCTACACAAGCTCTCTTCCATGTGCAAAAATAAACCCCGTTTTTTTTTTTTACACCTTGGTGAACTTCATTAGGAGAGCACTGGGGAGAATAAACTAGTAAGCTCAAACTTTACAGCAACCCAGACCCATTCAGAGCTCTGCTAGGTCAACTAGAAGTCTTTTGATATCAGAGAGCATGTGTCCATAGAGAAATTGTACATTAAATTAAAAAGAGATGGGGAGAGAGGGTGAAAATAATTGCTCTGGAAAAATGTGCTTCTTGTTTTACATGTATGATATTTTCATGTGACTCTTCAGAGTGAGAAGACAGCAGCTAGACTTGTGCTCATTGTTTTGGTCAGCCTAGACTCTTGCACTGAGAAATTGTGGGAACTAACTTTCAGGGAACTGTAAACATCATAATTTCATTAATTGCTTTAATATGTGTTTCTTTTACATGTCTGAAAGCAAATGCAATTGAAAGTTGAGGTTTCTGTGGCATTCCTGAAAACAAATCTGACTAACACTGTGGACCAAACCTTATAGAATATATTTTGGAGAAGAAGCAGTTATACAAAACAATAATTATTTTAGACTGATTTCTGAAAATATGTGACAAATGATTATTAAAATTATATATTGAAACAAATTTTAGTGTTTATTGGAAGGATATTACACCATTTAAAATATTCACAATAAAAGTTCTGACATCATGAAGAGAGTTAGTAGAGATAAAATCATGGGGTCCTGTAGAATTTTAAACACTCCTACAAGAAGTGATTTAAAAACTACATAGGAACAGGTTTCCCACTGACTTTCAGCTATGTGTCACGTATGTGATTTATCAAAATCTGACAAGGACAGGAATACACTACCAGGAGTTACCAAAGGTTGTTGTGCCTAGAAAATATATATGGTCGTTAAGGATATTTCATGTTTATCTGCTTTATGGAAACATTTTTTACTTGCTGTGTCACTCATTCTCTCTGCTGTTTTCTTGGATTCTGTGAGCCTGGCTCGCTGTGCTTTTTCACAGACAGAAAACAATTAAGGAAAACATCATTCTTTTCTGATCTGTCCTCAAGTGAGAATTGTGGGTTACTGAGTAGATACATGCTTCAGAAACAAAGCAGAAGATTGCCTAACAACAGCACGCTTTCTTTAGAAAAATCTCCTGTGCTTCCTATTTGTCTGCATCTGAAATGTTGCAAAATAAGTCCTTTTTCTGGTTCCATGTTATTTCTGCTTTCTAACTATCATATCTTGGTCAATTCCTCAAAGAGGAAAATACACACTTTAGAAAAGTATATTAACACATGAAATTACCTTTATTATTTACAAAAAGAAGCTTCTGTACAGGGTATTAAATGCAACTGAGTAAATATTCAAGCAATACTTGAGATATTAATAGAAAAGAAGAAGTGTCACTGACTTGAAACTCAGCAGGCATGCAAATAAATTGTAACACTTTGAGACAGGAGAGGTTACAGAAGAAATCCTTATGAACAGGGAATGTCTTGTTTGTGTAGCTGAATATCACTTTTACTGGGATTCTTAAGTGCTTCAGCAACATCAGGAAGAATATAAAAAGAATAACAAGAAGTATAATGTGGGCATACTAAAGCTGACAGTACCATGCAACATTATTCAGCACTGTTCATTCTCCTTTCAAATGGCAGTTCTTAGTAAATAGGAATGTAAGTGCCTTCTTTGTACTAAAATTAGGAGAAATAAACCCTGCAAATAACTGAGAATAAGAATGTTATTATACTATGGGATATTTAAGCCATTAAAACATGAAAACTCATTGTTATTAAATAAAAGGGAGTAGCTTAACAGCGGAGACTGCTATTTGCCACTCAAGGAATGTGCCTCCATACAGCAGGAAGTGTGAGGCAGCCCCCAGCCCCAGCCCCAGCCCCTCCACAGGCTGGGAGCAGGCATGCAGCCAACAGCTCATGAGTCTTGCTGCCTTAAATCAGCAGCACATGCGCAGTGTGACTGAAGAGCTTCAGTAACTATGTGCATGCATAAAGGGTTAAAACTGCAAGCTCTTTGCATTGGGTCTCCCTGCTCAAATGACGTGCAAGCTCTGTGCCCATGTGTATGTCCTGTCAAGGCCAATAGATTCTTGAATACAGCCCTAGTGAAGGGTTGAAAATTTAGCCTGTTTTAATAAGAGTAGCAAAACAAGTAAAAAGCTGCGCTTGTAATTTGGGAAGCAGTTCTTAATTCTACTTTTTTTTGGTACTGCTGTAAGAGGTAGCCATCCTACCTCCCCTTGCTGCTGCTTCTTCATTCTAGGCAAAACAACCCTTCTGCCTTCCTGGTGTCAACAACAGAATCGTTTTAATGGGTTAAACCTACATGAACGCACACACACAAAAAAAAGGGGGGGGGGGGGGGGGGGGGGGGGGGGGATCATTTTCTGCTGATTTAGCTTTGTGAATCAGCTCAATGTGTGGTCAGGTGGAACCAGAGCTAAAAGAAAAATGGGAGTGCAGCCAGGAGCCTTGGTTTGGAGCTGGACTGCTGTTTTGGTGATACAACCTGTCAGTTCAACAGTAACGTGAAACATCTCTTTGGCTTTAATGCAGCTACTTGGTAAATTGGGCAGCATTATGACGCAAGGAGGCAGAGTCTGACTTTCAGAAACAAAAAGATTCAACTTTGAGAAAATTTGCAATACTTGCTATCGGACACTGAAGAAGAAATACAAACTTCTGTAGTTTTAACTTTTTCCAGAAGTATAGTTGACTGAGTTGTTTCAGTGTCAAGTGTTTTTGTAGAAGAACAGAGTACCACCCAATATTGCTAAGGCAGATTTAGTATGGTCTTTCTTCCATTAATTGATGCCATTGCTTGGAAAACAGCAGATATATGAAGCTCATCAATGTTAGAAAAAGTTAGAAAAAATGACAACAACAAATCATACAAATCTTGCAGCATTCTTGCAGCATTTTGTTTATTTCAGCAATCATAGAGTAATAATAATGAAGTCTTGATATTCTGTATTCATATATGAAGAGAATCATTGCTCGCAGCACCAATGAATTGTGCTTAGTCTGGACTGGTTAGCTTGATTTTTGTACCTTCCATGCTTTAAGGAAGCTGCTACTAGCCCATTGAAGGGATTTACTTAATCAGAAGGTAGCTTGCTCTGCATTGGTGAAAAAACAGGTAAGATGTCTAATGCATATCAATGCAAAAACAGACTCTTGTACAACACTGGTCCAAATATTAATATACATGTATTTTATCTGGAAATGTGACTGGCAATAAAGCAAATTACACCTCTAAAAAAGGCTGAAAGGAGACAATGAATGTCTTTATTTTGGAGCAGGAATCTGACAGACGTGTAGGATGTAGATGCACTACCTTTTAAGATTTATTTCTGATACTATATATCATGAAAAACATTTAGGACAGGAAATCATCTTGTCCCAGATTCTGTGCTTTGATACAATTATTAAAAAACAAGGATCTGGGAGGTTCCACAGTTGACAATTCAAAATCTGGGTCTGCAGTCAGCTTTTAATTTTGATTATTTAAATTAAAGGCATCTTGCTAAAGAAGGTTTGAAACAGGTCAATAAGAACCAAACCCTTCAATCTGTGCTTGAATTCAAGTTTGTAACCTGTTCATACTCAGGATAAACTTTTGTCCTTTTGTCCCCTTTTTCCCATATTTATCAGTAAAATTAAGTCACTTGGTTTCTGCAACAGAGGGTTTATTCATAGTTCTCTATTTTGTTCCTACAGCACATATTAATTCAAGGCAGTATCCCACCTGTATACTAGACTGACCTGGGGGTGATTATAGTTTCCAGGTTTTGGGAAAATGAGGTGCACTCAACCTAATATAAGTAAACCCACAACAGCCTTTAATCTTTTCTTTATTTTTTAGTGAAAATTAATGCATAACCCCAAAGGAGAACATTTCTTAAGTCTGGATTTGTGCCACTAGTCAAGAATACCTTCCAAAAGCTATTGTATTTTTGGTATAATCAAAAGTAATACTCTCATAAAGTTACTGAATACAATTTTATTCTGTAGGGCCATGGTGGAATGAAAAAACAACACACAAAAAACCACAGTTTTACCTGAATTTAAACAGTGACAAACAGTACATCACAACTCATCTATCCTGTACTTCTCTCACAACTTCTCCTTTGTGCCTCATCACAGCACATGCCTCATTTGTATTTCCATCCACCTCACTGAGAAAGGCATGCCTCACAGGTTGAGAAGCAACACTATAAAATGAGCTCTTTACATACACTTAGGTTGACTGTTTCCAATCTCCTTGGCAATATCAGAGTTCTCTGGTTTAAATTAATTTCCCTGGTTACATATAGTATCTTGCAATTAAGTGTTTTAACTTTTTGGACTGAGAGTAAAACAACCTATATCCCCATTCCAAATGTGTGGGTGGTGCAGGAAAAAAAATCTCACTTTTCACTGGGACATGCTTTGCCTTGCTCCAGACTCCTTCCTAATCATCTTGTAAATGATTGATCTATACATACAGTTGTGGTCTGTTCACTAAGCACAGACATATTAGAAGCTGGCATAGTGAGGAAATACAGTAACCTGAACGAGTGGTCTAAAGTTGGACTGAGCAAGATGTTTCTACTTCCTTACTTCTGGAAGAGCCTTCTTCTGTAAGGAAACACGTTGTGTGCATTGATAACACTGCAAAACTGAGCTGAATTTAAATCTCAAAAAAAAAAAATGTTGAGGGAGCAGTATAAAAAGAAAATTTTATCTTTTTAGCAAAACAGAGCTATTGCCACCTTGTAGTCCATATAAGCAGAAAGTATGTTCCTCCTTATGTGAGAAACACTGAAGTCAATTTCTTGTTCTGAAATGCTTTGTGGTGAACCTATCTCCAGATATTGGCTATGGAGGCAGCCTAGGAAAATGGCATCAATCTTTTCAAAGTTGCCTTGAATCAAGATTGCGATATATGTCATATTTGGTTACTTTGTAGTCTCTTCTGGGCATGTAGGGGTGTGCTCTCTTCCTGTGCTGTGCTGTATGCGTGCTGGGTGAACTAGGAAAAATGGCAAAGAGCTAGCTCCTTTAAAAATAAAATTAGAAGAAGTTCAGTATTGACTGGCTTTTATAAAGGAGTGGAAATTCTAGTAGGAGCATTCTATAAGCCAGTCTCTACTCCAAGACATTTAATGTATTTCATATTAAAAAGCCCTTGGGAAGCCTCACCTTGGCTTTAGTGGAGCTGGAAGCTGAGCTTTTTCCTTCTTCCAAGCAAATTCCTCTAATTACTAAACTAGGGTGTCCTGCTTGTACTTGTGCTCTTTATTCCTGCCCTACTTACTTCAGATTTATTTTCTGCTCAGGTTATGGACTTGAAAATATCTTCATATTTTGGTATCAAGCCAGAATACTCCAGTAGCTTGGATACTCTATGGGAATATTCAAGATGTGAACTCACAAATGCAGAGAGAATTTAACCCAGATTTTCAAATACATGGGAGAGGGAACTGACTAATAGATTATTATGTGAATGTAGGAAGAAGTGGAGCTGTATAGTGATCTACATAGTTCTTTTGCTGTGCTTGTTTAAAAAGAAAGTGCCTTCACAACATTTGCTTAGAATCCTGTCCTTAGAGGACCACATTAAATGTACACTGACAGTATTTTCTGACTCCGTGGAAGGGCAGGTTCCAATGACTGCCTGAAGAATGACTCTGCTTTGTCAGTAAATGCAAACAGTAACTCAACAACAACAACAAAAAGTGTAGTTCTGCTAGGACTGGATTAGATTAAAACCATAATGAATTTTTGGAAGGCACCCTTGGTTAATGCATTTTGGAAGGCCAAAACAAAGTGATAATTATCTAGAGACTTCCAATTCTCACTAACTTACTTAAACCATAAACATTCCTCCTTAACACTCATAATGAATTGTTCTAAATTAAAGAGATCATTTCAGATTTGAAATCAGCTGTGATTAAGAAAAAAAAAAAAAAAAAAGAGAGAAAAAAAAGAAAAAACACAATACAAATCAAATAAATGGAACACTTAACCAATCTATTACTTAATCAATCTATACATCTAGGGTTTATAGCAAAATATTCATAAATATTTGTGTAACTTAGCTTATGCATTATTCGAAATATATTGGTCAGGAATTTGACTAGGAAAAATAAAACACAATAAAAATCAACAAAATCAACAACAAAATAAGAAAGTAGAAATAAATAAAGGTGAGTGATGGACAAAATATTACTAGCTTATTAACAGCAGTGAATTAAAAACAAACAAACAAACAAAAAAACACAAAGCAAAACAAAAACACATTACTCTTATGTTAGGAATGAAAAATATCTACATATGGACAATCTTGGACTTGGATAAGTCTCACTGGAATACAGTGTCTCTTAGAGCTAAGGTTACCGTATGTATATACTTCTCAACACATTTTTTTACATACAAAGAAAATGGGAAGAAAAGCAGGATTGTATCATGCCTAGATAAACAGTACATAACATATGTGCTGGAACTCATATTTCCTGGACATGTCAGATCCCTTGAATAATGAAGATATACACAGCATATGCAAATGTTACAGAAATAAGGCAGCCGTATTGTGAAAGATTCAATTAAGATTCAACATGATATTAAGATACATTCTTGCCACATTCGTCTCTTGCTTCTGAAAGCAAGGGACAGGCAAGTAGCTTGTAAAAGACACAGTAACATTGGCTGAGGCACTACTGACTCCTTCTCCTTTTTGTGTAAGACCTAAGAGATACTGAAGGACAAATGCCACTCTTCATTTTAATCAGCTCCCCACCATCTTTGAACATTCACACTTCATTTTTCCTATTTAAAGACAAAAGTCTGGAACCCCAGAAATAGGTAGGAATGGCCTGAAAAAGTAGGACATGCATGCATGTACACACACACATGCATGTATGCACACACGTTTTTTTTTTTGAAAGGGGGATCCCAATGACACACAAAAAGTATATTATGAAATATTTTGGTCAAGATGTGGTAAGGTGTGCTTCTACAAATAAATAAATAAAAAAAAAAATAACTAAATAAAATGGGGCATTTCATTCAGGTAGAGAAATCACATCTACCCTGGCCAAGTCCTTCCTTAGCCTTCCTAAGAGCCCAAGAAAGAAATGCTATGGACAGTGCTTACCTAAGGGGTGACAACCAGATCATCAGGAGCCCACTGTTCTTGCAAATACTAGACACAAAAGGATGACTTTCTCTGAAAATGTAAGTAGGCAAATAAGCACTTCAGATGGGCTTCATCATACACAAATTCTACACTTGTAGTGCAGAATCTCTAGATGGTCAGAAACTTGGCCTAGAATCTCTTGACCCCACAGAAGCACTTGTGAAATGGTGAGCACCACATCTGCCTGGCCTATTCTTGAAGCCCAATTGTATGTCTGTTGGAAAAAGAGATGTAATTCAGGGAAGCCACATCTCCTAAGAACTGTGAACAAGATACCACACCGTTGGTAACAATAAGAATCAAAGAAAATTTATGCCTGCATGTGGCAAAAGAAAGGAGTTATGGTAAATTCAATATGTAAGAAGCAAATCACATTCAGAAAAGGAAGCAAGACTTTGAAAGAATCACATGCACCCTTTACCCCCCCACACCCAAAAAAAAAAAAAAAAAAAAAAAAAAAGCTAAGGTGGCTGCTCAGAATCTAGTCACAAATTAATACTGAAGTGAGTAGAGCAAGTCTGACTCATTTTTTGTCAGGTAGGGACAGGACATGATAGTGGTCCCTTAGATACTGTTAAAGCCAAGAAGTCTTCAACTCAGAGTAGACATATGCTCATGGTATGAATGTGCATATGGACAGTTTCTCAAAAGAAACCAAATCATTTCTTAGCTGACAAGATCCCTGATACATCCAGTCTGGCGTCTTGCCTCTGGCAATAAATCAGGCTCAGTGTTTCAGAAACAGTCTCTAAAATCCTACAGTGTATCTGCCCATTAGTGTAACTTGAAATACAAGTAAGCAACAGGGAAATTTCTTCATGATATTTTTGTCAGTCATGCATTCTGGATCATTAGTTTTTCATTGCCCTTATCATAGTATGAATAACCATTAATGTTGTTACTGGCAATAAAATTAGTCCACACTTAAAATAAAAAAAAATCAAGTTATTGCAGTTAATTCTAACCAAATGATGCCTGCAGTGCAATATCTCTATTTATTCTATTTTTATTTCATATTAAAAAGTAATACAATTCTATGTCATAAAAATTGACAGGTAGGAAAATTTGCCCTTATCTCATGTTTTAGGGCCAATGTTTTAGGGTCTCAAGCATTGTGTGCAATAGATTCACAGACAAAAGGAAACATTTCATTGAACATCACTTCTCTTCACCTCTATTCTGATGCAGGCTAAAAAATGGGCAGGTCCTCTTTTTGTAACTTTTATAATTACAATATGTTAATCATTTTGAGATAAAATTTTAAGCTTTTGCTTTGCATTTTTTTTCATTGTTAGAGCTACCAAAAAGCAGAAAAGTATGGGGAAGGTAACAAGATCCAAGGCCAAAATAAAGAATGAAATTGCTCTGAAAGGTTCTGTTTGTAATCCTCACACAAATAAACCCCCTACTGTAAAATTATAAATTACCTGTAAATATTATATACAATAATTGCCTATAATGGGTGAGTTCCGGTTTTGCAGTTCCTGACAAAAACTGTTAATTCGTCTTCCCACATTTGATACAAAAGCCAAACATTAGGACATTAGTCTTTCCAATTTAGCTACCTTTCCAGTGGCTAATTTTACATATATATATATATATATATACACATTTATTTATTTATTAACTACTGTACCAATATACTAGATATATAATCTTCATATCATAGACACAGTAATACATACAACTAACCCAGTGAATACACCCAAAGTGTTTTCAGTGCCTTCATTAACTCTTTGGACTACTTAAAAGATATTGTCTTATGGAAAGCACTGTGTATTTATTTTTGCAGTTATGTAAAAGGGCAAAGAGCAATTGTCTAATCAAACCAACAAGTCAGGTTTTCAAAAAATTGAAAACCTGAAAAATATCACATGAACCTATGGTAAGATTTCATTTTTGTTTCTTAGCCCTTTTACCTGTCCTTCTCCTAAGCAGTGCAGGATGGTTTTCAGTGAAACAGAAAGATATTTCGAAACCAGCATTTGTAATACTGCATATTGAAATTAAGGGTGTTAGCATTTCTAAAATAAAACTCTTTTCTAACCTGTCATGAAAAGTGTCAATATTGTTAATGTCTTTTCCTTTTCTCCTACTGCTAAATTTAATTGCTAATTTATCATTCAAACACTATTCACAACCAAAATTTCATTTTCAAATCATTGTTGTTGTTGTTGTTTTGTTGTTGTTCAGCCAAAAAAAAAAAAAAAAAATCTGCAGGTAAAATCCCATGCTAGAGTAGGGTCTGATTTTTATTATTATTATTATTATTATTATTATTATTATTATTATTATTATTATTATTATTATTATTATTATTATTATTATTATTATTATTATTATTATTATTATTATTATTATTTTTTACCTGCAAACAAAACATGAATTCTTTTACAACAAAAATCAAATGGTGCGCATTGTTTGCTTTAATCAATTTACCCACCACCTGAAAAGAGAACATTAATAGAGTATTGGAATTTGTGTGAGTGAATTTGAGGAAAATGATGTTACTGTGTCTGGTAAAATGAACACAAGTATTTAATAGTATTTTATCAGTATGCTGTCAGATCAATCAAATCTGCACTTTGTATTTTACAGGCTGATCTCATTTTGCTATCTCTTGTAAAGAAATTCTTTTATGCCTTTAGCCATATTTATAGCCCTTGTTTGGTACACCTCTCTCAGCAATATTATTTGTCAGTAAGGTGGCAGAAGGATGTGACAGGTTATGGTATTAATAAGAAAGGCAAAACCAAGGACTTTTAAAAAGCCAAATTGCTTTTACCCACATCTTTTAGCTAAAGTGATTTGGGAGAAGGATATAACCCACTCTTCGCACATATTTTGCAATTCCAGAGTAATTAGAAAACCCTGTATAGTTGGTAATATTTGATTATCAGCCACATATTCACTCTCCAATTTTGATAAATAGGTTGAAATAAGGTCCTTTGTTCAGCGTAACCAGCTTGTGGCAATTGATTCTGTGGACTCCAGTGTCCTCAATCCATCCATCAGCCATGCATTTCATGCTCTGTTTTTCAATTCTTTTGCAGCAACAGGTATGACCAAATTATGGCAGGATATGAGGGGATATGAAGTTTGCCAGAAAACTTCTGGAAGGATAAAAGGTGATAGAAAGGACAGGGGAAAGTGAAAAAAACATTGTGTTGGTTTAATACTCAAGAGTAATCAGAACCTGTTGTTCAAATACAGCATTAGGGTGAGGCACTTGAGATTCTTAACAAATGTACTGGAAAAGAAAAACTTTTTCAGAATAAAAGCATGACATCAGACATTCTTCATGCTAGGCTTATTTTTCATTGAAGATTAAAAAAAAAATAAGGAAAGGAAAAGTAATGAAAGGAAAAAGGAAAAGAAGACAGAAATCAAGGGAGAGAGAGAGGGAAAAAGGGAAGGAAAAATGGAAAAGGGAAAGGGAAAAAATCCTGGAAGGTTTAGCCAGAGACTTTGGATATTATAGGATATGGAGAACTCAAAACAAGTTGTGCTGATCTAGATTCTTTAATCTGTCAATGCCACCATCAGTGACTGCAGTATTCTCTCTGTTCTCAGTGCAGTGGACTATGATATCTTATTTCATACATCACTTCATATTCTGAAATGTATAATCATACATCATACATCCAGCAAATTGCCCTGCACAGCACTGAACGAGCAGTATGATCTCAGATTGTAAGATTGCCCAGCAAGGTAAGTAAATATAACAGCTTGTGAAACATTAGGTAGTCTCAATTCATTGTGCTGCTTTAGACAGGGAAAAACGGTTTACAATGTACTACTCTTCTGTTCTGGTCTCTGAATATTTCTGTGCTGAGTGGTCCCCAAAGTTCAGTGAAGCAGTGGTGCTTGTGCTGATTTCATTTGATTTCTTCTGCAAGATTACCTTAGCACATCTGGTAAAAATTAAGTAAACAGATTAGTTACGGTTCTGTTTTCAGTTAATTTCTTGAAGCCCCTGCCCTCTCTTGTCTGTTGCAGAGGAAAGACATACATTTCTGATAGGCATAGAGGTTCTCATTACTGGCTCTAGTTAGGGATTGCACAGCCAATGTCAAGTCTGATTAGATTTCAAGAACTCCAGATCATAATTTGTGACAATTGCAATATGTGCTGGTGATGCACCTCAGCTGAAAGCACTGCTTGTCCAATAAGGAGAGGCACTCTAATCCACAGAAATATGTCACACACTTGCAGTTTTAATGAAACTGTATTCAGCTGAACCCAACTACATTTCATCTGTATTATGCTATGTAAAATTATTTGATGGTCTATAAAGCAGGCAAAGGGTATCTTAAAATGTTCAGGCATGAACATTTCCCTGCATTTTAAATCTTTATGTCTTTTTTCCCCCTTAATACAAGATGACTGATAGTTGCAGAAGAATTTTTTTAGGAGAGGTGATAAAAACACAAACACACTCTTTTCATTGACATATTGTAGCTGGCAGGCTGTGCTAGGTAGGAATGACCATGCATCGCTATCACCGTGTCTAATAGATGGCAGAAACAGTGAAGCAGGGAATACCTGTGGCCAGGACTGCCACCTGCATAATGCTGAAAAGAGCCATTTCACACTTGCTAGGCTGTGCTAAAGCTTACCTCACTTAAGGACAGGACACCACTGCTGCTTGGCAATTGGGGAAAATGAATAGCAACAGTGGGAAGACAAGCTTTGAACATCTCATCTGCCAGAAATTCAGGTGATTTTGAACAAAGTTACAACACAGATGATCAGTAAAAATATTACCTTGAGCAAGGTATCTTCCTTTGCTGGAGTCCTTAATACTGGCACTTCATAATGCCACAAGGTGTACTTTTTGCCCCTGAAAACTTCTAGGTTTCACTTAAATCCAGCATCCTCATGTCTAGGGACTTCACTTTCTGTTTATGACATTCAACTGCTATGCTATATTAACTCAATTTTCCTAGGGTACTGTTACCCTAGGAAATACCAAGCATAAAGACATATTAGATCTCAGTTGCTTTCATGAATCCTTGTTTTCACTCAATCATGAAAACTTCATTTACAATTTCAGCCACAAACTGTCTGTTACCAAAGCAGCAATGTCCTGTCTGAGTTTGCACAGAGCCTGAAATCAGAGCTGAGTGCTGCTCACCTCAAGCAGATACCCCTTGTGGTGTTGGGTGCACCTTCAGAGCAAGAAACATATATCTAGAACAGAAGAAAATGAAGAATCTAATCATCTTCATTCAAAATAAATAAACAAACAAACAAACAAACAAACAGAAAGCCAAGCCTGGAATGCTAAATATTAAGGCCAAGGAGGGTGCAGTTGGCAGGTTTTGAAGCTGTGCCTTCAATTCCAAAGCGTTGGCAATCAAAAGCATAAATTGAGATGACTGAGAGTTGTTAGGAAAGGGCCAAATTCCCTCCAGGAAGAAATCATAGCACCTTCTAGGTCTGCAGTGTTGCCTGTCTGTCAGAGTAGAGAATAAGGCACATGGTCTTTGCTGAGAGCGAATCAAGAAAGGAGCAAAGCTAAGACTTCTGGGACCCTGTATAAAAATCACAGTTCTTCAGAGTTTACCTAGAAAAACACTACAATGACAAGTACAGCTATTTCTCAACCTGTGTATACAAAGCAAACAGGGTACCTTTAGGGCACTGATTTTTCACCTATAATTTCCTGTTTGAACCCTCAGATACTTGTATGTATAATTTATATAGTGATGGCACAAATCTACAAATGTATATCCACGACTAAACCAACATTGACAAAAAAAAAAAAAAAAAAAAAAAAAAAAGCAAATGCAAATGGTGCTTAGTCTTAGCTTTTTATTTATTTTTATTTTTTTTTTTCTTCTTCTTCTATGGAATAATGAGTTGCACTCCAGATCATCATATCAATGCATATTGGAAAAGCACTAAAGAATTGCACATTAAGATAATTATAATAATGACTAGCTCCTGGTTCCTTTAGATGGCTAATATTTTCTCTGATTTTAAAAAATACTCTGATTCAGAAGTAGATCTGTTTAGAACCTCAGTGTTCAGACAGAGGTGAATGCAGCTATTTAATTAATTATTATTACTATTATTTTTAATGAAGAGCAATGATTTCATACCTTTTGTGTTACAGCTGACTTCAGTTCTCTTAAAACTTACCATATAATTTAATAGTTATTGGCTGGAAGGCATCCTACCTACAGATATCAGAAACATTTTGAAACTGAACTACTTTGCAGCTGCAAACTCTGGACCATGAATAAGCTTCTGGTGAAGGAATGATCTTAATTACAAGAACTTTTCTGGACTTTCTGCTTCTGTCTGATCATTTCTGTTCTCGTGCCAAAGCTGATTGTGATATTGCCATCTGAAGGTCATATGGCTGTGTCTGAGTTAAATAAACAGCACATTTTCTGCCTTAACATAAACATCTCATCCCCACCAAGATGAATGTTGTAGTGTCTGTGCTGTGTTTGCTGGGGTTCAGCTGATTTGCCTGCAGTTCCAGGGTGGGAAATGAGAGCAAGGAGAGAGAAAGTAACATAATCATTTATTCACCTCCTTTTTTTTTTTTTTTTTTTTTTTTTTTTTTTTTTTTTTTTTTTTGTTTGTTTTTGGTCTCAAAATAAATAGTGACATTTGACCTTTCTCTGAGACAATTTCTCTAAGACAATTTCTCTGAGACAATTTCTTCTGCCTTCCCCTTAAGGGAACTAAAACCATTCCTCACAACATGCTTTGACTGTCTTTTCCATAGATAAAAAGCCAACCATAAAAGTAATGAAGCTTTCATGCTAGGCCATGGAGTAGTTAACCCAAAAGTTTAGTAAATTAGCATTATTTTATTTTATTTTATTTTATTTTATTTTATTTATTTCTTCTCCTTGTGTCAAGGGAGAGTTTATAAGCCTTTAACAGGAGGGAGCATGGACATCTCTGGGGGAAATGGCCTGTCTGCTCTGAACCCATGCAAAGGTATAGAGAAGGAGCATCCTTCCAGGCTGCGGTGTTCATCATTCATCTTTGTATGCACAAAGGGCTCACCTTATCACACTGTGCATGGCTCTGACAAGCAGCAATGTATCCAGCTCATGCGATAAGGATGGGCTCTGTCTGCAGAATTGTTTTGGGTATAATACTAGGCTCCCATATAGTGCCTTAGATGGCATGTACAGGGCATAATCTATATCTGATTGTACAGTGATGTTTGTTCTTCTTGGACCCTTTCCAGCTGCAATTTACATCAGATGTCAAAAAAAGAGGGAGAGTTGTAGCCATTTGCAGGCAACTAACTGCTCAGCTGTATCGCAGGCTATATCTTGTTGAAAGCAGGGAAAATCACAGTGTTAGACTGTACCAATTCAGTCTGTTGACAGCTGAGGAAAGGGCTCTTCCATTTTACAAAGAGGCTGCTAATTAAAGCAAAGCAGTTGGAGAGTGAAGGGAGGATGTATTTGGAGTGCTGCTGTACTGGAGAGGTTCTGATTTGAAAAACACAAACTGTCTAGGAACAAAAAATCACACCCTAGAAAACTGAACTCTTAGTAACACAAAAACAAACAAACAAAAAACAGCTTTGGTGGATGAGACTTAGAATCTTTTCTAAGATAAAATAGATAAGATTATAAAATAATCCTGCCAGCCCTGTTCCCTGTTCTCTGTACTGGTTCAGCCTGTTGGATGGCGTCCCATGTCTCTCACCTTGCAGTTCTCAGCACCTGGTATTGTGCGGGAGTCTGAAATCTGATATACTGACCACTGACTCACAAATGTACAGTGTTGCTTTGTTTGTGTTTGTTGCTTTGCTTCACAAACCCTTGATGTAAATCCAGTTATTGCACAGTCACAGAGAAGAAAATAAAGTTAATGCAAGAGACAGATTACTGTCAGTATGAGCTGAAGTTGTTGGAAATCAAGCCCTGCATTTACTGGGTATAGGTACTAACAAATCATGGTGTATTGCTGTGCTTTTGTACATGGGGACAACTGTGTGGCATCTGTAATTCCAATTCAGTGCAGGTCCACCAGAGAAGTTTTTGACCAATTGTGTACATATCATCAAAGAATGATATCCCCTAAGTCTGTCTGTGGAAACTATTTTAATCACCCTATCAAGTTAATACTACTGGCAATTCATTTAAAGAAAGGAAATACCATGTACAAAATATATTGGGTGAAGTTTTCTGGTTTATGTTTTTCAGGAAGTAAATTCTGGCCTTTAAAGTTTGTGACATCAAGATGGAATGATTCTCCTTCATGACAGCACACATGTGTTCTTAAAATCATCACAAAAGCCTGGCTTTTATATTTACAATTTCCTGAGAATTCGTTGTTCAGTAGTGGAATCTCTGGAGATAACCTTAAAGTGAATACAACTTAATGTTACTTTAAGGCTTATCAGATAGTCATTTAAGGAACTTTCTGCTTCTCATCATGCACAACTTTCACTCATGGAATGGAATATGCTTCACAACAGGGCTTTGGAATTTTTAAAAGAAAGATAAAACAAGCAAACTACAGCAACAACAAATCCCTGCATTTCTTCCTTAATGAATTATTGACCATAAATCAAAAACTGTGGTATTTCACTGTCTCCATAGCAGCTAGCTAACCTTATGGACTATTTTTATTTTGGGGATAAAGGTTTTGCCCCCTTGAGATGCTGGGGTTTTCAAGGAATGTGAAGCTTTACCGTACACTATAGAAGCTGAGTAGTTGATGGCTTTCAGAAAGTACTTTGTAATTTGAAATACTGAGCCCAGAAAAGAAGCTGTATTGAAGAGCTGAAGAAAATTTGGCACATTAGGTTTCTTATGTACTGAGTTTCATTTGAAGGTTGAAGTTAACTTTGTTTTGGTGAACTTTGTTAGCTAACTCATTTTATAATTTCAGCATATTACTGCAGAATACAGTAATATGAGATCACAAATATATTAATTACTTGGTAAGCATACACATTAGCTTTCTTCTTTAGATTGGCATCCTCCTCAGACCACCAATAAAAACTTCAGACAGGTTTAAGAAATAGTGACATTTTTGCTTCTTTTGAAAAGATATGGTTTCTAACTGTGGATATAGAATCCTGTTATCCTACGGTCTTCTTGGAAAACTCTTACCAAGATGGTAGATTCAGATTCAGATGCTTCTTGAAAAATATGACAGCTGCCATAAAACAAGACAGCATGATCTATCATGACAGTAAGGTAAGATAATAACTGTCTCTCCCTGAGGGGCATATCGTTTCTTCATACTTGTTCACAATGATCAATCCTTATGGTTTAAATAAGAAGATTTTTAAAGTAAGGTATCTTTTAACATAAATTTCCAGACATTTTTCTGGAATGAATAGCAAGTTTGTTATTAACCATTTAATTCCTGTACAGGATGTCACATGTGTTCCAACATTTTTTAAACAATTTTTCATTCCTCTTGCCTACACAAGTGAAAGATTAGAACATTACCCCCATTATAAGAAATGATCAAGAAAGTAGACAGTTCCTAGACAGTTCTTTGGTGACATATAGGTCTCTCACCCCCCCTCCCCCTCGGCAGACACACACTCTTAGTTGCAATAGGAATGAAATGCCAAAATAGATGGCCGAATAGGAATGAAATGAAACAGGAAAAGCCATGGAAAGGCAGAACAGGTTTTGCTATGCTATTACAAACCACTGGAGAGCAAGTTAAACCCCTTTCCATCTATTCATCTACCTGGAGAATGCATATCTTGCCAAGCCAACTGCATAAAGCTAATCAGTTCTGAAACTAGGCAGTAAAATATTTCAAGCTTCAAATATATTCATGAGATTATGATCAGGGAGGGCATCTATTCTGCATAAGTCCCTTTTTCCTATCTATTTATGCTCCATTAACATCCTATGCTCTTCCCATCCAAAACCCTTTCATTTTCCTGAAAATGTCAAGCCTGGGACAAATCCATTAAAAGTTAAAAAAAATAAAAAATAAAAATCTTAATTGTGAATTTAATCATTTTTATGCTTGTTGATGGAAATATTGAAATTTCACTCTAGAGTAAAGGCCTGAATTTGGCAAGTATAACATTTTTGTCTGCTAGCACTGACAAGGCTGAACTTGGCAGTCTTGCAGAACTCAAACTTAACACGTGAGCATATTCTGGCATGTGTGGAGGTGAGAGACTGAATCTTTGCAGGCTAAATTTCCTGTTTGAACTTTGAGAAGTGGGAAGGGAAGGGAAGGGAAGGGAAGGGAAGGGAAGGGAAGGGAAGGGAAGGGAAGGGAAGGGAAGGGAAGGGAAGGGAAGGGAAGGGAAGGGAAGGGAAGGGAAGGGAAGGGAAGGGAAGGGAAGGGAAGGGAAGGGAAGGGAAGGGAAGGGAAGGGAAGGGAAGGGAAGGGAAGGGAAGGGAAGGGAAGGGAAGGGAAGGGCTCATTCATATTTGTACTGCCTAGCAGTTGTCCCAGCACCCATGCAGTGCTACTTTGGCCTTGTGACAGTGTGGACCATCAAAGGACCAAGATTCTGAAATGAAACAGAAAGCACCAAAATGACAGTGACAATACTGCCAGCATTGTCCAAATGTGCCTACTGCTGCTGAACCAGCTTCTGCTGGTTGGTCATCCAATACTAATGTGATTGAGAAAGAGATAATCTGGGTTTGAGGGTCTCCAGAATTGTTAGGGGAGGCTGCATATATGTACTTGAGGCAGATGGGAAGGAAGATGACCTGGCAGGCTACCATGTTACAGATGCCACACAGCACACCGGGTTTTGGCTGCTTGTGTAGCTGTTTCTGCTAACCAGCCACTCTTCTTCCCTCTTATACAAAGCTAAGACTATGTTGTAGCTTACACCTTCTGCACGTTAACAAGTAAAATCTGCCAAGGAACGCACTTTCTCAGAGGGTTGCACTGTAATTTTGTGGTCAAAAGCACAGAGATAGAAACAAATATCTATACCAGAGTGATGGTAATCAAAAATGCATGTGATGTTTCCAAATATCCTGTTCCTTTGTTCTTATTTGTTGCATCTCACCAATTACAACTTTTTTTTTCTTTTTTTTTTTTTCCTACCTTTTCCCCAGAATTTTGTTCACTATAGGATAAAGTGAAATGTTTTCAAGAAAAGGAGGACTTAAGAAATCTGCTGCTGGAGGCAGCAGAGTATTCTGTCTCTGGAAGTGGCAATAGGAGCTGCTATTAGGGACAGCATGGGATCCTGCTTGCTTCCTGGAGTCTGCTGCCTTACACTCCCTCAACATCCTCATTTGCTGTCAAGGATCCTTGCCTCACCCTTTTAATATCCATGCTAGAAGGCATCATTTTGAACCTGATAGTTCTGTCTTCCCCTCTCAGCCTCCTGTGGCAAGCCTTACCCTCCTGAAGTTCACTACCTGTAGTGGAAAGCACTCTTCTTCTCTCATCTTCCTTGTGTTGTGGGAGCTCTTACCATATTTTGTAATGTGGGGCTTGTCCACCACTGTCCATTTACTCTGCAGTTTTGAAACATTTGTCATAGTCTTCCTCATCTGTCCCTTATAGAAATCTGAAAAGCCCCAGCTTAGCATTGGAGGAAAAAAAAAAAAAGACCAACAGAAAGAAAACCCCCAGACCCCAAACACAACCCAAGGTCGTTAACAAAATACAGAAATGATTTTTTTTTTTTTTTTTATTCCTAAGTGGCACTTATCTCACAAAGGTCTAACAAAAGTGCAATTTTCCTTGATTTCATATAACAACTGCTAGTTTTCTTTTGTTGAAAAGAGAAAATATTATTTTCACTAAGATAATTAACTAAATAGTTATATCTGTAATTCATCAGCAGTTTTAATATCTTCCACAAATATACAGTATCTCTTGGAGCATTCTTTTCGTTTCATCATAGAGAGTTAATAGTGTCATGTTACATTAGAAAAAATATGGTACAATTACTGACAAAGATTTCACAAGAGAGGATGATAATAATACTACCTGGGGGAAATTTTTGTTTCTCTAAGCACAGAGACGTAAGACAATAAAATTGATGTGATATGCATTGGAACAAAATAGAAGTCTTTACAATAGAGTCTGATCATCATCTTTTTTTTTTTTTTTTTTTTTTTTAAGATGGAAGTATGTTTTGGGGAAAAGCTGGATAAGATACTGGATGTGGCCAAAATGTGTGTGGAAAGAAAAAGGCTTCTAATCAGCTACAGATTTTCTTATTCATTCCCCAAAGCTGTATGGGGAATTATAGATTGAACGTGTTGCATCTCTATAGTTTCACAAAGAAGAATCTTTCCCCTTACTCCATGTGTAGCTCTCCAACATAGATATATATGAGTTATGTATGGGAAGGGTTGAAAATAAATATGCCTTTGCAGCTCTTAACAAATGTTAGGGGGAGAATTACCGTTTGGACTGCCTTCATGACTTAATGTCAGCACAGTAAAGTAATCCTCAGAAAAGTTTGTGAAGGAGGAAATTTTGTCTTGCAATACTTACTTTACAGATGGAGAAACTCAGGACATAGGTAATCAAGGAAATTACTGTAGAGTAAACTTGGCTGTGAATTACTCCTTGATAACTTCTGGACATCAGAATTTTTTGAAGATGCTTAGCTGTACAATTGATTAGGAACCTCAGTCCCATTTCAGCAAATGTCTTTTCTTGTTTTACAGACTGTTTCCAATTTATGATTTCACTGAAACCTAGGCTTTTTTTATTTTACTTTATTTTTAAATTTCAACACATCTTGTTTGTTCACCATTATACATATTATTTGTATCTATTTTTGATATTTAGTGATAAAATTCCTTCCTTGTTCAGTGTATAGCTTGTCAAACAACTGTGAAATTTGTGGCAGAGGAAGAAGTAGAATACAGAATTTAGTGTTTAGTCCATCCTTTATGCAGTCATCTACTGCATGCATTGTACTATGGATGCAATTGTACTAATTGTTCCAATGCATTAAATTTATATTTGCAATTTAAAATGCAATACGTGAAAGAAAGCGTGGTAAATGTTTGTGAGACATGACAGGCTATCTTTTCACTTACTCTCTTGCAAAACAGTAGGACAGTCATATTTCTCATTTCATTCCTTGTATTCGTCATTCAATGGACTGACCACTAAGTATGAAGTTGAGAACATTCATAGTTTCAACGCTGAGCAACTTTTTAAGAAAGTAAAAATATTCCTGTTTTTTTTTTTTTTTTTTTTTTTTTTTTTTTCTTTTCTATATTTTCCACAAATATAGGGTATTTTTCTTAAACTGTTGTTCAGTTGAGGGCATATTATTTTGCATTTTTAAGAAATATACACTTTTAAAAATGGCCTTTTTAAGTGGGCTCCTTTCCACTGGCTCATTTAGAACCACTTAATGCAATGCATAATTTACTGCTTTAGATTAATATACACATTTTTTTCTTTTCTTTCTTTTTTTTTTTTTTATGCCCCTCCTTCCCCTCCACCTTTCCCAACAGCTACTCAAGACAGTAGCTAAATAATTATTAACTATTCATGAATCACTTGTATGACCTAGTTATAATATTTAAGTTCTACATGTTTATCAGTCACACCTTCAAGACAGAGAAACAGGGGTTTATAGTGTGCAGTCCAGATCCAACCACTGCTAATTACAGTGCAGCTTGTAATTGATTTCATGTTTTTATTTCAAGCCCTGCCTGCCATCCCACCTAATTGAAAGAGGCATGTGTTAGGCCACACATTTCAGAGATGGACATTAAATTCAGGAGAGCTCATACCCAAGCCAAAGGGATTAATTAACAGTTCAAAGGGAAAGGGAAGCATGGGAGAAAAGGTGCTCACTGGGAAAATTCAAGAGCCAGACACTAACACAGCCTGAAGTTCTTATAGCAATAACTCAAAACATTGTGATTATAAAATTATTTTTATCTTATGAGTTTATTTGCTTTCCAACTTGGAATCATGTTGGGAATTATCAATCTTCAGTTTACTCATTTTTATTTTGAAAGCTACCATTCTTTCTGTATGGGGTGGATTAGAAACAAACATGAGCAAGAGCTGAACTTCTGACCTTTTGATGGTTGTATGCCAGTCAGTCTTTTCTGCTTCCACTTTCTCCCTTGGATTAGTTGGCAATCTCTCTCTCTCTCAATTTAACCAGCTTTTCAACAGATGAGCTTGCAGAAAAAAATTGTTACCATAATGGCATTTTAAAAATACCACTGCAATTGCTGATATGACAGTACTTCTTTTCCTTCTCCTTCCCAGATGGGTAGAGTCTTGCCACTTCTTTTCACCTAAAAGTTTCCTACCACATGATGCTGACACACTTTTTTTTTTTTTTTTTTCTTTAAGCTAGAAACATGCTGAATCACTTACTTTTAACCCTTTTTGAATTCTGAAATAAAAATAAAAGCAAATGACAATCTGTAGATGTTACTCTTCATATAATATATGGCTTGCTCATGTTTTCCCATTAGACGAGTTAAGTCTAATGATGCTGGCAGTGAACTATTTGATGTCCCTGCTTCTGTAGCAATGCTCGCTTTTCCTTCAAACATACTCTGATCAACCATGCTGACTGATGAGGTCAGTCTCCTACATGGTGGAAAAAGTGTGATTCAAATCATACATATAGTGAAGAAGGAAATGAAAAGACATGTTCTACTTTCACTACAAGTGGCCCAATAACTACAGTATTGCTCAGGACATAAACACATTTTTCCATAGATGCCATTTTCAGGAAAAAATAAGTGCTGCTCAGTCTGGCATCATCAAGAGCAGATCTTGGGTCTTGTGGAAGAAATCACATACGGCCTTTTCTAAGGTTTACTTTGGCTAGCTTGGTGTATAAGCTTTCATGAACACAAAATCTTCTCCAAAAGCTTTCTATAGAGATTTAGGGGCTTTTAATCACCATGATGGGGTCCTGTGTTTCACTTTTATGATTGCTGACAACTATTTCGACATTGCAGATTTTGTTTACATGGCTTGCGTTCCTAAGTCTGTTATCACAACAAAATTATTATATGTCATTTAATAAATGCTGTCTTTTTTTTGGTGATGATGTAAGCATTTTGTTTTACAAAATACCAGGTCTCTTTTTCGAGGACTTGATATTTTCTGTAATTCAGGCTCCCTTATGGCATGTCATCTGATCCTGAAAATTTTCCTAAAATTGTCCCCCTTTCCTCCCACTCATTGAAAAGCTAAGCAATGACCTTCAGGCATAATAAAGAACATTTGATAAATTAATTACCTGATGGAATCGCTGTTACATTAAACACAAGTGTGCATGAAGAAACTGAGTGTTAAACTGACTGAGCTAGAAAAATGCTGCTTAGTGATGGTGTGAGATTACCTCTGTCTCCTGCTATGGCCAATCTGTCCCTGGAGGTTGTGACAAAAAGGAGCCGAAGGGAGAATTTCGAAGGGGCCAAAACATCAGTCAGGAGATACAAATACTAATTTGTCAAGATAATTTGGTAAAATAAAGTTTTTTTTGTTGTTGTTGTTGTTTTGTTGTTGTTTTTTTCTTTATAAACTACCAATGAAGAAGTGGACTTTACTGATTTGTTCAAAATGCCTTGGCATTTGACCAGAGATTCCCTGTCAGACTGTATTTCTTCCATGCCAATCTTATCATTCACCATCCAAAAACTATAATGCATTCTTAGCATTTGCCACACAGAATTATTTTTGTCTTTTGTCAGATATTTCATGGGCAAAACATCTGACATGGGAATCATGAAAATAACACAAAACCCATTCTATTTTCTCCAGTTCCATTCTTAATGATCAAGGATCAGAGAAGAGGAATTATGACATGTATTACCACCTCACTGTTTAGTTTTAAAGTGCAAGTAGTTATGAACAAAAGCAATACACATTTTCATTGGCAAACACATGGAAAAAAAATCAAATTAGTCATCTGCCAAAGTTTAATTAAGTCTCCCATTTGAAAATTGCTTTCCAAAAAATGGTTAAGGTTAGCACTCTATTTTATTTTAGTTTAGTTTAGTTTAGTTTAGTTTCTTTTACTGCAGATACTTAAGATTAATTGCTAAGCTTGCTGTGGAAAATGGGCAAAAAAAAAAAAAAAACAACACCGAGCGTGGATGAATGTGAAGCAAATGCATTAAAACAACTGGAACAGCATTCCGTGGAAAATGCATTGCCTCAGCAATAAGGATAATTTGTAAATATTTCCAAGCTAGGAAGAATTGGAGAAGAAACCCACTTGGAAGAAAACCAAGCTAGAATACGCCCAATACTGGGCCTTAAATGCTTCCAAAATTTTTTAGAAGGTTGCGCTGGTCATGCTGACAAGTGTTCCCTTTTGGCATCCCAGCCCTTCCCGGGCATACCAGCAGCACGTGTGCAACAGCCTAACCTCATCAGAGGAGGGCACCAGTCCAGTCTTCTCCTGGCAGCTCTGTTTCCCAATCCTCTTCACTGTTTATTATTCACCCGAGAGATAGCTTGTGTAGAGACATCAGTGATGTTCACGCAGCTATCAAAACTGACTTTGAAAGAAGGTTGTCCGGTAAGTTACTGGGGTAAAAGAGGGATTAAGGACAATGAAATCATACTGTTTCATAAACACTTTGTCATTACTTTTAACTTAGTGCAGTAAATTGCAGCAATATGTCATAGTGAGACATTTTCGTTCCTATTACAGCATGTACAGCATGTAGTAGAAATTTGATATCCAAACCAGACACACAAAAGTTGGCTTGAAACATCACTGTCTTAAAATGTATAACATTCTTTGTATGGTGAAATCAAGCTAAATTTAAAGTGAGTAGGGCTGCAGAGAGACGGAAACTGCAGCTGACAAGTATGATGGTTTTGTCACAAGGACATTCACACAGACAGGTTAGAGTCAGAATCACAGCAATACTGGTGATTTAAGTACTGGTATTTAAGGGAAAATTGCTCAAGGAATGCTGTCAGAGATGTGCCAATTGCCATTAACTGAGGCTTTGGCTGACCACTGTCCCTCCACTGCTTTATTCCTATACAGCCTATCTCCACCCAAGTCAGCAATGTGTATGTATGAAAAAGAGTAAGGAATCAAGTCCTTTAACTTGGCTAGTAGTTTGATGCATTTGAGTAATTCATCTTTCCATCTCTCTTACCCCAGTAACATAGTCTCTAAGCTCTAAGTTTTTGACAACATATTTTATAGGTCCATGTGGTGGATTTACTTTGTTATGGAGCTGAACGCCACCACAACCTCTCTCTCATCCCCCCTCCTCAAAGAACAAAAAAAAAAAAAAAAAGGGGGGGGGGGAGGGGAAGAGAGAGAAAATATGATGGAAAGGGCTCAAGGACTGAGATAAAGACAGGGAGATCCCTCAACAATTATCATCGTGGGCAAAATGAACTCAGCATAGGAGATTAATATAATTTATTGCCTATCACTAGGAGACTAGAACAGTGAGAAACTAAAAATAAACTACAAACACCTTCTGCCACCCACCCTCTTCTATGTCTTTTCCCCAAGCAGCACAGGGAAACAGGGAATGGGGGCTGCAGGCAGTCCCTAATGCTTCGTCTCCACTGATTCTTCATGGTCACTCTCTATGCCCCTGTTCCATGTCCCTTTCATGGGATGCCGTCCTTCCCAAATTGATTCTGTGGGAGCTGCCCACAGGCAACAGCTCTTCAAGAACTGCTCCAACATGGGTCCTTACCATGGAGTCCATCTGTCAGGAGTAAACTGCTCCAGCATGGGGGCCCCCACGGGCAGCAGCTCCCCCCCAGATCCCCTGCTCCTGTGTGGGCTCCTCTCCACAAGCTGCAGCCTCCTCCAGGCCACATCCACCTGCTCCATCCACGGGCTGCAGCATGGAGATCTGCTCCATGTGGGACACATGGGCTGCAGGGGGACAGCCTGTTCCACCAGGGGCCTCTCCACAGGATGCAGGACACTTCTGGTCTGGTGCCTGGAGCCAAAGCAGAAAGTGGATCCTCCTGCTCTCTTTCATCACTGACCTTGGTGTCTGCAGGAAGTCATCTGGAGCTGACATCTTATCTAACATGGGGCAGCTTCTTGTCTCTTCTTACAGAGGCTATCCCTGCAGCCCCCTTGCTACCAAGACCATGCCATGTAAACCCAATACAACCCAACAGTTTACGCAAGTCTCACTTATTCCCATCATTTCTGGTAGCATTTTTATGTTGCTGAAATTAATAGTTCTCTCTTCATCTTAGTCTCTCACATTTTAAGCAGACAAGTCTCTTGTACACTGACATTTACAGTGGACAACTTACTGCCACTGCAAATTTCATATATTAAATATTTAACTTACTGTCTCAAGCTCCTAGTCCTTCCCTTCTGTCTTTATCATCAATAATATTGCAAGAAGTAAAAGAAGATTGTCGTCTGTCTTCTCTTCATGTTCATTGTATTTAAACACAAGGTCTTTCCAACACAAGCCACTTCAGACTATTAAAAACTCCTTTGTCATTTTCATGTAATGGAAAGTACATCCATTTGCATTTAACTCCACCTAAACATATAATTATAAGCAAAAGACTTATGTGAACTACAATTCTAAATTGAAAAACAAAAAAATCCATCTGAATATAAATACTTATTTTAGGCAAATTTTAGAAAGACAGGGTCACCAACATGGTAAGAATTAAATTCATGCTCAAATTTGAATGAATATTCATGGCAAAAGTTTCAAGAGAGCCATCTAACAGCTCACAACAGAATTACGGTTCTTACAACCATTTTTTCCATAGAATATGATAACCCAAATGGATGTGGAAAAATTAGAACAAATGTGCTCTAATGTCTGAGCCAGCCCCCACCAAGGAGCCTCTATGGCAGTCCCTTGTTTATGCTTTCTGTGCCTGGTGTTTTTCCATGGTAAATCCTCATTTGGCCAATGTCTAGCTGGCTAGAGAAAAGTGTAGGCTTGTGCAGACTGTCTCATCTCCCTTTGGTAAATTTTACATTTTCTCTCGGGACCACAAAATTAATTCAGGTTGAAAGGATGCTCAGGAAGTCCCTGCTTCAATGCCCTGCTCAGGTAGGATCAGCAGTGAGGTCAGACCAGCTTGTTCATGGACTTATTGAGGGACTTTTGTAAAAACCTCCATGGGTAGAACCTGTGCTACATCTCTGGTAAGCCTGATGCATAACTTGACTGTCTGCACAATGATTTTTTTTTTTTTTTCTTGTATCTAGAAAAAAACTCTATTATTTCAGTTTACACCTCTACCTCTCATTCTCTTGCCAGGCACCCACATAAAGAGCCTGCCAAGTGATGCCACATACCATGCAGTCTACATTAAACTAAATATTTTTAACAATATAAAATTCTCTCAGGACAGATAATTATAAATTGCATTCTTATGTGACTGACTTATGGTCTCACTTTGTTTCCAAAATAAGGAAAAGTAAGTAAGGAGATAAGTAAGGAAAAGAAAGTAAGGAGATAAAGGACAGATGAGGAGTTAATTGCTAGTTGAAGATGGTTTCCCAGGGGAATGAGAAGTGCAAGGGAGAATATTTATGAGAGATATAATTGCAGGAGTAGGGAATCACAGAATCACAGAATTTCTAGGTTGGAAGAGACCTCAAGATCATCAAGTCCAACCTCTGACCTAACACTAACAGTCCCCACTAAATCATATCCCTAAGCTCTGAATCTCTAACAAAAAGAGGATGGTCTTTTTACTCTACGTGTAGGCTAGTGAGGCCATCAGTAGATTGTTATCTCCACTTCTTATGTGCACTATATATATATATATATATTATTTTATATTTTTTATTTTTTATTTTTATTATTTATTTATTTATTTAATTTGCTAAGCTGGAGAGGGTTTGGAAAACAAAATGTAATAATTCAAATACTGAAAATCTACTCCAACATGAATAAACACACTAAATCTATGTATTAGAATAAGTAGTAAGTTTAAGGCTTGATTACGATTTAGAACACAATTCATAAAGAAAAGATTTCCAAGTAAACAATAAGTAAAGTTGTAAAAGGAAATAAATTAACTGGAAATTGGGTATTGCAACATTTTAAGAGGTTTTGTTCTAGATTCTAGGGTGATATTTTGATTTATCAGTGAAAAGACCAGAATTCCATTTTAAAAAAATTTCTCATTGAGTATGTTGAAAAACAAATTTGTTCATTATTCTGCACATTCATTTACATTCAATTAGATTTAGTTTCTCATGCAATAATTTCTTTCTATTATCAGCATCTTGTCTTGCTTAAGTTACTCCTATTGTCCTTTTTTTTTTTTGGCCTGAGAGCTCTTGTCCTTATTTTTTTTTTTTTTATTTGTTTCGGGGGAGGAAGTACAACACAAGATTAGACCACAGCATATCCTGACTTGTAATAACCTCAGCAAAAGAGCTATGATTTGACAGATCAGCAGCCATAATCAGTTTGAGATGGTAGTCTGAATGAGGAAACTCCTTTGCTTGGAGGCATGCTTTCTCAGGTCGGATGAGTTCTATCCACAAATAACTAGTAAAAGCCTCTGTAATGTGCAAAGACTGCAAAGAACTTAAAAGATCTGTCCTCCTTTGATTTCTCAGAGAATGTCAAGTGCAGCCCATGGTCACAAATATTGTTTCTCCTAACTCTCTTTGATTTCAACAAGAGAGAAGCAACAAAATATTGTAGAAGGTCTTACCCTTTTAAAGATAATAAATGGCCTAAATCCAGGATTTCTGAGGGTACCGTAAAAATGTTAGGTATCTAAGAGTCCTCTATCTTCCTGTAGTGTTAATGGAGAAACATCAGTACCACTGGAAGGTGTTTCATCTCAACTCTATGATTATTGTTTCAGATAGGGTGAAGGACTTGCCTTCTAGAGGGTCTCCATTCTCTATAGAATGAACTTGGACAAATAGTTTGGATCAATCATCTAGCACTGACATAGATGTCAGTCTCAGGTTGAGATGTAAAAAGCAAGGGAAACAACAAACAACTTCCTGTATAAAAGCAAGATCAATCTGTGATTTGTTGTCACAGAGACATTCTCTATAGTGGTTTTTCCTTGCAGATTACAAAACTTTCCTAAATGTGGTCAGAAAATTTGAAATGGTCTTTGAGTTAAGATAAGGAAACTTTGCTACCACTTCAACTTGTGCTCTGGATGCAAGGGACATTCATCCATGTCCTGTAACATAGGAAACAGACAGACTTATACAAGTTAGAAAAACAGATAGGTATACATGTATATGCATACCTTCTGATAAAGCATTCCACTCCAATGAACACATTTTTTGTGACTAGATAATGTGTAGACATTAAATGACACACGCGAACTGAAACCCACAGAAAACAGAATGAAAACTTATCTGTTAAGACCTCATTTCAGGGAAATCTCATCTCATTTCAGGTTTCAAATCTGTGACTCAGGCTGCATTTATAGGAAAGGACTATAATGGTCACAGACTTTTAAAAGAACCAAACTCAGTTGCACAATACTGGGTAACAATTCACAGATTTGTAACAAAATCAGGCAAACATAGTGGGTTTAGATGGAATTCTACTTTGAAAATTTGAAGTGGAACTTAAGGGCCAGCTAAAAAGAAAGTGTTGCTATAGATTCATACAATCAAGATGCAAAGTTTTCAACAGTACTGTCATAGATGACCAAAGGAAATCCATCTTGAAGAAGACAATTTGACTTCATTGTGGCTACTGGCAATACTTACTTTCTCACAATAGTCATAAAACATGAGAAATGTTTATAAACGCTAGGAGAGACAGCAACAACATCATCTTCACTGCCATCAACTATACCTGTGAATCTATAATATATTAAGTTGCACTGAAGTAGTTCAACTTTTATTTATTTATTTATAAATAATAATCATGGCTTACAAATAGTTTACAAACACTAACTTTATTAAACAGTGATTGTTATTAAGCTCTTTAACTATTTTAGTTATGGAGCATATTTCTGTAGCTGATGAATTTGGTTAAAATGAAGAAACCCTTGAAAAAGTATAACACCAGAACCAAAGAAAACCAATGAAACTCAAATCTTTTGTTGTGAATGAATAGCCTGTTCCTTCCTTCCTCTCAACTGAAAAATAGGTTTCATTAACTGGAACTGGAGTGTATAATTTCAGTCTAAATTACCTCAATCTGCAGGTTTCAAAGAAAAAAAAAAAAAAAAAAAAAAAAAAAGGAGACTATAAGCCAGGTGTAATTTTGATATTATCCTATACAGCAAAAGGTTGAATATGTGGGAGTAAAACTAATGCTCTAATGATCAGGAATAAAACTCATGTCTTCCAGTGTTATATTTGCAGATGATAATATGATCCAATTGCTCCTGAATTCATAGGTGTTGCTAATTAGAGTCAAAAAAAAAAAAAAAAAAAAAAAAAAAAGGCCAGCATAAATTTTTAATTTGTAGTCTGCTCACAGTCCTAAGAAGTTTACAAATTTAAAACTGTTAACTGTTTACTTTTATATTCACATGGTATTTTGCATATACTAACAAAAAAATGTCACTGCTAACCTTCCAATCTAAGTGCATAACTGTGATGCAGAAGACGTTTTGAATTCATTAAATCAGTGGCAGAAGTGTCTGCAATGAAAATATTCTAACATAAATTCTGGAGAAAGTATCTCAAATATATGCAGATATGAGCAGGTACCTGAGGAAAAAACTAACATGCTAAGTCAGTTTTGCCCTTGATTTTAATATTTATGAGTTTATGTGATATAGTCTATGCTGGCACATTGGTTACATCAAACTACATGCTGAAGACCTCAATTAACTAATGTGCTATAAAAACAATCTACAAGCCTACAATCAATAAAAATAAAGTTCTAACAAAAATTAAGTAAGTGAACCTATAGTGATTGAAAAGATGGAGACAAAAATTCTTTCTAAAGACAAGGGAAACATAAAAACACATTTTCACATTTAGGTCTATGTTGTACCTGTACTGATTTAGTGTACTTCCTCGATCCACCATACACATATTCACATGTACTGAATATCGGCACTCAACCTCCCCATGCCTGTGTAAACGTGTAACTTGAACCTACTGAATGGATATACACAATGGCTTTTATTGAATTGTTTCAGGTTTCCTATCAAGGCTTTGTCTCCCCCCTCCTATCTGAGTGTTCAGATTTCTAGAAGTGGTTCTTTGATGTATGCTCATAAACACCGAGGGATTTTCCCTCCCTTCTCTTTCCCTTCAATTCCCTCTTTGTGTTTGGAACAGTAATTCAACTACTTGCCTTTGTCTGTGCTGTATTTACAGCTACGCTCCTCTCAAAGGGCTGGTTTATTTATTTATTTAGTCTGGGAGGGACTGAGATGCACGCCACAGAATCGATTTTGGAGAATATTTTTTGGTGTTCTTGCAGGCACTGCTTAGGGAAAAGCAGCTCCTCCAACATGTTTTTTTTTTTTTTTTTTTTTTTTTTTTCTATAATTTTTACCGTTTCCAACTGGCTGATTCATTACAATACAGCTATTTTCAATTTTCCATCGTGCCTTTACAGGTGAGACTTCATCAGAGCATTTATAGCAAAAAAAGGGCCCTCTCTCTTTTGCTTTGGTGTTACTCATTCCCAAACTGGTTTGGCAAGTCAGTTAAAAATTACTCCATGCCCATACATGTGTGCAAAGTGGTTTCCAGCAATCAGAAACATCCATCTCCGGTGGCTGAAAGTTTCTGTAAAGAATATACAATAATTACCCCCTCTCGACCCAGAAACAAAGGGTTTGTCTTCCTCTGCCCCTAAACCTTAATAAAAACACCTTAATGGAATAGATCAGTACCTCCTTAGCACCCAATAGCCTCACATTTGGCACTCTTTCTTAGCCACTGTATTAGCTTCAAGGAAGGTTTGTGACAGTTCACTCATTTGCCTCTTTTTTTGCTGAGAAAAGTGTAGTATATCTTTTTTTTTTTTTTTCTTCCTTCTCTGTTTTGTTACCATGAAGGCTGAAACTGTAAGGCTCCTTATGTGTTCTCTTCTTAGACATGCAATACTCCAGCTGGAATGAAATCTTTTTTTTTTTTTTTTTTTTTTTTTTTAAACTAAAGCTCTTATAGTGTGTGCCATTAAAAACATTTGCTATTCTGAAGTGATTACAATCCCACAGCATCTCCTGCTCCATAAAAATGCTATGGTATGAGGGACTGAATAGTTTTCCTTTAGGGAGATGTACATGTCTCCTCTCTCCTGAAGAAATTAATACCTTCTATGAGCAATGGTGATGATTTCTAATTAAATAAGAAAGGTTAACCTCCTTGATGAACCATATTAAGTTATTAGTAGACATTGTTACAAGCCCTTTTGTTTATTGTGTTTTAAGAATGACATACAAGCAGTGTAATGCATGACTAAATGTATCCAACTTAGCTAACCATACAATTTGTTCCCCTCTTACACTATTTTTCCACTGATATATTGTAAGAGTTATATGTAATTCACAAATATGTAAGAGGGTCGGGGGTGTGGTATTTTGCCTAAAACAAATCCAAATAACGTTTCTTTGAGAATAATCATCCTCAGCCCTTGCTGCTGTTACCCTGCATATAAGCTGAAGAAATAGCATCACTGTGGTAAACAGTTTAAAAGTTTCAGATCTTGGATGCAATTTAGATTTTCCAAGTCATTTTTTTTTTCTTGTTAAGTTTCTGCACTAAGAATTATAGAATCTATGGACAATGAGATATCTGTGTGTGCTGGTGTGGCCTCACCTCTAGTACTGTGTGCAGCTTTGGGCACCATGGTATAAGGATGTACAACTATTAGAGTGTCCAAAGGAGGTCTAAGAGGATGGTGAAGGGTCTGGAGAGCAAGATGTGAGAAGTAGTCGAGGTCCTTTGGTTTTCTCAGACCAGAGAAGAGGAGACTGAGGGGAGGCCTCAGGGCAGCCTACAGCTTCCTCACAAGGAGAGTGGAGGGGCAGGCACTGAGTTCTGCTCTCTGGGGACCACAGACAGGATCTGGGAGAGCAGCACAGACCTGCGGCAGGGGAGGGATCCAGGGATGGTAGGAAAAGATTATTCAGTGAGAGGTGGTCATGAACTGGAACAGGCTCCTCAGGGCAATGGTCATGGAACTGAGCCTGCCAGATTTCAAGAATCGTTTGGACAATGATAACAGACATATAGTTTAATTTTTAGCCAGTCCTCTGTGGAGCCATGACTTGGACTCAATGATCCTTGTGGGTCCCTTACAGCTTGGGGTGTTCTATGATTCTGTGACTCTAAGTTCCAATGCCTCGGTCCAGGGTATCCATAAAGCAACCTGTTCCAAAAGTAGAATGTCAAGGACTTTTGGAGAAAAAAATAATAATCCCCAAACCAACAAATAAAACCTAACAGGCAAATCCCATTATGCTGATCTCCTACAATTAGCTACTGATAAAGTAGACAGTTTGGTGGGATATTTTTCCTGTCTTTCTGCCTTTGGGATGGTTTCACTGGGTACTTGGAGGATTCCTTTGTCATTTAGCAGCTCCCAGGTCCAGCCACATGCTGGAAAAGCTGTTCTATGCTGCTTTGTGACCATGACCAACTCTGCTCTGTGCAGCCTTCTTTTTTTTTTTGGATGAGGAATGGCTTAAAATACTCTTTCTTCTCTCTAATAGATTTACTTGATTACTCCCTCCTTTCCCTCTACTTGTTAGTAAATATCTTTAGAGGCAATAATGAGATATATGAACATATGTAGTTTTGTACGTGGAAAAAGAAATGCTGAATTTATAAATATTACATACATATTGCAATGCATAAAGGGTGTCATTTGTCTGTGGAAATAAAGACTACACTTTCTTTTTTGAAGACATACCAAACATAAACAATGTTTAAACATAAAGAGAAAAGTCTCATTTTTGCTATTTTTAAGACCCTGTGCCCTCTGTGTTCAGGTATAAATGACCTTGTAAATTCATTGGTTTTGTTAGAATAAAAGTGGGTTTGACTTTCTTCAAAATAGTCGGCCAAGGCAGGGTGCTACCTATATCATCTGTGGCCCATCTAGCTTGGTGTTGCTTGCCCTCATGAGTGACAGCTAGCCAGCATATACTGAAACTAAGGCAGGTTCCAGGATCACATTTGCACCTAAAAGCCGAGGCAATGGAATAGAGAAGTCTATCCAAGCGTATTACATGCACTCCTTTGTCTGCCACTCAGACAGACAGCTGTGGGGCTTTCTTTATTACTACTGCTATTATTATTGTTATTACTACTATTATTGCAACACTGTTTTCCTTCACAGATCCTATCATGAATTTACTTTTCCTGCAGCAAGACTGCTAATACCAAGAAACGAGGGGATGTACAAGAATGGGAGCACGCAGGAGGACAAATAGGAGCCAAGGAGAGGGAGCCTGCTCTCTGTGTAGCTTCCTGAAACTAATCTTGATGCTCTGGAAATTACATGAATAGTTAATGCACTCCATGGCTGCTGGAAGGAGGGGGATGGCATGCAGCTCTTGTCTGACTGCCTCCTGATCCTGTCATCAGAGGGGGCTCAGGGAGTGAGAGGTCAGGGGAATAATCCTGCACCTGCAGCACACAGAAGGCCGGGTGCCCAGCTCCTGGCCAGCCGCGCTGTAATTGATGCTAATTGTTACAGAGCCAGCGTGCCCTTCCATGGAGGAGCAGGTGGGAGCTTTTGTTGCACTCGGGACCATTATCTTAATAACAAGCTTACCATTCTCTGCACAGGCTTAGGAGTACAAAGACATAGGCAATACTATGGGGAGACCCTTAAAAGGTTTCTTGGGCATCTCCTAGTATGATGAGGTATAAGTCCCCAAAAGTGAAAGGGCAGAACAAACCAGTAGATAAAAAAGATAGTACCTAATGGCCCCCTCCCTCCATTGAACCTGGTGGATGTTACTTTGGGAGCTTTAGACAGCACCCGATGATTTCTTTGGAGGCAGAGATTTTGCACCCTGTCAGCTATGGGAGGAGTCAGGTGTAAGCAGTTACTTCAGGGACCTGGAGGCTTCCCAGGGAAATCTGCTCCGGAGCTGTCCATCTGTTTGCAAGTTCTGATATGAAGGTCTGGTCTCAGGAAGGGGCCTGAGAAATAAGACAAGAAAGCATGGGAGTCCAGATGCTGATATGATATTGGATTTTGGTCAAACAAAAAGTCAGTAAATGTTAATACTAGAAAGCTTATTTATTTATTTTTATTTTTTTGTACTCCTTCCTCTGTGCTTAAAGGGATTGTACCCCTCCCATTCCCCAGAATGCCAGGAACCCAGATGGAAGAAGATACGAGCTGCCAGAAGTTTGAATGAGTGAACACTGTTTCTACTGAAAGATACATCCCAGGGTTTTGCAATCATGTTGGTAGCACTTTAATAAATATCAGAGCATTAAAGACAAAATTGGAGCTGAACACTGAGGACACAATAACTAAAAATAAACACTTTAAAAGGGCTATATCATTGTTTTTCAGTGTATGGTTTGTGTACACTGTGTAGTGTGTTAAATGATTGCAAAAATATTAGAGCATTGCTCCTCAAAAGCTCACACTTGAGTTCCTGTGTATTCAAACAAACAAATAAACAAAAAAAAAAAAAAAAAAAAAGAGGAAAAATAAAGAAGAAAACAGTGTAGGCTAATTTTTACAGGATTGTAAATAAAAGTCTGGAAACCCCATGCAAAATGGGCTGTGGATTTCTCGGAAGCCAATTAGAGAGTCCTTTTAAACACCCTGGAGTAGATGACCTTTTGGATAGGCTTTTCTCATCACTGATACACAAATATGTGATTTATGATGCAATCAGTGGATTGCATTAAAAAGTTAATGCATACTGCTTGAGGATGTCACATCCTGCATCAGTTGGTATAGATTATATTGACCATTTTATGTAATTTACTGTTATTTTTTTCAGAGCTTGACACTGAGGTGTAGTTAAGCTCCTAATTTAATCATGTGTCTCTTAGCTTTATGAGATCACTGTGCCTAGGGAAGTTGACATGATGATTCATTAAAAAGTCAGTTATACTTTGAAAATCGGAAAAATAAAATGAAGAAAAAAGAAATATTCTTGAAAGCATTAGGTTAAAAGCAGAAAGGGGAGACATCATTTATGAAAAATCGTAAACCCATTCAGACATCACAAGGATATATTTTCAGATATAGACCTTGGGTTACTCAGGGGTCAACAGTCACAGCCAAGCATCACCTGCTTCTTCAAATCCCTTCTAATAATCCTGGAAGTGTAAGTAGCCTTTGCAGTTTTAAAAACAAACCCAAACCCATTATGTCTGCAGAAGTCATGAATTTAGTTTAAGAATCATAGCAATAAAAAATAAATGGCAATAAAAAAGAAAACAAACAAACAAACAAAACCCCATACAAACAAACAAAACCCCATACAAACAAACAAAACCCCATACAAACAAACAAAACAACACACAAACAAACAAACAAAACAACAAACAAACAAACAAAACAACAACAACAAAAACAAGCCCCAAATCACTGTCTGGGCTTCTTTTTTTTTCCATTTTCAATACTTGAACCTTAAAGGCTTGATTTTCCCTGCAGCCATAGAATTAAATGTATATATATATATTTTCTTGAAAAAATATTTTTTGAACAAAATTTTCAAGAATCACAGAGTTCCGGGAAGTGGAAAATCTCATCTCCCACAGCATTTCTGAAATACAGCAAACTTGACTTCAATTTGTAGTGCCATCACACCTAGAGTATTCAGACACAAGATTTAAGTCATTAAGACATTGGAAATAAATAAATAAATAAATAAATAAATACCTGTAATTACGGATGTTCTGACTCAGTTATTATGTTGGATAGTCTGTGCTGTATCACAATAATTTATTAGAAGTTTTGCTAGGAAATGAACCTACAGGACGGGTATAGTTCCTGTCTTTTGCATCTCATCAACTTGGAGGTGATGAAGTGATTTTAGGTGGTCTGGCTCAGCCTATTGAACCTTGCAGACCACATTTTTTCCAAGAAGATTTAAATACTTGAGCCTTCTGGGAGAGGAGCAGGGAAGTTTCAGACAGATATGTGCTCTCTTGTAAGAAGGTTGGCTTTCTAAATGGCTCTGCAAATTGTGAGTATATGAGCAACTGTAAATAAAAAGAGGATACCCTGGGCAGGAGCTTCAGCTGCAGTTCAATGCCACAACTTTTCCCCATGCTGTGTCCTCAAATCCCACTCTCTGCCCTCATATTCCAGGAAACAAACAAACAAACAACAAAAACAAACAATCAACAAAAACAAACAAGCACACACAATGTTTGGTGGTCACTGTGTAAGGCAGAAACTGTCTTGTGGCTGGCAGAGAAAGAAAGATTATCTGTAGAAGATAATTATTATGGGATTATCTGTAGAAGAAAGTGGAACAGACACCAGATGTATGATACCCACATGGACATACACACTGAGAAAGATTTAACAGGCCTGTTGGAATGTCTGTACAAAGAGACCCACTTCATAATCATGTAATGGAATTAGATGATCTTTAAGGTCCCTTCCAGTTAAAACCATTCTATGATTCTATTGTTCTATGTCCACCAAGAATAGAGAAGTAGCCAATTCCCAACACTCAGAGTTGGGAAAATTGCATCAGCCCACTCAAGGAGGCAAGGAGGTCAGCTTGAGATCTTGAGGATACTGCCTTTGAGCAGATACAGTTAACCTTGTAATGTCCATGGAAGTAGGAGGGTTTACCAGAGAGTGCTGAGAAACTCTCCTCTCCTCTCCTTGAAAGCATCCTTGAGAAACTATTAACTAGAACACACACTTCCTTAGAACTGTACTATAAGTTACACAGCTTCTTGTTTCATAGTCTCATTGTCTGCCCTTCCCTACTAATGTAGGCAGGACGTAATGTAAATGAAAAGGTAGTCACTAGCCAAGCAAATTAGAATAGTGGTAGCATCAAAGTCGTGCAGTGGTATAATTGTCTGAAAATTATAATGCTTTGTAAAGAGCTAATATTTGTATTCATTCTAGATACTGAGAAACAATTTTCTGATGAGAATGCCAAACATGTGATGCTATTTTTCACACACTTCCTCACCAGCCTAATTAAAATAAGAGACTATAAAAATTGGCAGAGGTGGCAAGTTATCTGCAATTCCTTTCCCATTTTTCATGAAGATTCTTGTCTAAATAAGAATAAATCTATTTGTTTTAAAGGAAATCAAAAGAAATCAAAATCAAAAAACTCACAAATGGAGACACACAAGAAAAAAAAGAAAAAAAAAAAAAAAGACCATTTATGTGGTTATGTCTGTTGCACCTAAAACATATCTTTCAGAGTTTCCTGCCATAACATACTGTTGATATGTCTGTCTTACTCACAGCAATGGGCTAGGTGTGGCTGTGATTTTTTCAATACTATTTGCAGACTCTTTGTAAAGCTTCATGAACTCTCCTGCATTCCTTTGCAGGCAGAAAATAGACAGTTGTTATCAGTGTATGGTCTAGGTAATGCTCAGCTGCAATCTTCTGTCCATTTAATTGCCATTATACAACTGTGAAAAAAAATAAAAATAAATCCTGTTCTTTGTGGAAAGCCAAGGGAGTATGTTTGAGAAAGGCTTGCCATACGAAGACTTGGCATGTTTCTTCAAATTTTCATGCATTTTCATGTGGTGGCATGCAATATTCACAAGGATAAAAGTATTTTGATCTTAGTGAATGACTCCCTTCTATTTTCAGTAATGCAATAAACCATTTTCTTTTTTTGCCAAGGGTATTTTTATAGAAATGTTTTGTTCAATTTTCTGTTATCAAAATGCTAGTCATGAAGTCATATTGACCAAAGGTCAGAGAGGCTTTAATCAAACAACAACAACAAAATAATGAAGTACATAGAGTTTTATGATTTCTAAGAAAAAGAGCTTTTTTTTTGTGAGCTTGGGATTGGTTATGAACTGGAATTCACTTTAGCTTTGCCAAATTTTGAAAATATTTCAACAATGTGATGTTAAATTTTAAATAAATTTTTTGGACAGTTTCCATGGGAATGTGTCTGGTATGAAGCAGTCATTATCAGTTCTAACCGACTTTTGTGTTGAGATAATTAACCGCATTTAAATTCAAACTTTAAACCAAATTTTCACATCTTAACTACCAACCTCCACCAGTTCTGCAGCAATACTATTGCAAAAAATCTTGTTGGTGAGAAGAGGTGTTTGTGCCGCCCTGCACAGTTCATAGTCTCTGCAGACGTTTTGACTTATGTAGTCTGTAAATGGAAGGTCTAGATTGTTCCAATATTTTATTTCTTCTTGCTACAGTTTTATTCAGTCATCCTTGTTCCTGAACAGATACAGCAAACACCGTGAATGCTGTTGCACTCATTGCTGTATTTCTGCCTTTTGAATACTACATAATCTGTTAACTTGTTTAAAACACTGAGAAACAGCTCTAACAATTTTGGGACTGCTTTGAAGACCATTAGTTGCAAATTATTAAATGCACATTGTTAATAATGGATAAGACTGAGAACTAATGCAGTAGGCATTATTCCCATTGAAGATAATGGCTCTTTGCCAAATGAGTTTGCAGTAATGGTGCCAATTGTGAAATCTACTGGGCATAAACTGAAATAAATGGGAATGGTTCTTCAATATATTCATTAATTATTCTCTTAACTACATTTTAAAAGTGCATCTGGACACTGGACAAAGTCTTCAGAATCTAAATGAGCCAAAGACAAGCTCTCTTCACAACACAACAGGGGAATTCAACCAAATGCATTTATTAAACTCTGAAATCACAGCTGACTTCTAGGAGTGCCAAAAAACAGAGGTTTACACAAACTGCTCATAACTTTTTAAGCACTGATTACAGCTGAAGTGCTATTTTTTTGTGTGTGAACAGAATTTGTTATTCAAGTGCCATGCCATAGAATATAAACTTTGCATAAGTCCAGAGACTTGGAAGTTATTTCAAATGCACTTATAGAAGGAAAAAAAAAAAAAAAGAAGAGGGGGGAGGGGGAAGGGACACGACAACAACAAAACACCTATTTAATGATCTATTTTGCCTCCATTACCCTGCTTTCATACGTGTATTCCTTCACAAAGTCAGAGAAAGAGACAGTATAAAATAAAGATCTCAGTTCCATCTAAGGTAGATTTGTTCAAATCATTTTCTGCATTTGCTCAGGTAGTTTCTAGAAAAAAATCAGGCTTCTACCAGGATTATATCAGTCTGAATAAGTAAAGAATTACAGAATTGTCTAAGAATTTCCTGTCACTTTGCTCATATATTCTACGTTTAATTACAAGCAGGAAGCATGTTGTAGGGTGCAATGTATAAATTTCAGTGCCATTTCTTCCTAGTCCCATTTTTAAGTAAAGAGAAGACATCCCCCATCAAAATTTCATTGTTTTTATTTTGTCTTCTGTTCATCTCGTTCATCTCATTTTTGTTGTTGTTGTTGTTGTTGTGTTGACATACCTTTTGTACAGGAATTACTCTCTTCACAAACTGCAGAAGAGAGTTAATCTTATGCCATACTCTGGTGATGATACAGTCCTCTACAGTCCTCAGTAAATTTCATGTCACAGTGTTTCACTAAGGCATTGCTTTCTCCTTTGCTATTTGGCCCCAGGGGAACAGATTAGAGGGTACAACCCAAGCCTCAGAGTATAGGCTAAGGGATGTTAATAAGGAGATTAAGGGAGTACTTGGCAGCAGTTCCAAAATTGCTGATTTATCTCTGAAAAATTAAGCGCCTAGAATAAAGACTGCAAACTCTTCAGCTTAGAAGACGTGGACCAAAACATTCATGTTCCAAATGGTTAGAAGCTGAGCAGTGTCCTGGGCTCAGAAATGTTCATACTTCAAGCTTACCAGTTTGAGTAGCAAGTATGTCAAATGGGAAGGATGCCAAATAACAACCTTATTCTGTGAAATTACATCTCCTGTCACCTGGGGAACATGACAGAATTCCACATCTAGAGGGTCTCTCACCCTGGAGAGTAATATTTGTCTTACAGATTTCTTATTATTTTGACTGTGGTAGCACACCCATGCTGAAATATATGTTACCCAACTAATACTTTCTAAAATAGCTGTAGCATCAAATCATTAAACCCTCTGGTTTAATGATTTGCCAAAGTTTTGCCAGTTAATGATTTGTCTAGTTTTGCCAAAGGTTCATGTTTATTTCAAGTGAAGAGATGACATCTTTAACTCAATGTATGTGTGCAAAAAGGCTCTTGCAGAAACTGAAAGGCAACATATCTCAAGCCTACTTGCTTCTGCTAGTACTTTTAATGAAATAACTTTTTAAAGGGCCAACGAAATAATGTGTCCCTTCTGGTAAAAATATGTGGTGCAGTAGAAATAAATGTATGTAATGAAGTGTTAAAATAGTCTTAAATTTTTCTAAAAGTTTGAGAAACTCAGAGGTCAAGACAACATCCAGTCTTCTGATTACGAGCTTGAAATACAGTGTTTGTGAAAAGTCTTCTTTTTATTTATTTTTATTTTTATTTTTGGCCATGTTTCCTATTGACTTTGCTGTAACTTTCATATGGAAACAACTGTAATATTCTCAAAAACACACACTTCCTTGGTTGTTTTCAGTCTCTTCCTTTCAAGACCACTTGGCTGCATAGCTCCCATTCCAAACAGGAAGTTGTTCTCCTGCTCCATCCATCATCCATCAATATCATGTCCCTGCCCTTCTCACCTCTTGCCCTACTTCTTGCACATGCACACACAAACATAATTTGCAGTAATAGATGTAAAACATTTCTGAAGGTCTAGCTCCTTATCCTAATAAACCCTGGGAATTTACAAAATGCCAATGCTGAACTGGTGGAAAAGAAGAGTTGCTGACAGGTACCAAAGCTTCCTAAAGCAAAATGGCAAAAGAAGAAAGCTGTTACTTTTATTTACCTGTCCTGACTCTCGCCTTTGCAAATGTGTGTATATTCTGTGAGTTTGAAAGGTACTGTGTAATGATGAGTTCAATCAACAAGTGGCTTCATGACTCCCTACATACCCCTTTTTATGATAAATGTAATTAGAATTCCACTGATGAAAACTTAGAGAACTACTGTGAAGACATACAAATGTAAAATCTCAGTTTATTGCAACAAGAAGAAACTCAGATAATGGTTTTGGCTTTGAAACTATAGGCATGAAGTTCTGTTGGGTATATCATGCCATTCAAGAGAGGGGAAAACATCTGTTTGCTTAGTCTAAATACAGCTAGTTCTCTTTGGTCACAGAAACTACACATTTTCTGCAAAATACTCAGTCTACCAGTGGTACATATTCTTCTGGTTTATATATTCTGCATCAGGAGACAAGTAAAACAGATTAAATGATACACAGGAATGTGGTTTCTCTTTTAGTAGAATGACATATATATAACAACAACAACAAGTTTTGTTATCACTTTGAGCTGGGATAAAAGTATTTATCATCTAAGTTCATAGCTTGCATTCTGAATCAGAGAATATTTTTTAGTCAGCCAACTTTCTATAGCCATGGCTGACCCCTTTCTCCTGCCCTTACTGTTCATTTCATCTTCTTTACCCAGAACTTGTTTGGTCAGTTAAGCTTCCTGTGTGGCTTCGTGGTTCCATCTTGCATTTTATTTCAGTGAATTGTCATTCCTCCAAAATCTAAGACATATTAGTGCCTTCTCCCAGCTCCAGTTTTACCATGTATTTGAGAGAACTGTTATTACATAAAACATCTCTCCCCGTATGTGTCTAGGATGCACACACACACACACACAAATAAAATAAAGTAAAATAAATAAATAAAATAAAATAAAACAAAACAAAATAAATAAAATAAAATAAAATAAAACAAAACAAAATAAATAAAATAAAATAAAATAAAATAAAATAAAATAAAATAAAATAAAATAAAATAAAATATTAATGGCTACACATATTGACATGACTCAGCAGTGCTTTTAATAACAGCTTCATAATTTCAACCATAAATAAAAGTTGAACTTTGGAAAATTCTTTAAAACCTTGTCTGTGAATTGTTCTATGTTGTTATTGATTATTCTGTATTTTAGAAGAATTATAATAGTCTGATGAATGGGACCTGATACACATCTTCCATCCCAAAATGATGAATATTGAAATATCAATTTCAGCTCAAAAAGCTTTCTTGCAATTTCAAGGCAAAACTTTTAATTAAGCAGAGACAAAGCCCCAAATTCTAGGTTGGATCATATATCCACTTCTAATTTCAATCACCCCACTTACTAAGATATAATTTTCTTGAAAATGGTATCCTTAAATACCTAGCTATGTATTTGATAATGTATAACTGATAGAGCTTCATAGATGTATAGAAACAGTAAGTTGTAAGAATACCATATTCTGGCAATTAGAACACCTATCAGTGCAAGATGAATTAATTTTCTGCAAACCACTTATGATCTGAACTGTAGAAATATCTTGAAAATGCAAAATAAACAAAATTGAACTAATCAGCTTAGATCTATACACTATACTCTACTGAGAAATAGTTAATTTATACTACAGACAAAAATAGATTGCATTTGTTCATTTACTGTGCAAAGTTTAGCTTTGAATGACAACATCTAGGGTTCTGTTACTATCTCAGATTTAGCAAGCTCTGTTTTTCCCACTCTCATGTTTCTTTTATTCTTTTTGCCAGATCTTGTTGAAGAACATGCCTGTGTAGAAGTCAGGACAAATTTTCATTCTCTGGGTCTCTGTGTATGAGGACCTCCACATACATGTACATCAGTGGAAAAAGGAACCAAACCAAGCCACACACCCACACACACAACCTAACAAGCAAACACACAATGGTTATGTGTACAGATCTTGAAACCAGACATCAAATTCAGGGAAATGGAAAGGAAAATTATTGAATCACAATTGATCTATTGATCTATTCTTGCTGTAGTCAGATTTAATGGAAATTTAAAATATGGACTTTTGTTCCTAGGGAAGATAAATGGGACAGATCTGTAAAAAGCTAATAAAATGCTTAGAAAAAATCTTTACAGGTGCTAAAACTTTAAATCCTGATAGTCTTTTTGTTTGTTTGTTTGTTTTGTTTTATTTTTTCATGAAAATGACACGCAAAATAGTTTTAAAAATTACTAAGTGCTAAAGGAACCTAATCATTCTCTAAAATAATGCCTTTTATGGGTTCCAGATATGTCTGGAGACATAAAAAAGAGGCAGTGTTAATTTGGACCAGATTGTCATTCTAGTAAATAAATGCAATCTTCATTACACTTCATTACAAGGCGTTCTAAGCCCATTTTTGTTTGTTTGCTTGTTTTTGTTTGCTTGTTTTCAGGTATAAGAAATCCGTGCAGATTTTCTAATATACCAGTATGATGCTTTGTTCTCTCATACATTGTATATTAAAAACCATCAGTTCTTGACAAAGGACCAGCAGTGATAACAGTGATGTAGCACAAACTTGAGGATTTGAAACAATCTTACATTAAGAAGTCAATGACTAATATTATAATAAAGCAGTCATACATTAGAATGAACTATGAACTATGTTAGGATACAATGTAATGATACTGAGGTAACAGCAGGTTGCTTTGAACTGCAGCTTTGTGATTTTAGACTGGTTTTAAAAGCATATCAGTGTAACCTTGGTATTGTCAGTCATTTATACAGGTTGAATGGAACACTCTTACTTGGTTTAACTTGTGAAAATTCAAGAACGACTCAAGAAAAAATCACCATCATGCACATTTATGCAACTCCCAACCCTAAAATAAAAGCTCAGGAAGTGAACACCAAAGTTTGCTTGCATTGAAAACACAAATTACTCCAAGAACTACCCAGAACAGAGCAGTCTCTGTAGCTCTGGAAAAGACAATAGCATACCACCAAAGAGGAATAAAAGGAGAGGATTAATGTTCAAAGTAAAACAAACCAGTGCATTTGTAAATAGACAACTGGGACAAAGCAAGATATTGAGGTTTTCAAATGTACTGTTGGTTCTGCAAAGTCTAGATTCTTAAATTTTATAGCCTTTCCATAGCTTTTATTTTATTAAAAAAAAAATATATATATATCAAAAATTGTATTTATTTTATTTTATTGTATTTTATTTTATTTTATTTTCAAAATTTTTAACATTTTGGAAGAAAAATACAATTTTTCATAGACACTATATTATTTCTTCATTTTATGTAGAAGCTATTCATGGAACACACATATTAGCATAATAAACAAAATTATGTGCATATGGAGAATTTCTTAATTTTCTTCTGATGTCATTAACAGTCTCTTTCCAAATGAGGAAAAATGGCAAACCTTCTAAAGGAAAGTTTCTGCTACCATAACTGCATCTTTATTAGTGTTTCTGTTGACACAGAAATATTTCACACATTTCAATTATGGGCATGAGTAAATATGTTAAATCTGTCATTAAGAGAAATAATGGCAACTAAAATAATTAATTTTCACTACTAAGAATTAAATTTCAAATTTTAGAACTAAATATAATACAATTTGAGAGACTGCATATGCATTTATGTGTACCTATACATAGAGAGCAAGAGAAATACAGCTGTGATCAAAACATGATTAAAACTGTTGAATTAATGTAGAAATACTGTATTTCTCACCAAAACTGAATGAGTTTCCATTGAGCACCTCCTGACTATAGATGTACTTGATCTTGTGTGTCTGGTATTGCGCTGCATTCCTCCAAACTTATTCTGCTAGCAGCATTGTGTTAGAAATTATAATTTGTTTATGCTGATGAGAGACATATGTGACTTCAGAAACTTTCCAGTTCACTAAGCATACTGCAGAATGATGGAATTGTACTTCCAAGTTGTTAGGATACCTGAAGACAATTCACCCCTCAAGTTAATTCAAGGATGTAAAGGGGATCTAATAACTCGGAGCCTAGCACCAGATTTTCTATCTTTTACAGTAACAGTCTCTGCTGTTTCTCTCTCCCTTTTTCAGAATCTTTTGCAAAGAACACTTTTCTCCTACAATTTTTCAGGTCACTAGAATAATGAAATCAAAGCAAATGACAGGAAATTACAATGATCAGTTCTGCACCACATCAACCTTACAACCTTATTTCATGCTTTTTCTTATCCTCTTGGGTACTTATGCTCTCTCCATTTGCCTGAGATGCAATTTCTCTTGGATTTTTTTTTTTTTTTAATTATTTTCAAGCTTTATCTAGCAAATGGTTTCTAAGATTCAATAAGACTTGTCATGGAAGTAAAAATTTATGCTGCAGACCTGCAACTGGAGTAAATCAGCATACCTGATAACTGAGGACCTGTGTTGAAGGTGATGTTGGTTCCCAGACTGGCATGGACAGTGGGGCAAATGTTGCATTGTGGCGAATAACCATTCCTTGGACTTCCACTAGCAGAAAATTTGCCGATGTGTATGTTAAAACCCCTAGAAAGTTTGTAACCTACCATCCTTAATGCAAATGTTTAACAATAACAACACTTATTGAGGGTGTCAATATTTTAATGTCAGTTGTAAACAATTCTATTGGAAACCCATTTTCAAGATTTGAGGAAACTTATTAATACATGCAGAATGAATTTATCTAGAAATGTGAGCACAATTTTTTTGGCAGTTATTTTTTCAGGCTTTTAAAACCTTTGAAAAACACATGTATTGCAAAGCTATTGTGTAATGTCCTCTGGAAAAATAATAAAATAAAATAAAATAAAATAAAATAAAATAAAATAAAATAAAATAAAATAAAATAAAATAAAATAAAATAAAATAAAATAAAATAAAATAAAATAAAATAAAATAAAACAAAAAAGAATCCTTCAAATCCTGTGAAGCTACTTAAATTTGGTATTATTTCTAGCTATTATGTTTGGTTTCTGCTGGAAAGTACATGGCTGACTAATGCCATGAATCATTGGTGCTCCACTAACCTAAATCACACTGGATTTGTTCTATTTACAGTCACTAGCAAAGTTATTATGAGGTGTTTGGAGGCTTTTAAACTCCATAGGTTCCTACGTAAAACACACTGTTGTTTTACCCTTAGTGTTTTTTTTTTTTTTCTTTTTTTTTTTTTTTTTCAACTTCCATTCAAGGGCAATTTGCTGGACCTTTCATAGTGTTATGGCAGTAAGGCAGATAAATGGCCTATAAAAGACTCCTTGTAGTTAGGAGAACAGGGTGAAGAGGTGCTGGGCTAGTCCTATGACAGCCCATCAGAGATGATGGGCTTACCAAAGGACTGTGGGCTACAGCCCCACAACTCCTCACCTCTGCACAATTTGCCTATGGAGTCTGTTACTTCCAACAGAGCTATTAGCAGCTTTATGCTTCTAACACTTAGCCTCATAACTATGACCTCTTCACTTCTGTCTATTTCACAAAGTCCAACCCTTTCTTTGAGGCTGTCAATGTGTCCTGAGACCTTATTCAGTTTTGGAGATCAGCAGGTCCTTCTTCCTTCTTGACTGGTAGTTGAAAAAATACCTGTTGAAAAACTACTGGTGGTAGTTGAAAAACTACTGGTAGTTTGAAAAACTATGGACTTTTCAAAAAGAAGGAGGCCCATATTTATCCAAAATTTCACACCTTTAGGAAAATATGATGTTCTTCTTGAAAAACATCAATTTCACTGAAAAAAATCTAAAGACTTTACAATACTGCACTAAGTGAAATTTAAAACAGTATTGTGTTTAGCAGAGAGCACATTAACGGGGGTTTAAAACAGTATTGTGTTTAGCAGAGAGCACATTAATGGGGGTTTCTTTCTGCACTCTGCATTTACTCATCACTCCTCCAAACTATCCCACTCCAACTCATGCGTTCTCTGAAGTCAGAACATTTATGTTTGTCACTCCACCCTGCTCAGTTTGTGCTGCAGCAGCAACTAAGATACAAGTAGATGAACTCATGTTTGACATTTCAGTGTTGTCTATCATTTCCCCAGGATTATTGTCTATTAATTCCCTGTAGGTTTTTATGTGCCAAAAATTGCTATTCAGTTTGCAGCTTTAATTTGCACACCCCTGGACAGCTACTAAATTCTTATCTTTCACTCCTGACATAAATCTATTGTCTTGTTTGTGTTTCAAGAGTAAAATATGAGCAGACACTAACATCTCTCTATTATTTCAAGAGTGATCCCAGCTAGAGTTAGGAAAATACATTATTCCTGCTGTTCTTTAATGCAGTATTAGAATGATTACAAAATTACAGATGTGAAATTACTTGAAATGTTGCCTTCCAGTTTTTGATGTGCAACTGGTTAGGGAATTTTCAGGAAAAACAAAACAAAAAAGATTGCACAAAGAAGAAAATGGTCAGGAAATTGCATTTCCCATTCTTATAACTATTCAGAATCTGTGGATTTAGAGCAATAAAACAGATTTTTAAATTCTGTAATGTAGTGTCTAGCCTATTCTCTTTTATTCCATGTTTACTGTCACAATATTTTAGAATATTTCAGCAATACATGTAGTGACAAATCTAACATCAATCACCTATGTTTTCTGCTTTCTAAACTTATTTTTTAGTATCCTAAACATAAATTATATGCCAGGTATGGGATTTGGAGTGGTCAGACAAAGGATTGTGTCAGATTTTCCAAACTCAAATCTAACAGTTTATCTTAATCTTCAAGGTTTTAATAGAAATATGAAATTATGACCCCAGTTCATGCTTTGAAACAATTCCATTAATCTTAGTGCAGCTCTATTGGGAATGCATTTCATTTTGTTAGTTTTCATACATGCACTCATCTGGTTTTGAATATGCAGTTTATTAGTATTAGTATTAGTATTAGTATTAGTATTAGTATTAGTATTAGTATTATTTGAGGTAAGATATTAAAAAGTAAAGGAAATAAAAGTAAAAAGAAAAGTAGTGGAAAAGTGAGATCTCCCTCCTTACATCCGCTGATGTTCACACCTTATAAATGCTTTTCCATTGCAACTGTTTACCAAAACCACATCCAAATGTGAGACTCTTACCAGTTTTCCAGATATAACTGCTTTTTGTTTGTTTGTCTTGTGCCATTGCCCAGTTGCTGTGCTTCCCCCGGGGTTAAATATTTAGCCCTTCACTTGTATTTGGCTCACCAACCTTGTTCTCAAAGGTTGTAAATGTATCAGTCAGGCTTGTAGGCTTCAAGCACAAGCATTTGCTATGGAGCAATGCACCAGACTGGAATTCATCACCTGCTGCATCTTTTTGCCTTTCTTAGGCCTGATGCCAAAAATCTTGTAGGGGCATCGCAATAACTCTACAAAAATTAGCTGTATTTAAGCTTTGTATGTTGTAGAGTGCAAGAGAAAGAAAGTGTTTCTGAAGTACTAAGTGCGATAATTTCCTTCTCTTAGAGTTGTGCTCTGGGATATTTCCTATTTCTATGAAAATGGTACAGTATCATTGAAACCAGAAAAAGTGTGCTCATCCCCCTAGTTTTGCAATTCATCTGCACAGGCAAAGAGCAATTCTCTACTAAACACAAACAACCAGCTCGTTACAAAACTCATCCTTTCAGAAAATGAGAAAGTTAATAGAAATATTTTCATTGTGGGGTTTTGTCCTTGTGATTAATGCAGATGCACAGGAAGATGGATACAGATACAGATTTCAATGGCAGGCTGCAACAGCTGGTTTAGTGTGTCAATAGCAATGTTTTGTAGCTCTGATAGCCTGATATCTATTGGTATAATGAAAGATGTTGCTCTTCCTTACAAGTATTGCATTGCTTTATACAGCAACAAGCTACAGCACAGAATTTAAATGGTTCCAGTCTCATGAGTTTTCTGGGCTAGATGTATGTTGGCTTACAAATATGGTTCAATTAAATCCCAATAGTGAAATAAGGAGTTGAAGTTGGATTCTAGAAATATTCGCTATATAGTTCACTATATATTCACAATAGGTCACTATTTTTGGCAAAATCAAATTTCTCCTTTAACCCTTTACTTCTTTAATCTACATTAAACATTATTTACAAGCTATGATGATCTGTACATTCCTATCAACCAAACATTATTTTTTAAATCCAGCACTTACATATGCCAATACTCATCCTGACAGAAAAATCACTTACAGATACCACCCTTCATTTTTCAAAACCAAGCCATCAGTGATCAGCAAACAGTGACAGCCTATACATTCTATAGACACAGAAAGGTCAGGGCAATCACAAGAAATAAAAGCCTTAAAATATTTGCTTAAAAAAATATTGAGAGATCATGAGGGAGCATATGAGTTCTCATCACTTTTGATTCTTAATGGGAAGAGGAGACTTTCCTCCCTCCATGAGGAAAAAAAAATCCATTTACTTGCACTGTCTAGGACTACTGTATTTCATTTCATAGTTTAGTGGATGACGGCAGTGTGCACACACTGGTTAACTGAGTCCCCAAGCCCAAGGCTTTTAGAGGGAGTTTGATCTACTGCCCAAGCAGAGACTGCCTGTGTAATCCTAATGCAATAAATCTGCTGCCTCCCCGAAGAGTGGGATTTACATTGCGTGCTCACTTCAACTTGGCTGCATGTGCCAGGAAAGCATCAGAACTACAATGAATGTGTTGAGAATAGTTACAATCCCTACAAGCTGCAGACATCTCTATTTCTGGGCCTGTGGCAGTATATGAAGGAAGGCCCAATGTTCCTGTACTTAAGCAAAAGAGAGACAGACAGTGGGCAGCAACAGCAGAATTTTCATTCAGAAATAGATCTACAACAGGAAAGGGTATCGTTGATAAAAATCTGTCTAGGTAACATATCAGAGTAGAGAAAGAATAAATGCCCAGAAGTGATACATTTTACCGCTACAGTTCTCTTCTATGAAAACAACTCATCCCTGCAAGTCTGAGTGAAGGACTGGTCATGGGAGAAAGAGAGCAGGGTAGTTTCAAATAAGAAATTTTCATGGCTAACATTTGATTTTCCAGAAAAAAATAGAATCAGAAGAACAAATTTTTGTTTTAATAAGCAACTTGTTTCAAGCCTAAGCTTTTAGTGGTAGCTTGAAAGTTTTCTCCTGAAAAACAACAAACAAACAAACAAACAAACAAAAAAACATCAAAGTGAAAAAGTTTGCTGCTTCTTCAAAACTTCCTATAGGAGACAAATTATATTTTTCTTAGTGTGTTGTAGCCACCATCTTAAAACTTCTGGCATTATATTTATCCCAGAAGCCATTGTTCTCTTTAGCTAAAAACCAACTTCACTTTCTAATTTGCAAAATACTGCAAATACTGCTAAATTTCAAGTACTGTACAACTTTTCCTCATACATTCTTTTTGCTGCACCTTTGGGAAAAGGCATTACATTTTCCTGCTTATGACCCAAGTTCATGCTCTGTGTCCTTTAACCACCTTTGGGATTAGTATTTCTGCTCCATCCTTTTGGGCTTACCCAACAATTATTATTCCCAAAGGAATGATCACAGTCATCCTGTCCATAAGGCTTCAATTTAAAATCCTGAGGGAGGACATTGAAAGAGGTATTTTTTTTTTTAAAGCCTTTAAATGCTGCACAACTGCTGTCTCAGAAGAACTTCCTGCTGTTCCCTCCCAATTCTTTTTCTGTCTTTTAATCCATCTCAGTCACTAATTCTGTCATGCTCTGGCAAACTACATTTTATTGCAGTGAATGTGTGCAATCACTTTGTTGGAATATTTTCTGTGATGTACTCATGCTGCTAACATTAGATATCTAATCTCTGTGCATAAATTAGGAGACTAGTTTGCCTAATGCCTGTCTGTAGATGATGAAAAGAAATAGGCTCATTCAGAGGGAAATGTAGCACAGGAGCATAGTCCAAGTCCTTTGATTTGCATTCTGGAGATGCCTGTCACCATTCACTGAGTGTCACACATGGGTATCCAGCTATTGGTTCATCTGCCAGGTGCTGCTTGCAGGCTACCCTCCACAATTTTTTCATGGGGTGTTACCTGACTGGTGAAGACGGGTTGGTGGGAGGCTTCTGGTTGCTTCAAAATCCTGGCCACAGGTGTCAGGAAGACAGCACAGGCAAGCAAAACTGCTAATGAACTCTTCCTAACTGCCCTTTTCCTCTGCAAGATGTATTTTATGTACAGTGTGGCTCTAAGCCATGTGAATATTGTACTATATGACTCATAGATCTAGGGTATGGGTTATGCTGTTGGTAAAAGACTGTGAAGAAGCCAGCCTCCAAATTTAGGCACTTCATTATTTAAATCTGCTATGCTCCCTCTTATCTTCATGGACAGAACAGCTTAGTTAGTACTGATGTTACGAATCACGTGATTGTTAGGAATGCTGTGAAGTTAGGAATGCTGTGAAGGAGTTTCGAAACTTATTTCTAATATACCAGGCCTTACTCTCCTTGTTTGCTATGGCTTCTACTTTGTCAAAAATCAGAAACCTTGGAACTTCGTCTACTTCATATTATATAATTATTATTATATTATTGTTATTGCTGTTAAGCAGACGCCCCATAATCACACTTGGTAAGCATTGACCAGCCATTATTATAATTGCAAACTATAGGTCTTGTGGAAATCATCTCCTGTGATAATGAAACAGCATCAGAACTAAAATGTAGGCAACATCTAAGCTGAATGCTGAAACTGGGTTAGAGTGGGTCTGAAAACTCATATTACCACTCTACTGCAGAATATGGATGTGCTGAATATCAGAGAAGACAAAGTTCCAGCATTTTAGGGTAAATTGTATATCGATGACTATATGTTTAACAGCCACATTTTAAGAGGCAGATTTATACCAAATGTAAAATATTTGGAAGCAACAATAAGATAAATTGACTAAAAAAGAGGAAGACAAAGAAGGTAAACCCCACATTTTTAACATTTTCAACCAAATTACATTTTCTTTAAAATATTTTGACAACAAACATTCCACTAACATTGTGTCAATATGGTCATATTACTAATCTCAGTTCCCATATATTTTGTTTCTGAACCATGAAAAAATTATCCCTATACAAACTGATTTTAATTGAATTACAAAATAAAAAGAGCCTTTTCTAAATTTCAAACTTTCCTGACAAGCTAGAATAGGGTCAAAGATATTTGAAGAGTCATTGAAGAAAATGTTTTGATTTACCTCAGATAGACTCAGGGGAACTTTGTTCCAGATGGTAACCTTCACCTTTTACAACAAACTGTCTATCTGTGGTAGTTCCTTATTACAATTAGATCCATATATGCCTGATATTTTGGTGGTCAGGAATTTCCTGGCATCATACTACCTATGATATATATTTTGCAACATTTATTGTGGTTGTGTGTAATAACAAAGGAAAGGAATTTAGTTTCTTTTAGTTTCTTAAGATTGGCTATGGTATTTTGATATATTCAGCATAAACACTTCAGAAAATTGCTATATCCTCAAACCTAAGGTTTTTGTTTGCTTGTTTGCTTGCTTGTAGCAGTTTAAATGTGAACACAGCCACTGTATTTCTATTTTGGTTTGCAATTTTGGGCCATAAAAGTTTAAGAGAGATTTTGTACCTTTGGTCAGTCTAAAACATGTTAAAGCCACTTGTGTATCTAACTATGAGTTATGGGGACAACAGGACAGCAAAACATTCATGAAACATTAATCCTGCATAGCATTGTCTGTATTTCCATCCATGTTGACACAGTAAAGCAAATGAAATAGTTTGCGCAAAACATGAGAAAACTAAAAGATTATATTTCTAACAGCCACCCACACCCCTCCCAACTTCTTAGCTATTTAGGTTATATAACAAATATTTACTTTTATTTCACAGAATACCTAATATTCAATGAACCACAGCTGTTCACATTTTAATACAAGCCTCCACTAGCTCCATGAATATCTTATCTAGATCATTACCAGACCATCTATTTCTGCACAATACTGATAGAATTGACCCATGTTCACACATTTAACGTGGTATTCTACAGACTTTCTACATTTAAAATGTCAAATAACACTTTTGTAAAAGCTTGAGAGAAATTACCTCCTTTACCACCATTATTAAATTGAGTCAACTTTGAATATTGAACAGTAAATTTCAAGTTTGGATCCTTGGGCACCCTGATGTTTGTGGGCTATTTCCAAGAAATTCGTATAAGATGACTAAAGAAAGTAAAAGGAAGTAAAACAAAACAGCGTAATATTTTTAAGATGTGTGTATCTTATGTTAAGGATTGTATCCTACTCTATTTTGTATTTTCTGAGCAGAGTACAACTTCTCCAGTGCTTTACAGGTCACAACAGAAGAAGAAAAAAAAAAAAAAAAAAAAAAAAAAAAGATGTATATTGCTTTTAATATGTGATCAGATGATTTCTCTAAAGTGGAGGGATTCTGCTGCAGTGGTAGATCTTTTATGGGTAATATAGTTTAATCATACCCTTTTGTTGTCAGCCTTCATTTCATTTCTGATTCCATACTGAATATAATTTTCCTTTTACTTTGCTAGACATTTAGGTTAAACTGTCATAATCCTATTGACCTCAAGTCAGTTGTTGTAATTTAATAAAACTATAGATGTAGCCCTGTTACCTGATTCCCCATAAACTACTATGACAGCCTTATACAATTCCATTAAAGGCAGAATGTTTTTATATTCTCCCTCTTGACTTAAATATTTTGTGAATCCAGTGAAGTTTACATTTCCCAGAAATCATTACATCAGAGGCTGTAAACATAATTTTAATTCAAAGAGTACATTATGCTTTTATAATTAATATACTAAATTAAAAATATCTTGTGAATTTTGGGCAGCTCTCTAGTTTATGAATGGTTTACAGTAGCAAGAATGTGTTGCTTGGCATTTCTTTGCATTCTAGACAAGCTAGACTTCTAAAAACTGGTGCATTTTTAGGCACCAGTATTTCCCTAGAGATTCTTTCTTGATAAGCTGTCCTTTGACTGAAATATGTAAAACACATTGTGGCTGAAAATTCTGTGCTCAAAACATTAACTTCAATTCAAGACACAGGCCTCAAATCTCATACATACATACACATAAACAAAAGTATCTGTTTTTATAAAGCCTTTTCTGCTGCCATAATGAACGCTTGCAGGTTCCTATTTTCAGTTATTGGGCTTATGCCTTTCCTCAGAACAATTTATTTATAATTTTAACTAGTTTAGTTTTGTGTTATTACTCATACCACTAACAGGATTCCACCTGATGATACAATTTTCTTTTTACTCCTTTGTCAGACAGAAAGACTCCTTCTTTTTCTTTTCTTCTTCTTTTTTATTTTTCCCTTCCCTTCCCTTCCCTTCCCTTCCCTTCCCTTCCCTTCCCTTCCCTTCCCTTCCCTTCCCTTCCCTTCCCTTCCCTTCCCTTCCCTTCCCTTCCCTTCCCTTCCCTTCCCTTCCCTTCCCTTCCCTTCCCTTCCCTTCCCTTCCCTTCCCTTCCCTTCCTTTTTCTTCATCCATGTCAGATTATTATTTTTCCTGTCATACTTGAAAAGCTCTTGAGGTGAAGTACTTTAAAATCACACTTCTGTTTCTCTCTTGTCTTTTGCTAAGGAAAATTTTGGGTGAACAATGAACACACACGTGCATGGGCACCGACTGTCTCTAGAAAACCAAGTAATGCTTCTGTCTAGCATACAGATGCTTTGTCTGTAGAGGTGCAACCCTAGTCACAGGGCACTGCTTTATCTTTCCTTGGTGATAACTAAGACTATTTCTCTTCATTATGGAACATAAAAAGAGAAACAGTCTCTTCAGAGACTGTTAGCACAGAGAAACACATTCATTATTTGGTGGCTGTTTGGAGTGTGGTGTGGGAAGGAAGAATTTTAGCTACATGCACAGAACCCTGCCTTTCATTTTATAATCAATGGATAATTTATCTTTTCAAATTAAAAAGTTTACTTAAGAATGAGTTGAATTAAGGTGTATATTCTTTCTTTAATAATTTTCTAATGCCCTTGTTAGCCAGAAATCTGAGGACTAAGGCTGGCTTTTCTATATACTTAATACTCCTCTAATAACCTTGGAAAACATGCAAGGTATACACATAAACCTCTAAAGACACTCTATGCCTCCAGAGCAATAGCTGTAACTTTGCTATTACAATTTACAATTTAAATGATCTGAATATCTTAGTAATGGATTTGGGTTAAGTACTTGTAATTTCAGGTTCTAAACATGATTGGAAACCACAATCTGAATCCACCTTTACATAGGTCTTGACATGAAACTTGAAAGAACTTTTCTTGCACTTAAGGAAATGCAAACTAATACCTTATTTATTTATTTATTTATTTATTTATTTATTTATTTATTTTATTTGAGTTATATTTCTGTGGAACCTTCTACTTATGATTTTAATAGCCTGAACATGTAGTAAAAGCACGGAAATGTATCTGATCATATTCATCAACATGGTGCTCTCTGATTAACCAAGTATTTCTCATCAACCAGATGAGAACACCTTCTTGTTGGCATGACTGGTTTTAGGTTGGAAATTAGGAGACATTTCTTCTCAGAAAGAGTAGTCAGGCATTGAAATGGGTTGCCCAGGGAGGTGGTGGAGTCACTGTCCCTAGGGATGTTTAAAGAGAGGTTAGACTTGGTACTTAGGGACATGGTTTAGTGGGTGACATTGGTAGTAAGGGGATGGTTGGACCAGATGATCTTGGAAGTCTTTTCCAATCTTAATGATTCTATGATTCTATGAAATGAACATGGATGGTAAATGGGAGGAGATAAGCTTTGGACCTCGATTGATATATAGCCAAGAGGTAGCTAGTATACCTATCTGAGCCTAAATGCTGGAAATCCCATAGGTGATAGAGGTCCAAAGATATCTTCAAGGACTACAGTAATGAATCACACTCTTTATTTCACCCTGTTACCAATGAAAATGAGAAGTGTTTTTTATTTTTCCTCCTTTTTTTTTTTTTTTTTCCCTATTAGGAAATCTGTAACAGAATAAAATATGACTTAATTCTTGTATTAAATGCAGCAATTCAACAATAAATCAGGTCAAATTATTCTGGACTCATTTCAAACTAACCGTTATGTGTCTTTCATCACGAAAATGGAAAGAAAAACCTTGACAATGATATCCAATACATACAAGTACTTAATGTTTCTTAGAGCACTTGATCAGGCATATTTTATTGTATGACATCTCCTTAAAAAACTGATCTATAGTTGTGCAGTTTTTTTCACTGAGAGGAATACATGCTTAGGAACATGCATTTTATCCTGAATGTTCCACAAAACCTTTTTGAAGTCTTTGGATTTAAGATAGGGATACAATTAGTCCTATTCCTGTTATACACAGATATAAATCAGATAAAACTACAAAAAAGTGATGGCACAGAATTTGACTGGTACATATCAGTGTGTATCTCACTGAAGTGAATGGAACTCTACCTACTTGGAGTCAATTTGGCTACATTATTTGTTTTTATCACTGAAGACATACATATTTCTGCAAATTAATTTCCAATTAGCCAGTTGTGTATGTCTTTTTTTTTTTTTTTTTTTCCCTGCAGCATACAAGGAAGTATAAAGAATGTCTACCTTGAATAATTCTAAATGCAACCAGTAACAACTAGGCTATTCTTAAGGAAAAGTTACTAGATTTTGAAAATATTTCAATGATTCATTTTCACACTTGTGACTTTTATATGGAATATGTCATCATTCTAAAGCATGTTTTGCACAAGAATTTCTTTCTAGAATGGACGTGAATTATCTATTGCAGAACTGCTGCTAGCATCTGTTCGTGTACACCATAATGAAAGACTAGACTTAATCTAGTTCAGTATCTTTTCTGTAGCAGTCATCAAAAGTGAACGTTTAAGGAAAGAGTGTAAAAATTCGTACAAGTGGAGGTCCCCAGGACTTTTTTCTTGTTCAGGAGCAAATAAAACCATGTACATTCAAAAACAGCAATGAACTAAAAAGAACACCAAAGCTTTTTGGAAAGGTCATGACAAACTGGTATCCACTGTTTTCCTCCCTCTCCCTATATTTATCTAGAACCCACATGCTAAATTAGCCAAATGAGCTGAAGTAGTCCATAAGCTAACTTGAACTAGTTCTAGATACATCACCCTGCCCCTTTTCCTAAGCATTCATCTATGCACAAAGGTATGAAGCCTGATTCACAAAGCTTATAGCAGTCTTTGGTATAATATCATTGATTTTCATGAAATGAACTAAACAAATTCATAAGTAGGTACAGGATAGTGAAATCATCCACAGTTTGGCTTAACCAACTTTGACAGTGCCTCTCTATGAAACTAAGCAGAGAAAGACCACACGTATTGTGTCTTGTATAGTAACACCATGTGCAGAAGAAAGTGCAAGTATGCATTTTGTTATTCACCAAGGTATTCCACGAGCGACCCATATTGTTTTTAGGTTTATAATATAAATCCATTTTACATTAGAAAGAATAATGGAAAAGCACGCATTTTCAAGGTGAATGTGATTGCTGTTGTTTGCCACTTCTTGGAGAATTTCATTGTACAGTAAAAAAACAATTATCTTTTATGCATGCTAAAGAATATATCAGAGAGAAATATAGAATTTATTTATTATAATGTATCTCAGCTTTTACTCTAAACGTGTGCACATTTTACTGTCTCCCTACTCAGAGTCTGTTTTGCCCGCCACGATAATTGTTGAGCAATCTCCCTATCCTCATCTCAACCCTTGAGCCCTTTGCATTGTATTTTCTCCCCCCTCCCCTTTGAGGAGGAGTAGTGAGAGTGGCTACCCACCCGAGTAAAACCCTCCCTATGCCTTTCTCTCCCTTGGTATCTGCTGATCTGCTGCTTTCTGGGCTTGGTTTGCATGCTGCTGGTAGGGAAAGGGTGTCTAACATGGCAGAAAGCAATATCTGAAGGGCAAGCAGGGAAAGAAAATGGCTGAGATGAACAACAGCAAAGATTGTACTTGCTGGAAGGCTTGAAGCAACTCCTGGTGGCCCTACAGGCCTTGTTATAAGCTAGTTCTGTCTTCCTGGACAGTGGAATTACTCTATAGCTTTTTATTAACCACACAGATACTTAATCCTGTATTGTTTGTTTCTGATAGCATTGGAAGCCTGTAAAATGTGATGTGTGCAGTATTTTGGGTTAGAATGGAGCAGCAATTGTGCTCCGCTTAACATTCTTACTGTCAAACAAACAAACCAGACAATGCCAGAAACGCAGTTTGCCCTAAAACACAAAGTGCAGTCATTAGACATTATAGCTGCTCATTTCTAAAAGCCACAAATACTCAAGAACCAAAACAGATAAATCTTAATGTGAAAATATTTTACTTTTCCTCTGGTAAAAGTGCTTGAGGTGGGTAGCAAACATAGTGGAAAAATGCTGCAAATCAAACAGACAGCCTATTCAGCCTGTTTTGTCCTTTCCACGTATTGGATCAATACTTGCTCTGGAAAAGAGAACATTTGGAAGATGTGCTTCAGACCACTGCTTGAAAGCCTAAAGTGTGTGCAATGCTTGGTGCAACTGTGCTAGCAGAGAGGATTGTAGCTGGTTTGCATAGTAGTGCATGGGAAGAAGAGAGACCTGCTTAGCTTTCCCCCTCCTCCAATAAATCCTCCTTTACTGTAACTTGGTAACATCACTGAATATTGAACCAGGCATCTAAAATCCCGTTGTTTAACCTTGAATGAGCTTGATGCTGCATACTCCAAATGTATCGGTACTGTATACTCCAAGGTGTAAGCTGTGTTTTAATGGTGAACTGAAGGAATTGCTGTTTATATGCACTGTTATTATTGTTGTTTTTAAGAAAATAACTTTTTGGTTTTATCCAGAATCTAAAATACACAATCCATTTACTGAGATAGAAGTGTCTCAGTATAACCCAGTCTTCAGAAAGAATTGCCTTAGGACAGGAAATGAAAGTTGCATTTGTTCCACTTAAGGCTTCTCATTCAAATGGGTGAAAAGTTGGCTTTAATTACATGCACATAGAATAAAATACTTTAGAAAGTATCTCTAAAACAATGTTGTTTAAGACAAAGAAATAAAAGTCCCCATGGCAAGTTTCATTCACAGGAAGCTTCCGTGCTGTAAACAATGCATTTTGATGAGTAATGCATTAGGTAAACCTGCTTAACACTTTAAAGGAATAAAAACCAGTATTGTTTTATTTAGTGAAGAAAGCCTTTCATTTTATTTTATTTATTTTTTTTTTTTTTTTGGTCTATAAGGAGATTTTCATTTCTTTTGAAATTTACATTTATTTATTTATTTATTTATTTATTCTTTCATTGAAAGTCAGGAGAAAGCCACTTGCAGGGCAAAAAAAAAAACCCACAACAGAAAATCAAACAACAAAACCAGAAGCAACCAAAATCGAAGTCTTTTAATTATTTCGCAACTTACATATTTTTTTTTGGTGAAGTACATGTCAAATGAAAAATAGTAGTAATTTCCTTCAAATTTCTGTTCAAAAGAAGAGTGGAATATTAACTTGTTAATTCTGAAAATCTACAAATGATGGAAAAGGGCTCTTTATTCGTGGAATACACTTCTGTTTTAGAAGTGAGGAAGTGAGCCTATTAGTGTCTGTGCTGCAACATGTACACCCTGCAAGTCTAACTGCATTCACAGGGGGGATTTCAATGCCTGAGCTTGTGCAATGTATTGGCAAAATCTGCAAAAACTGAAACAATTCAAATGGCTTGGGTTTTGCTGAGGGAAGGGTGAATTCATAGTATCATGTCATGTGTTTTCATTTATTCCAGTGAGTAATATATGTGTTTCAGGGCTAACCCATACAAGAAACAACTGATGCAAAGTGTGATGAAAACAGAGCATAACAGAAAAAAATATTTGCTGTTTTATAACCCAGAGGACAGTCTAGCCTTTTTGCTGTTAGAAAAACAGAGAGAGAGAGAGAGAGGGAGAGAGGGAGAGAGGGAGAGAGTGAATATTTAAAGTTGTATGGAGTGCAATCTTATACTGAATCAGCAAGTAAAAAAAGGTTAAGCAATCCCTAGGGCCAGGGACTTCTTTTCATTATAGCCTTGTAAAGTGCCTACTACAGCAGGGTCCCTCCTTTCCATCTGGAAATCAGGGTGCTTCTGTGACACAATTAGTAAAATCACCACCAACACCAAAAGAGAAAAAGCCCACACAATTTACTGTGTAGATTCTGGTCTTCATTACATTGTGGATTAGAGGAGAAAGCCCAGGAACAAAACAGGAGAAATACATTGAGGGATTAGATCTGTGGGGTAAGAACCTCTGCTGCTGCTGTTTTTATCGATGATCTGGGTGAGGGGATTGAATGCACCCTCAGTAAGTTTGCAGATGACACCAGGTTAGGTGCAAGTGTTGATCTGCTCGATGGTAGGAAGGCTCTGTAGGAGGATCTGGATAGGCTGCACCGATGGGCTGAGGTCAACTGGATGAAGGCCAAGTGCTGGGTCCTGCACGTGGGGCACAATAACCCCAAGCAGAGCTACAGACTGGGAGAGGAATGGTTGGAAAGCTGACTGGCAGAGAAGGACCTGGGAGTACTGGTTGATAGTCAGCTGAATACGAGCCAGCAGTGTGCTCAGGTGGCCAAGAAGGCCAACGGCATCCTGGCTTGTATAAGAAGCAGTGTAGCCAGCAGGTCTAGGGAAGTGATTGTACTTGGCTCTGGTGAGGCCGCACCTCGAATACTGAGTTCAGTTTTGGGCCCCTCGCTACAAGAAGGACATCGAGGTGCTCAAGTGAGTCCAGAGAAGGGCGACGAAGCTGGTGAGGGGTCTGGAGAACAAGTCCTACAAGGAGCGGCTGAGGGAGCTGGGCTTGTTCAGCCTGGAGAAAAGGAGGCTCAGGGGCGACCTTATCGCTCTCTATAGGTACCTCAAGGGAGGCTGTAGCGAGGTGGGGGTTGGTCTGTTCTCCCACATGCCTGGTGACAGGACAAGGGGGAATGGGCTAAAGTTGCACCAGGAGTATTTTAAGTTGGATATTAGGAAAAACTTCTTTACTGAAAGGGTTGTGTGGCATTGGAATGGGCTGCCCAGAGAAGTGGTGGAGTCACCATCCCTGGAGGTCTTTAAAAGACGTTTAGATGTTGAACTTAGTGATATGGTTTAGTGGAGGACTGGTTAGTGTTAGGTCAGAGGTTGGACTCGATGATCTTGAGGTCTCTTCCAACCTATACAATTCTGTGATTCTGTGATTCCACTTACTTCAGCTAAGTAGAACACTCTTAGTAGAGGGTTACCATTGGAGTCGCTCTTGCTGTTTGAATATATCACACAAGACAACCACATGTAGAATTATGTGTGTGAATGAAAGATTTCTTTATAGTTTGAAATTTTGTTGAACAGATAAAAACTAAGGAAAATAACATTTTTTTTTCTGCAGCATGTTTAAACAAATACCTTGTGTGAACACCATTACTGTGAGGGAAGGGAAGGGAAGGGAAGGGAAGGGAAGGGAAGGGAAGGGAAGGGAAGGGAAGGGAAGGGAAGGGAAGGGAAGGGAAGGGAAGGGAAGGGAAGGGAAGGGAAGACGGAAGGGAAGGGAAGGGAAGGGAAGGGAAGGGAAGGGAAGGGAAGGGAAGGGAAGGGAAGGGAAGGGAAGGGAAGGGAAGACGGAAGGGAAGGGAAGGGAAGGGAAGGGAAGGGAAGGGAAGGGAAGGGAAGGGAAGGGAAGGGAAGGGAAGGGAAGGGAAGGGAAGGGAAGGGAAGGGAAGGGAAGGGAAGGGAAGGGAAGATGGAAGGAAGGAAGGAAGGAAGGAAGGAAGGAAGGAAGGAAGGAAGGAAGGAAGGAAGGAAGGAAGGAAGGAAGGAAGGAAGGAAGGAAGGAAGGAAGGAAGGGAGGGAAAGTCCCAGAGTTGACATACCTGGAAGTTTGTCCTGTGTGAAGCATGCATGATCGGGCTTCTTCTGGAACAAGTGCTGTGTTCTGAACATTTAAACTGTAGTAGCACAGAGAATCAGGTTTTCTTATGTGCTTTTCCTGTGTATAAAGAACTCTTAGATACAGTGTGATAGGACAGGGGAACTTTCTTTTGTGGAAAGGTATACATCTATCTTAGTTTCTTCAATACCTATCTGTAGATACTGTGCAATGTGTGTGACCTACAAGGCAGAAGTATAAATTCCTCTAGGTAGAGCAAGTATTGTCTTACCCATAATTTTTCCCTGCCTGAGATTTGGAACCAACAGACTCTATGGTGGTAATGAGAATTAATCATAATCCTAATTATTTTGGACATTGCAAGCTGAAGCACTTAAAAGTCTGGGTAGAAGCAGGAGACTGATAATAGAAATGCTAACTGACATAATGGATCTTTTCAGACACAAATATCAGTGTACCCTTTAATGTGAGTCCTTTGAAATTCTTTACTATAAAGTAGATCGGCACCTTTTCCTATGAGAAAATCCCTGCTCCCTTAAATGGTAGTCTCAGAAATACCACAACTAAAAATTCTGCTAACTGTGTCCTGAACAACATGTTTCTATGGACTAGATAACAGGCCCCTCACTTACTTTGTATACATTTTAATTTCTGTCAGACCAATTGGTCAATTACACCAATACCACAGTGCTTCTCTTTATTTCTTTTCCTAATCTTACCTTTGAGAACTTCTTGTCAGATTTTATATGTATATGTATTTGTATATATGAAGAATAATATACATTTCTTATTCTTATTTTCCCATTCTTATATTATGCTCTTTTTTCTTTTACTGTTTCTACTGTTTTTACTAATTGGAAACAAAGAATATAAAATTCTGAATCTCTAACATCAATGGTTGTTGCTCATGAATATCCAATATCAGATTTGGATACGTGACAAATAAGCTTTACAGATAGAGTAAGCATTCTTTGGTAAGCAGATTGTATCTTCTAGATTATGTTAAATGAGTTGGCAAGCATACTGAAACAATCATCTCCCAGAAAGTTTTATCTCCCTCTCAAGTAATTAGAAATGGAGCTACTAACTTTCTGTGATTTTACTGAGGATTTGTTTCAATACACCAGATGTAAACAGCATCACCTAGATTCTCGTGTCTTCAGAAGACAATAGTAGACTTGTGCTCAGAGAAGCAAGATCTATGCTTATGGTGATCCTCAGAGTGAGTCTATTTTCATTAGCCTATGATGCTGATGAGGTAATTACTCTAGACCTGCTTCCCCTGAGATCTTATGCACTGCCACTGAAATAAACAGAAGCTTTGTCATAGACCTAAATAAATAAATTAAAAAAAAAATAAATAATAATTAAAAAAAAAAAAAAAGACAAAGAAAGGAAGGGATAGAGGAAGAGAGAAACACAAATAGAAAGGGAGAGAAAGAGAGAACAAATGAATGAAATTAATCTTTTTTTTTTTTTTTTTTTTTTTTTTTTTAAGGACTTGATCTATAAAGTAGAGTTTATAGCCATGAAATACAAGTGTAAGAGCTTTCTGTATGGCACTCAGGAGGTGTTATACAACCCTTAGGAAGCATACAACCCTTAGGAAGCTGTTTGATGACCAGTATGCAGAGGGGGGAACCACATAAGGGACCTTCAAGAAAGTGAAAGTGCACAGCGAGGAGAGGCCAGAAGTAGGCAGGTATTGGGGAAACTGAAATATTATAAACTGATGGCATGAGTCAAGTTGAGGTGTCAGAAGCATAAATGGCAGCAAGGAAATGAAGGGTAAAGGGATCATGATTTTAGATTCAGCCCCTTCAGTTCTACATGTATGGCATTAAGAACTTACAGCTATTCTTCAGTTTGTCCTTTATTTAATTGAAAGTCCATAGATGCAGAAAATTCAGTTTTGCTTAAATGAGTATAGACAAATATAGACAAATACTTTGTCTATAATAAGCCCTGACACTCACACAGGAATACTTGCATTATGCTGAGTGTGAGGTGAGTCACCATGAGAAGCCTGAAAACTAGATATTAATCAGCAAGGTCTACAAGCCCTAATTACTAGATATCTGTGAAGCTGATACTGCATGAATGATGAAGGAGATATACATCTTTCTCATTTATTCCTGCAAACACAACTAGGTGTGGCTAGGGAACAGGCAAACTCATTTACTTATATTAGAAAGCTAGTATTGTGGTACCCAAGCTTCTTCACCCCACAGGAAAAGATTTTATTAGCTTGGAGCCATGTCATAATGTATTAGATGAAGACTTACTTTGAAATGGATTCATTGAGCAAGGAGTGTGTGTTCAGAAATGAACTCTTCAGCAGTAACATTAAGGTTTCTCGGCAGCATGTTGCACAATGACTGTTTCTCCCCATGGAAATCAATATAGTACACTAACCTGCTCTGGCTTCTTTTGACTCTCCCTTTTTATGATACTGTCAAAGAGGAATAATTTAGCATCCTTTGTTGTCTGAATGTCTAAGCTAATTACAGACAGGCACTAAAGCTGGATTTGCTGACTGGGCTTCTGCTGATTCAGCTTTTTTAGTGTTTAATGACCTTCTTTAACAGTTAGAGTACTAAAAGATGGTTTTGCATACAGAGTGTATCTGAGATGGTTACAGAACTGGTATTTATTCTGTGGATTCTACACTGCTTATACGTGCTTCACAAACCAAAGGAAAAAAATCAATCTTATCAACAGATTTATCCCCAAAGATATCCTCTGCAGTTTATATAACACAATTTTATTTTCAAGAGCCATATTCTTTCTAGGGGCATTGTCACAGCTGCTACAGAAAACAGAAGGTTAATTCAAAATTTTAGAAATTAAGATTGAATTTTGAAACACTCCAAGTATGTGTCTTTTTTAAGAGCTTTGTGAGGTTGTGCTGCAGAAGATAAAAAAGATTGCAAACTCTGGTGCTTTAGGCTACCAGGCGCATCCAGCACTGTCACAGAATCACTGAATGGTTGAGGTTGGAAGGGACCTTCAGAGATCATCTAGTCCAACACCCCTGATCAAGAAGGGTCAACCAAATGCTACAAATAGCTGAGGGGACAATGTAAAGAGGATGGGGACAAAGTCTTTTAGTTGTGGCTAGTTATAGGACAAGGGGTAATGGGTATAAATTGAAACACTGGAGGTTTCATCATCATACGAGGAAGAACTTTACAGTTCTGGTGACAGAGCACTGGCACAGGATGCACAGAGAGGTTGTGGAGTCTCCTTCTTTGGAGATATTCAAGACCTGTCTGGATGTGATCCTGTGTAACATGCTCTAGGTGACCCTGCTTGAGCTGGAGGGTTGGACTAGGTGATCTCTGGAGGTCCCTTCCAACCTCAACCATTCTATGATTCTGTGATTTTGTAATTCACCCATATAGAATAGATGTGTCTGGATTGGTATTGGCAAAGGTAATGCACAATAACATAAAGGTAGAGGGGAGCCCAAATTATACCTGTCCTATTATGCAAACCAAAGAACATCAAAAGTGGGAATACTAATTTGTGCATTTCCCTCCAGAGAGCGATTCTGAAGAGGATTCCGTTTCCAACATTCTCCCTCAATTGGTTGGACGCACTGGAGACTTTCATAGTTAGCTTTTGCTCATATAGTGGTGGAGCTAACTCTTGTTACATTTCCTTTTTCCTCATTTTTAAAATGTCATTTGTAAAGACATTTGGATGACTCTGTAGACAATATTTTTAAATCTCAGTAAGGTGCTGAATAGAAAATTCCTTAGATGTTAAATTAAGGATATACTTTGAGAAGTGTCTAACAAAAGAAAAAGAGAGAAAGGTTTAAGGAAAACAGTACTAGTAACCTCATTGTGCTTCTGAAAATGGCTGTATTTTATTCACAGAGCAGTCTTTTAGGAATCCCAGTCCGTCCTTCCCTCCTTCCTTCCTTCCTTCCTTCCTTCCTTCCTTCCTTCCTTCCTTCCTTCCTTCCTTCCTTCCTTCCTTCCTTCCTTCCTTCTTTCCTCTTCCTCTTTTCCTCTCTCCCTTCCTCCATTCCTTCCTCCTTCCTTTCCTCCCTTTTCCTTCCACTCTTAGGTAGACCAAGAACAAAGCAGACCAAGAAGACTTGCCTCCCTACTTGGGGCTGGGAACAGGAAGAGGTCCCACATGGGGCTGAATGAGTGCCTCACATCCAAGCATGATGCCAACATCAGGGAGTAGTTGGACTTTGTCTCCTCTCTCACTGAGATGGGAGAGCTGAAGCAAGGGAAGGATGTTGTAATTTGCTGCTAGCTCAGCCCACAGAAGTCTAAGTTTTCTCCCACCCAGATAAGAAGTGCTAAGAAGATGGTTTGTGCTTTTATATTTTCTTCACAGAGTCCCTTTCCTTTTTGATTGTTGGCTTCTAGGACTACAAAAACAGCTCCCACACAAAACTTGTGGCAAAGCTGCAACTAGGTCCATTAAAAGTATAATGCATGCCAAATACATGCATTTTTTTTTTTATTTTAACCATAGTTGTCTGAGTTTCTTAAAGAGTTTCTTAAATTGGCAGGATTCCAGCTTTTGAGATGTATATATTTTATTAGAAAATATATGAGGAGTTCAAAACAGATTTTGTAATGAAAATATGCAAGCCACTATAATTGCAGTGATACTAGCTGGTGTCACTGTATTGTCATGCATGCTTATTTTTATATGACAGCCACAATGTGACATAATTTACAGGAAGTGAAGGATTTGTAGTGTACAAAAAAGAAATTAAATACACACTGCTTTGTGAAAACAAATCACAAACTATTATTCTCTGCTTAATCTATTCTGTACTTTTTTTAGTTCATTTAATTTCTGAGAACTGTCATCAATCTCAAGATTTTGTATCCCGAAAAGGACAAGTGTAGTTTGAGAAACCAAATGAAACACTCATAACACATTTGAATTTTCTTACAAGATTCTAAGTGTTGGCATTGAAGGGATTTTCTCTGGTGTGAAGGGTTACTGAAGGGGTGTAATTGTGGCTCTAATCTTATGTGATTTCTGGAGAAGATGACTTGCTCAGTCATTTACACTTCTACAATTTTATTATTGTTATTATATGAGAAGTACTACTTAAAATCATCTGCTTCATTAGCATCATAGATCATCAGATGAAGTAACAATCCACCCTACTGTAACAGCCTGAAGACTTCCTCTGGATACATTTCATTTTTAAGTAATGTCATCCCCAGAATTGTGACTGAGTATGAACACTTAGTAAGAAATACAACTCTGGGTGGCTCTGCAGAGTGAAATAATTGCAATTTAGTCCATTCTTCTCTGTGAGATTTTATATATAAATTGCTATTTCAGAAACAGCCACAAAAAGCCTTTTAACAATAGAAATGCCCACTATCTCTAATACTACTTCTTATATCAATATGGAACATGAAGTACAGATGTAAGACATTCAGTATGCTAACAAGTAAATCACTTGTTTTGAGCACAGATCAGAGAATGTGTACAGGTCTGTGGGTTGTTAATCTTCCCTCTAGTCTCTTTTAAAAACATTTTTTTTTGTTCTGTTCTCTCCTGCTTCCTTTTTCCCCTTCCCTATAGCCCATATTTTATTTTATTTTATTTTATTTTATTTTATTTTATTTTATTTTATTTTATTTTATTTTATTTTATTTTATTTTATTTTATTTTATTTTTTATTTTATTTTATTTTATTTTATTTTATTTTATTTTATTTTATTTTATTTTATTTTATTTTATTTTATTTTATTTTATTTTATTTTATTTTATTTTATTTTATTCAAATAAATGTCCATATTTCCTCCTTCAGGAGAAGCCCTAGAATGTTTTGTGGAATAACGCCTAAATTCCATAATGAACAGGGTTAGGCCTACTCCATGCTGAGGATTTTCTAGTGGCCAAGTCTCTGTGCAATGATGGATTTAATTCTCAGATGTACACAAGTTTGGGGAAACAAGTCACTTTGCTTGGCTGTTGTTTGCATTATCAGGTGTTAGTTATTGTAGAGACCAGCTATTGTATTTATGTTTCTTTGTGCAACTCTGCACTCAGTTCACCATCTGTCAAGGGGCAGCTATTACCTCATTGTAGCTCTGTGAACAAGGTGGTATTAGTTGCATATGTACCATGACAAGAAAGGCAAGATGAAAACATACAAGGATTAGCATAGAGGATAATGAAGACAATAAATAAATTCTAAAAAATAATCTAGTCTAAATAATAATCTAATAATAATCTAAAACTCCTAAATCAGGACAAATAATAATTTTTTTCTTCTCATACCTAATCATTAGTGCATTGAATCCAGGATAAATAAAGCCCAATATATTCTCAAATAAATGCATAAATAAATAAATAAGAAATACTTCATTGCAGTGAAAAAGACTTCTTGATTTGTTTCATGATCTTGGAGGTCAGCCATTTACATTCTGCTTGCTGATTTTTTAGGGTTTTCCTAGTTCTCACAATTGTACATAATGTCTCTGTAAAAAATAATGGAATATCCAAAGGGAAAAACTTTTTGTTTGCTCTTTATGCGTAAGCCTAAATATAGATATTTGTGGAAGTAAAGAAGAATGCTTGTGACAAGCTGCAAATGTTGCTTGGCAAAAAATAATTGTCTAATTGTTACTTATATAGTAATCTTCATGCGTTCTCTTTTTCAGATCTTCAGTTATGACTGTCAGCCAGAATTGTAAAAACAGCTAAATATGGAACGTGTCACTATTTTATTAAATTTACTTTCTAGAAAATATGGGATTTATTTTCTAATTTATACAACACTAGACTTAGACATTAGACAACACTGCTTAGGCAGAGTTAATGATAACTCTGCAGTACCCTTTAAAAAATCCATCTTTAGTATGTGTTCCTACCCCATCCAGAAAACATAGTGTTTTCTAAAGGATGTGGTTCTAAAGGATTTGCTTCTATACAAGCCTTGATAAAAACAGATTTTAATTTTCTGAATGTTACTTCAGGGTCTTTATGACTGTTGACATGATTTGATATGATTGATATGATATGATATATGATACGTTCATAGAACCATAGAATCATAGAATATCCCGAGTTGGAAGGGACCCATAAGGATCATCAAGTCCTGGCACCACACAGGTGTACCCAAAAGTTTAGACCACGTGACTAAGTGCCAAGTCCAATCTCTTTTTAAATTCAGACAGGCTTGGTGCAGTGACTGCACTGGGGAGCCTGTTCCAGTTTGCAACCACCATGTTATTATTATATGATATGATACAATGTGATATGTGGCCCTATAAAGCACCCATCACACTCCTTGACAGGCTACCTCCTCTCTCGGTCAAGTCGCTCAGTTCCATGAAATGATCCTGCATCAGCACGGACTGTCAGTGATTTACATTTATAGCTCATCTGGTGCAATTTGGTAAATCATAATTGACGTAACAATTGTGGATGGAGAGAGAAATAAAGCTCTGAAAATTTCATAAAACAAACAAACAAAAACATATACAAACATGGTCCTACTACTTTGGCACTGGATATCATTGAATTAATTAATTCCTGCTGATCTCCAGGAGTCATTATGCCTGTTATGATTAAAGTAGGAAACATAATACTTAAAAGCATAAAATCTCAAGACACCAAGACCTCTAATTCTGTCTAAACTTAGAGGTATACAAACTCAGAATATCTATCCTGTTTAAGATGAGCTCTCATCTGTCCTACCATACCTAGTGCATTTCTTACCTGAGCATTAGGTTAAGAAAGGACATTTGAGGGACAGTAATATATAAATAGATGTAGCAAAAGGCCACATAAGACAAAAGTCTTTCCACGCTTTCCTTTTCCAAGGATTTTAGATGAATATTTGTCTTTCTAATTTGGTAAGGTTAGTATATCTTCTAGGTAGCTGAATCTTCAGTAGGTTGTCTGGTGGCAAAAACACTAGGGATAAAACATATGTTTGCTATTGGACAGGAGTCAGATCCAGATAAGGGCAGACACCTTAGATGTCTTCAAGTAGCCGTCTACAACAAGTGTCTAAGTTACCATCACAGACAGCTCCAATCACAGCTAATGGAAATTTGTGCTGTATTGTGTGTATTGCTGTATTAGAGCCTAAACAACTACTTAGCTCTCCCAAATATAGATATTAATATTGCTGATGAGTTCTCCAATGAATGTAATGGAAGCTTAGATACCTACCTCACCTATAAACAAATGTATGCAGGCACATAAATGTAGGTCTCTTAATCAGGAGATAAATCACACCATTGCAATATAAGCTTAAAATAAAAGCAACAGATGGACACAAATAAACATGTGAACAAGCTCAAGGGAAAGAAAAAAAGTGAGAGATGAAGAAGCTTTGTTTGTGCAGTAGGTCACATGCCTAGTCTGTGAGGGTAGAGTTCATATTTGGGAATACTTTCTACTCCCACAAATATGTATTTATTTGCTGTGTTCCATAAGGTGCTCCTCCATAGCAAATAAATGTGCATAGTGTCTTTTTTTTTTTTTTTTTTTTTTTTTTTTTTTTTTTTTAACCATGTGAAAAAACTTCTTGTTTAATCTTCCCTTCCACAGAGAAAGAAAAGCCCTTCTAGGGAGAAAATCACTCGCAATCAAATAGTCTCTAAAAAGTAGGTGATGTACGAAACTGTAGGTGAAAAGCAACAACCGTTGGAATACTATATACAGATCTTCAAGAAAGGCAGATGAGAAAAGTGGAAATATATTCATAAACATTATTCTACCCATTGATCACAGTACTGTTGAAATGTTGAATACTGTTCAAAAAGGATCAGTAGAGAGAAATACTACAGAAATTATTTTTTGAAATATGGGTGAGGCAATGATGTTTTTGTCAAGGCCAGAGAAGACTTTCAGCAGCTTGAGAGAGATCACAGAGATAAACCACTACTGGCATCACAGTAAGGGTGCTCTTTTTATGGTGAGCTGGCTTAGCCAGTAGAAGCAGATGTGAAACCTCCTTTGATTTCCAACAGCTGATAACCCTGTGGGTGAAGTCTTTGGGAGAAAAACAAACAAGCAAAAAACATCTCCTTGTAACTACTATATGGAACTTTAGACTCTTAGACTCTTGAAATAGTCTGAAGAGTGAAAAGGTTTTATTTAAAGAAGTTTCCTTTTCTGGCTTTTTTTTTTTTTTTTTTTCCTCCCTTTGTCCCTTTGTTGCTATTTTGGCCTGCAGTTACAGCTTTTAAAGCCTGAAAATCTTTCCCATAGGCAAAGAAGCTTTCTGTGTGTCTGTTTACGTACAGTTGACTTCTCTTTCACTTACAAAGTCATTCTTATATGGAAAAAAAAAATGCAGCCCATCTTAATAATAAATCAGTTCCAAAGCAGAGAACCACAAAAGAAAGTAGAAAGCAAGCATAAATTTACAACGGAAGGGGAAAATTGGGTTTTAAGTACATTCTCACCAGTACAAGCTGAGTACCAGGTCATCCTCTGCTTTGTGATTATGTTTGCACCTCTGCAGATGCACACTTCATTTCCTTTCTTTCCGCACTATTCAGATCTGTACCTTTACCTACAGAACAGAAGTTCTGAGAGGTTCAAGATATGTGTTTGCTTAAAATGCTTACTAAAAGATCACACATTCAAAAAATTAAATGTCTATATGACATACTCTGGACTGCTAAACCTCTAGCCCAAAGTTCTCAATTCATCTGCATAACAATCTATGTAAAACTTGTGCATCCATAATTTGCTAATCTTCATCAATCATAGTAATTTCTGGTAATGAAATAGCAGTCTTTCAGTTTCCAGCCCCTTCCAAGTTTCCTAGCAAATGTGTCAATTAGATAGAGTTATTTTGATGAAGTGGATGCCTGTCATTCAAATAAAAGCCACAAAACCACATAAAAAAAAATAATGATGTTTATTTACTCGGATTGTGGTTCAGAAGCAAAATAATGACTTGTGGGACATACTACATGGCACAAAGCTGACTATGGACTTAATTTTGTTTGAGTTAGTTGTAAGTGTTTAACAAGCAGCAGTGAAAGAGGTTTGAGTAGATGATAAGAGACACAGGAGAAAACCTAATGAAATTAATTTATACAGTTCCTTCCTCCTCCTTCCTCATCCATTTTGTTCACTTTAAAGACAATGAGTTTAGAAGGCTTTTATTTCTGTGGTTTTGAAACACATCAGCTTTGTTGCCTGAAAACAAAGACCCGAAGAGTGGTCAAAGTTTTCAAATCTTGCTGGTCAACCTGTTTGTGTGTAGGGTTCCTTCTGAGGTCACTGGTGGCCAGTATTTCATACATAATGACAGGGACATGGAACTAAAAGTATGTCATGTATTTCAGTGGACAAAGAAAGTCATCACAAGAGTGATGTTTCAGCTGTAAATTTATGTTTCAGCTGTAAATATGAAAATACAACAGAAACAAACAAGCAAGAATAACTATATTGGAGATGTTTTGTTCAAAAATCCACTCTCAAAAACTGTTCACTGTTCACCAAATGCACAAACTTATGCCATTTGAATGGAACTCTTCTTTTTGTGGGGGAGAGAAGACAAAAAGGAATGAGGAAGGGACCTTGCATTTGTAAGCAAAAGAGAAAAGATTTGTCTTACTGGAGGGTGTCTTGTGGTCTTCCTGTTTACTCATCAGTTCACAGGTCAGACTGCATGTTGGAGAGGAGTATCTCCCCCATGTTCATTCCATCCGTCTACCTGTAGCAGGAGGAGGTTGAGGACAGCTGTTCTCTTCCAGACTCAGCTGTGCTGAGAGGTTTCCACTCCAGCTGCTCCTCACCATGTCTCCCCTGAGGCAACAGCCAGCCTTACACTGGCTGACTGAGTTCATTAGCTGTCTCTAACCTACTCTGAGTGAAATAAACCAGGGTAACTTCAGAGGTTTAAATAGTAACTAATTACTAATTTGGCCCATGAAGGCCAAATACTAAGGCATTTTCCCACATGCTGTTCATACGTTGCTGAGGAGAGACAATTTTTGTCAGCATGTGGTGAAAGAGAAGCCTTATAAGAGCATTTTTCTCTTGTGTAAGAGTTTGGGGGGTATTTTTGTTTACTACATCTGAAACCAAACCAGACATTCACTGAAGCGAGAAATGCAGGTATTCTATCTTTGAGATAAATGGTCTCAGAAGTCTGTTGAATGTTCTTATACTGCATCTCAAAGCCTCATTAAGACAACCCAAGCTATGGATGGTTGATGGTACTGCTACCTTGTCATACAGCTTTCACTGTCCTTAGGCAGAGACTGAATGCATATTTTGTGCATACTCACTGAAGAGCTACAGATTAATAGTAGACTATAAGGTAATGCAAACATTAGAGAGTTAAAAAGAGAATCTTCCTTTTACACTTTGAGTATTACTTCAATCTTAATAAAGATAGAGCTTTTCTGAACTTTGTGCATTTTTTAGAAAGGCCATTTTTTGTTTGACTTTTGGAAGAAAGAAATTTCAACATGTGTCAAGGATTTTTAAACAAAATTCATCAGAGAGGATAACCTTGGACCTCCATTTAATATCTTAGCATGCAGAGACCCCCTGTTTCAAATGATACCACTGTGAAACTGTATTTTGTATAATTTCCAGGAGTAAAATATAAATATTTCCAGCAAAGCATTCTTATCATAAGTTTGTTTTCTAAGTGTGTCTATTCCTTTTTGGTGCTTGTTCCTGTCAAAGGAAATCTTTTTTGTTTTAATGGAAAAACAAAATGGATGGATTTCCTAGATTTTTATTTCTACCACTCTGCAAACTCACAAAACCATAATGTAAGGCATTTCTGAAAGCCCCTTGTTATAATATCAGCCAAGAATACTATTTCTGTCGCTTCCTGTTTCTCGCTACACTGCAAAGAATTGTAAACATGACATTTCTCCTACTATTTGTGCACTTTTAAATTCTGATCTCAGCAGGAGCCAGGAAAAACACAAGAATGCAAACCTAACTACTATGTAGTAAGGGAAGCTAAGATCTGGCACAAATGATCATTTCCTTGTTTTAGATTTGCATTTCTCTTCAGAATATAGCTATTCAAGGCTTATAAAGCATTTTTAGCACGTGGCCTATTTCTGACATCAGTTACTAGACTAGGGTGAATCTCATCCTATTTCCTTCCACTGACGGAAGTGTGATCATTTCTGCTGTTCATGTTTACATGTTGAATGTCTCCATTTGGGCACCAAAGTCCCATTTTCTCTGCTTGCCTACATGCAGAGCTGTCAGCCTGCATATTGATTTTTCTCTTTATATATGATCAAAACAGTTTTACATCAAATGAAAAAGACACCTTTATTTTACTGCCTATAGCAGGAATTGCTATAACCTGGTTACTTGACAACCAAGGACAGCATTTAACCTCCAGCTAAACAACCTCTGTCCTATTAAAATATATATATATATATATATCATGTATTCATACATGCAAGTTTTCCTGTATCACAGTCACACTAAAAACTTTGCTTCTTTTCATTAGTGTTCTTTGCTGAGGAATAAAGACATTACACATTTATTGGTTTTGATTCCCTCTCCTTTTTACACTCCTTTAGTGCCAGAATCAATTCTATGTCATGAAGGAAAGTCCCAAATGTCTGTTTGGCATGCTGTCTTCTATGCAGTGTAATCTCTAAATACTATTTCCAGTCCTCCCTCTTTTAGGTAAAGGCATAAAAGGAAGAATAAATTGTTTGTGACCCTGATGGCACACGATGGTAAAGAATTGCCCCTTGTTGCAAAAGACATTAGGAATGTTCACAGAGCATGTACTCATATGGGTCTAATTCTGCAGTTCCCAGAAATTAAAGAAGAAATTTCTGCAAAGCAAGGTATGTCCCTTAGGAAGGACATTCCTCTGCACAGGTTTAAGAAAAGGGTTTCTACTAGCTATGTTATCTTGTGTTTAATTGGTAGCATCTTGTAGAAGCATCTGTGTAGTAAAGGTTTTGGAAGAGAAAATTTGGGTAAAATGATCTCAAAAATCTTAATTGATAATGAACAATGTATAAAAGCACCTGTATGTCATATTAAATATTGAAATACTGGCCAATTAAGCAAGGACTCTGATATTCCTGGGAATATAAGAATGTCATCCAAATCTGCAGAATTGACTGTTGGCAACTTAATTACCAAACCCGTTTCCATAGTAGAGTGGAAATAGCATGACTGAATCTGTACAAGTTAATTGCTGATTGAATCTACAGTACACTAGGACAGGTGTTTCCTTTTATTTGTGCAACACAACAAAAATCCCAAGCTGGAAAAGGAATAATGACTGAAAGTTCTTGCTTGTTTGTTAGTTTGTTTATGTAAAGGTAACAGGAACTCTTTTGAAAGTTTTAAGACTTGCAATATAAATATTCTGCAATTTTGCCATTTTTTTTTTTACAAAATTGCCAACATAATTTTACTCCTGGTTATATTACAATCACCAAAATAAGCAGAGAAAACTCTGACTGCATTTTTTAAACATGTGGGTGGAAGTCACATGTAGTTGGAATGTCTCTGCAGTCTGGGTTTCTATTCAATCAGCTGAGTTCAGCTATAATTTTTCCACTAATAAAAACTCAAATAGTTCAGATTGACTTCTGTTTTAAAGAATGCACTGAAATCCTGGCTCTGATGACATTCATGGACTGGGGAATATGCTTTATATCACCCTAAATTTCTAGAAAATGAAAAGAGCTGGAGAAACATTTCATCTCTTTCTGACTTCTAAATCTTTATTTATTTTTCAGTTAAAAGGATTTGTGTATCATAAATATGTTGATGTAATATAATCTATATAGCTTGGATATAATGCTATTGCCTGAACTTCATAGTCAATTTCAAATATTAGTGAACGTAAGACAATTAGGACATATTTGTTGAAGTGAAAGTAGTTTATTCATGGGTGATTTATAATTTTGCAGCCTTAGTGTTGCAGTACCCCATTTCTTAGAATGGCTCAGGTTTGAAGGGACCTTAAACATCCGCTTCCATGTTCCAAATCCGCTGCCATGGGCAATTGCCATTTAATACATATGCCATTTAATACATATGAGAAGGCCAGACTGCGAAGAAAAGGTCAGTTAACATTTTCTAAAAGTTAGATTTAAAGGTGTATGTGGAATTTGCTCACATAAACAGAAGAAGCCTTAAAACTAGTCTCTTTGAAAAATGATGCTTTCAGCATTTCAAATTTTCTTCTGTGAACAATTTTCAGGAAATATATTTTTTAACTGAAGTTAGAAAGTGAAAGGAAGTGATCAGATTTTCAGTCATTCAGTGGTATCTGTAATTCATGCCACTGCTGACATTCAAGTGGTAGACAAATGAACTTCAACACCATGCTTCTCGGTCTTTCTTCTAATGTCCAACCAATCAGTTCACTTATGCATATAGGATGCTTGCAGTATGTTCCAGTTTTTGAGGTAAATCTTTGTGTGCTCCAGTACTACAATTAGTGCAACATCTAGGACAGGAAGGCATTTATATAAAGTGTTAACTAGTGAATCATATTTCCTAAATTAAAAACAATACAACAACCAACCAAACAAACAAACAAAAAGCCACCACCAACAACAAAATGAACCTGTTTATTTTTCTCTTTCTTTTTCTATTAATCTGGAGAACTGGTCCAGTAAATGACTTAATTATATGCTGAATTGATAAATTCCATAAGATTATGTATGTGGTTAAGTGCTTTGATGGATCCAAATCTTTAATGGTTAATTTTTATTGTGGTATGTTTGTAGTAGGGCCAAATGTAGTTTAACTGTCTTATTTAATTTTGATATACAAAATGTACACATAGTAGTTGCATTAGGAATCCTATGGAAGAGTTATAGAAAGAATTTTATTATCAAAATCTATAAAATAATTCATAGTAAGTTTGCAAGTTGTGAATACAGAAGCATTTAATATTATATGTATACCATGTATACCCATGGCTGAGCATTTAATTATTCTGTAGAATGAGAGACACACAGATTAGAACCATATGAAACAGAAAAAAAAATAAAAATAAAAAAATCTCTAACAGATTTTTTTCCTCTTTCTATTTGAACAGCAATCTTCCATTGGGTAGTCAAGCATTTTTCTGCTGCCTATAGCCAGTTGCTTTTGTAAATGATAATACATTACTGTATTGATTGTTTTTTCTACCTTCAGTATATCAAGATGTATCTGATATAAAATTTGTAAAAGATTAATTGCAGTCTAGCTTGGGAAAAGAACCACCATTCACAGAAAGCAATCCAAAAAGAGATAATCAAAGAGATAATCAAAGCTTGAGAGTGAAATTCAGACCTACAAACTTCAGACTTCCAAACTACAAATGTAACTGTGAGGTGAGATAATATATTCAATCAGAATGTAGTCCCCACAGAAGCCTTAAAAATCTTCTATATCCACCAGAAGCTGATGTTCACTCAATCCTAGCCTCTTTCTTACTGTTATAATCTCATCTGGAGTTTTATTTTAATTAATTAATTTATTTATTTATTATCTTTTAATGCTGTTTCCTTGACATTGTTGGACTCCCCAGTCTTTGTTGTTTTGGAATTCTTTGTTATAAATTTGATACTTCAAAATTGGAAAGCAAATACAATTTACAACCCAGTAAACTACAGTTCTCATACTTTCCTAGCATGTGATTTTGATTTTGTAGGTACTTATACATATGTGAGCACTGTGCTCACAGAACTGATACAAAAAAAAAAAAAAGTAATGATAATCAGCAAAACTTGACTTGCACTGACATTTTTACATTTTGAGAAATTTCATTGGTGTGTCTTAGTTCAGCTTTTCAAATTCTTTAATGAAAGAGTGCAAATTTGTCAGTGAATTTCCATACAGTATACATTTAAAGAACAGAGAACACAGAAAATTAGAAAGAAATCCCAGAGCTGTTAGACATATGCACAGAGAATAACATTAGCAAAATGTGAGTTGATAGCTATAAAGCAAATAATTCAAAAGCCCTGCATTACTGCAGAAGAGAAATTGGAAAACAGGAATACCAAAAGTAGCTCTGAGGTGTTATTAGACAGCAAACAAGATATAGTAGGAGTTTGCATTATGATATGGCAGAAAATCACCAATATAATTTTAAACCGTCTCCATGGAGAAATCATGCCATGGAGGAGGAATATAATAATACCTATTTGTCTTGCCTGCAGGAAATATACCTTGGATAGCTAGTTGAAATTTGGGTACTGTATTATCAAAAAGATAATAATCAGGCTGCAGAGATATTACAGAGATACAAAACAAACAAACAAAAAACAAGGCAGTTAGGACAACTAACTGATTAACTTGAACCATACAATGAATACCACTGAAGAGAAAGAAACAACTCAGATTAAAGATTTTTAAAGTTCTGATTCTTATTTCTGGATATGAGGGAGCTTTAGTATTAGAGATTTTATTCTGTAAGAATATATGTATATATATTTTCAGAGAATTAAACTATGTTTGAGGGAAAAAAAAATGAAATCTTTAACTCATCTTGATGTGTTTGGAGTGAGAGAAGGAGAGCATGAAGACAAGAAAGTGTCAATGAGTAAACCCAAATTTGAAAATTAACCTTTTTAGTTGTGTCCTCATTTTTTGTCCTCACTCTACAGGAAAATGTGGATAAAGTAATAGTAATAATAGGTTTCAGGAAGATTCTCCCTGGAAGATTTGAAACTAAATTGACTGCAACTTTGATGTCTTTGTGGTAAAGGAAACGTCTTGCACTGGAGAGAGAAGGAACAAGAAGAACTTTTTCATTATAAATGTTGGAACTTCTGTGAAGCTAAATGCCTGAAGATAAAAAAAAAAAAAAAAAAAAAAAAATCATTCTCAAGAATATGGTGTCTGCTGTCAGCATTACAGGGAGAATGTTTCCCTTTCTCACTTTGTCAGTGTGGTAAGTAATCTAAATGTTTGTGTAATTGTTGCAAGATTGTGTAATTGATGCAGCCAAAGATGTTTCTGCTGCAGAAAACCAGGCTCACTGGATGGAACAACAAAAAAAAAAAGAGAGAAAGAGAGAGAGGAGAGGAGAGGAGAGGAGAGGAGAGAAGAGGAGAGGAGAGGAGAGGAGAGGAGAGGAGAGGAGAGGAGAGGAGAGGAGAGGAGAGGAGAGGAGAGGAGAGGAGAGGAGAGGAGAGGAGATACATCATGCCTGAATTATTCTATAACTACATGTGGTCTGTTGTGCATCAGAGAGAATGAGGGAATGAAATTGAGCCAGAGAAGGCAAATTCCTCAGATAAACAGGAAGGGGACCTGGTTGCACCTGCAGAGGAAGGGAAGACTTTGGCTTCTATAGGCCCCATGCAGAAAAAGAGTTGTTCATCACTAACCAGCATGCCCTGTGAGCATGCTTCTTTGTATTAGTGTTGGTGAAGATATGTCAGGGACAAAAGAGATTGCTTACAGTGTTAGTCTCACATCAGACCACTACTCAAACAGAAGCAGTTACAGTGCATGTTTTTTTGGGAGTTTGTTTGGATTTCTAATCCTTAAAGCTGGTCCTTTTTGGATGTTTAGTTCCTGAATAAATATTTAGGCACCTTATAATAGCAAGCAAAACTGTTTAATGTGTTTGTTTTCAGTTTGTTATATAAATGCTGCATACGGGATATACTGTTGAAGGAACATGAAAGTGGTCAGCCAAGAGGAAAGCTCTTCATGAGCCATGAACTTGTTGCTGCTGTCAAGGTTGGAATAAGCATCTCAGAGGAGTGTAAGATGTTCTGAAAGCAGCTTAGACTTGGCATGGAGAAACTTCATGGGGCAAATAGGTGTAGAAGTAAGGCAGCTGTGATACTCTTAAAAGGAGTTATCTGGCTAGTCTACAACAGGCAACAGACATAGCTAAGCTTTACAAGCACTGGAGAAAGAAGCATTGTCAGCTTATAACAGAAGTTAATCACTGGGAAAGCAGGAAGAAAAAAAAAGTACGTATTGTACAAAGATTCTCCAATAAGAGACGGATGTCTCTTCAAGCCTTTATTTACCATATCTCAAGCACCAAGTTTTCTGTATTTGAAGATAAAGTTGCTCTGGTTGTTTTTGTTGGTGGTGGTGGAGTTTTTTTAACGTGCATTTATAGACATCAAGTAGTATCACTAGTGTCATCTGGCAAAATCTTTTCAGAAGAAAAACAAGGAGAAGGTAGTTTCATAATGGTTGCTTTGGGATTCTTTCATGTCACAGTAAAAGTTTTAAATGTCCTAAATGTTTGTGATTCATGTTGACCTCACTGCCATCTGTGAATATTAAACAATTCAGAAAAGGTAGATATATTTTCATTGAATGAGCCAAGGAAGAGTTTGGAGTCTATCCCCCAGTATGTGAATTTCAGAGGTCAATCTCTATTGATTACCAGTAATAATAAAAAAACAAGTTTCTACTCTTGAATTACCTTGCCAGTTGTTGAACATTAAAGTCACTTTAATGAAGAAATATGACTCACATTCGTTGAAAAATTATATCATTTTTTTAAAACTATTATCTTCCAGTAGATATTTTTACTTCACCTGTCAGTCACAGTTTCCTTGACAGAGTCAGCAGAAAGCAGTATGCGAATCATTCATCAATAACTGAAACTAAAACACCTGTCTGTGAGATGGAGCAGTTGAAATAAAAGTACATGTTTTTTTTTTTTTTTGGTGTCCTTATTAGAAGAGTCTGTAACCTTTGATGCTACCAAAAGCTGGGAGCAGTAACACCTGTAACCACTGTGGTGAACTTTGAGTGACATTTTCTGTTCCAGACTGAACCTGATTCCTTTGAATTTTGAGAGAATAGCAACCTAACAAGCTCTTAACTAGATCCTCTACTGGCCAGTGCTAAGACGGATAAGAATTATAATTAAGAGTAGAACTTGTTATGTTTCAAATAGATCTGTTTTCAATGCAGGATCAGTATGCATGGTCATAATTATCATGCCAAATAATTTCACAGACAGTAGACAAATGTTCCTATAGGTTCTTTGATGGTAGTTCTATATGAAAATTGACCCTTCTTTGTTCATTGTGCTCAATTAGTATGTTAGCTCACATAGTGGTGTCTGTATATCTCTTTTTTTTAGAAAAGACCATAACTGCTAACACATGTGAATGACCATTATTTGAACATGTTCTTAGTGTGAAAAATGGCCATTCATTCCCCAAATGCACAAAATAAACTTAGAGAAGTATTTGTAAAGAGCGAATAGTAAGTGAAGTGAAATCCCTGATGGATCAAAATTTTCCTGAAAAATTCTTCTGAAAAATTCAGCAATTACTGACAGATTTTCAGGTAGGAATAAGTATTCTTGTTTCTCAGAGAAGAACAGCTCCAGCAAAACATAGAAGTATGTGTATGCATACATATAAGTATCCAAAGTCAAAATGGTGACTTTGCCATATGAATCTCATTGACGATAATAAGAACCACGTGGCCAAGGACCTGCTTACAACATGGAAAAATTTTCTTAGTATCTCTACGTAATGTGAAAAAAATGTTAAATATTAAAACATTGCAGGTCCTAAAGCCTTTTTTAAATGCAAAACACATCTTGGTCAATAAAGTTTTACTAAAAATTATAAGAACACCATAAAAATCTTGGCTGTGCTTACAGAAATTGTGAAAAAAGTAACTATAATCATTTAGAAAGAGATAATTTCCATTTCATGTTAATGAACTAACAAAGACAAAAGTTGTTTTATCATCTACTTGTTCTACAAGCCTTCTAATGTCTTCTAAAAATATTCCATTCAAGTAGGAATTCACAGAGAAATTCTAGAACTGTGATTATTGCAGCTACAAGTGGATGGAAAAAAAAAAAAAGTCCATGACAACATTTAGTCTCTAATGATACTTAAGCAGCAACTATTTTCCCTCAGTATGACAAATATGTTATAAATCTGTTGTTTAAAACACTAATAAGACACATATTTTTTAAGATTGACATAGGCTCCAGCTACAAAGGAAAAACAGATAATTTAGAAAGGTTAATTAAATAAACAGAGCCTTAAGGTAAAAACTCATCCTCTTGTAGTGATGCAGAGTTGAAGGAAGTGAAACGACTTAAAGTGGAAACTTTGGTTGATCTGTGTCTGATGTATATCACTCCACCTTTTAAATGTCCCTTTTGGAAGTATGAAAGAGAAAGTTACCAGAAAACCATTTTTCTTTGTTTTATTTTTTATTACAGTGTAAGATGGAAACCAAATTTTAGGGCCAAAATGTATGATATACTATCTGGGAACAAAACAAATTCAAATGTAGAGCAGAAGAGGATATCTGTGAAAGATTGATGCAAATGGCAGAATATGAGGAAACTGATAAAATACCCATAACTATGGATAAAAGTTCTCTTGTGCTCATTTGTAAGGTCTGGGAAAGTGTCAAGGGAAACTGGTTTCTCCCAGTGGTTTTGAATAACCAGCCAATGCCTGAAAAATTTGATTGCCTTTATCATAAGTGGAAAGTAAAGCTTGGACTGAAATTGGAAGATGTGTTGAGTGTGCAAAGCAGTTGAAACCAAAAGAACTGAAAAACAAAAACAAACAAACAAAAACACAACACCAACAAAAATGAAAACAAACAACAAACAAACAAAAACAATTAAAACAAAAAAAAACAAACAATGCCTCCCTCTCTTCCCCCCCCCCCCCCCCCCCCCCCTCCCCCCACCCCCCCCCCCACACACTATTTAAGGCACTTTTCCATGGAATTTTGCCAGATATTTCAAAGGCTTATGTTCTGGTTCCTGATTGACTCTCTTACTTTTTTTGTGCACTGCTTGGGGTTAAACCTGGCAAGCATCTAAGGCCCACAGAATGGAGTGGAAGACAGAAACAGTAGGGTAAAAATGAGAAAACTTCTGGGTTTTGTAGGTAATGTAAAAGCTCTGACCGAAAGTGAAGCAAAATCAGGAACTCATTTACTACATCCCATGGGTAGGCAGGTGTTCAGTTGTTTCCAGGAAAGCGAGGTCCATCATGGGTAACAATTTATTAGGAAGACAAATGCTGTAACTCTCAACTTCTCCACTCTTCTCCTTCTTTTCCCCAGCTTGTGTTATTCAACAAGATACCATATGGTGTGAAATGTCCTTTTAGCCACTTTGTGTCATGTGTTCTGTTTTGTGTCCCCTCCCAGCTTCTTGTGCACCCCCAGATTTCATGGGCAGCATGAGAAGGAGAAAAGCCCTTGACTATATGAAAACACCACTCAGAACAATATAAAAAATAAAATAACAAAATAAAATGTGTGTTATCAATGCTGTTTTGGTCACAAATCCAAAATATAGTGCCATAAAAGTTACTGTGAAGAAAATTAAATCTATCCCAGCCAAAATCAGTATGCATGCTAAGCATATATAATGATACTTTTTATTTTAAATATAACAAATTTGTGATAGTACATGATTCTGGCCATGCAAACATGCAAATAGCTTATAGATACACCCTCAATAATGGGTATGCTATATACATGTACTTCAGCCAACTGAAGCAGTCACCTCTGCCTTTTTTTCCTTTTTTTCATTCACTGCAGAGTATTTGTAATTTTATTATGCTGGTAGATACGAACTAATGTTTATTTTTTTGTTTGTTTGTTTTTTTGAGTGGTGTAACTGTAGTGTAACAGTCACTCTTTTGAGTGATATTTTAATGAACTGTTAAATTCTCTAAACATATGGAAAAGGTATGTCACAGAGAAAGCTACACTTATAGCAATGCACATATGGTTACAGAAAAAAAACAGTTGCAATGCCATTGAAGCACAGTGTTCATTATATAAGCCATAGGCAGTGCACTAGCAGTTCAACAGTGAAAAACTATGTTAATTGACTTCATACAGGTAAGTCCATTTTATAGTTTGAAACTCCTTTTTTTTAACAATTAATGATTTCAGTGAGTCTGGACATAGTCGCAAGTTATAAAAGAGAAGCACTTTAGCTATTTCTACAAAGTACATCTTTTTAATGTGACACTTTTCCTTTTATCCTATGAGTTTTGTCATGCTTAAAAGAGAGATCTTTTAAAGTATGTAGGGCTGAAGCTGTGAACTGTTTGGATACATTACTGTGGATTTGGTGGAAAACCTAATATTTTCTCAGGATGGACTGTGATTTTTCCACTTTGTTTTGGCAGGATCATTACACCACTGTGCACATATGTTTTTTCATAATTACCCACTACCAGTTGTAAAGTATGGGTCCTTGATTTGAGATTAGGTTTTCACAATGCTTGTAATAATATCTAAAATTGCAGAGTCCTGAAATTGATGTGAGGGTACTTTTTACCTTTTACCTATGTTATAAATTGAAGCTTTGAAAAAAAACAAACATTCAAAAACTTGATGTTGTAAAAAATATTTCAGACCTTGGATTAATGTCAGAGAGACGACTCAGACAACTAAACTAATGAAGTCATTTATGCTGATCGTACATAGGATAACCAGATATTAGCTTTGTTTTAGGGAAATTAGCAGAAATCTTCCACACTGTCTTCACTTTTTCCAAATATAAGAAGGATTTAAGAATTTCAGTAACCAAAGGAGAAACGTACATGTTATTTCCTATGACGATGTTAGGTATATTATTTCTTTCTTGCAATTGACCTTAAATCTATCAATATATTTTTCTCTTGAAAAGTGTCTCCAGTTATGTAACTGTGGTGGTTTTACCTTGCTAGGCAGCTAAACACCACAACTTCTCTCTCACTCCCCCTCCTTAGATGAGGAGGGGAAGAAATAAAGTAAAGAACAACTCATAGGTTGAGATAAGGATAATTTAATTAAAGGGAAATAATAATAATAATTAAGGAAAGATTATTATTAACTAAACCATTTAACTAAAGGGAAAAAAAAAAAAAAAAGGAAAGGGGAAAAGGGAGGGGGAAAGAGGAAAAAGGGAGGAAAACAAACAAACAAAACAAATAAAGGCTATGTGGAAGTGCAGAGGAAAGAAATTACTCTCTACTTCCCAGAAATGAATGATAATTGACCACATCCTTGAAGCAGGGCCTCAATGCACGTAGCCAGTGTTCGGGAGGAGGACTGACATTTTCACAAGAGCCCACTCCTCCCCTCTTTTTCCGGTTTCCACCTTTTATTGCTGAGTGTGACATCATATGGCATGGAATATCCCTTTGGTTGGTTTAGGTCAACTGCCCTGGCGATGTTTCTCTTCTCACATTTTTTGCCCAACCCCTAGGAGGGTTAGAGAGAGTCCTGATGCTGTGCCAGCACTGCTCAGCAGCAGACACAACACTGGTGTGATACCACTGCTGTTCTAGCTACAAGTGCAGAGCACAGCACTGTATGGGCTGTTGCAGGGAAAGTTAACATCCCAGCCAGACCCAGTACAGTAACTTTCTCAAGTTCTTCATATTCTCCTTCACCTTGGTATTCTCAGCTTCCTAGATACTCAGAAATCTGCATCATTTCCCTTTGGTAATTTGAAACTGAAGAAAAAGCCATAAGGTGAGAAAGATGGATTACTCAACCCAAAATACATTGCCTCGAGAGAAACTCATGGCTACAAAACAAATGTAAGTCCTCAAATATGTGCAAATACATACACATAAAATATGCATGTCTATGACCAGGTCCTAAACTTCACAAAGAATTATGTGAGTGCTGCATTAGGCTGTTTAGGATCTTCCTCCCATACACCCTCCTCCCCCCCTCCCCCCTACTCCTTCAGTAAATCCATACCTGAATATCCTTAAAAAAAAGACATTTATGTCTGTACAAAGATCATGTCAAAAAAATAAACTGAAAGGTCAGCACACTAAAGGCAAAAGACTTTTAAATATATTATTTTATTTTATTCTATTTTATTTTGTTTTATTTATCAGTTGCCTGTTGCATGTATTATTTGCCTAGTCTCCCTGTATGTCTTTCCAAGTCCAGATCCTGCAGTCTCACAGCCTGAACAGGCAGTCATTTCCTTCTTCTTACAGTGAGGTTCTGGCTGAAAGTGTTCGCCTGCATTCATCTGCATGCTGAAATTTGCAAAAGGAACACACAAGAAAGTTGTAATTAACTCCACTAGGATTTAAATGGGATTGAACACATGACTTCTAAAGGGTAACCTCAAGGCCTTGTTATATTTTAACAAATGCAGTTTAATTTCATACATTCGGTTAATTTGTTTTAGCTTTGCAGTGTCCCTTGGGATACAGGTCCTTTACACACTGATTCAGCAAGGAAACATTTTGTCTGCAGAGTACTTCATTTAGTGGAGCTCATATCTTCATGTTGCCTCTAGGACTACTGGAAAAAAAATGTTAAGTAGTAAGACAATATAATAGTTGTTAGATGCATTGGATATCATTCCTTCTGATCTACAAGAGGGCATGCAAAATCAAAACAAGGCTCCTGGTTTGTAATAGATATCTCTTACAAATGACAATTGTTATGAAACTATCACAAAAGGGAGAATTAGCTGTCTAAGAAGATCTCTGCAATTTCTTCTGGATCATTAAGGAAGCATAGACAAGAAGGGCAAGCTGCTGACACCCATGGTGGTAAAGCTAGCATAGGGTAAGTGTTATGTCAAAACAAGCAAGCAAGCAAACAAACAAAACCCCGCAACCACTTACCAATGAACAATGTGGAAGTATTGGCTGACAGTGGGTGAAGGACAATTATTTTGTACGGCCTCTAATTGTATCACTTTTGTCCATTCTCTAATGCTTGTTTTACTTTGCTGAAGAAATTGTTAAGGCACTAAGATTAACACCTATTGCAGCACCATTAGAGGCTCAATGTTGTTCAGAAGTCTATGTGTTACTGAACTGACTCATTTCCTCACAGACTAATCAAGTATAGAATTGCTTATCATTCCTCTAGAAATGATATAATTTCACAAACAGTAAAATGATCTAGAAAATTATACAAAATTAACTGAAGTTTACTCTTAAAGATCTACAACTGAGAGTTCTGAATTCCCTGGAGGCATATAAAGCCCCGGTACAAGATGGGAACATTTCCACTCCTTTTAGCCTTCTGGTGGATGCAGAAATGGTAGAAATGTGCTATCCCACTGCCTGGAAAAGAGCTTTCTCCACTGTTGTGAAGATGACTATCACTATTCTAGGAGGAAATAATACTAAGTAGATGCTTGAAGTAACTAAGTGACTCAAAGTCTAAATTTTAGTTGCACAGCAATATGTCAGAGTAGTCCTGAGAGAGATGTCTGTATAATTCATTCCTCAGTCTTTTCTATACATGAATTAAGCTTCCCAGTTTGCTGACTATGACAAATGTTAGTAAATACTTTATTCTACTGCATTCAGGTGTCTGTATCTTACCTTAGGACCTTGTCCATTTGCTTTCTATTCTTCTGTACGAAGCAGGGCATTACATAATGTCTTTAGCCTCTGGGCACTGATTGTTCCTCTAGGTCTTTTTCAAATCTCTCCTGAGCAATATTTTTCACTTATGTTCAACACACACAATTGAAGTGGGGTTTTGTTACATTTCTATGCTTCCAACAAATGCAATCACATTTTTTGTCTGATAAAACAAACATTCAGTTATAAAATTGAATAGTTTTTTGCTTTCTATTTATATCCCGTTAGAAGTTCTGCATCCCAAAGTTGCACTCAGTTCTGAATTCTGTTCAGTTTCAGGTACCTTTAGTGAAGTTGATCACTGGAAGTCCAACAGAAAAAGCTTAACTAGATATATGACACAATAAATATTTAGTGATAAAGGATTCACCCTTATGAATTTCAGGAATAAAAAATACAAATTAAAAAGACACACTTTCAGAGGTGTAATACCCAACAGTTATGTTCACCTAAAAATTCTGCCTTGAGCATAAGTTTTTTTTTTTCGGGTCTAGACAGTGGTGTGAAAATCTCTCTCTTTTATCCTTACTGTACTTACAAGCAGCTATTTGCTTAGGTTATAAAAATAAATAAATAAATTAATTTAAACACTAGAATTCTGGCACATCTTTTGGGGGTAAGGCAGAACAAATACTACTCAATTAGCCTATAAATTGCCTATAAATGATCTGTGGAGAACCTGACCCCCATTTGTCTAACAAGATCCGTGACTGGTGTAAAAGATTTTGACATGCTACAACTGTGAATTTTAAGCAGAAGCCCTTTATCCATAAAATAGATGCAGTTCATGCTAGAAATATTATATGGAAAAATAAAGTGACATTCAGATATCAAACTGTTATGATATCTGTTTTGTGGTAGTGTATGAATAGTGGTAAAGGAGCTGAATTAAGAACTGTGCATTTTTCCCCCTACACTTTATACAGAAAGAGTTATTATTATTATTTTACCCAAAGCATCCTGAGCAAAAGATTAATGTCTGTTTGTATTTGATTTTATAGTTAATCAATTATCAAGGACATGCCATAATACATTCAGTGGAGTTCAAGGACAGGATATATTAGATACTCAGTATTAAGAAATGCATAGAGATAGGAGATTTTTGTAATTCTTTGTCTTTCCAATATTCTCTGCAATATTGTACAAGATTAAGCAAAAAAAAAAAATAAAAATAAATTAGTTACATATATATATAAATAAAATAATAAAATAAATGTACATTTACAAATTCCTAAAGATGAAAGAAGTTTATTAACTTAAAATTACAAGAAATAAACAAACAAACAAACTACAACAATGAAAACTGTAACAACAAGGAGATGGATACACTCCAACAACAAGAAGGGAGAAAAAAATCTTGATGCAGATATTTTTTTATGCTTGGTGTGGATTTCTATGGTGCTTCTGTCACGTAATACTTCACTATGTATTTGACCATTCATTTGGAAAAAAAAAAAAAAAAAGATAGAAGAATCAATATGTAATACAATGGAATCACAAAACAATATTTCCAATTATTTGGAGAAATATATATCCCAGTTATTTAGTTTTCCAATACAAACTACGTAGTTCTCCAACTGTTCTGCATGCTAATTGCCATAACAAAACCTTGTGATATGGCCAACATTTACAGTGAGATGAAGGAACATGAAGCCACATTCTAAGCTCAAACAAACCTTGAGTGAAACTTTTAAAAATTTACATAAGGCCATTAGGAAATTGTCTTATTTCTTATTTCTTTTTCAGTTCTTAAAGGTTTTTCTTTGTTCTTTAACTTTATGCAGGAATTTAGAATTTAGAGGGATTTAGGATCACTTTTATTTTGTAAAATATGAAGACAATAAAACCTTCACTCTTGTATCATCATTTAAGAAAAAAAAAATCAACAACGAATAACACAACTAAAAAGTAGTATATATCAGAATATCCTTGAAAAATAATACAAACATACAGTAATATTTTTATTTGCAACAAACTCCGAATTTTCAAATGTTAGTAATTTTGCAGTTTTTGTTTTGCATCTACATATACTCATTAACATTTATGAATTTACATATACTCATTAACATTTATGAATCCATACATTTAAAAAAAAATAATAAATAAACAATCAAAAAGAATCTCAAGATGCCCTGAAGTAGTTCTATCACATTGGCAATATCTGGTTCTGTCTGATTGTACAACACAAAGACATACCTCCTGTTTGACCTTTCTGTAGTAATGCCAAGAATCTGTCAACAAAATAAGGTTCAACATCGGAATTAAATCACAAACAGCATTATCTTCATGTACATAACGGATCTTTTATAAAGAGACGGAATTTCTTTTTCTTTAGACTTAGAGAGATTAAGGTCACATCACAGTATGTTAAAATACACAAACCTCGATAATCTTTGGCAGATTTATTACCTACCACACACTCCTAGATCCCTGTGAATCTTTGTAATTCTTAACATGAACATCTGGTAGTAAATAACCAAACATAAATTGCTTGATGGAAAGAGAAAGATACCTTCTTATACTCCCAGTGAGGTTCTTCATTGGCAAGCTAATCAAAGAATGATTCAGAAGAAAAGCTAAAAACAATGTTTGTTTGTTTTTGCAGATGTCCCAACATTTGAGTTTTAATTTATAGAGCAAATATTTCAGTAAAACAAATACTAGAATCTGAACTAGATAAAATTTATCAAGAACTTCCAGTTTATTTTTTTTAACCCATCTGATTTAGCAAAATTTTCTGTTTGTGAAGAATTGAGTCACTTAGTTATATAGGGGAAACATTTAATGGTTTAGGAGGCAGAAGAAATGAAGAAGAGTAAAATGCTAGCCAAGCCTTAAATAGCACTGAATTTTTGGATTTTTTTTTTTTTTTTTGGTTGGTTGCAGGGTTGGTTGGTTGCTGTCTAATCTCTAAATTGTGGAAAGTTTCTGTAGGAGGCTTGAAAGGAGAATCTTTCAAGAAACTATTTTTATTTTTTATTTTTTTTTCTTTTTCTGAGAGTTTATGGAACACTTGCTAGAACTAGGTTGTTGACAGCCATTCTCTTATCACTTGTATATCTTTACACCTGGTTTATCCATACAATTTCTCACACGAGTGGGGTGAGTACAGTATTAACACTACAGTGCAGCAAGCACACTGTTTACTCATGGCAGCCCTGTAGGACCTGTAGAGAGTAATCGAACTATATTTGGTACTTTTATCATCTTTGTCACTGATACAGAACAAATCACAGCTGATCTCGATGAAGATTCAGGTAGAGATAATGAGAAGGTGAAGGAAACTGAATTCCAGACACTTTCTCTAAATAGTCATGTTCTGAATCTTCTCGGGGCATTGGAGGGATGGGGAATATATGAAGTTCTATAGAAGAAGTATGTATTACAGAATCACAGAATTTCTAAGTTGGAAGAGACCTCAAGATCATCGAGTCCAACCTCTGACCTAACACTAACAGTTCCCACTAAACCATATCCCTAAGCTCTACATCTAAATGTCTTTTAAAGACCTCCAGGGATGGTGACTCCAAAACCTCCCTGGGCAGCCCATTCCAATGTGTAACAACCCTTTCGGTAAAGAAGTTCTTCCTAACATCTAACCTAAAACTCCCCTGATGCAACTTTAGCCCATTCCCCTTCGTCCTGTCACCAGGCATGTGGGAGAACAGACCAACCCCCACCTCGCTACAGCCTCCTTTAAGGTATCTGTAGAGAACAATAAGGTCACCCCTGAGCCTCCTTTTCTCCAGGCTGAACAAGCCCAGCTCCTTCAGCCGCTCCTTGTAGGACTTGTTCTCCAGACCCCTCACCAGCTTTGTCGCCCTTCTCTGGACTCGCTCGAGCACCTCGATGTCCTTCTTGTAGTGAGGGGCCCAAAACTGAACACAGTACTCAAGGTGCGGCCTCACCAGAGCCAAGTACAGGGGGACGATCACTTCCCTAGACCTGCTGGCCACACAGCTTCTTATACAAGCCAGGATGCCGTTAGCCTTCTTGGCCACCTGAGCACACTGCTGGCTCATATTCAGCTGGCTATCAACCAATACTCCCAGGTCCTTCTCTGCCTGGCAGCTTTCCAACCACTCATCTCCCAGCCTGTAGCTCTGCTTAGGGTTATTGTGCCCCAGGTGCAGTACCCAACACTTGGCCTTGTTGAACTTCATACAGTTGACCTCAGCCCATCGGTGCAGCCTATCCAGATCCTCCTACAGAGCCTTCCTACCCTCGAGCAGATCAACACACACACCTAACTTGGTGTCATCTGCAAACTTACTGAGGGTGCACTCAATGCCCTCATCTGGATCATCAATGAAAATATTAAAGAGGATCGGCCCCAGCACCGAGCCCTGGGGGACGCCACTAGTGACCGGCCTCCAACTGGACTTGACTCCATTCACCACGACTCTTTGGGCCCGGCTATCCAGCCAGTTTCTAACCCAATGAAGTGTACGCCAGTCCAAGCCAAGAGCAGCCAGTTTCTTGAGGAGAATGCTGTGGGAGACGGCGTCAAAAGCCTTGCTGAAGTCAAGGTAGACCATAACCACAGCCTTTCCCTCGTCCACCTAGCGCGTCACTTTGTCATAGAAGGAGATCAGGTTTGTCAAGCAGGATCTGCCTTTCATAAACCCATGCTGACTGGGCCTGATCGCCTGCTTGCCCTGCAAGTGCTGCGTGATGACTGTCAAGAGGATCTGTTCCATGAGCTTCCCTGGCACTGAGGTCAAACTGACAGGCCTATATAGTTCCCTGGGTCTGCCCTCCGGCCCTTTTTGTAGATGGGTTTCACGTTTGCTAGCCGCTAGTCAACTGGGACCTCCCCCGATAGCCAGGACTGCTGATAAATGATGGAAAGCGGCTTGGCCAGCTCCCCCGCCAGTTCTCTCAGTACTCTCGGGTGGATCCCATCCAGCCCCATCAACTTGCACACATCCAAGTGCTGTAGCAGGTCGCCATGTAGCTGCATTATAGTCTCATTTGGTGAAAAAACATGGTTTCAAGTATTTTGAAGTGGTCTTATACTCTTTATTTATGCTGAAGATTCACTTGTAACTAATACTTTATATCATCTGCAGCATGGTAAATGATGACCTCACTTTCAGTTGTCAACTGGTCATGAAGGTATGCTATCAAAAATGTTAAGCAATACACAACATAGCATGCATCTGTCAAAAATAAGAACCAGTATCAGTTGAATCATCTCTTATTTATATCAGTTTTAAACCTCAAATGCATGTCACTATCTCTTAGGCACTTAAGGAATCTAAGGCAGATCAAAATTAATTGAAACTCTGAGATGTAGTTTCCACTCTTAAAAGAACACTCCTTTGAAAGAGCAAGTGTTTTCTCAGAGACTCGAATGCACTACTTGGAGAAATTAGGGCTCTTAAAAACTGTTTTTAATACTCTCCTTCTCATTTTATGTTCTGTGTTTAGTATAAAATCACATCCCTAAAACAAAATAGCCCCCTATATGTCATTCTGTGGGGAAGAAAACACAGATATTGCTGACATATAGAGAAGATGGAATGCATTCAGATATTAAAGTAAGGAGCTGGGAACAGGATGAAGTTTAACAGAATACAACAGCATAGCATGTGGGGAATTTTTTTTTTTTTTTTTTTTTTTTTTTTTTTTTTTTTGGCTCATCTACAAGATTTGAGAAAAAAAACAACAACACACAACAAAACAAACAAACAAACAAAAAACCAGATGTCTTTCTACAGCTCTACATGCTTGAAACTAAACCTCACTCTACACTCAAGTCAAAGACCATTTTCAATCCAGCTAGCCATAAATGGCTTCATCAGTGGTCTAGAATGAGAGGTAGATTGTTGAACCATTGCCAAGACACGGCCTTTGGGAAACCATATAAGTATGTTGGTCAACAGATCACCAAACTGCAGATGGACATCTGAGCCTGATCCCCAGACCTCATCACTGGTGTCAGCCACTGTGTGAGTTTTACTTTATCTGAGCCAAATACTTAACTGAGTTAGGCAAATTACACTCTTTTTCTTTTACTGAGAATCTAGATCATTTATTTTTGCTACATTCTTGCTATGTTGCAAGAAGCAATTTTCAAAAGACACCTTGATGTCTCCTTGACATCAAGAATAACATACTGTTAAGCAATTATAGCCCACAAGGAAAGGATCTAAACTGATACTAAGGACATCTCCATGTTCAGGTGTCTTTAAACCCACCAGAAAACAAACAAAAAACAATACACCAGAAAATGTCCATATGAGCTTTTCAGTTTCACCAAATCTAAGAGCATATCTGCAGATAATCTTATTTGAATAGGGAATGGCTTGAACTCAACAGGTAAATATAAATCCTCATAGGCAGCATTTTCAGTATCTTCATGCAAGGAAACATGACAGAAAATATGCAACAGGTAATTCAGCTTTTAGCCCTAGGCATGGATATAGTTAGTGTAGTTACCTGTGCAGTTACTCTTCAGAGCAGGTCAACAGAGAGTGTCTGATACTTTGGTTTTATCCCTTGTAGATGCTTGACTGAACTGTGTCTTTTTTTTTTTTTTCTTTTTTCCGTTATTATAGGCTAGCATTAAATTGGTACTCACACAAGGATTTGTTCAGCTGAGTTGAAATATTACATGGTGATGTCACTGAGTCACAATATCTCTAGATAGGCTCTAGAGATATCTCTATCTCTAGGCTCATTGTGTAGTTCATATACCACCCCTTTTTCAGGTCACTGCTTAGTGCAGTCTGTTCTGAAGAATTTAAAGAAATTTGGATAGAGTTAAAGGTTTATTCACTGAACACTTTCACTGTTTCTTTCTTTCTTGTTGTTTTTTTTTTTTTTTTGCTTGATTTATTTTTTATTTTTGTTTGTTTGTTTGTTTTCTTTTGTTGTTGTTTTGTTGTTACTGTATTTTGTTTTTCATTGTGTCCTTTGTTTTGTATTCTGTTATGCCATCTCCTCTTGACCCCCCATTGCATATGCCTCAGCTTTGTACGGTTCCCTGAGAGCAGTAAGCCATGGCTCATGCATGCTAATTATGAGCTATTTCCTCTTACCTTAGGAATAGGAATGGAAGACAGAAAGAGTCTGGCATCTAAACTTATTTCACTTTTACTTTTGAGAGATTTATCATTGTTCAGTTCCAGAGTGGAAGTGCTCTTGTGCTCTTTTCTTCACACAGCAAGCATCCTATGTTGTCTTTCAATTCCTCTCTTAAAACATCTTTAAAATCAAATATTTGCTTTAATTCCAGTGGTGCCCATTTATATTTTATTTTCTTTGCTCTTTCTACTCCTCATCCTTCATTTTTGTTCTTGTCTTTCTGGTCATTTTCTGTTGGCAAGAATAAAAATTATACATGCATATAATTTACCAGAATAATTAATGTCTCCTTTCATCTTAATTTCAGTTTTCCCAAGCCTTTACATACATTCTTGAATATTTCATTTCAATAAATAAAGTTTCCAAGTCGGCCCATTATGTTGAAACCAGAAGTATGGTCTTTTTTCTCTCTCTGTTTCTCATTCTTTCTCCTTGGCATGGCAAGAGCCGGTAGTTCTACAAAAGCCTGCCATAGACATTGGGCTCTGTGCCTTTGGGAGAGTGAAACAATGTTGGGAGTCACTGGGAAGCTGTGTGTGCCAGGGAAACCCTCTATTTCAAGTGTTCTTGTTCCACTGTTATTTTTTTGCCTCTGGGTTCTTTTGATGGCTTCCAGGTCTCTCTTTTGGGATTAGACCATTTTATTTGCTGTTGCTGCTAGGAAGCATCATCAAAATGAAGAAGCAAAAGAATCTTCCTTTATTTATTTATTTATTTTTTTAATTTTTTTTTAAGTCAATTCAACTACGCTATACGGGTGAGATCTTGTACCAGATCTTGTATATGCAGATGGAGCTGAATTATATCTAGAATATAGTGAATATGACATTAAAATCCCATAATGTAGAAAATAAAAATTGCATTTTCTTTTTAAATCATGAATTCATTATCAAAAGCATAGTCTTGTTCATATGTTGGTAATTGGTGTAATTGTGTAATACTTGTATTATATTTCTCCTGCTTGTTTGTCTATTATCAAGTTCATTAGACAATTGAATACAGTACTATAGAAATTACAACCAAGACTATACAATAATTCTATGAAGTCAGTTTCAATGAAGTCATGTTTTTCCATTAATTTTGTTTTGAGGGCTATACTTTCTCTGTTTGTGGTGTTTTTCACTGTTGGTGTCTTGTTGTTTATTTGTTCCTCTTACAAAGTCATAGGTCTTGGTAGAAATTGTATGGCCTGTATCAGCATATCAGTAACATCACCTTCCGTCAAGCTCTGAGAATAATCATCCTCACAAGGAAAGGGGAACTGTAACCCACTTTTGCCTTTAACTGAAATGTCAGAAGTTTTTCAGGACAATAAAAGTCAGTACCAAAAGGCTAGAGTAATATGCATTCTGAGGAACATGAATATTACCAGGGTTTATCCCACATTTAAAAACATGAGCAACTTACCTCAACCAACTAGATACTGTATGCAGCTTACCCATAGATCTTCATGCTTCTATGTGGTTGAAAAATGGTTTTGATTTCATTCAAAATATGATGTCCAGGATGAACAGTTCAACAGATGTCCTCAGAAAGCAGCAGTGAGACTGATGGTGGTTTGCAGCATTTAAACAATTACTGCCAGTTCTGGATAACTTAATCTTTAATCTTTAGAACGTTACAAAAAAATCACTGACCACCTATTAGCTCACTTCAGAGGTTTAGATTCATTCTGACATCTGAATCCCCCTGCCAGTGGGAGTGTCAATGGTTATTCTGCTGTGATTTTTCTGCCCCAGAACCTGCTTACATGCATAGCCAACTCATGTTTAAAAGCTAGCAAGCTCCTCTCACATGCACTTAAACTGTAATCCTATACCTTTCCCTGTATTTGAGGACCCTTTGAAGAAGGGGAGACATATGAAAGACAAAAAGCAGATCGTTCACACACACTTCTTCCTGCCTTTGTGGCCCTATGCCTGGAAAAGAGGAGGCTGAAGGGAGACCTCTTTGCAGTTTACAGTTTCCTCATGAGGGGGAGTGGAGGGGTAGAAGCCAATCTCTTCTTTCTGGGGAACAGTGACAGGACCTGAGGGAATGGAGTCAAGCTGCTACAGGGGAGATTCAGGATGAATATCAGGAAAAGGTTCTTCATCAAGACGGTTGTCGCACACTGAAATAGGCTCACTGGGGACGTAGTTGTGGTATCAAGCCTATCATAGATCAAGCATTTGGACCGTGCTCTCAGTCATATGGTCCAAATTCCGATTTTTGTGTAGACCTGTGTGGAGCCAGGACTTGGACTTGGTGATCCTTGTGATCCCTTCCAACCCCTTGGACTTGGTGATCCCTTCCAACTTGGGATACTCTATAATTCTATGATTCTAAGTCTCATATGACTTGAGCACTGCCTCTCCAGCCTGACCTCATACCCTCCCAACTCTTCAAAACTACAACCCAGAGCACCTCCTTCTGGGTGTCCAGCCCCTTGCCATCACCCTTCACCAATGGTTCAGCTCTACTCCCCACAGGCTTCTTGCCATGGTGTGTAACAGAGCTGTAATTGTTTCCCAGAACTTGCTTTCACTGAATCCTCACTGCCACAAAGTGTATCAACAAACCAGTGAAAAAGCCAAAAGAGTGCCCTGTTGCTGGCTGGAAGGGAGATGAATCGTGTCGTAGTTCAGAGCACGGTTGTTGCTCTGGCACTGAGTAACTGCACTTGGTCTCTGCCAAGGCGGGTGTCAGCTGGTGAATTATAACGTTGGCAGACAGGACAGAGATAAGCAAAAAAAATACAATGACAGCTGTTACACAGAACTATTCTTTCTGGCCTGCTGAATACAAAAATACATTGTGTAAATAAAGACAGACAGCTTCATTATGCAATTGTCTGCTACTAACTTGTCTGCTGAAGAAGTAGTATTGATTCAGGATACCCAAGCTCATCAGCCTAATGTGTTCTTGCTTTCAGGTTCCCAGTGTAATAAGAAATATAGTAATGAAGACCTTTAACAATAGTATTACAGAAATAGATGCTCAATGGGGAAAGAAGGTCCTGATGCTAATCCAGTCAGTTTGTTTCTGATAAATATTTCCTACAACTATTCAAGTCTAAAGAAAAACCTGGAAACAAATATGTTCAACTTGCATGGCAGATATTAAGATGTAACTGGAGTTAACAAATAATCTTTCTAGAAAGATATCATCTCTCTCTATCAGTGCAAATCAACACATATATATGTATCTATTTTTATGTTGTGTTTTAGTGTAAGTGGTAAAAAGGTGTTAAATGTGAAAACTGCAATAGATAAACAACTGAATTAAGCTGAAGTTATTTTATTGCAGTGTTTTTATTGAATTTTGTTTTTACTTTTTCACCTAGTTATGTTTGCAAATGATGCAGTGAAACATAGTGTGGGACACAAGAATTTATCACTTAAAGACTTTTTCAAATGGATTCATTTACCTTTTACTTTAACCTGACATCACTGAGCTGCTTAACTGAACAAAATGAAGCAAGGAATGATTCTGCAGAGATGTTCTTATGAGTGAGAAGCAGATGAAACTATTCATTTTGAAAATAGAGAAAGGGAAAGTTAAATCAAAAGCATATTGTGTTGAATATTGCAGGGCATTCATCTGTAGGAGAGCTTGGGAGTAGAAGACAAAACTTAAAAAACTGAGGGTATAAATAGAGTGTAAAGAAAGGGTAAGTAGTTTTATTCTCAGTGGGAATTAGTCAACCATCCAAAGCTCATGAGAATTATTCCAGTTTTCAAGGGGCAATTGTGTCTGAACTAGCTCTGCTATACATTTGTTGGGATCCTGGAAACAGTTATGTGAACTGTGAACAGAATTTTGAGAAGGGAAAAACTTTGTGATTCCTGAATTCATTTTTTTAAGTGAGAAGGGAAGGTAGGGATGACCACAGACTATTTTAAGCTCTTTTTATGTTACCTTGCACTTGCATAGAAGGTTATCAGCATTATGCAGAATTGTTTTAAAACGGTGTTTGCCTGAACAAGTCAAGTTGAATTGTTTGCATAGATGTATTGTTAACCAAGAAGAGAGACGATGATGAGCAAAGGTCTTCCTGGATGTTTTTATAAGCTGTGTTTGCTCATGCACTCTGGTTTACGAACCAGCTCTTATCTAGCCATCTCACAGCCTGTGCAGAAAATCTGCATCTGTCTGACTCTGTCCAAATCCTGGGTGACCCTTGATAAAAAAATGTTATAAGTATAAAATGATGCAGTCAAATTAGGAACTGAATCTTTCACTTAATTATTAAGGGATAAGTAACAATGTCAGTGGGAGATCTAGACCAAAATTAGGTGGCAATTAAACAAATAAATAAATAAATAAAAGCTTGTAAAATCACGTTCTTCTCCATTTACAGCTGAAAAACCTCAATTTGTGGTTGTGTTACTTTGCCATTTCAGGTGTGCAAATAAATTCACATTGATTCACATTACAAGTGATGGTTTTGCAGTGGATTTTTCTTGGAATATTTACCTGGTAATTAATTTTAGTTACATTATAACAGTTAAATAAGAAATTGCTAACATTTTAGAAAGAATGTAATAGCTTTAAAAGCTGCAAAACCCATTGCTTTTCAGTTAGATGTTGTTTGGCATAAGCTATTCCAGTTTCAAGAACACATAGAATATTATTAACATACCTTAAGATCACAGCTGAATTACTGTGCTTGTTTAGATTTATAACTCCTAAAATGTAAATTGTCCTTGTGTTCATATTGACAGTTTCAGTGAGCTTGGGTCATTTAGATTTATCGTGTTATTTCTCTGAAATGTGCACATCACTTTGCAAATGGTGTAACACAAAGAGAACAAGGTTATTTGTAATGAGTCTTAACTTAATTTTTTTTTTTTTTTTTTTTTTTTTTTTGAGTAATATTCACTCTGTTGGAACCCAGCCTAAAATAATATGATAAGGTTATGTTGTAGATATTTACCATTAATTACAAACATAACAGAAGCAATAGCATTTATATAAATAATTAAATAAATAAAATTAGAATAGACTCAATGAATATTGTAGAGATTTCCTCTCCAGAAAAACAGGACTTGCCTCTCCTGACCCAAGCAGTCTTGTTGGGGGAACAAGTTCTTCTCTTGAATTCTGATCCCCATTCTTTGTAACCAGCAACCCCCTTCTCTTATTCCATACCTGCAGCAATGTTACTGAAGACCCATGTCTGGAGTTTGAAGGGTACTGCATACTTCCACCCACCTCCTCCTGCAATGGGATTTGGATTTTCAATGGGATCTATTCACCATATAATAGTAAAAAAAAAAAAAAAAAAAAAAAAAAAAAAAAAAGAGGAGGCAAAGATAGATTATCATGGTAATATGCAGTATTTAAACATCTGGACTCTGCCTCTTTAAGTAAAAACAACATCATGGCTGTAGCCATTTTGTTACTCCTGTAGTTCCCTGATATAAATAGGTCCTGCTTTCCCTATTTTAACTCACTCTAAATAACTCTGTATCATGGCATAAGTGCTTTTCATCCATGCTCCTATGCAAAAGTAACATAGACTTTGCAAAAGAATTGTTTGAGGATATAAATAATTTGGTTAAAAATTAAATAAGCAAAGACACAGGAATGTCTGTGATGTATATTGTATCTGTTAGCACTATCTGACTACATTTATTTATCAAAACATGGAAGTGGGATAATATTTTCCAGTGTTACAGAAATGTCAAGGCTACGTAACTGTTATTTAGGCTAAACGTGACATTGCTGTTGTTGTTCTTTATCTTATTTACTACCAAGCTCTGATATGCTCTAAATTGCTATCATACTGTAGGAATTTAGGACAAGAATTGTAACAATTCTTGCAGTGTCCCTCCTGCTTTAGGAGTCTAGACCCTAATTACTGGGTTTGGATGTTACCTGAATATACATTCTTATTTCTGCTAACTGTACCTAGAGGAGAGTTTAAATACCATACAGTGCTGTTTCTTTTACTGTCGCTCTACATGTTCACTGCATAGAGAAAATGATGTCTCAACATCCTATAAGCAAAGCTGTTCATGGCCATTTTCAGTATTTCCAGAAGCCAGAAATTCTCTGAGGAAGAATTTTTCAAAGCATCTTAATCCTACATTCCTCAATGCAGAAGCTATGTGTAAAAGTAAAGCTAGCACTAAAAATATATGTAAAGTATTTGAAAAGTAAAAGTAAGCCATATACGATATTATTGTTGACTTGTGTAACAAGGGTAAGCATAAACAACCATACTATTGCTTACACGTTTAAAATTATATACTGATGGCAAGCAATTGAGCTTCAAAATATTCCAGTAAACCATATAAATGTTTTCATCTCTGCTATACAGAAGAAGCAAGAGATGTTAGTATTTGCCGTAATTTAAGCAGAGGCCTTTAAAATGCCAGTGGCAAGACTGTGTTTGAAACCTGAAGCAATTTCAAACTCCAACTGTAAATCACTCTATGCCCTGTGGTGAAAAGAAAAAGAAAAACAAATTTCCTCTGTACCTCTTGCTATGACTCTCCCTTCCCCATCCTTCTACTCCTCCTGCCCCTTTCCATAAGCATATTTTCTTACATCCTCACCTACTGTGAAATGCCTCTCCAGAAACCTGAAGCTTTCATTTTAGGGTGTAATTTATTCTTCACTAGAAACAGTGCTTCCACAGATGTGAGGAAAAGTTGCTCCAGTGTAGATATACTTACTTTTGCTGGAAGAAAGTCTTCCCCAGTATGTTTTCTCTTCTTGCTTGTTTAACGTATGGCAAGAAAATCACTGTGGTGACTGTAATTTAGTAACTCCAAAAGCAGTTTCTTCCAACATCCTGGACTCCTTGGCTCTGTACTAAAGCCTTCCATGGAAGAGGCTAATCTTACACTGAGGATTAGTTTGGCCCCCTTTTTTTTTTTTTTCTTTTTTTTTTTTTTCTTTTGGTGCGTGTGTTTGTGTTTACTCAGAAAATCTTGATCAAGATGAAATTTGATGAAAAAAAAAATGAAGAAAACATCTTTTTTAAAAAAAAAAGCTTCTAAATTATTTTTTTCCATTTTCTGGTGATCTCTGAAATTCATCAAAAGAAAATTCTATCTGCAAACAGGAAAAAAATACACCTTGACTCTAATTATTAAATTGATGAGATAACTGCCATAATCTTATCTACATGACTGTTCATAGCTGGATTCTGAAGTGAATACTCCCAGTGATGCACAGTCCCATTTTCTAAATAAGAAAGACGTGAAGTCAGCCTCAGGCTTATTTCCTGACCTAGAAATAGAAGGCTGTGTACAGATGTAAAATCCTTATGCCAGGGAACTGGGTTCTCATGTCCCCTCTGTATCTTCACCTGATCAGAGGGATAGGGGACAGAAGACTGGACTCATCCTGTCCCATGGCCATTGGCACGATCTGTGAATGGTTCCTTAGATTTGCCTTTGCTCTCCTTTTTCTGTTTGGTACCAAGACACAGGTGTGCCCCTACCCTGGTCTCGGTTGTCCTATTTAAGGGATACTAAGCTTACTTCTGCAAGTGTGGCCATGCTTGGTGATATCTGTGCTTTAGAAGCAGACTGCTTTGTGTTAGGTCTTCTGTGGGCTAATCACAGGTCCTAGTACTCACCTCCTCTCCTAAAGTGATATAGATATGTTTCACCACTTCTCCTGAAATTCACAGTAAAATTATGAAGTCCTTAAGTAGATATAAAACTTAGGACTTGAGCTGGCTGTGTTTAGATAAACTTCCCCAATGTCTTGGTTTGACCTGAATGGTCACTGATACAGGATGGATATTAAGTAGCCTGAAATAGATATTGGATATTGGAATATCAGATACAGGTTACAGATATCAGATACACATGGAAGCATCAAATTTGCTGATGGGCTGGCCAGACAAATATGATTTGTACAGGGGAAAAAGAGTGCTAAGTCCACATTTTAAAGGCTAAGAGTTTTGATCAGAACTACACACTTTTTTATGACTTCTTTTCACCCTAAACTTACCCTCAGCCTAGCAGCCCCAATGACTAAGCAGTGAGGAGCACTTGCTTCCATGTTGACATCGTATGTTTTCTTGCCAGTGTCACCTTGCAGGGATTTTTAAACATGAAGTGTGGACACAAGTAGAAACAGTGATAATTTATTTCAATTATCAATGTAGCTGGAGAGGTGAAACTAAGCTCATCTCTCCTTCCATTCCACCATATTTAATATCAGTCAGGCAGCCAACCTCACATTCAATGCATTAGCAGTTATTAAATTGGTTCAAAATGTTTTATGACTGAGATAGGACAGAGTATTTCTCAGATGACGTTACATACATGCATTTTGTTTTTATTGTTTTTATAGATTTTTAGGCTTTTGATGTCTCCTGAGGCACCCTGTACTGTAAATGCCAGCTTTTGTTTGAGCAGGCAGTAAATGTACAGGTTTACTATCTGTGGTGTCCTTTGTCTTTCCTAGCTTTACTCTGATCTGTCAATTTGTCAGCACTAGAAATCAAACCACGCTCTGTCTGTGGGGATAATTCATCTGTTTAGTGTGAAAGAAAGAATGAAGCTTCTGTGATAAAGTAGCACTCCTGACCACAAGCTTACCCACGCTTGCCCTCATGACTGCCAGACTATATTTTTAGGTGATTTCAAACTGATAGACTCCCATACTGAGCCATGTTGCTACTGCTGCAGGTGTGGGGGTTCTACCAATGCACACAGGGCTGGTGTAGTCATCCTGGTCTCTAAGATATCATTTGCTGCTGTGGTAAAAAAGCTTACAAATTCAAGGTTTAAATTTCCCAGGGAAGCCTTCCACAGTACCCCAAAAATGCAACAATGAAACAAACCAATGAATTTATGCTGGACAACAGAGATTTCTCTGTGACCTGCAGTGCAGTGTGGTGCAAATCACTGCTACATGATCTTGTCAAAGTGGCAGTGCTTACTAGGTGATAGTTTTGGAGGCTGAAATTTAATGTGAATATAAGAAGATGGTCAGTGTCTTCGAAATACACTATGGGGTAAAGATAGCAGAATTGCCTATAAGAAAAATATTGTAAGGGTAGACTAAAGAAAAAATATACAGGAAAAGAAAGAAGCTAAAGGACGGGGAAACACAGAGAGGAATTTAGAGAGCAAAATATGTGAGAAAATTGGAAGCAACAATGAAAAACTGAGAGGAAAAAGTGAAAAATTAAATGTGAAGAAAGTACAATAATGAAAGAAAAATAAGAAAAACCATCCATCTTTGGGATTAATAAATGTTAATAACATTTCCACTCTATTAATATTTTCAGATCAGAAAATGAAATATTAAGAACAGTTTATGTGAAATACAGAGGGGTCTGTTACATACTTGTGAGTTGAGATATGGGTGACTGTCTGGGGTATGGCCCAAGAGTTGGAATACTTCATATTTTTATTACAAATTGGCTTAATTACTCTACAGTTATCCTTGTAGATAGCTAAACAAAAGCATTTGCAAGATTTAAGAATCATTTATCTAGAGAAAGACTAATGTTTTTGAACAAGAAATATAAGTCTTTGTAACAGTGCAAAAGATGATATGGAGACAAGACATCACCTTAAAATCAGAGAAACAGCTTCATGCCTCTTTTCTCCTTATGCATCAGTTCTGTGTTGAAATACCTCATTTGTTTTAAATTTTTCAAAAATATATCCTTAAATATGCTGCTTCTTCATCTCCACACCACAGATGCAAGCACTGGGATTGCATTCTTTCATCCTCTGTTTTGCTTGAGAGAACCCACAACACAGACATCGCACTTACAAACAAGGAGAAAGAAGGTGCAAGTGAGAAATGGGGTCCTTCATTCTGGGGATTAAAAATACACTCTGGACAGGCCAACAGATAATATAAAAGCCTAGAGAGCTGTTTCAAAGACATTTGCAGTTTCAGATAGGTGCAGCCTCAGCCTGCTGTTAACTGACTCAGGATGCAGCATCACTTTCCTGGCCTATGTATGCTTAATGCTACCTTACCAACTTAACAGCTATATGTGCACCATTAAATACTCTATTTATTCTATAGAAATGTTGAAATACCTTGATTCTGTACCCAAAAACAAGCCCTTGCTGTCTGTGATGTTAGGTAGAAGACTGATTTGATCAGACCAACAGCATGTTTGAGGATGAAGAATGTTAGGGTTAAAACAAAGACAATGTATATGAAATGGTGATATTTGGCAGAAAGCAGGGAAAGAACCTGGGAGTGTAAACAGTAAACAGAGCCACAAAATTATCAGCAAAATGTATTTCTGCAGTCAAACAGGAAAGTGTACACAGGTACCCAGGAAACAAGAGAGAAAATAATTCCAGATGCCTATGTGTGCGGAATTACGGAATTTAAAATGTGGCACTTCCACACAAAATTTTTTACAAAAATTTTTACAAAATTTTACAAAAAGCAGGCCAAAGAAAAATATAGAAGGCAAGCTGAAATATAGACTGTGCTAGATTTGCGGTCCTGGGAGAGAAAGTGATTTAGAGACATATGGATCATAATGTTATTTCTTTTCTGATTTGTGAGTTTAAGCACACCACAGACACATTCAGTATTTTACATAGTTTTTCATATATTGCTATATTCAAACAATTAGGGACCAAATTATGTGATCTAAACTTATGGCCATCTTCTGTTACCTATTTCAAACTAGTACTAATTTTAGAGTACACAAATTGTCACCCACCAACAAACTATTAGGGCTGAAGGTAAAACTTACAGTTAGAGTAGGTATTAATAAAAACAAGCAATTTATTTTAATTTTTGAGATTCTAGATCTTTTTTAAATAACTATTTTATTTTTCTTTTTTCCTTAATAATGAAAGACCTTAATATCTTGGTTAAGTGTTGAAAGAATTCCACACAATATGCATCTATTTAATATGTTCTTCCTCTTCCTACTTATCTCTCCCATCATTCCCAGGGAGGCTCTTTTGCAGGTGAAATTCTAGAATGTTGTTTCTTATGTAGAAGCTTTAAATATGTTCATATGTTTGCAAATGCACTTTGTCCCTTTGAATGCATAGCAGACTTTTTTGCTCTGATAAATTACTTTGGCTATTTTGTGTTCTCTTTCCAGCCTCTTACATAAAATGTACCCATTTATTTCCTAGGGTTGAACAATAAAACTATAAAAAACTATAAAAAACTATTACAAAAGTCATTAATGGTCTCTGTACAGGTTGCCCATCCTCCAGATTCAAAGTCAGTGATCAGAGCTACAGTCACTGTTGGAGGAAGTGGCCATTTCTTCATTTCCACCAGATATGGCCAGCTGTTCCCTAAGAACATTCAAACTGTTATCTCAATAAGATCAATGAGATCAGCTGAAATTTAGCATAATAGATATTTAGAAAAGAAGGTCTTTGAAGAGGCATAAAAATATTTAAATCAACAATACAAAGAACTCACCCTGACACCAGATGAGTTTTGTTTTTTCTACAGTCCATGACACCATGCAGGAGCTGTTTAGAATGATATGTCTGTATGTGAATCACTGCAACATTTTACAATTTACATCTTTATTTCCAATTTTACCAAAATATATCTTTATTTACCTGTGTTATAAGCAGAAAGTAAATACTGAAGTTGTGGGCCTTACGGAAGAAATGCCAGTCATAATATTAATTTGGTGTTATTTTTCATGTGGAAAGACATTTATTTTTCCTTTGTGTCAATGCAATACTTTACGAAGCTATAGATCACTTTCACAGCCCCGAATTGTGTCTAGTTTCTTACAAATCAAGTTGGTAATAGCTATAAAACCCCATCATTTAATGTCCACCTCACTTCACTCGTTTCAGACTGCTACTGGACTCTGAGTTAATTATGGAACATTTTAAATCTTTACTACCTCATTTTTGCTATAACAGGGAAAGTAAGGATATGGGGGAATTTGCTTTTCTCAGATGAACTTAAAGCTACAGCATCATAGCTGAATATGAATGCCTTGAGTACAAACTCTATGTGTGTTGCTCATTTTTCTGAGATCGCAGGGATTTTAAGTTCTGGAGTGGTTTTAGCTCTTTTGTCTATGTAATTTCAAGATGCTTTTAAAGCTGTTGAGTTTCCTTATCAAATGTCCCTGTGAGATGACCTTGTTCACCCCTTGTCTACCCTGTCACTGTCTGCTTCTTGGGAATATTTCATCCTTTCTCTCTCTTCTTGTACTGACCTCATCCTAGCCTTACCTGAATACTTGTGTACAAAATCATAGCCACTCTGCTAATACAGTCTACCTCAGTTACTATGAAGAGGTTTTAAGGTGTGAGGCTAGGTCTAGGACTGTTCTATATATAATTACTAGCTAAAATTACACAGATGATTGTATGCCATTGTTTTCCATACATGCTGGCCTTCCTTCCTTTCACATTCCACTGAAACATACAGCAACTGAATCATTGCTTGCAAAGAGTTATTATTAATTATATTTTATTTGAATGGTAGAATTTAATCACTGTAGAATTTATTTCTCTGCAATAAAAAATAATAATAAAAAAAACTACCACAAACAAACAAACAAACAAAGTGACCACCACCAAAAAACAGTGTTAAAAATAACCTGTGAATAAAATTCAAAAGCAGCTGAGCAGGGAATATGACAAATATTATTATGGTTCCTTGATTTATAGCAAAATTTTAGGGCTAAAAAGTGATGCAAAATGTGGTTGCAGTTACTGTTAGCTTGGTCACTTCTTTAACCAGTGAAAATTCCAGTGTACACGGTAGGTATGAGGTCAGAATATGGGACACATTTCTTTTTCCTTTATAGACTAAGAATTTCCCTCTTGGTGTAAATGGAATAGGGAAAAAAAAAAAAAAAAAAGTACTGTACTGTCCTGTGTATGTTTCAAATACAAAATAGGATCCATTTTAAAATAAGACACAACTAAACTCCAGACCCAGCCTGTGGATAGCCAGCTGTCTGCTTATGTCAGCATTTGACTTTGCTGACATTCTATACAAATGCTTTTGTATATGGACTCAGCTTTCTTTAAACACTTCAGCCAATTTAGTCTTGGCTGAAAATATAACCACCAGCTCTATGATGACTGTTTGAGTTGGCTGCAGGGAAGAAGACAATTCCTGGTTAGGTAGAATTGATAAGAGGAAGATTAGATTTCTTGTGTGAGGGTGTTCCCTGTATATCTTAGGAATGATCATTTGAAAAACATTGTGCCTAAGTAATGATTTCTAGCTTAAGCATCGCCTAGTTATTTCCAAAGGGAAATGTGGAATTTGGAAGGTGATCTGATTTGGATTCCATGAGTTCTGAATATGCCTTCTGAAAGAAGAATGACAGCTCCTTGCAGAAGCTCGGAAACGGTGAAATTAAATATTTAGTCAGAGCTGGATTATATTGCTTTATTTTTTCCACAGCTTTGATGGATAAACTGATATTTTGTACATTTTGGCCATGGCAAAGGACCAGAAACTGTCTGTAGAGACACAGTCAGAAGCTCCCACAGTTCCTATGATTTTGTTATTGTCAGCAGCAAATCAAAAGACCAGCAAAGAAACAAAGTGTCAATAATAGGGAAAAAAAAAAAAAAAAAAAAAGCCTTGTTACAAAATTCATTTTTCTGTTATTAATAATAATATTAATATTAATAATAACAAAACAGTGGCAGACACATTCTTAAGTTTCCCTTTTGTGTCCTGTGCAATCCAGAGCATAACTGTAGTACTTTCTTGCTTCAAGCCATAATAACTGAAATTTGGCATGTTTACCTACCTATTTCTAAGTTTGCTTTCTGCATTCAGTTGTCACATTTTCTCATATCAACAGATTGCCAGGAGCAATATTGGTAGATTAGTTTACAAATGGATGCAGTAGATTGTTACAGTCACTTGTTTTCTCTCAGTTCTGAGCATTATTGTACCAATTCATCGTTCAATAAAGAGCACTTACAGTTAATATTGGGATTTTATAGAGCCTCTTCCAAACTAATTTAATGTTTTTCTCATGCTGAATTGGACTTTGAAAAGACTATTGATCTTGAATGTTTTTTTTTTTCTTCTGTATTCTCTTTACAGTTTTTTCACTTTCCAGCATTGCTACATTTTTGATAGGTGGTGTGGGGCTTACCCACACTGTTTGGAAAAAAGTGACAGATTGGATTTCTTCTCAATTTAAAACCACCAGAAGCCAAAGATAAAAAACAAACAAACAAAAAACACACAAACAACCCCCCCAACACACTTGTCCCACCTTCCCCCCCCCCTTCCCATTTACTATGTTTTTCTTATTACGGGAAAATAATTTGGAACAGGACAAAAATTTGGAACAGACAACCAGCTGAAGCCAAACTTCATCTCAGTCTCTCCCACAATGATATCACTATACATCACAGTTATTAATGTGCAGATGATGTACAACAACAACAACAACAACAACAAAAGAAGCAACTTTAGAACAACTTTTCAGTCGAAGGATGCCACTGTCACTTATAAGTATAAAAAGGATTTAAATCAAAAGAATATGATGAGGATAAACATCTTAGAAATCCATTGCTTAAGGTTTATATCCATTCACAACTTTGTGTTACTCTAGAAAGACAGTGTAACTTTTATTCTTCTTTCAGAACTGTCTGGAAACAGAATATTGTTTATACAACATTTTCAGAACTATGAACTAGAAGATTTATTCCTTAAGGAAAGTTTTTTGTTTTGTTTTGTTTTGGTTTTGGTTTGGTTTGTTTTTTTTTTTTGTTGTTGTTTTGTTTTGTGGGGGGGTGAGGAGGCAGTGAAGGGAGGCTTCTACTCTTTTTATTTCCTTTCTCCTCATAAAAAAAAATAATTAAGCTACTGTATCATAATAGTAAGAAAATTCATAAATCAGTCTAGTATCTAGATGTCAGTAATGTGATGAAAACAGACAAAATAAGAAAGTAAAAATAAATCTGAATCACAAAGTCTCAGAAGAGCATGAACAGGAGTGATGAGTTATACCTAAAGGTACTAGAATGTCAGTGACAAACCTGGTTCAATAATCCAAGTTATCACTAGGACTTTGTGCTAAGCTTCCCATATACAGCTGTTTTAAAAGCTGCATAATTATTTGAATGCCTTAGTAATTTACGAGTGTTCTTTTTCACTTTCCTGAAATCAAACATTCATATACTTAATTCTGATATAGGTAAAGAACAGATTTATTTTGTATACAATACTGTAGGTTCTTTATTCAAAGAACTTCAAAGCTTTCATTAAACAGTTTACATCTGAGTATTAAGTTTGAACACACTGTAGTTAAACAACATGTTGCCAAGCACAGCAATCAATCTAAGGTAAGTCATTCTTCTGAATGATTAAGTCATTCTTCTGAAAGTTACCACTAAGTAAAAGCTAAGCCAAAAAAACAAAACAAAACAAAACAAAAACAAAACAAAACAAAACAAAACAAAACAAAACAAACAAACAAAAAAAACACCACTGTATTTAATCCTATGTCAAAAATGCTTCTAAATGGGTTAAAAACTAACCTGGCACCACAAAATATGCCAAATTCTAGACTTATTGAGGTGATACTGAAAGAAGCTTCAGAAAAGCACAGCAAGTGAGCACAACCCCAAAATTCACTCCTATCTTTAAGGAGATCAAGGGGGGTGTAGGGAACTACAGGCCAGTCACCCTCACATCTGCCCCTGGGAAGGTGATGAGAGCTCATCCTGGAAACCATTTCAAGGCATATGAAGAAGAAGAAAATCATCAGGCGTAGTCATCAGGATTCACAAAGTGGAAGGCATGTCTGACCAACCTGCTAAGCTTCTGTAATGAAATGACCAGCCTGACGGATGAGGGGAGAACAATGGAACTTGTCTTTGTGGACTTCAGTAAGGCCTTTGACACTGCCACCCATAAGATCCTCATAGAGAAACTGTTGAAGTATGGGATGGATGAGCAGCCAGTGAGGTACTTTGAAAACCGGCTGAAAGGCCAGACCCAGAGGGTAGTGGGCAGTGGTGCAAAGTCTTGCTGAAGGCCAGTAAGAACAGGGTACCCCGGGGGGTAAATACTGGGTCCAAGCCTGTTTAAAAATGTCATTAATGATCTAGATAATGTGATAGAGTGCACCCTCAGTAAATTTGCAGATGACATGAAATTAGGGGAAGTGGCTGATGCATCCAGGAGGCTTGGAACTAGATGATTTTTAAGATCCCTTCCAACCCAAGCCATTCTATGAATATATGATTCTGTGATTCACTAAAGGGCCACACAGCCATCCAGAGGAGCCTTGGCAGGCTGGAAAGGTGGGCTGACAAGAATTTAATGAAGTTCTGTAAGGGGAAGTACAAAGCCCTGCACTTGGGGAGGAACGATTCCAGGCACCAGTACATGCTGGGAAAGCAGATCTGTGGGAAAGGACCTAGGAGTTCTTGTGGACACCAAGTTGAACATACATGTAAGTCAGCAATTTGTCATTGCTGCTAAGAAGGCTAACAGTATTCTTGGCTGCATTAGGCAAAATACTGCTGGCAGCATTTGTGAGGCTGTACCTGGAGTACTTTGCCCAGTACAAGAGAGACATGGACATACTGGAAAGAGTCCAATGTAAGGCCACCAAGGTGATCAAGGGAGTGGAGCACCTCTCCTATGAGAGGTTGAGGAGAGGCTGAGAGAACTGTGACTGTTCAGCCTGGAGAAGAGGAGGCTACTATTGGTATTATAGGTGGTATTACGCATATAAATACTTGAAGGGAGAGTGCAAAGAGGACAAACCATTTTTCAGTAGTGTTCAGTTCCCAGACAAGAGTCAATGAGCAAATACTAGAACAGAAAAGGCTCCATTTGAACATCAGGAAGCACTTGTTTACTGTGTTGGTGACTGAGCATTGGAACAGGTTGCCCAGAAAGTCTGTGGAGTCTTCCTCCTTAGAGATCTTCAAAAGCTGTGTGGACATGGTCCCAGACAACCTGCTCTAGATGGCCCTGCTTGAGCAGGGTATTGGACAAGAGGATCTCCAGAGGTCCCTTCCGGCTTTAACTATTCTGTGATTCTGAGATTCTATGCAAGATAGCAAAGGCAACACTCACTGCATAAAGTTCTATGCTATAGCAGTACTCACATTACAGAGTAGGTTTTGGACCTTTTAAACTTGCCTTACTTCTCAGAGAAAATATTGTCTTATGGACCAAGAAAATTTTTTGTCCTGTGCAGAGCAAAACTAATCTGACTAAACTTCCAGTTTGTTCTAGTGGTATGTTCAAACACCACATAGTTAATTCCTGAGGTTGGAACATTGTGCGGAGAGCATGAAAATGAATCTTTATCACTCTGAACTCTGCTTCATGTATCTCATGCTGTATCTATAGTAGCATTGGTGTTGCTTGTGAAGTCTCTGCACACTTAATTATCTGGATTATGGGGGAGACAGAGTTTATTGCAAGGTCAAGATGAAGGAACTGTATGTCAATCTCTTCTTAAATCTTTTATAAGATAAATACTCAACTATTCTTCTAATCTTCAATATTTCTCAAGTATAAGAGACATGGTTAGAAATTATTTTCCCTCTAACTCATCATACTGTTTTTTCTAACTTGTTCAGTAGGTTTTAATTAATATTTTGACAGTGTTATTATTTTCCTGTTACAGTGGAGGGCACATTCTGTAGTGGAAACTGACTTTTCATCACTATAGTTAACTTCGATTTTAAGGGACGTTTATTCGTTTTGGATACTTGCATCCTTGTACCTGCTTTCATCTGTATCTTCGCAACGGTATGGTCATACAAGTGATTTATCACAGAAGTTAGTCAAGTAATCTAAAGTTGTCTGCATGTGCTCAGCAGAGAACCTTTTGTTTGATACAAGATTCCTCTTTTACCAGATACAGTTTGCTCAGATCTTGAGATGTATTGACACTTACCCGTCTCTTCATCCTCCCTCAATTTATGAAGAAGCAACTTGAAAACTTCCTGTAACCTTATCATACTTCTTTTTAGCCCAGGTTTATGACACATGCAACTACCTTTAGGAAAAGAAAGCAAATATGGGAAACTTAAATTAACAGACAAAAAGAGCAGAGCAGTTAGAAACATTGTACAAAGAAGTATTCGTATTTCTTCTTCAGGTCAATATATAGTGAGACCTATAAGTGACAGAGAGCAATCCCAGAAAATCTACATATCACTTTAAGTGGGGAAAAGTGGCTGGCAATACAATACAATAGCATACAATGTGAAGTTCTACATTAAGGAGGAAGGTATGTATGCATTGGTACAGTTTGGCAAGCAACTGTATGAGTAGCTGTCCCAGGGAGAAGGACTTGTGAATTACAATGGAAGCCAGACTGGAAATAAGCCGACAATGCACTCTCACTACAAACATAAACCAGATCAGGTTATAAAATGTGGTACATATACATCAGATCAAAGGAAGTTATTATTCCCCTCTTCTTGATGCTGGTGAGGCCATGTCTAGAATTCCATACCCAGTTTTGGGTCCTTGAGTTCAAGGGTTCTATAGGTAGAAGTATCCAGTGAAGAAGAAGCTAAAGGGCAATTTATTTGTGTATATTGTTGTACTGTCTATAATTGTTGTACTAGTACAACTAAGTACAACTAAGTGTTGTACTAGTACAGAGTACTAGTAGTCCCAAAACAATCTAACAGGGCTTGCAGCTTGGGTGCCTCATGTTGGACATTATAAAAAAATTATGTACCCGGGACAATCATGCAGCCCTGCAATCAGGTTACATAGAGTAACTAAGGGATCTGCATCCTTGAAGGTTTTCAAGAATTAGCCATGAGTCTTTTTTTTTATTATTATTATTATTTTTATTTTTTGAGGTTTTCAAGATTTAAAAATAAAAATAATAAATTAAAATAAAAATAAATAAAAATAAAAATAAATATGTTTTTAAGAAAAGACAAAACTGATCTGATGTAGCATTTGTGGTAATCCTACTCCTACTGGGATGTAAGACTATATGACATCCAAAGGTCCCTTCCATGTCATCTTTCTGTAATTCTGTTATATCTCCTCTTAGAAGCTAGTTGTACCCAAAATCCATCACAACCTTCTGTGTGGAGCCCCAGCACAAGTCTGGGTATTAAAATAACTTTCTTATTCTTCAATTTCAAATTTCAAGACTTAATATTCTGAGGAAAAGTGGGACAACCAGATATTTGACTCTGACATTACACATAACCCAGACCTTTCTGTCTTTCTATTGAGCTCAAATTTCTCATTCAAGTAGTGAAGGTGAATTGTTTCAATTTAAAAGCAGAGAGATGGAGAATCCACCTGGTCCCTAAACAGTTTGTTTCAATGGATAATAATGCTTCAGTCTAGGCTGTATTTATCATTTTGTTTTCTTGCATTGAGTTTTAAGTTATTACTTCTAACAAACTCTTCATTTTTTTAAGATAAAAACATACTTTAGTAACCAGTATTTTTGTGTACATTTTATTCAGATAATGATTTTTGTGTCAAATGTACACATTTATAAGTATATGTGCTCAAGTAAAAGTTTAAATTCCTCCAACAGATTACAACAAACCTCCAACAGTTTAATGTAATCATGTTTCTGACTTGGATTTCAGAAAGGTTCAGGATAATTCAATCATAGCACAACTTCCACTACTTTGGAAAATCTGACTATTAATTTGTAGGACAGCAATGGAATCTGCCTCTCAGCCAGTGACAGCTTAGACTTTGTTGGTGCCAGTTGTCCTGTAAAACTTGCCATTGGATAGTCTCAGCTCCACAACGTCTTTGGATTACTAATTCAAAAACTGACCTGTTTCTTGACAAAGTCAATCACATTTAACCTAAACCTGACCTTCAAATTCTAGAAGGCAGACTATTTTCTTCCCTCATGTTATACTAACAAATGCCTTAAGAAAATTTAAATTTCCAAAAGCTGTGTTTACATTCAAATGAAGCCCTTGCTTAGGAGACAGTAATCAACCAATGTCATTGCATAATCTTTCTCCATGCATTTCTGAGGACAGAACTGTCCCCTTTTATAACCTTTTTCAATCAGTGATGTTATTTGCATAATCAGAAAATTACTTGATATGGCTTATTTCTTATTACTCTGTGGGACAACATTAAATATTGACAAATTTCTGTCACTACTAAGAAATATACATTTCATCACACCCCTTCATCCCTGAGATTCCTTGGCAGCTGAAATGTATTTGCTGGAAGTAGTGTTTCTATTTGTTTTCCATTTAGAAATGGTTTAGAAAATAGTTTCAAGAGAGGATTGCCTCCTTCACATGTTTTAATTATGTACACAAAAAATAAGTTACATTTAAAAGCAGATCATATTAGCAGTGTACAGTAAGAAAAAAAAAAAAAAAAACTTCAATCTCTTTCCCAGGCTAACATCACGTTATCCAGTCCCATGTTGAGAAACTGCACAAGAAAGTAGTTTATTGATATATAAATGACATAAGAAGTCTGAGGAAGATAATGAGAGATTTTGTTCAATGAATGTTGAAAATACCATTTTGTTAACCACTGTAGAAGTGTCATTGATGTCAATATTTTTCAATTTCCCATTGGAGCTATAGAATCATAGGATCATTAGGGTTGGAAAAGACCTCCAAGATCATCTGGTACAACCATCCCCCTACCACCAATAGCACCCACTAAAACATGTCCCTAAGAACTAGGTCCAACCTTTCCTTAAACACCCTCAGGGATGGTAACACCACCACCTCTCTGGGAAACCTGTTCCAATGTCTGACTATTCTTCCTGAGAAGAAATTTCTCCTAATTTCCAACCTGAACCTCCCCTGGTACAACTTGAGGTTATTCCCTCTAGTCCTATCACTAGTTATCTGTGAGAAGAGTCTGACCCACAGTTCCCCACAGCTTTCTTTCAGGTAGTTGTAGACAGCAATAAGGTGTCCTCTGAGCCACCTCTTCTCCAGACTAAACTCCAGTTTGCTCAGCCTCTCCCCATAAAACTTGTGTTCCAGACCCTTCACCAGGTTCATAGCCCTTCTGTGGACACACTCGGATGCCATGGTGTTATTCTTGTAGTGAGGGGCTCAAAACTGAATGCAGTTCACAGACCTCACCAGAGCTGAGTACCAGGGGATGATCACCTCCTGGTGCTGCTGACTACACTATTCCTGATACAAGCCAGGGTGACATTGGCCTTCTTATGGGTCACTTGAGTCAAAGTCTGCTGAGATTATACATATACATATACATATACATATACATATACACATACACAGAATCACAGAATCACAGAATTTTCTAGGTTGGAAGAGACCTCAAGGTCATCGAGTCCAACCTCCAACCTAACGCTAACAGCCCTCCACTAAACCATATCCCTAAGCTCTACATCTAAACGTCTTTTGAAGACTTCCAGGGATGGTGACTCCACCACTTCCCTGGGCAGCCTGTTCCAGTGCCTCACAACCCTTTCAGTGAAGAAGTTCTTCCTAACATCTAACCTAAAACTCCCCTGGCGCAACTTAAGCCCATTCCCCCTCGTCCTGTCACCAGGCACGTGGGAGAACAGGCCAACCCCCACCTCGCTACAGCCTCCCTTGAGGTACCTAAAAAGAGCGATAAGGTCGCCCCTGAGCCTCCTCTTCTCCGGGCTGAACAAGCCCAGCTCCCTCAGCCGCTCCTCGTAGGACTTTTTCTCCAAAACATACACATACACATACACATACACATACACATACACATACACATACACATACATATACATATACATATACATATACATATACATATACATATACACAGCATTTTATTGACTCCTGAGAAGTAATCTACTAACCCCAGAAAGCTGTCCAAAGAAATGTTATAAGCTGATATGCCTGAAGACTGGCATGAACAATTGAGATTATTATTAATAAATAAATAAATAAATAACCCACATACTTTTACACTGATTTCCTACATCAGGAAAGATAGTTGATTATTCATGACTAGCTTCAAGTACTACTGCAATAAAAATGTAAAAAGAAAACTATATTTATGTATTATTTTTTTGCAGTATAACTGTATTGATAAAGGCAATGATGAGACAGTTAAATGGAAAGATTTCACTTGACTACAGAATCTCAAACCCAGTGTTTATGTGTATGCAGACATAAACACAAACATAAGAGATTCTACGACTGACAGTTCTTAACTTTATAATCATAGAATCATAGAAAGTCTCAGTTTGGAAGAGACCTTAAAGATAATCTAGTCCCTGCTCCCCTGCGATAGACAGGGATGCCATCCACTAGATCAGATTGGTCAAGGCCCCATCCAGCCTGGGACTTCCAGGGATGGGTCATCCACCACTTCTCATGGCAACCAGTTCCAGTGTCTCATTACCATTACAGTGAAGAATTTCCTCCTAATATCTAGTGTAAATCTATGCTCTTTTAGTTTAAGACCATTCCCCCTTCTCCTATCATTATATATCTGAGTAAAGAGTCCTTCTCCGTCTTTTTTACAAGACCCCTTTAATTAAAATTAATTAATTAAAATCAAAAACAATTTTATTTATCCATTCATTCATTTATTTATTTATTTAAATAAAATTAAAATTAATTAATTAATAAAATAAAATCAATTAAAAATAATTAATTAAAACCTTTAATTAAAAGGTTGCAATGAAGTCTCCTTAGAGCCTTCTCTTCTGCAGGCTGAACATTCCCAGCTCACTCAGCCTTCCTTCATAGGAGAGGTGCTCCAAGTCCTGGTACCATCTTGGCAGCCCTCCTCTGGACTCTCTCTACCAAGTCCACATCTTTTTTGTGCTGAGGGCCCCAAACCTGGATGCAGTACTTTAAGTGGTGACTCATGAAGGCAGAGCAGAAGGGACAATCACTTCTCTCAACTTGCTGGTCACACTTTTTTTGATGCAGCCCAGGAAGCAGTTGGCCTTCTGGTGGGCTGCAAGCATGCACTGCTGGCTCATGTCAAATACAATCTTTCTTGTCTTGTTTTTATTACCAAGATCTGTAACTTGCATCTACTGGATCGTTCTGAACTTTTTGATTACTTTGCTACTGCCTGTAGTGTAACATATATGGATACTAGCTAGAAAGTCTTTTTCAGTTTGTAAACATATCCTCTAATGGAAAACTGCTGGAGAGATGGAAAGTATAGTATCTTTATACCTTAAATGGCTTATTGAAAAATAATGAAAGAAAGACCCAAGAAAGAACAGATAATAACAAAGAATTTGCCAAAACTTTTTAAAAAACATGACAGATGAACAATACTGAATTACTACATCCAGGCAGAGAGAAACTTCAGGGTCTTTCTGTCTATGAAAAACAGATTCAAGTCTAGCACAAATGGCTTTCTTAGGTCAGAATGTTTGAGCCAACTCAACTATATAATGTGAAAGCAATTAATTTATATGGCTATCGTTAATAAAAGCAAATGTAAAGGAACTGTTAATTCTTGTCAGTATCAGTTATGTTGAAAATACTACCATTTTCTCTTGCTAATGATAGGATCATAATCCATACTAAAATATATGTTAGCTTAAACAGAATGGAGAATTATTAGGTTTCATGTATTAGTCTATAAAATCAGCATGATTTTGTTACTGGAAGATTATGCAGTCTGATTAATGGAAAAGACCCAACTGGTCTAAAAATTGTACTTTATGGGTTTTTAGTTAACAGCCTGCAATAGACAGTCATCTGGACTACATTTGAATACAGCTGAATGGAACTTAGCTTAATGAAAAGCTACTGACAAAAATATGAGTATGACAAAGCAGAGCACTGAGTATTTAGCATACTCAGCACCAACTGACCAACCAGCTGTTTTATACATTTGTAAGAGATTGAAGACCAATACAATCTTAAAACCTATTTCTTGTCCCCCATATATAGGCACTTCAGTCCCTCTTTGTTATCCAATATTTCAATTTTATGCCAGGTGACAAGAGACATCAGTGTTCTGACAACTTCATGTGCAAGGTCAGTGAGCATGCACTTGCTCTACTCCCATTCGGACAAATTCTTCTAGCCCTGTAAAATTTTTCATATGTTTTTCATGAGGTCAAGTAAAACCTCAAAACAGTTACCCAGCCTGTGACTGCATAGCACCCGAAGAAACAAGATGAGAATGTCACACGGAGTGCAGAAGAGGATGGTGACTTGGACTGGAACTCAGGCAGTAATAAATTTTAGTGCATGGAACCCATCATATAGCATCAATTAAATCTTTTAGTCACCAAGCCTGTCAGATCTGTGTGGCAATCTGCAAAAATGTCAGCACTTGTTCTTGCCATTCATTCCAAGCTGGAGCCTCCCTAGACAGAATGATTTCAGCTGTGGTTCTCCACATGGTTCAACACAGTTCTAGCTTATACACACTTCTCCTTGGACCTATAAATGAGCGGAGATCGAGGTCATGCACTTCAGTATTGAGTAGCTCAGAACACTTTCATTAGTCATGTATGTAAGACCTCTAATTGTATACATCCCACCCATTCTGTGCGTGGTCTGTAGAAATGCACAGCAATTCTACAATTAGAAATTCTACTATGTAGAAAAGCCAAACATCTCAACATGCTGGGGAGCCTGTGGTCAAAAGTATTACATACCTGCATTTCCTCACCAGAGATCCTCTGTTTTTGAAGGGTTCAGAGCCTTTTGAAAAGCAGCATAATGTGTAGCTGGATTCCTCGTTGCACAGCCTGGAACCTTCATGCTTCTGTTGCCTGTACACCTAGAGCATTGTGAGCATACAAAAAAAAATTATTGCATCTTCTAAAGAAGCAAGATAGTCCTGAATGTTTTAGTAACTTCACTTTCCTCCCTCCCAGCAATAAAAAAGTAAAAGTCTAATTTCAAAATTGCCTGCTTTGGATAATAATACTTATTTCAGATCTGCTGGTCTTTGTTTGTTTTTCTTTAAAAAGATTGTACACACATTTTAGCAAATTAAGGCTTTGAGTGACCTTGGCTAAAGCTCAGCTATGGGAAACAGCCTGTTAACATGACAATGTTGTTGACCTCAAACTAATTCCTCTCCAAGAATGCAAACGGCAGAAGTTCACATAGAAGTGAAATGATGCAGTTGTACATTGTTTTCAATTGCCTCACACCTGCTGTTGGGTCTAGTAACATGAATTCAAAACACAGTAAGATACAGCAACAGAGATCTTAGGTCAGAGTTGTGAAAACAAGTGTTTATTTTACATATATGTAATAAATATATATACATAACATATATATATAATTTCCTCCACTGAAGACTGTAGATAAGCTCCCCTGGGGGGGTTGGTTGTATTCCAGACAGAATCTTTCTGCATGATGTCATGTAAATAAATTAGTGTTTCTTATTGTTGATTTGTATTCACTGGCTAATTGAATGTGTTTTTTGTTTTGCTGTTTTTTTTTTTTTTCCTTTCATTTTTGTTAAGACAATATATTAAATGATAGTGTTTCCTTAAGTTTGTGTGTGCTCTGCCTAAAAATATCAGTGGTTGGTTAAAAGCAAACAGAGGTAAGAAATCATCACAGAAATCATCATTTCTTTTTGAATGACCTGTCATAATCAAATATGAATACAAATGAAGCCAGAGATTTCTTGTCAAACCATCTTTATCCATTGTATTTTTAAGAACAGCTTTCCATACCTTGGAGGGCATGCATAGAACTAAATAGATATAGGAGATTCATGGCAATGAGCAAATGGAGGGCAAGGAACTGTGCTGAGCAATGTGTACTTCTGCATACCTCCTTTCCTCCTGGTCTTTACTCCCAGAAGATGTTAAATTAATTTTATAGAAGACACTGAAAATTTCCCAAAGCCTTGAAGATAAAGTGAGTTATTTCTCTCTAATAAGAGAAGGATACTATAAGTCTGGGCAAGATTTGAGGATCTGTGGTCACTCACTTCAGGTATAACTAACAAAGTAATGAAAAAAAATAAAAAGTGCTGTGGTCTTTCAAGCATGCCATTTTAGGAGCTGGTATATATTGGTGACTAATAAGAAGTGAATCCCAAGGAATTGTAGTATTTTCACAGCCTACTCATAGCCTGCTGTATCCAGACCCACTTGTTTTAGTGTTTCCTTGATCTATTGCTGGAGCACAAATGAGAGTTTGCTTGATGATTTGGAGACTGAAGCTTTCTACTGTTTTGAGGGAATTCTGAATAAAGTTACTTATGTGTGCAAAGGGATTTGACAACTTAAAGATATGTCTCTGTACTCAGTGAAATTCAGTACCCTTCACTTTAGACCAGCAATGGAGAAATAGAAACATTCTGGGAGATTTCTTTACTTTTACTTCAAATATTAATTCACATTCTTAATGATTTTGCAGGTGTGTTCTAACTTCAGCTGTGGTCTTCTGGGAAGATCATAAAACATGAAAGACCATAAAGCAAGAATTGACTTTAAAAGTATTCTCACAACGTGAATTTCAAATACAGAAAACATTTCAGCAGAACATGCTTTACTTTTGTGTCAACAACTTCAAGTAATTCCACAACCTCAATATTTCCATCATTAATGGATATAAGATAAATTCTAAAATTCTATTTATTTATGTATTTCATGAAGTTAAACTTTTTTATTATTTTTTATTTTTTAGGTTCAAATGCTGTTTTACTTTTAGTAATATAATCAAACACAATACCAATGTAATAGCTGAAACTAAAAAAAAAATAAATGCAAAATGAGACGCTAATTTCATCAAGTTTTTAGACAAAATACTTTATATAAATTGATGCCCAGTGGTTCCATTTTGGCCCAGTTCTGAACATAAAATGAGATTTTAACCTTCAGATTTTCCCATGAATCAGAAATCCCATTTTCCAACTATTTTTACATCTGTGTAAAATTGTTCTTTAGATTTTTGTTGTGGGAAAGGAATGACAAATTAAAATTTCATATGAAAATATCTAGGTAAATCATGATATATTCTTTAAACTAAAAAAATTAAATCAGTTAATATCTTACACACTGCAAATCCCTTCCTTGCTGCTAGTGATGTAATATTTTGATCATGGGAAGAAAAGTTTCTAAATGGTGTTTAGTTTTGTTTGTTTGTTTGTTTGTTTCATTTTGTTTTGTTTGTTTATGTGTTTGTTTATTTCTTCTGCTTTTGGATTAAAAATAAAAATAAAAAGGGAGCACTAGCCCACTAGGGGTAGCACAAGAAATTCCCACAGTATCAACTCTTTAAGTCATAAGATCATTCTCTTTATTTTTTTTTCCTTGTTTATCTTTAAATAAACAAAAAAGTAACTTTACCTGCAATGGTAGAAGAACATTAAATTTTTCACTAACGCTGAAATATTTTTCATTCAATAAGAGTTTGAGAACAAGATAAGCAAACAAAGAGTTTTAAATGGTGTCGACTGAATCTATATTCTGATATAAACCAAGAAAGACTATGAAATTGATTAAATAGTGGAGTATTTAAAAGTGATTTTGTTTTTTCAAAAACACAGTTTTATTAGCAAATCTCTTCCTTATGTATTGTTACATGTTATATATGTTACATATTCTATATGTAATTTTCTGTCCATTCTGATATCACAAACATTCTGCGTCCCAGTGCCCAATCAAGCAGAGACAAGGTATTGGAAACATGGTCGTCATTGTTAGTGTAAAATCTGTATACTTCCTTGAAAGCAGCCACTTTAATTAAATCCACCTAAGGACTTTCTGTTTTGTTTTTAATGTAAATATACAGAGAATTTGTTTTAGACTTTTTAATATAAAATTATAATTTAGAAAATGGTAAAATCAAGTTTTTTGTCTCTTTTTAGATCATGTGTAAAGGATGATTTACAAGATAGAGAGTGATGCCAATAAACTCAGATATCACGAGGTATATTTAATTCACATGGTGTAGCAGTACCTGACCAATTTAAGGGACTTAATCTGATGCATTTCCCTTTTTTTAGAAAGCTCTAGGAAGTTCATTTGCAAGACAATGTGCATAGAAATGCTTCTGCAGGGGTACCAGATGGTGTCTGTAAAAGCTGTATCTTTTAACAGGTGATCATCACGTTGTCTGCTTGTTCACATCATTTAATTCATTTGACCTCCATCTTTTGGAGTAGGTAAGGGGATTAGGTTCTCTTTGGAAACTCTGAGTTGTGTATGCGTATACTGTATACTTCTAGCAGCTGGTAGTTAAGTGTATTATTCCCAAGTGTTTAGTTGTTTTTATTCTTTCATCTAATTTTTAAGCTCAGGAAAGGCAATACTAATGGTTTCTGACTCAGTGTGCTATAATAAATATAGCACACTAGTGTAACTTTTTAAAGCATTGCTGATTTGGCATTTTTCTCTCCTTTTTAAAATGATGTAATCATGAAAATAAATTCCTTATTTAATATATGAGGCAATATCATGGCATAATCAAAGGGAATAAAAGAACCAAAAGCCACAAGAATGTAATGATTGAGGATGCAATTCTAATCAGAAAATATCAGTGGTCTTTCGTTTCACCAGTCAGAAAACTTTTCATTTGCAGTTGCTTTTGCAGTTACAGGCCCTGATAGATATTATAACTATTAGATCTACCAATCAGTTAATCATAAATTCAAAGAGTCACAACTAGAGTCAATTGGTGTGACATTTATTTCTACTTATGTTGGCCATAATCAGTACTTTGTCAAAAAAATATAAAAAATCCTGTGTTTTTTTTTTTTTTTCTTTTTTCTTCAACAGCTTAAAACCATTTTCTGTTCTTTCTCTCTCTCTTTTCTCTCTCTCTCTCTTTTTTTTTTTTTCCTCTGTTCTTTCCCCTTAGATAACAAGTTCTCCAAGCCTTTTCATATTTACGTGCTGTAAAACATTTTCCCCACTACAGCCTTCCAGTATGAATAACCTTACTAACGATCACTGAATTGATAAGCAGAACTTGGTTCTCTGGCCTCCTGCAGACTAATTGGTGTTTGCTTCTATTCTATTTCCAAAACGGTCAGTAACACTAGTGAACAATTGCAAAGATAAATATGAGAAAATGAGTGGGGAGGAGAAGGAAGAAAGGAAGCCCATGTTAAATATTCACTTTCAGAATGTGGCAACTTTACTCCTTAAAGCATGCCTGAACAAGTACTAAACTTTCATTACTACTAGCATCCACTTACTCTTGTAATGATCAGCCAAGATTGTCCGCTTTATAGTTAGCCTTCTTTTTCAGTGTGTGCCATCATGACAAACCAGGCTAGCAATATTCCTAAAAAGAGACTCTTAAATATTTATAAGTAAACCCTTATACCTCAGGGACCGGAAACCTGAAGGAATCCATTTGATTCTGAATGAGCATATGCTGAAATAAATGGAATTTATTTGTTTTATTTTTCTCCGTGTGTCCTGTGCTGGTATTTGCAATTAAATCCAGCTGAGGATTGCATGTTCAGCATAGCGGCAATTGTAAACAGTATAGAATGAGAATGACTTTCCTCAAAACATAATGTAAAACAGGAATGCAACGTTTAAGAGCAACAAGTGTGCAGGAGTACAAAATTAAGGCACTTTTTTCCTTTCCTTCACCTCTTCAGGTGGTCTCCTGTTGTAGACTGTGGTAGGGGAGAAGAATAACCTCTGGGAAAGAGAGAATTTGAGCAGATGTTTCCTGCATCCCAGATGCCCCAGTCATGAGGGTACAGGTAAAAGGCTGCCTTGGGGTTAAGTATGCCTTAAATTTATCAATTGCAAGGTACAGAAAGCAGGCTAGGCAAGAAACTTCACAATCTATGCCTCTGTGAGTTCATTATAGAGCAAATTAGAGTTGGATGAAAACATTGTGAAAAGCCAGAATGGCTGTACTGGACTTTTAAAGGTTCAGAAAACCTTCCGCTATCTCAGGCTGGTTTAGGAGCAAAACCTTTTAATCATCAGGCAGGTCAGGCACTATTCTGGGAACTTTTTAAGCTTGAGGTCTCAAGCCCTAACACAGCATGGTAAGGCGTCCCTCGGGTGCCATTAGCTTATTATATTAGCAGTGAAGGGTAAGAGTTAGTTCCGCTGAGTAGCTATCCAGTGTGTGATTGGTGTTTAGAAATATCAGAGACAATTTGTTGTGACCCTATCCAGTTAAAAAAAAATAAATAATAAAATAAATAAGTAGAAAAAAAAATCTTAAAAAATGGAAAACCTGCTTTTAAACCAGAATAGAGGTAAAATATGCTGCTTCTTTCTTCCTTTAGGGTGCAGTTCTACATCAGTGGTACGCCTGTGTTAAAAAGTCACATACCTTTTCAGTAATTAGTTTATTTTGATGTAAATAAGAGACAAGGAAAAAAAATGAAAATAAAAAGAGCCATTCCTATGTGGCTATCTGGCTTTTGCAGACCACCAGAAATTTCTGCATCAGCGGAGTCACTTACTGTCGGAACAGATATTTAACATATTTAATGCAGATGTAACTTGCATTACGTTCTCTGACAGCATGATGTGTAAATGCCTGTCACTCAGCCAGCTGACCAATATAGCTCTGATTTTCCTTCTACGCCAACAGCAGTCTTTCAGCCTGGGCAGTAACCCATGCATCACTGACAGTGTCTCTCAACAGAAAACCAAGTTTGAGGCTTGGGCCTCCATCCCTGTCATACAGCTAGTTCTTTTTTTTTTTTTTCTTCCTTTTTTTTTTTTTTTTCTTTTTCTCCCCACACTATGGAAATGGCTTACTTTCTGCTATTAAATCTCGTTTACTACCATCTTAGGAGGATGTATGGAACATTCCTACATATCCCCTATGGAAATATATTACCAGTTTATTATAGCATTTCCTCACACACATTTTATTTTCTTTGACCCTCAGGGGGAGAATTGCCTTATACTGTTCTCAGGAATTTAAAAAATCAATTTGATGTGGATGTGTTGTGCTCTAACACTAAGCTGATCTTTCATTTGATTGTCATTCGGTTTCTGGAAGTGATACACAGTCTCTGTTCTTATTTCCTGCTAAGATTTAATGAATAAAACTAATGAAAAATAATGTAAGGATACTAACTGCAGATTTCTTCAATACTCAATGAAAAGTATCTCATTCATCAGACAAGCTGGAAAGAGTAGTTAAGTATGCATTTGACAGGGACAAACCTGGGCACTTTAGGATAATGTGATCAGGGCAAAGCAATGCTCAAGAGTGAAAATAATTGAAAACTGTTAATAAGTTAAAGGATAATATCTCTTTTTTCATTATATGAAAATTATCTTACTCTTGCATTTCAAAGAAAAAATTATCTCAATCTTGCATTTCAAAGGAGCAATGTAAGGCTCCCGTAAAAAAACTTCTCAGAAGTATGGGCACAGCATTTTTTGAAGAATCCCTATTTCTACAAGACACATTTCATTGAATATTGCTTTTAATGACACTTTCCACACTGAGAGAAAATAAATCATAAAGTCTCTATGTGAGTCGTTTCCTCAAACATCACAAGCAATTGTCTAGACTACTTAGATAACCAATTTAAATAGGACTTTTACCTAGACATTTCTAAATACATGCAAAATCCACCATGTCACTCAGGCTAGGAATTCATCTTAAAATTAGGGCCAGCTGGCAAAACTGAACTCCCACTGGCCCAGAACATGTTCTTAGTGATACTACTGCAATTCCGATGTGACTTCATTTCAGTGAATTGCTCCAGATTTATAAATTTAAATGAGTAACAGAGGGAGAGAGAAGAGAGAAAGGATGAGACAGGGAATAGAGGGAGAGAAAGAACCCTTGAAAAGCTTGTTTGATTTATGTGCTGTTTGAGGAGCAGCAAAAAATGAAAAATCTAACATCTGTCACACCATTGCTGGACATCGTTAGTGTTTTATTATTATTATTTTAAATGGTTTGTTCAGTATTTGTTTCAGTGTTCAGCAGGCCTAAGTCTCAACTTTATGGAAGGGCTGACAATTTTCAGTCCATAGGCTGAACTGTATAATCTGTATGAAGATGTAGATGTCTTCTGCCAAACTGCTATATATTTTTTTAGTGCCTGAAATGAAAAAAAGGCTTTATAATGCAAAGTGTCATGCAACCTCAAGATTAGGCAGTTGCAATAGCCTGCCAACTATAATATTTTCCGATGAGCAGGCTTTCTTAATTCCCAGTAGGCTTCACCGAAGAGATGATCTGGGAGAGTCATTAAATTCTACTATCTATCCAAAGTGAAACTGAAGGTTAATTAATTCTGCAAAAGAGGTTCATGATTATATCTTACAGAACATGAATAATTGCCATACTAGTCTGTTTTTCTTGATTTGCACCAAGTGAATTAAATGATCTTTTACAAAAAATGATAACGAAGATTATTTTTTCTAGTGATATAGTAGTACTCTCTAATAATTTTCATTTAGTGGATTGAGTTTTTAAGATTTGGGAAGTTTTGAGATGTTAGAGTAAGAATGTTCTCTCATGTGTCTGTTGACCAAATGTCTTAATGTGTGTCCTGGTTTCAGTTAGAACAGAATTAATTTTCTTCCTAGTAGCTGGTGGAATGCTGTGTTTTGGCTTAGGATGAGAAGAGTGCTGATAACACCCCGATGTTTTAATTGTTGCAGAGCAGTGCTTATACCAAGCCAAGGACACCTCAGACTTTTGCTCTGTCCTGCCAACAGGCAGGCTGGGGGTGCAGTAAGAGCTGGGAGGGGACAGACCCAGGACAGGTGACCCGAACTAGCCAAAGGGGTATTCCATACCATCTGACGTCATGCTAAACAATATATAGGGGTGGCTAGCCGGGGGGAGGGGGCCAGACTGCTCGGGGTTAAGCTGGGCATCGGTCAGCGGGTGGTGAGCAATTGCATTGTGCATCACTTGTTTGTACATATTATTAGTAGTAGTACTATTATCATCGTTGTATTATTATTATTATTATTATTATTATTATTATTATTATTATTATTATTATTATTATTATTATTATTATTATTATTATTATTATTTTCCTGTCTTATTAAACTGTCTTTATCTCAACTCACGGGCTTCACTTTCCATTTCTCTCCCCCGTCCCAGAGAGGGAGGGGGGAGGGTGAGCGAACGGCTGCGTGGTGTTTAGCTGCCAGCCGGGTTAAACCACGACAATGTGAAATATATTTCATAATAAATTTGTTGCTCTAGATAATTTACGGGATGACTGTGAGTCACAGACTGGTGAACTGGGTTGAATACATGTATGTTTGCATTTGTCATGCTCTTGGTGCAGCTTGACTAAACTAATGACCTCTAACATTTTTCCCCCAAACAAAATACTGTGTTTTTTTTTTTTCTTTGCTATTTTCCTTATTGAGCAAAAAGGATATAACCTCCTTCTATAATGCTAATTTTATTTTATTATATTATATATATATAGTGGAAAAATATTTTATTGTTATATATTTATATTTAATGCAAAATAAGTAAAAGAGCATCAACCTCTGTGTGGTAAATATATTGTTTTTCCAATATAACAACATAATTATGTGACTAATAAAGCATCATCACTAGCCTAGCTATGATCCATTAAAATCTGTTAATGATCATACTGAAATGATGAGGACAAAACTGGCTGCACCAGTCAGTCAGGTGCACCAAGCTGGTTGGGTAGTTATTGTTGTGTCCCATCACAGAGAGAGCAGCAAGGTTACAAATCTCAAAACAAGTGGGTACAATGATCAGCATTTCAAGAACTTCAGAGTTAATTCAAAATGTATTCTCAGCATTTAATCTGATAACTGCAATTTTTTAAAGGAAGCTTTTTCTATTTGGGAAAGGTGTTTTAAAAACAAATTTTAAACCCTCTGATTTCAATGGAATTGAAGAACATTTTTAAGTACTATGCTGAAAATTAAGGTGAGCCCATGGTAACCTCAGATCCTTTCATCAGTCTTCGTGGTAGGCTCTGTCTCATATATTCCATGTGAATTTGCAAAACTGAGTTTCAGCATATTTTGAATGAGTCTTCAAAACTTTTTCAGTTACAAGGCATCATCTAGAGCCTCATTACTCTAAAACACGGGATTTCATAATACTATATATTTTCCTGGGATCAAAATGCCAGAAAACTAAGGTGTGAGGATGAGAAAGTGGACAGATAATCTTCAGATTTGCAGTGTTAATTTGTTTATGACAAGATAAGACTAGCTGATGGGCGCCTAATATTTACAGAGTGAGAAGAAAAAACAGTAATTTTGCTTTATTTCTCAGAGAAAGTGGGGGATAATGTATTATAAGTTAGCAAACAATTGTCATTATGTAACACTGTTTTCCAAAATTACAGTAGAGAGAATCAAAGAATATAGTAGCGGTTCCTATTTGTTGGCTAAATGGGCATTTTTACCTCACAGATGCTTAAATATTTCTCTTATGTACTTTATTATCAAATGACAAATATTTAATAGTGTTCATCCAGCTTTTGTGAAGTAATTCAGTTTATTTTTATGCCTTCTGTTAAAAGAAATAAATAAAAACAAAACAAACAAACAAAAAAACACAACACACACACTCAACAAAATAAATAAAAATCAGAGCAACCTAATGTAAATGTTTCACAATTTATTTCTTTAGTATTTTTATCAGACAGCTTTCCAGGATAATAAGGTAAGGCCATCCATGTTTATGTAATTTTTAATTGCTTGAGTGCTTTAGGCACATAACCTCAGCAGGAGTCATATTTTGTAATTTTCAATGATGAGTGTGGCAAATGCTGACAGAGGGAACTCTTTAATCATAAAAGAAATTGATTGTGCTCAGTAAATCCATTAAGATATTTTTCACCTTCCCAGATTGTCTCTAGGAATGACTGGTCTTCATTGCAACCTTTTTAGAAATAATGACTATGTGTTACTTTTCTAACAACCCTAGCAGATTAGCTATTTTGGGGTATAGATAATTCACCTATTTAATCTGAGAGAATAAAAATTTTTGCACTATAAATTTCAGAGCCTCAGAAATGCAGTAGTGTCTTATTAGTACAGAAGACTACAGAACCACTTATGGATGAAAGTCCATGGTGCTGGCTTCAGCCACTTGAGTTTGTAGGATCAAGTCTAGAAAACCCACTGACATCAGTCTAAATTTTTCTTGTGATCTTGCTGATTAGGTTTAGGCATTATGTTTCCAGTGGTGCCCAGTGATGGGACAAGAGCCAATGGGCACAGACTGAAACACGGGAGGTTCTCTCTGAACATCAGGGAGCACGTCTTTACTGTGAGTGTGAGCAAGCACTGTCACAGGTTGCCCAGAGAAGTAGTGACTATCTCCTTGGAGACAGTTAAATCCTGTCTGGACATGGTTCTGTGGAAGCAGCTCTGGGTGTCCCTGCTTGAGCAGATGAATAACCAGATGACCTGCTGAGATCCCTTTCAATAGCAAAGATCCTGCAGTTCTGTGATTAAGGCCCCAGTGCTGAATACATTTACACTCACACTTCACATTAGATAGACGATCCCTGTGCACATTCCAGGAAAATGTTTAGCTTCTTGTCTGCTCAGAGAAAACCTTTTTTTTTTTTTTTTCAACTACCTTTAGTCTCAGTACAAATTTTAAATGACTAAAACAGTTTTCCAAATACTCACCAGCCCCATCCCTAGACTCCATTCCTGGTGTTTTGTTTTTTTTTTAGCACAAGATGTCATTGGAAATAAGCTTTGGTACTCCATGACACAGTGAACTTTTGCTTGTTTATTGCTTTTTTATTATTATTATTATCATTTTTTCCCTAATGGTTTTCCTTAACCTAGCTTTCTGTGTTCATGATTTGAAGTGTCAGTCTGTAAAATTCATCGACAGAAACATCTGACTCCTTCCTTCTTTAATAAAAATGCACAATTGATTGAAAGCAATTTTGCTCCTGTAAGTGTTTTTATGGTTGATTGCAGGACAAAAGAGGAAATGTGAATTGCCTACTTGTGGTATCTCAAGAAAAAGGTAGATGTTCTCCCCCCCCCATATTTTTTTTCTTCACATCCCTGACTGCTCTTAAGTGAACTCTAAAATGGCGATACAATTATGTACAAGAGTGATACAGTCAAGCTGAGGTGTTTCTCAAGAATGGCTCTATGCTGAAGGTAGTGCTCTCTGCTGTTTGTAGCCCTGTAAAGGGCCTGGTCCCCTTTGTACAGTTATTGTTAGAAATGTTAACGAAGATTTTGCTCCAACAGAAAACCGCTGTGTAGGCAGATCCGCTGGAGTGTGAGCTGGGCCTTCCTTTATAGTTGAAAACAGATTGGAAGAGGAAAGGAACATTTCTTCCTGTGGACCCACTCTGCCCTCCTGGCAGGAAGCTCTTTGCAGCTGCACTGCTGGCCACCTGTGACAGCAGCCCTCAATAGCTGGATATCCTGTTGTACAGCTCTGCTTCTGAGCAGTCCAGGATGACTATTTGGAAAGTAAATTGTGACTTTCCAGGGTTTTAAGCGTGCCAAAATCAGGTAAGAAAAAAATAATAATAATAAAAAATGTTGGAACTCAACGAATCCCAAATCTTTTGGCACACTGCAAATCTACAAATAAAGCACTAGGTTTCTAGGACACGTGCTCGTGTGAGTGTGTGTATGTGTTTAAGTGCAAGAGACAGAGATGTTTTATTACAGTTATGGTTTTAGATTGCCAGCAAGCTCTCGAGGAGATAACAGCTCAGGGAATTAAACTTTCTGATATGAGAAAGAAGGGAGATAACTGAAATCTGTAAACCAAAGTAAATCAAAATTAGCCACAAAATTCCAGTGATCAGATAACAGAAAAAAAAAAAAAAAAAAAAAAAAAAAAGTTGTTTCAAATAAGAATGTCAGTGAAGGAACCTCAGTTCTGGCCCTTCTCCATTCCTTTGTATGGGGAAAGTGAAATCAGAACATGTGATTTCCTTTTGCAGAGACATGGAGCAGAGGAAGAAATGGAATTTTAAAACAAGGTCTGGAAAACCTTTCTATGCATGAATCAAAATTTTAGATCCTGGTAGACACTTATTTTAAGGACTTTCCACAGGTGAAGGCATTTTGTATAGCCCAGGGCCTAAACATTTTTCCTGAAAGGAAGAGGAGGGGACAGATTTATTTCTTGATAGTATATATTTGGATAAATATTCTACAGTGGTTTTCTTTGAAACACCGTGTCTTGCATACCAGTAAGAGGCGGGCTGCCTTCTTTGTGTACTATGTAGTCTAATAACTCTTACATTTTAATGGTAAGTTAAATAAAACATAGGATTCTTGGGAAATTAAAACTTCAATGAACAGGCAGACTGTCACTTATCCCTAGACTTAATTCCATCTGACAACTAAACAAGAATGGACTAGTAATATAACACTGTAACAGAGATGTGTTCACATTTTTCAGAGGAAGTTAAGTTTCTTGACACTGAAGTTTAGTGAATATTTTTACCTAACACATTCAGACCCTTTTGAAAGCCCAGCTAGAATGGAATTTGTTTAAATGAATTCTCTAAACATCAAATCTAAGTGTAAAGCTAGGATAGAAATATATTTGGATGATCACCTACAATGCCTGTGTTTGGGGGTATTTTTTTTTTCTTTACATGTTTAGACATACAAACTTAGGTTTGTTAAATGCATATATCGTTATATATATGCGTTATATATCATCATGTATCATTTATAGATAGATGGTTACAGGCTCTTCAGGAGGGACAGGCAGGGTAGGCGAGGTGGTGGGGTGGCGATGTATGTGAAGCAGGGGCTGGACTGTGTGGAACTTCAGGTCGGCGATGGCAAAGTTGAGAGCCTCTGGGTAAGGATCAAGGGATGAACGAATAAAGGGGATGTCGTTGTGGTAGTCTATTACAGACCGCCTGGCCAAGACGATAGTGCCGATAAATTATTCTTTACAGAACTAAGAGAGGCCTCGAGATTAACTCCCCTTGTCCTTATGGGGGACCTCAACTTGCCGGACGTTAACTGGGAGTGCCACACGGCTGACACGAGCAAGTCCAGGAGGTTCATGAAGCACCTAGATGATAACTTCTTGGTGAAGGTGCTAACGGAGCCAACTAGGAAAGGTGCCCTCCTAGACCTGTTGCTAGAAAACAGAGAGGGTCTGGTGGGAGATGTGGTGATTGGTGGCCGCCTCGGTCATAGCGACCATGAAGTGGTTGAGTTCAAAATTTATGGTGACAGAAGGAAAAGTGCCACCAAAACCTCATCCCTAGATATGGGGAAAGCGGACTTCAGGCTGCTCAGGGAACTAGTCAGCAAGGTCCCCTGGGAAACTGCTCTTGAAGGCCTCGATGTCCACCAGTGCTGGTCACTCTTTAAGCGATGCCTCCTAGAAGCACAAGATCAGGCAATTCCAAAATATCGCAAGTCAGGCAGGCGGGGCAGGAGGCCGGCGTGGCTGACCAGGAATGTTCTAATGGAGATTAGGCGGAAACAGAGAGTGTTTTGCTACTGGAAGGAGGGCCAGGCGTCATGGAAAGAATACAGGGATGCTGTTCGTGTTTGTAGGGAGAAAGTTCGTGTGGCCAAAGCACAGCTAGAGTTGAAGCTGGCTGTGTCTGTGAGAGAAAATAAAAAGGTTTTTTTTAGATATGTAAATGGAAAAAGGAGAACTAAAGAATACATAGGGCCGCTCCTTGATAGGGAAGGCCTCCTCACAGACGATGACATTGGCAAAGCAGAGACGCTTAACGCCTTCTTTGCCTCTGTCTTCAATGCCGATGATGGGCTTCGGGACCCAGGGTGCCCTGAGCTGGAGGGCCGGGACGGTGGGGATGACAAACTCCCAACTGACCCTGAACGTGTGCGGGATTTGCTACTCCACCTGGATTCCTACAAGTCCATGGGTCCGGATGGGATTCATCCCCGGGTGCTGAAAGAGCTGGCGGATGTCATCGCGGAACCTCTTTCAATTATTTTTCAACGATCCTGGGAATTTGGAGAGGTCCCGGTAGACTGGAAGCTGGCAAATGTTGTGCCAATTTTCAAGAAGGGTCAGAAAGAAGACCCTAGCAATTACAGGCCTGTCAGTCTCACGTCAGTGCCTGGTAAAATCATGGAGAAGTTGGTTCTCGGACTTACTGAGGCGCACCTGGGGGACAAAGCAGTCATTGGTCCCAGCCAGCATGGGTTTGTGAAGGGTAAGTCCTGCCTAACTAACCTGATTTCCTTTTATGATAAGATCACCCGTATGGTGGACCAAGGGAAACCAGCTGATGTGATTTTTTTGGACTTCAGCAAGGCTTTTGACACGGTTTCCCATAGGATCCTACTGGACAAAATGTCCACCATACAGCTAAATAAAAACATCATACGATGGGTGAGCAATTGGCTAACGGGCAGGGCCCAAAGGGTTATGGTAAATGGGGCTGTGTCAGACTGGCGGGCGGTCACCAGTGGGGTCCCTCAAGGCTCCATTTTAGGGCCAGTACTTTTCAATATTTTTATAAATGATCTGGATGTAGGAATAGAGGGTATTTTGAGCAAGTTTGCTGATGACACCAAACTTGGAGGAGTTGTGGACTCAAATGAGGGCGTAAAGGCCTTACAGAGGGATCTGGACAGGTTGGAGAGCTGGGCGATCACCAACCGCATGAAGTTCAATAAGAGCAAGTGCCGGGTCCTGCACCTGGGATGGGGAAACCCTGGCTGCATGTACAGACTGGGCGATGAGACGCTGGAGAGCAGCCTAGAAGAGAGGGATCTGGGGGTCGTGGTAGACAGCAAGTTGAATATGAGCCAGCAATGTGCCCTGGCAGCCAGGAGGGCCAATCGTGTCCTGGGGTGCATCAAGCACAGCATCGCTAGTAGGTCAAGGGAGGTGATTGTCCCGCTCTACTCTGCGCTGGTGCGGCCTCACCTCGAGTACTGTGTGCAGTTCTGGGCACCACAGTATAAAAAGGACATGAAACTGTTGGAAAGTGTCCAGAGGAGGGCTACGAAGATGGTGAAAGGCCTGGAGGGGAAGACGTACGAGGAACGGCTGAGGTCACTGGGCCTGTTCAGCCTGGAGAAGAGGAGGCTGAGGGGAGACCTCATCACAGTCTACAACTTCCTCGTAAGGGGGTGTCGAGAGGCAGGAGACCTTTTCTCCATTAACACTAGTGACAGGACCCATGGGAACGGGGTTAAGCTGAGGCAGGGGAAATTTAGGCTGGACGTCAGGAGGGGGTTCTTCACAGAGAGGGTGGTTGCACACTGGAACAGGCTCCCCAGGGAAGTGGTCACTGCACCGAGCCTGTCTGAATTTAAGAAGAGATTGGACTGTGAACTTAGGCACATGGTCTGAACTTTTGGGTAGACCTGTGCGGTGTCAAGAGTTGGACTTGATGATCCTTAAGGGTCTCTTCCAACTCAGGATATTCTATGATTCTATGATTCTATGATTTATATACTGATGAAATTGTAGCAAATGTACACACAGTCCTTCAGTGTTTCTGCACATATGAAATATTAACTATAAAGCTGTTTGGTGTCATTGAGACTGATGAACTGTCCTCAGGAACTTAAAATAAATTTAAGAAAAAACAAATAAAAACAACACAAAACACTATTGTTTTCTAGAACTAATAGATGAAATAGCAGGGCCACAACTCAGAGTACAGTGATAAAGTGAGATATGCCATTTTTCCAGAGATTTGCTTTGACTGGTATAACAGTGTTAGGTCACAGGTTAGTGTGTCAGAGTGGAAGAGACAAGTGATTTTAAAACATATTTATTCAAGCAGAATCAAAGAAAGCTCACATATAGTACACATTCTCAGGGATCAAAGCACACAGATAAGTATGGGTACTACTACAAGTGACTCAGAGCAGTGAGAACAGGACTAGATCTTCTTGGAGCCCAGGGCTAGGTATATTCTTTGTGACTAACAGAAGGGAATCACATAAACTACTCATTCTGTTGCAAATCATCTCTTTAATAATAATAAGGAAAATGAAGTTCAAGATATGCCAAACCAGTAAAACAACTGAATCTGAAAGGAGACATGATATGTATGACTAATTTGTCATCAAAAATAAATCTGGAATGTAAGTTCTCATTTAGGAAGTTTAACATTCCATAGCCAATCCTCTGGCTTGTCCCTCTTTCATAAACCCCAAATTACCCCAAAGTAAACCATCCCATCCCAGTGGAATACCTCTGAATTATCTGAATTATACCAGGTTTTTATTTGGCCACACAAGTGACAGCTAAAGCAAAAGGGTCTAGCAGATATCAGTAATGTGATTTCATTAAAAAATTCAGATGAAAGTCCATGGAAATTGTTGTGTAGTATTCCCACAGTCCCACTTGGCCTGTTTCACTTACTTCAGTAAAGTAGAACTCAATCTTGTTTTAAGAAACATCTGTTCTTTCCTATAATATGAGAAATATTAATTTGTCTAATGTATATTAAAAATATTATTAATCAAAAAAAAATCTGATGCCTAGATTTTTTCCAGATGAGCAAATACTAGACTGGAATTTCTCAGCGTTGACTCTCTCCCCTGTTAATTTCATTGAGAATGCCTTTGTTTTGTTTGCAGGAACTCATCTTTCTCCCTATGAGTATGTAAAAGGTCATATGTTTCCACAGTGTCTCTGCCAAACACAGGCAGAAGAAAGGGTCCTTTGAATAATGCTCACTTTCAAGTGCCCTAGTGTTTCAGAAGACTGATTATTTTGTTGCTCCTTTTCTTTTTTCTTATTTGTTTTTAAAGTTAATGTAAAAACTGTAATCTTAGAACTGTTGCTTCATTTGTCCTTTCCTTGAAAATACCTGCTTTCTTCTTTGAAGAGCCCTAAATGGTAAGTCTTCCCTGGCAACATATGTGCAAACTCGGATATGCTATTAACTTTGTTTTGGTGTTAGGGCTGTCTCTTTTATAAGTCTTAAAGCTTATAAGAATAACCAATACCCTTATATGTGATTACGGTGCATATATAAGAAAACAGGGGACTGAGCCATAGTAATGTTAAAGTATTCAGGATAACCACAGGTTAAAAGTGGAGATATCATTGTTGTACCTGCACTCAGAATTAGGAACTACAGTGCAAGGAACTGGGGAATATGATAGCTCTTTGCTGTTTATTAATGAATTTGCTATTATTATTATTTCATATCTCTTAGCTAATAGTTTGTCAAAATGACTCAGAATAATATCCTGTTAACTAGATTGAATCTTTGTCCCTCATAGAAAGACACATCAACACTGCAAAGTTTCCTTTGACACCAAAATAGTTCTCATTATCACTTTTTTTCTCAAATTGGTTAGACATCTGGATCATTTACTACATTTTTTTTTTCTCTGCATATTCAAGTAGATGAGGCCCAGGCATAATGTTTTTTCAGTTTCAAAGAAGCTTGGTTCTTAAACTACTGTAAAGCTTTAATTCCAAGCCAAATTCTCTAGAAAATTTCACAGGTTGGGGGAAAAAAATAGCTCAGACTTTTTACTTTGAAAGTCAATAAAAATGCTGCAATAGTAGCATACATACAAATAAAATACATTTCATAAAAGTCATGGATATCAAAGATCATTGAGATGAATAAAAACAGGTTTCTCTTCTCAATAACCACAAGCTCCAGTTTGTCTGTAGAAATTACCATGTGGTATTCCTGCTAAGGAAGAAAGCAGAGAGATATCACACAGTCCATTATGGCTCCCACAATTCCACACCATGAGTTTTATTTAGAAATAAAAATTGGAGACCCAGAACATTTTTCAAGGGGCAGACTCAGGGTAAGGTATGAGAAAAAAAGTAAGGTATGAGAAAAAAAAAAAAAAAAAAAAAAAAAAAAAAAACCCACAAAATATTCATGCAAGACAAACCTTTTCATCACATGAGTGTGTGAATTAGGCCTGGTAGCAGTAAAGCTCATGAAGTGCTTAAACATTCAGACAGGATAGGTCTTTCTGGTGAATGCTTGACTCTCTCTTTTTTTTTTTTTTTTTTTTTTTTTAATTTCACAAAGTTTTGTCCGATAGTCTTATCATGTTTCTCAAGAAAGCATTTTCCAAGGAGGCCCTTGGAATCGAAGTAGTCCCTTTGTTCCTCAAAATCTGGCATGCAAAATTTATAACGAATTAGAGCAAAAGGAAGAAGGATTGAAATCTTACTATCTTCATATGGATATCAGTTAAAAACACTTACTTTACAGTCTTTTCTAAACTATGCTGGGACTAGAACTGAAACAAATCCCCTGACAGTCAAAAAAATTCTCCTTTTAATAAGGTATGGTTGGATCACTGTCCATCAAACAATTTAAACCAATGTGTCCTATATCACCCAACATCTCTATTCAAGGAAAGACCATTATTTTTTCACTGCCTTTCTCTAGAATAAATCTTAGGCAACTGTGACTTGGGAGAAGCAGAAAAAAAAAATGTATATATATATATATATACACATATATATATGCAAAAAGTATCAGCTTTAATTCTGTAGTTCTAAGACTTCTCTGGTATTCGTGCAATTATTAATGGGAAAAGATAAATATAGTTTTCCCATAGGGGCTGGAAAAAGTCAGGGGTCTGAAAACAAGACATTTATTTCCTGGAAATTGTGAAGGTTTCAAAATTCATTTTTATTTCTCAGTGGGATGAAAATGAAGCATGAAGCAATTACATAGAGAAAAAATCCTTGAGAAAGATCAAGAAGAGTCAAAGAAGGGTTGATAAAGGCATACATCTGGTTCTGCTATGACTGAAGCAATTGTCTTAACCACCGTATTGTCAGCTATTTCATTCATTTCTCCACTGAGACTCTTTTCCTTCATAGGAATAATCTATTATTTGTTGCCCTGTGGCAGAGCACAGCTCTAGTACCAAAAGTTCTTAGATTTCAGAAAGCTTCCAGATAAAAGTTATGCCTAAATAAGTTTGCTGGTAGAGTATCTGCACTTTAACAAAATCAAGTGTCTTAAAAAAAAATCTCACCAATCCTATTTAGACAAAAAAATAAAAAGTCATCTAGCTGTTCACTGGGACATGGGACATTACAAGGAAATAAGAATTTTCCTATAGTCAGTTTAATTCAATATAAATTGCTCTTGCTCCAAAATTGCTACACTATCCTTACTCAAAATACTTCAGGGGAATGAAAAAAATAACTATAGGTGATAGCAAGGAAAACCCTTCCTGGCTTAGAAAAGTGTTCTCATGCCTTTTCCAAGAACTGTCAGTGAGTAACACACAAAGTATGCTATGATGAAACTGACAAAGACAGACAGAAATCAGAACTGTCTTTGAGAACAGAAGCTTGAGGGTACTGCTGTGTGGGTAACTGAGGTTTGTGATAGAAAGGAAAAACAAAAAAGCAAGCAGATTTATTTTCCTTTTCTTCTTTATAAGTAGGCTTGATAAAATTATTAATTGCAGGTCCCCAAATCTGTTTGATTTTAGATTTCATGGCTATTTACTTTCAGGGGAAGACCCCAGCTTCAACAAGTTATGATACTTTTTCATCATTTTACAAACCAAATAATAATCATAAAACCTCATAAAACAGCAATGAATTTGGCTGAAGTTACATGTGAAAAATTAAATATACATTTCATGATATTGCACATCTGCTGAGGAAGCTATAACTTCTGGTTCTATCTTATTTTATGTCTCAAACTTACATATGAAGTTATAAGACTTTCACTCAATACAAAATCAATAATTTATATAAAAAATCCTGCATATGTCTCTCTACTACCAAATAATAGATGAAAACTGACAGATAAAAGCCCAGCCTCAACAACATCTCAGAGAAAGATACCGTGTACATGCAGGGCACCAGTTAAATCTGTTTTCCTGAGTATGTACTATACTGGAGCTGGAAGAAAATCTCAGCTGAGGAAAACAAAAAGCAAACAAACAAACAAAACAAACAAAACAAAAACACACCCTAATTTTTAGCTTTTGGCAGCAATAAATTAATTTAGTTGGACTCCAGATAAGAGGACAAGAATGTCACAGGACAATTTAAGATGCAGTTATGCTTCTTTCTTCCAACCTCATTTATGATCAGATTGGAAACCTACAGGGAATATTATCAATAAAATGTTTTGGCCACCTTGCAGTCAGAAATGTAAGATTCATGGAAGAGAATCTTGAGATTACAGAGAGAGCTAGAAAGCAGAGACTGGTTCTTGCTGTCTGGTGTAAAGGGTACTCTCTGGGACTTGAATCCTTGTCCTCATGCTTTCATTAAGCAGTCCTTGGATAAAATGCATAGGTAATATTCATTCTCATGACTTTCATTTCTCTCTGTGCTTATGTACTGGGTCCAGCTGGGATGGAGCTCTTCTTCTGAGGAGGGGAGGTGAGAGAGCAGTTGTGGTGGAGATCAGATGCCTAACAAGATAAAACCACCACAACTTTGTCCTACCTTTGATAGCAAGAGTGGACATCCCCCTTTCTCATTTCTACCTTCACTAGGGCCATCGTGTATCATCCTGAGAAGTATGAATGTAGACCTCTTTAGACTCTCGAGGAAGCTGAGTCCACTTGTGCTCTAATCACTGTGTGACTGTAAAGAAAAATAGACATTTCTCCCTTTCTCATAGCTTTGGTTTCAAATGAAAGAAACCGTAACTGGTGTACTTTATACTGAATTCTGCTGGCAATGTATATGAGCACATTTTTCTAAATAGGGTGCCTAGGCATATAGATGCTGAGATATGCAGCCAGAATAGAAGAAGAACCAGAAATACATGCACCTACATGCAGAAATACATGCAGCCTGCTCCCAAACCAAACTGCACCAGCCTTGCCCCCTGTAGCCCTTGAGGTGTTGCTTCTGGGAGCAGTTTGTCCTAGACCTTGCAAATGTGTCTGCATGAGTTTTTAATGATTAGATTCAGACCCAGGCATATGACCTGTAACTAGAGTTGTAAAATCATCAGTCTGTCTGGTCTACTTTTACAGTGCCTAACTAGTCAGGTGACATTTTTAACGATTCTGTTTGTTGGAATTAGAAAACAAATTCCCCTTGAAGTGAGATTTGCCCCAGTTCCACAGGAAAGCAGGAGCCCACAGGCAATGGTTTAGTATATGAACCGAAAGAAGATGCAAAACATTTCAGAAGCTAGTATTTGTTCATATTCTTCTATGAAATTTCCTTTAACAATTGCAAAGTCCAAAAGGAAGAGTTCTCAAGTGCTTGAAGTATCTAGCCCTATGAGAATTTTTCCATGTTTCCTGAATTTGATGTTCTATTTAGATCATGTTGGCATCACCTTTTCAAGCAGTTTTTGTTTGACAAGTTCATTTTTAGTGGACAAGGAAGCAATCAGAAAACTTCTGTATTAGGGTCTCTATCTTGATCTCTATCTGCTGTCAGTAGAAAGAGTTCCTCTGCATCCTACCATGTACAAACCAAAACATCAAAATGTATCTTTGCTCCAATGCAGTTCATGATTTGCATTAACATTTTCTTAGAAGAGGAGTGATTTTTTTTTTTTCCCTCATCAGACTATGTTAATATTTTATGTTCTGCATACTTTTTGTTTGTTTGTTTGTTTGTTTTTGTTACCCCGGAATTCATTTGAATTTCTGTGAATATAACCCAGAAGTTGAACAAAATTCTTGTATGTCACCTGAACCTATGTCAGACTTCATTAGTATGCATTGGTGTTGATACCTATCTTGCTTCTCTCTGAGGGCCTGGAATTCACACAAGATGCGTGCATTTGATAGCTGCCAATAAAAAGCTAAATTTCATGTTTGCTTGTGACCATCTGCTCTGAAAAATAAAAGTATCTTAGCTGAAACTGTACCCAAAGACAGAGGAAATATGTTGGTTTAGAATAGAGGTTTTTTATTTGTTGGTTTGTTTGTTTTTAATGTTGAAAATGTGATGTTCTGGAAAATGAAACTTTCTTCTGGAAAACTAAGACCTGAAATCTACCGAGGTGCAGTATTCCACTACAGTTGTTGACAGAACAGAAACTTAAATGATAAAGCTATGTGATTGCTCTTCTCTACAAATCTGACTTCTGACTCCCAGGCCACAACAGCCAACAACAACTAATAAAGAGAGAATTCTGCAATTCCGCAGTTTACTATGGCATAGGGAAAAAAAAAAAAAAAAAAAAAAGCGCAACACTATTCCACACACTCATTGCCTTCCATTGGAAAACAGACTACTTATTTAGGTATGTATGTATATATATATGTATGTATATATACACACACACACACACACACACATATATATATTAACGTTTGCTGATGTGTTTTGCAGAGTAGTTCATCTGTTTTGTGTCTGTGAGTAACGAGCTAATCTTTTCTTAGCCTTTATATAAACATGTGGGTTCAGAAATAAACAAATGCTATTCACTGAAAGAATACACAAGCACCTTCTACTATATCTGCCCTATCTCTGCCGACCGTATGGAAGTTAATTTAAGTACATTTAACTGAACTATACTTAAGATTTACAAGGAACAGCATTGAGACAATAATCATATGAGTAAGTGTGCCTACTGAGATCAGAGTTTAATTGTTTCAAGACACTCAAACACAGGAGGCACCATTGGGGAAACAAATTTTATTTGCTTTTGCTTCAGAGAGGATGAACAGCTGAACTGTGTTACCCTAGAGGTAGAGTACTAACATTATGTCCCAGCGGCTTACTCTCCTTCATAGACTTTTATCCAAACTGCTGACAATAAATTCAAGACCACTGCAAACTATTTAAGGTTTTCCACTCTATGAATTACAAGTGTTTAAAAACACTTATAATCAGGCACCTTGCTCTCCTAATCTTGAGAAATAAAAGGCCTAATTTTTGGTATTTGTGTTCGCCATACATTCAAGTAATGGTATTTGAAAGGTACTAAGCTTTGCTTCTGTTAGATGCAGACTGATATTTCAAAGATATGTGTAAATTCAATTTAGCTAATTTATTTTTAAAATATATTTTACCTGACTTCAGACAGATGTTACATTCCTGTTGATGCCCTTAGGGGTATTCAGTCTATGTCAGAAAGGACAGGGCCTGTGTAAGAACTGCCTATCCATTCTTCTTCTCTTCTGCCTTACCTATTGATTTCTACCATCATATTTTTTCACTTTCCCCTCAGCTGTATAGACATAACTTCTGGAGAAGCCATGCAATACATGGGATCAATGAGATGACCTAGGCTAAAAGTAAATTTTCCTCCAGCTTATTTTTAACACTTAGTGCACTACGGTGCAGAAATTAAATTGAGGAGCAGAGAGTCCTTAAGGCAGCATTGACACTGAAATGTTTTGTACTGTGGAATCACAGATCAATAAATGTAGTTCCATGTAGATTTCATCTGTCAACAGTGAGGCTGTTTTCTACTTCACCTTGTGTGGTTACTGTGCTGTCTATTTCTACCCTCTGCCACAACTTAATATCCTGTAAGTTACATTGAGACAGTCTCCTCTGCTCTTTTCTCTCTCTCTCTCATTTTTTTTTTCTTTTGGATGCTTTTCTTGAAATATTTCATTGGCACATCAAAGAAGGTAGAAAACTAGATGAGAAATAGACAAAAATAACAGATAATTGGGCATATAGGCAGTATTTCACTCCAAATAGGTAGGAAAAGCATACAGTGCTCCATTACTCTCATAGCACTCTTCCTATTTCCTAGACTTTCACACCGGTGGTGTCGCCCAACAAAACAGTATGCAGTAACTAGATACAGAAATCTAATCTAAGTCTTGATATGATATGCTGAATTCCCTATCTGTCCAGTCTACTTTGTTTTTGTTTGTCTACTTTGTTTTGTTTGGCCACAGCTGTTGAAGTAACACCTTAATTTTCAGACAAGCCTGTGTGCTTTATCAATACAATAAGCCTTTGGGAATAAAGTTATTGGAAAACTTTTTGTTGTTGTTGTTGTTTGTTTGTTTGTTTGTTTGTTTCATGAATTTGACTTGGATTCAATTCACCCAGGTAATTTAAAAGCAGACTGTTGAAATTTTTTGTAATGCCAAAAAGCTTTCTGTTTTTTTTTTTTTGTTTTTTTTTTTTTTCAGGGTTTGGTTTAAATGTGCAGGGTCTAAGACCTTGTAATCTTCATTACTATTGTTGAAACAGAATTAATTCACCAAATACAGAAGATATTTAACACTGTGGCCTATGATTGTAGTTTGTTTGTTTGTTTATTTTGCTTCATTTTTTAATTTAGACTGAAATTTGGAACTACTTTTTTTTTTCTTTTTTTTTCCTTTTTTTTTTTTTTTTTTTTTTTTACCCAAATATTGCTCTATTGTAAAAGTTTAATTCTTTTCTTGAAAACATGACAGATGATTTTTAATGAAAAATTGGAGTAGAAAACTTCACAATAAAAAATATTTTCCTCTGTTTTATGTGGGAAATGCATTTCTGAATATCTATGGTGTCCATGATAACTTCCTAATTGTATTTCATTTTGAAGCACAGTAAGGAAACTTTGTTTCCTTAACTGCTGTAAAATATATATATATATATATATATATATATATATGTGTGTGTGTGTGTGTATAGGGAAAAACAACAAGAAAACAACTATTTCCATCAGTCACCACAGCCAAACACCCTCTTCCAAAGAAATTAAGGCATCACACTGCCCTTAAAATTGGTTGTAAAAACGGCATCTTCAAATTTAAGAGCTCTATCTTTTTTTATTATTATTTATTTAATAAAACTGCTTATTTAGGATTATATCTGGTTAAAATTATTAGTTGACAGAAAAAAATTTACAGCCTTGTTAAAACCTTTTAGCACAGCAGAAAGAACATAGAGCTGTTGTCTTTTACATCTTGTATGGTAACAACTCGCTTGTTTACAACATTTTGAGCAATTACGTGCTGAGGAAGTCCACTTAAGACAATAACAATTTGGAGAGATTGGAGAGATTTGGGGAGTTGGAGAGATTAAGTGTTGTTGTTGTTTTGTTTTGTTTTGTTTTGTTTTTAATTATTATTAGTATTTTTAAGTGGATGTGGATGATTAAATATTAAAAAACATGAGTTCAGCTTGACTTTCAGATTCTCAGATCTGAGTTTGCAGCACTAGCAGTTATTATATTAACTTGTAGCTTGTGCTGTTTGAACGAGAATAACCACAGGCAGGTCTGCACTATAAAATATTGCCAGTATCAATTTTGTGCTTGCATTTGTGAAAAAAAAAAATATAAAAAAAATTGCACCATTTGAGTCTTTGCTAAGAACAAATCAGCACTGGAAATGCATTTCATTTTGTGATAATACAGGTTATTTACGAAAATGTCTTATACTACTATCAAAAATTATACCTTTGTGTGACTTTGCCAGTAAAACTTTATAGAAAAGTTGCAGCAGTATAGATGAGCAATAGGAGCCAATAAACAAGAACTTCCCAGTGGAAGGTCTTTCATAAGCAGTTCTTATAGTATTGTTGCACTATAAAGGAGATCTCTTTTTTGGAGCAATGAACAATATGGGTATGTGATATGAAGTCCAAGCAAAGCTGGTCAACAGAAAAATTTCTTGTAAGTCTTAAGACCTACTAGCTATAGACTATATATAGAAAACAATGATGCAAAACTTGGTCTTGTTGAACCTGGGATACAAATATTTCCAGTCTTTTTGCAGTCAGTCTTCACCGACTTCATGGACATAAATTAAATATGGAGGTAGTTGTGTCTTCTTCTGGATGTTAACCCCTGTCCACTAATACCCCTTTCCCTCTTTTTTTTTTTTTTTTTTTTTTTTTTTTTTTCCAGCCAGAATGGCTTTTTCTCTAGTCTCCTTGTGAATAAACTCAGCACAGCCATGCTCCAGTGCACGTCTCTGCAGTGAGGGCCAGGCAGCTGTGGTTTCTCCCCGGAGAAGGCTAGCCATTTGGCTAGGAGCTTTGGAAGGGGGGTATATAGACCACATCTTGGAAAAAAATGCCAGCTACATGTGATGGCTGGGAAAATCAGTCTGGAAAGAGAATCAGGAGTACACAACCTAACAATGATCCCTTTAATATGCTGTGGATTGGTAATGTTTTTGAACAAAGTAAAAGAGAATAGCTTAGAGTGCCTGTGGAGGGGGAGGAGGGAGAGACAATGCACTTATTGTCCTTTAACAAAAACAATTCTAAAGTGTACCTTAGCAAAACTCATGGCTTGAAATTTTTTCTTTCCAGTTCAGGCCTGATGCGCAGCATGTTCCCCTAGCATTCCCAGTCCTTAATTGCATGTACACCCAAAGACTTTTGTGCTGAGCACTTTTTTTTTTTTTTTTTTTTTTTTTCTGAAAGGAGAAAAAAATTGTTGAATGTTTGAAAAGCTGATTGACAAGGATTTTTTCCCCTAACTTTTAAATGTTTTCAGCAGTGCTGCCCTATAGTCTTAGACAATGCCACTGACCCTTTTAAAAATCTCTGTACACATTGAAGAATGAAACTTTATACACAGTTAAAAAGAAGCTTTTTGGCCAGGTTTTGACAGCTGTTATTCTAAAACAATGTTTTGGCTCTAATCAAAAATATGACTTTATTTCCTTTTGGGTTTCTACCAGAAGCCATATGACTCTTACATAGAAGTGGAGGAGGGGTGGGAGCAAGAAGCTTGTTCAGTTGCTTTCCCCGTAGAGCTCTGACTGTGCAAAAGGAAATGACAAAGGAATTGCATTTACCCAGGTTGTTGGTTGTATGATAGGTGGTCCGTGAGATACTATGCAAAGAAGTGAAAATCATGCATGACACATTTATTACCAAAAGTGAGGTCCTGAACTGTAAAACTGGGAGATGAGACTAGACTTTATTTTTCTGCTCTTCTCTTTGAAAAATAAAAATGTGTTCATGCACAGGGTGGTGTTTATATTGCTTTAAGAGACAGAATTTGAACCACCAATGGGTTCATGAAAGCTCCAGGTGGAGCTAAAGCAGGTGTGAGATAATCTGTGCCCTCACCCACATATGACATTATTAGCTCAAGTTCCTAACTTACGTTAGTGGGGCCTCAGCTTGGCTTTCGACCACAGGCAATTGCTGTGGTTGCTTTTGCTAAAACCTGTTCTGGTTAGAGATCGTATCAGGGAGTTTAAGAGGTGATCCAAGCACATCTGTGCTGGGTGGGCTGAGCCAACACTGCCTGGGTCTGTAAGAGCTCTGAAAGGCAGCAGCAGTGGGAGCAGGAGCAGACATGTCCGAAAGGTGACACAAGCTGAGGGGCCTGCGAAAGCGTACCAGGTTTCACTGGAAAACCATTATGGCTGCAGCATGTGGTAACTTAGAAGTATAGAAAATATTTCTGTAGGAATTTAAATAGAGTAGATAAGTACTAGCGATTCTTGGGATTTCCAGAGGTTCAGGAAAATTAAATTTAGTGCCTATTATGGTATTACTTACACTAGACAACTCAGGCTTGACATTCCTTTTTAAAGGCCCCTTTAAAGTATTAAGCAAAAACTTTCAGTTGAAGTTTTCATCTGAGCTCACATCGCTGAGACCTAATACCACCAAGTTTTGTTGAGTCTGTCACTGCTGCGCTAGTAAGCAGACTAGCTGGCTGAATTCTAACCATCTCCCCCAAATACTACCAAGGGAATTATTGCCACACAAACACTGACTTCTGCGCTGTCTACTCTTCTTTCACCAAAATACGTCTGTCTTGAAATTCTCCGTCTCTGTAATGAGCAAGTAAATTCTGGATGTAGGACTTGGGATATGTAAACAGATATTAGAAAATATGATGAAACAAAGAAATAAACTATTGGTTTATCTGCAGTAGGATGCCAGCAAGGCATCCTTTAAGAAACAATGCATATGTACGATGTCTGGTATGTGTGTAAATGTCAATATATGGATTTGTAGCTTGAAAACCAGATTTTAAGAGACATTATCTTTTGCAAGTTATAATAAATGTGAAGAATTTAAAACTGTGGACAGAGGGCATACATGTGACAGCTGTGAAAGCCACATTCACATGCATGGAGTTTATGATGTATTCACATACATGGAGTTTATGAACTATTTAACTTTGTGAAGGTCATCATGATTAGTTCAATAACTGCTGATCCTGCAAAATGTTTTGCATGACTGAGCAGATGTGCATCATTTTGAAAAGAAAAAATACAGAATTTATAAATTTTGAAACGGTAAAATGCGTACAGGTTTGCATTCAAATTTAAGAAGAATCCAAAATCGATGAAGTATTGAACAATTTTTAATTCATCCTCTCTCAGTGGACCCTGTTAATATTCTGGAGAAGAAAAAATAAAATAAAATAAAATAATCCTTCTGAAGTTGAAGCTTTGCTGGTGAAGCTATTCCTCAGTATTCCTCATTTGCCAGGCTTAACGCACAATTTACCATCAATTACATCATAACAATTGTCAATATGAAGAAAATGGTAATAATATATATTAATGGACTGCCTCTATTCTTTTAAAAGAGATTAGTTCCGCTGATGTAAGTTTGTTGAAGATAGTTTGGTATCAGCTCCCCTCATCCCTTATCTTTGACAGAAAGAGGATGTAAAAGAATTTACCTATAGGAAACAGATAGGAGCTGGTGCAATGCAGATAGAATGGGTAACCAATCTAATTTATGAGAAACTCATTAGAACGTTATCTGTTTAGTTCCTTACCTTTTAAATTTACAGTACAATAAATACATAAATTCAAGCAATAACAATGCATCCAGTTTATCCACTTAATATATACAAAACGAATTTATTAAGCAATTTATTTTATGAAATGATAGAGAATTAAAACAAAATAAATAAAGTGATTTAAGTAATACAGCAATTCATATCAGTTTTCTAAGAAGTGGGCACACATAACACTTTTTGGAAATTTTTCTGTCCTGTTCCTAATGGAATATCCTATTCATTTTTTTGTTTTCTTTTCTTTTCTTTTTTTTTTTTTTTTCCTGCCATGATTCCAGCTTAATTTTTTTCCCATTAGTTTGACCAAATTTCTCAATATGTCTGGAATAACTGTCATATGAAAAGACTTTACTTTTTTTTTTTTTTTTCTTTTTTTTCTTTTCTCTATGTCTTTATGTTTCCTTTGCATGCCAAAAAGCCAGTGGTACATGTGCCTTTGAATATGGGCTTAGAAGCAAATATTCTTAAATCCCTATGCTCCTGCCACATGGACCTTCCAGTGCATGTGACAGTATATGCATATGTAAACTAATTTTTACATACTGCTTAGATAAATTTATCTATATATCCTTTTCTTTTGTCCTTAGAAGACATCTTTCAATGAGGATAGATTCAAGTCTGTGAGGGAAGTTGTCTTCTAAGTCAACATACATCTTCCAGCTCTGCAAACTGAGACTTAGGCCAATTTAAGTATATCAAATTTTATATGTAGAGATTAATAGTTCATGTTTATGTAACTACCTGTTCAAAAATGATAGTATTCCATTTGCATTCTAGTTCTGCAAAACCAGAAAGTTATGAATATAGCCAGGTCCATCTAATCCAGTATTTTAAGTCAGAGGGTAGACAGCTAGTGATGGTTATACAAAAGAGTTATTGAAGACTCGGTGTAAGTAATTATGCATGAGAGTGGAACATTTTTCCCTTCAGGCAAATCCCACCTTTATCTCTATTAATTATTGTAATACTTAAACACGCAAGATATATACATGTAATTAAAGGCACAAAATGCAATTTTTCTCCTAAAAGTAACATTATTTTTCCTGCTAATTTACTAAACCCTTATATACATGTATTTGACTTTGTCAATGAAATGTGCATCTGAGTTTTTCACCTGCTCTTTTAAGACAACATTCATTATTTTCACTGTCATACAGCAATCTAAACCAGCTATCTTTTTCAGATATTTCAGTTAAAAAATAAGAAGACTAGGGATGTATGTGTTCTAGCTAACTCTTTCTGTTCTCTTCAAGCTACCTTGTAACTATTGTGATGACAGGGATCACAGTCTAACTGAAATTTCTATTAATTATGTAATTACAACAACATGCCTTTCATTTTTAAAGTAATTTTGAGTTTTTAATTCATTGCTAACATTTTATTTCATTGACATTTTAAGTAGTAAGCACAAAAGTTGTGGTATTATATTCATTCAACTCTTTTTTTTTCTTTTTTTCTTTTCCTTTCTTTTCTTTTCCTTTCTTTTCTTTTCTTTTCTTTCCTTTCCTTTCCTTTCCTTTCCTTTCCTTTCCTTTCCTTTCCTTTCCTTTCCTTTCCTTTCCTTTCCTTTCCTTTCCTTTCCTTTCCTTTCCTTTCCTTTCCTTTCCTTTCCTTTCCTTTCCTTTCCTTTCCTTTCCTTTCCTTTCCTTTCCTTTCCTTTCCTTTCCTTTCCTTTCCTTTCCTTTCCTTTCCTTTCCTTTCCTTTCCTTTCCTTTCCTTTCCTCTTCTCTTCTCTTCTCTTCTCTTCTCTTCTCTTCTCTTCTCTTCTCTTCTCTTCTCTTCTCTTCTCTTCTCTTCTCTTCTCTTCTCTTCTCTTCTCTTCTCTTCTCTTCTCTTCTCTTCTCTTCTCTTCTCTTCTCTTCTCTTCTCTTTTCTCTTCTCTTCTCTTCTCTTATTTTTTTTTTTTTAATCCTAAAATGCGGAGGATGAAATACTCTCCAGAAGAAAGACATTCAACCTTTTACCCTAAGTCTATTGTTTATCCACACAATATGTGTGAATAAGGAAATTAGTGGCAGAGATATATGACTTCTCTCCATATTTTGGGAGGGGAGGAGAACATTGGCCTTTTAATATAGTATTATATATCCTCTAAAGTTTGAAATGAGAAACACCATCTGGAGGTAAGATACAATTGTATTTTTCTTCCTTTATAAAACTGTCTGCTGAAGTTATTCAAAAACAGTCCTCGTGTGGACTCTCTATCACTCTTCTGAACAGAGACTAATGATTATGATGTTTTTGAAGTTTATCAAACCTTTCCTTAAACACATATGTTAGGTGATGTTATTAAATGTTAAACACAGTGAACACAGACTCAGAGAGGATCAGGGGAGGCAAAGGGAGTCCAGTAACCTCTACAGGACAAACAGAGCACCCTGACTTGTCTACACCTACAATCATCAAAGGAGAATGATAGTATTATTGCCCTGGTGGGAAAGCCACTAAGAGGGGTCAGGGGAACACTGTGCAGACTACAGGGGATTATGATCCCATTTAGGGGAAGGGGGCTTTTTGTGGGGCTTTTTTGTCAAGAGAGTGAAATTTTACATTTGTATTAAACTTACTATGGAATGTTTTAAGGAGACTTTGGAAATGTGAGAATTATGGGATGTTTAGTGAAAAATGTGGGGAAAGGGAGAGATGAGTTTGGATCGGGGAGACAAGACATGGAACAACAGAGAGACCACTGAAATGTAAGCAGGCTGCCGGTCAGCAGACTTCTCTGACAGACTGTGATCACTGCAGTCTGTCTTGTACTCTTATTAAATCTTATTTGTAGGTGTTTTCCACGTGGATGCACTCTCTATTCTGTATATGTGTGAACCTAGACAAATTTTAAGTGGCACTAGCTAGTGTATAGGACAAGATTCATAGCACCATTAAGGTTGGAAAAGACCTCCAAGATCGTCTGGTCCAACCGTCAAGAGATTTGAATGCCAGAAACTGGAGTGAGCCCTCAAGGTCTCATAGATCCATGGGCCAGCAACAGGAGGAGACCGGGGTTTGAGGGCCAGAAACTTAAGCCATAATAGGCCATAGGCCATAATAGGTCAGCTGCTGAAAATGTCCATGTTTTGGCATATGCGTTCCATTTTTAAGAGCTTCATTCCTGATTAGCAGGAGAGGAGGAACAGGATGGTGCCATCTGCACTCCTCATGACTGTGTGAGGGCCACTAGTGTCTGTACAGGTACCGTGCTCTGACTGTGCTAGGTCTGCATAGCCAAGTATGTGTAGGTGTGTGCACACGCCTCCTGGAAACACCAGTGAGGTGCTAGTGAGGTCTGGTTGAAGGACCTGCAGCAGCCTCACCCCCGTGGGGCCAGGACAGACAAGATCTGCTGGGGCCTGAATCCCACAGGGCTCAGCCATCTTTGACTGATGACAAAAATGTACCCTCTAGGCATTCTGCTTCAGGCCTTCAGCGTCTCTAATACTAGAGGTTTTTCCCAATGTCTAACTGCAGTTGAAAATGACTGTTCCTTATTCCAACTACTACTGGCACTAACATAGATAATTCCTTCTTCATTTTGCTTCGTTTCTTTGTGAGAAACTTCAAGGAGAGGACAGATCATTCTGGATACAATTAATGAAATATAAGTAAACACAGAAATACTGCAGTGGTTAACTGAAATTATTCATATTTCTCTCCAGAGAGCTGTTGCCAGTTTTTTGATATTTAATGTTTTCCAATGCACTCTCAGCTTCATGTTCTGTAAATTTAATAGACTTAGCCTATGTTATATCACCTATTGCTAAATACATTGAGCAGGCCTGGACTGAGGCCCAAGTGAAACCTTAGTGAACTCCACTTGTTACATCCGGCCATTCTGGCAGTAAATCATTCCCAGATACTCTCTGGGTACACAGAAGTCATTTCATCAAGACCATAGCTCCCTGGCTTGGCTATGGAAATGACACCTGAGAGAATATCAGAAATCCAATTAATGTTCAGATGTATGACATTGCTGCTTCTCCTCTGCTGCCTCTATCCTCTTACCCTGTCATTAGAAAGAAATTAGATTAATTTGGCAAAATCTGTTCTTGACAAATCTGAGTTGGCTGATGGACAACTCTTTTTTGTGATGCTAAAAGCTGTTGCACTAGATGTGACCCCAAGTCAGGGAGATGTTTTGCTAATAAGCCAAACAGAACTGGGAGGAGAGGCTGCAACTTGACAAGCACCTTCAGACACTTCATCAAAAAATATCTGCCATGGCATCCAACTCACTCCAAAACTGAGGCATTTGGAAATGAAATATTTTATCAATGGGTTACAACTGCAGGAAAATAAAACTTTGGTCAAGAAGCAGAAACTTGTATAAAAAATAAACATATATAGTAAATTTGGATTGCTTCTAAATCAATCTGAAGAATCCCACAAGATCATAATCCCACAAGAGCATAATCTCACAATAGCAACGGTTATTGATGTTTAGTATCATTAGGTTTTAATCAGCTTTCTGGCAAACACCCTGATTAAATGTATAATTTAATTAAATGAATTCCAGTTACGATTTTTTCTTATTGAAAATTTGAACACTACTTCTTAATTTCTCTTTTATTGCTATCATTTTTAAATCTTTCTTAGTAATTGTACATTTCAATTCTAAAAAAAAAAAAAAATAAAAAAATAAAATGATTCTATCATTCAATGTATTAGAAAGATGTCAAAATAAATTGCAGTTGAATCATATTACTTTAGAAAGATAAAATTTCTGTAATTTAGTTGCTGAATGAGACCTAGGAAACTTGGGTTTATTTCTTCTCTCCACTACCAACTTCCTCATAATTAATGTAAATAAACTGTCAGGGCCTCATGTTACTGTGATTTACTATATTCAGAAAGTTTCATACTAATGAAAAAACTATGTGCTTACCAAGACTGAGGAAGGAAAGATAACCTCTGTGTGTGAAAAGTTTTTTGGCTAGGTGTATACTTCCTACGGAACGATGGTTTTGTTCAGTCATCTTCTAGCTATCATTAGCTTTTCCTTCAGGGCCAGATTGACTCATAGGTTCATATAATTGTCTTTCAGACCTCCCTGCCTTATCCCCCTCCCCTCCCCGTCCCTCCACAAAAAAACTACATTTTTGTGAAAGGTTTGGAGGTTTCTCTCGAATGTTTGTCACTATACTTATTTACATTTTATTATTTTATTTTATTTTTTATTTCTATTTATTGTAGAATAAAGGTATAGCAAAGTGACTGAGAAACAAGTGTCCTAGCATCATTAGCATGATTTAACATTGTTGACTTTGTGGGAAATGAAAATAGAAGATGTTCTGCAAAGTTATTCCTCTTGACTGCAACAGTCAGAGGCACAAATACTGACACCATAGATAAAGAAATCAACAATATTTTCTTGCAACCTAATCACTTTCAAAAATAATAGTAAAAGGAGAGGGGAAAGAAGAGTTAATGTTTAAGCATTTCTTACATCTAGCCAACAACAATGTATCTTACAAACTACAATCTTGTGATGTTTTATATGACTAAAACTATACATGTAGCTTCATAGCACAGTAAAGTTTAAATGTTAAAAAAAAAAAAAAAAAGTGTCCAAATGTGTTTTATGAGGAACAGTAGAAATATATGTATATATATTTAAATATAAAGATCTTTAAAGTAATTACAGATTATTATTTTTTTTAGTTACAACTCACCGTGTTCTATAACATCCTGGAAGACAATACTAGGAAAACGTGTCATTGGCTGGAGAAGTCACTAAGTCACTGCAGTGGAATACTAATATAATTAGATTTCTTGTTCTTTTTTTTTTTTTCCCTCTTTTTTTTTTTTTTTTTTTTTCTCAATTTCTCATAAAATCAACCCTGTTTATTCAATTTTCAATAATAACTATTTTCCACAAAGTTTAGATTTCAAAATGAAAGCAGAAATCAGTTCCCTGGCTAACTTAATTTTCTAGCTATAAAGCTAAAGTTTCCACAGTTAAGGGAGTCATGGGACACAGTGAAATTATTAAAAAATAGTAATGTGAGTACATAAATATGTTCAATGAGCATCTAAATCTTCCTCTTTTGTAAGTGCACTAGAAAACGTATTGTCCAGGTCTGAATGCACTGACAGACATAAACACATATTGAGAGAAGCAGGTGAGTACTGGTCAAAAAGGATACACAACCTGAAGAATTTATCAGAGTTTTGTAAGACTTAAATCATCCCAAGCTTGAGTAAACCAGAAATAATTATTTATCTGGTGAACTGTTTACTGTGAAATACTTTTGTACTTGAAAAACACTACCAGATTTCATCATCTGCTAATACTTCAGCTATTTGTCTTTCTTCTTTTATTGTTTGTCTCTCCAAGTCAATTCAACATGTTGTTTATAATTGCTGACAGTCTCTCTGTCAGATGTACACTATATCCCTCCCAAATCTGCTTTTATCTTTTACACAAAATAAAACTGCTCTCATTACAGCCTCTAATGGCTGTTAGCCAGATCTCAAAACCAATACTTCTCCCTCATCTTCTTTGACCTGTTTCTGTGTTCATCCTCCCCTGTGACTCATTTCTCTGTAACCTCATTGCAAAACCAAACACAATGACTTTCTTAATATGGATGACTCCCAGATGCGTGCTTTAGACCTATCTGCTTCTCTCTAGACCAAAAGCTGCTCAAGAAGATAGGTAAAGTAATTTAATCACCTCCATCCCCACACCTTCCTTTGATAGGATTCATTGCTTATTTTTTTCAGATCCGTAGACTGTAGGTCCTCTTATCTGCAACTCAGACCCTATTGTAGGTCTTATTGCTTAGGTTTGTCCAAATATTACAGTAAATATCAGAAAAATTTGTCTGAGAGCTTTGCTGTCTAAACTTTCAACTAAAGCATGTAACTCCTCCAGACTCAAATAGTCTTGCACAATGTCTTCTCCTTTCATAAATATCATCATATCCATTCTGAAAGCTGCCGTAGAAAATACTTTCCACTAAAGTAATGCCACATAGCCCTGTACATTCTTCCACGTGCTTGCTCTTCTCTCTTATCACAGAATCACAGAACTGTAGGGGTTGGAAGGGACCTTGAAAGATCATCAGGTCCAACCCCCCTGCCAAAGCAGGTTCCTCAGAGCAGGCTGCCCAGGTAGGCATCCAGACGGGCCTTGAATATCTCCTGAGAAGGAGACTTCACAACCTCCCTAGGCAGCCTGTTCCAATGCTCCATCACCCTCACCATGAAGAAGTTCTTTCGCATGTCAGTGCGGAACTTCCTGTGCTCTAACTTGCAGCCATTGCCCCTTGTCCTATCCCCACAAACCACTGAGAAGAGGTTGGCTACACCCTTCTGTCCCCCACCCCTCAGATATTTATATGCATTGAGGAGATCCTCTCTCAGTCTTCTCTTCTTCAGGCTGAACAGACCCTGGTCTCTCAGCCTTTCTTCATAGGGAAGATGCTCCAGGCCCTGCATCATCTTTGTGGCCCTCCACTGGACTCTTCCCAGGAGATCCCTGTCTTTCTTGTACCGGGGAGCCCAGAACTGGACACGGTACTCCAGGTGAGGCCTGACCAGGGCAGAGTAGAGGGGGAGGATCACCTCCCTTGACCTGCTGGCCACGCTCCTTTTAATGCACGCCGGGATGCCATTGGCCCTCTTGGCCATGAGGGCACAGTGCTGGCTCATGGTCAACCTGTCGTCCACCAGGACCCCCAGGTCCATTTCATCAGAGCTCCTCTCCAGCAGGTCGTCCCCCAGCCTGTACTGATACTTTGGGTTGTTCCTTCTGAGGTACAGGACTCTACACTTGCTCTTATTAAATCTCATTTGGTTTCTTCCTGCCCATCTCTCCAGCCCGTCCAGGTCTCGCTGAATGGCAGCAGAGCCTTCTGGCTTATCAGCCAGAAAACAAACAGAAGCTCCTTGTCTTTACTACAGAATCTTGTACCAACACCTACACAGAATCCCTATTACTTTTTATTTAAGAATCTGTCTCTATCTCCTCCTTCCAAAGTGTGTCTGTTTCTCAGAGACTGGCTGAGCATCAGTCTGCTGATGGGAGGTGTTGATTGTTTACCTTTGCATCACTTTTTTTTTTTTCTTTTTTTTTCTTTCACATACTAAAAGGTCTTTATCTTGACCTACAAGTTTTTCTTGCTTTTGCTCTTCCACTTCCTCCCCTCACACGCCACTGTGGGAGAAAATGAGTAAGCAACTGTTGTGTGCTTACTGGTGCTGGCCAGGGTTAACCTATCACAGGTGGACAAAAGAGTTAGACTTTTTTTTGAGTGTCCTCTTGATATGGCACCATTAGGAATCCTGCAACTTTCAGCTGTTTGATATCAAGTGTGTAATTGCAGCTCCAGGAAAAACTGACATAATTTAAACAAGCTTGTACTGTAAGCTTGAGTATTGCAAACCTAATCCATTAAAAACTTTTCTCACTTTTAGTTTCAAAGTCTTGGAGCTTCACATTTCACTCTCTGCTATTCCAGAAGCTCAGAGTGAACCAGTGACCTATTTGGAACATACTGGCATGCTAAGAAGCATAGTCCTGTGTCCTGGTTTCAGTTAGCACAGAATTAATTTTCTTCCTAGTAGCTGGTGGAATGCTGTGTTTTGGCTTAGAATGAGAAGAGTGCTGATAACACCCCGATGCTTTAATTGTTGCAGAGCAGTGCTTATACTAAGCCAAGGACATCTCAGCCTTTGCTCTGTCCTGCCAACGGGCAGGCTGGGGGGTGCAGTAAGAGCTGGGAGGGGACAGACCCAGGACAGGTGACCCAAACTAGCCAAAGGGGTATTCCATACCATCTGACGTCATGCTAAACAATATATAGGGATGGCTAGCCGGGGGGAGGGGGCCGGACTGCTCGGGGTTAGGCTGGGCATCGGTCAGCGGGTGGTGAGCAATTGCATTGTGCATCACTTGTTTGTACATACTATTATTACTTTCGTATTATCACCATTGTATCATCATTATTATTATTATTATTATTATTTTCCTGTCTTATTAAACTGTCTTTATCTCAACTCACGGGCTTCACTTTCCATTTCTCTCCCCCGTCCCAGAGAGGGAGGGGGGAGGGTGAGCGAACGGCTGCGTGGTGTTTAGCTGCCAGCCGGGTTAAACCACGACAGTCTTTTTGGCGCCCAACGTGGGGCACGAAAGGTTGAGATAACGGCAGATCTGACCAGAGTGTGTTAAACTAAAATTGGTATAAGTATTAGACCTGCTTAATAGTCACTTGTCATAATGCTGATTGCTTTAATCTCAACTGTGCTGCGCCTGTTTTCCAAATTGAGTATTATAGCACGTTATTTTCCGTATGTGCTCTCTGTCATGTTGTTTATCCTCTCCGGGCCCTGGTTTCAGACCATTATGGTACTGTGTGTTGTATCAGTGGCTTATGAGATGATGAAATATCTGGCCATGACTCTAACCTGGTATTTGTACTCAGTAACATCTTCGATTCTATACTTTGGAAACTGTATTTTGGAAACTATTAGCAATTGTATCTGTTGCCTTTTTTCATTAGGGAGTCAATCTGTGGAGGGGAAAGGGGAAGATAATTTTTCTTACTTGATCACTCTCCCTTTCTCCTTCACCACCCCTGTACCCTCCTTGATCACTCTCCCTTCCTCCTTCACCACCCTCTTATCCTCCGAGTTTATTACAGTAGCTCTCCAAGATATTGAATATCCTTGGGATACTCAGACCAGCATAGTCCTGTTGTTCTGCCTCCTGAATGCACTTCAGGTTCTGCTTAAAGTTAAACAACTACTTAGGAAGCTCATCCGGAGATCTGCCCGGAGGCAGTATAGTTGTGGGTGGCAGGGAGTATGGGAGGATATGGGCAGGCATCTAGACCAGTTGGCACCCCCAGTGTTTTGGAAATTCACCCCTGAACAAGTGCAAAATCCTCAAAAACTGGCAGAATGCTTGAATAAAAGGTGTCGCGATTCGGGAAGTTCCAAAGTAACACAAATCATTGTAACATGCTGGGGCCTGGCTTACGCCTATCGAGCTGCCATGGATACTGCTATCAACTTAGTGACAGACCCTGCGGCCACTCCAAGTCCCGTGACAGATCCAACGGCCACTGTGACCCCTACGGTGGACTCTGCAGCCGCTCCAGTCCCAGCTTCTGCAGATGCTCCAGTCCCAGCTCCTGCAGCCACTCCAGTCCCAGCTCCTGCAGCCGCTCCAGTCCCAGCTCCTGCAGCCGCTCCAGTCCCAGCTCCTGCAGCCGCTCCAGTCCCAGCTCCTGAAGCCGCCCCAGTCCCAGTTCCTGCAGTCGCTCCAGTTCCAGCTCCGGCCGCTACTCCAGTCCCAGTTCCTGCAACTGCTCCAGTCCCAGCTCCTGAAGCTGCTCCAGCTCCAGCTCCTGAAGCCGCTCCAGCTCCAGCTCCTGCAGCTGCTCCAGTCCCAGTTCCTGCAGTCGCTCCAGTTCCAGCTCCGGCCGCTACTCCAGTCCCAGTTCCTGCAACTGCTCCAGTCCCAGCTCCTGAAGCTGCTCCAGCTCCAGCTCCTGAAGCCGCTCCAGCTCCAGCTCCTGCAGCTGCTCCAGTCCCAGTTCCTGCAGTCGCTCCAGTTCCAGCTCCGGCCGCTACTCCAGTCCCAGTTCCTGCAACTGCTCCAGTCCCAGCTCCTGAAGTCGCTCCAGCTCCAGCTCCTGAAGCCGCTCCAGCTCCAGCTCCTACTGCTGCTCCAGTCCCAGCTCCTGCAACTGCTCCAGCTCCAACTCCAGCTCCTGTAGCCGCTACAGCTCCGGTTCCTGCAACTGCTCCAGCTCCTGTAGCCGCTCCAGCTCCTGTGGCCGTGTCAGAGAAACGAGCTGTAGCAGTGCAAGTTGACCCTGCAGAGGGCATTCCAACCCCTGTGGCAGACCCTGTAACAAAGTCAGAGAAACGAGCAGTAGCAGTGCAAGCTGCCCCTGTAGAGAAGGTGAAAATATGGTATAGAAATTCAAGTCGTTTAGAACGCAGAGAGTCTTCTGCCAATCCAGGTAAGGCTTCTGCCAAAACTAAGTATAGAGATGACGAAGATGATGACGACGCTGGGCCGTCAAGGATTCAGGAGGAGGAAGATGAGGATGCCGAAAGAGCAACAGTAACTACCCGAAGCCTAAACGAGCGCGAGCTACGAGATGTGCGAAAAGATTTTGGTCGCTGTATAGGTGAGCAGCTTGTCACCTGGCTGCTCCGGTGCTGGGACTCTGGAGCCAATTGTGTGGAATTAGACGGCAGGGAAGCCAAGCGGCTGGGATCCCTTGCTCGAGACGCCGGCATTGACAAAGCAATTGCAGATGGAGCACGACCCACCAGCCTCTGGAGGCGTCTCCTCTCAGCTGTGAGGGAAAGGTATCCCTTCAAGGAAGATATTTTATGTCTACCAGGCAAGTGGACCACTATGGAGAAGGGAATCCAGTACCTGAGGGAATTAGCCGTACGGGAAGTGATTTATGAGGATCCAGACCTCAAACAAACATCCACAGATCCAGATGAAGTCAAGTGTACACGACCCATGTGGCGGAAGTTTGTACGGAGTGCACCATCATCATATGCCAGCTCATTGGCAATAATGGCCTGGAAAGAGGATGAGGAACCCACAGTGGGTGAAGCGGCTAAACAACTCCGGCAGTACGAAGAAAGTCTCTCCTCTTCCTTACAGGCCTGCGTCTCAGCTGTGGAGAAACTTTCTGAAAAGGTTCACCAACTTGAAGAGAATCTATTGTCCTCCCCACCTGAACCAACCAGTGCCCACCGACCAAAGGAGAACACTTGGGAGAAACTTTCTGAAAAGGTTCACCAACTTGAAGAGAGATTATTCTCCTTCGCACCTGTACAAAGCAGTGTCTCAGCTGTCAGGGGTAGGCGTTCACCCACACAAGGAAGACGATATGGTGGGTACTCACCCCGTGCCACCCTGTGGTTTTACTTACGAGACCATGGAGAGGACATGAGAAAGTGGGATGGAAAATCTACCGCGACCCTAGAGGCACGGGTACGTGAGTTGCAAAAGAAAACAATCAGGAAAAAGGGATTCTCCGAAAAGTTTGCTGCTCCAACTTCCAGCAGACAGTCCTTCAAACACAGAAACGAGGAAGATTCTGACCAGGATTAGGGGGGCCCTGCCTCCAGCCAGGGGGAGGAAAGGGACAATCGAGTTTATTGGACTGTGTGGATTCGATGGCCTGGCACATCACGCGCACAGAAGTATAAGGCTTTAGTAGACACCGGTGCACAATGTACTATAATGCCATCGAGCTATAAAGGACCAGAGCCCATCTATATTTGTGGAGTGACAGGGGGATCTCAGCAGTTGACTGTATTGGAGGCTGAAGTGAGTCTGACTGGGAATGAGTGGGAAAAGCACCGCATTGTGACTGGTCCGGATGCTCCATGTATCCTTGGCATAGACTATCTTAGAAGAGGATACTGCAAGGACCCAAAAGGGTTCCGGTGGGCTTTTGGTATTGCTGCCTTAGAGACAGAGGGCATTAAACAATTATCTACCTTGCCTGGTCTCTCAGAGGACCCTTCTGTTGTGGGGTTGCTGAGGGTCGAAGAACAGCAAGTGCCAATTGCTACCACAACTGTGCACCGGCGGCAATATCGCACCAACCGAGACTCCCTGATTCCCATCCATAAGCTAATTCGTCAATTGGAGAGCCAAGGAGTGATCAGCAAGACTCATTCACCTTTCAATAGTCCCATATGGCCAGTGCGAAAGTCTAATGGCGAGTGGAGACTAACAGTGGACTATCGCGGCCTGAACGAAGTCACGCCACCACTGAGTGCTGCAGTGCCGGACATGCTGGAACTTCAGTATGAACTTGAATCGAAGGCAGCCAAGTGGTACGCCACAATTGATATCGCTAATGCATTTTTCTCCATCCCTCTAGCAGCAGAGTGCAGGCCACAATTTGCCTTCACTTGGAGGGGAGTCCAATATACCTGGAATAGGCTGCCCCAGGGGTGGAAACACAGCCCTACCATTTGCCATGGGCTGATCCAGTCTGCACTAGAGCAGGGGGAAGCTCCTGAACACCTGCAGTACATCGATGACATTATTGTGTGGGGTGACACAGCAGAGGAAGTTTTCGAGAAAGGGAAGAAAATAGTCCAAATCCTTCTGAAAGCCGGTTTTGCCATAAAACAAAATAAAGTCAAAGGACCTGCACGGGAGATCCAGTTTTTAGGAATAAAATGGCAAGATGGACGTCGTCAAATCCCAATGGATGTGATCAACAAAATAACAGCTATGTCTCCACCAACTAACAAAAAAGAAACACAGACTTTCCTAGGTGTTGTGGGGTTTTGGAGAATGCACATCCCAAATTACAGTCTGATTGTAAACCCACTCTACCAAGTAACTCGTAAGAAGAATGAGTTTGAATGGGGCCCTGAACAACGACAAGCCTTTGAACAAATCAAGCAGGAAATAGTCCATGCAGTAGCCCTTGGGCCAGTTCGAACAGGACCAGATGTAAAGAATGTGCTCTACACTGCAGCCGGGGAGAACGGCCCCACCTGGAGCCTCTGGCAGAAAGAACCTGGGGAAACTCGAGGTCGGCCTCTGGGGTTTTGGAGTCGGGGATACAGAGGATCTGAGGCCCGCTATACTCCAACTGAAAAGGAGATATTGGCAGCATATGAAGGAGTTCGATCTGCTTCGGAGGTGGTCGGTACTGAAGCGCAGCTCCTCCTAGCACCCCGATTACCGGTACTAGGCTGGATGTTCAAGGGAAGGGTCCCCTCTACGCATCATGCAACTGATGCTACATGGAGCAAGTGGGTTGCACTGATTACTCAGCGGGCTCGAATAGGAAACCCCAGTCGCCCAGGAATATTGGAAGTGATCATGGACTGGCCAGAAGGCAAATACTTTGGGATATCATCAGAGGAGGAGGTGGGTCGTGCTGAAGAAAGCCCCACTGTACAACCAGTTGCCAGAGAATGAAAAGAAATATGCCCTGTTCACTGATGGGTCCTGTCGTATTGTGGGGAAGCATCGGAGATGGAAGGCTGCTGTATGGAGTCCTACGCGACGAGTTGCAGAAGCTGCTGAGGGAGAAGGTGAATCGAGTCAGTTTGCAGAAGTGAAAGCCATTCAGCTGGCTTTAGACATTGCTGAACGAGAAAAATGGCCAGTTCTCTATCTCTACACCGATTCATGGATGGTAGCAAATGCCCTGTGGGGATGGTTACAGCAATGGAAGCAAAACAACTGGCAGCGTAGGGGCAAACCTATCTGGGCTGCTGCATTGTGGCAAGATATTGCTGCTCGGGTAGAGAACCTGGCTGTGAAAGTACGCCACGTAGATGCTCATGTGCCCAAGAATCGGGCTACTGAAGAACATCAAAACAACCAGCAGGTGGATCAGGCTGCTAAGATTGAAGTAGCTCAGGTGGACCTGGATTGGCAGCATAAAGGTGAATTATTTATAGCCCGATGGGCCCATGACACCTCAGGCCATCAAGGTAGAGATGCAACATACAGATGGGCTCGTGATCGAGGGGTGGACTTGACCATGGACGCTATAGCACAGGTTATTCATGACTGTGAAACATGTGCTGCAATCAAGCAAGCCAAACGGTCAAAGCCTCTTTGGTATGGAGGACGATGGCTGAAATATAAATATGGAGAGGCCTGGCAGATTGATTACATCACACTCCCTCAAACTCGCAATGGCAAGCGCCACGTACTTACAATGGTGGAAGCAACCACCGGATGGCTGGAAACATATCCTGTGCCTCATGCTACCGCCCGGAACACCATCCTGGGCCTTGAAAAGCAAGTCCTATGGCGACATGGCACCCCAGAAAGAATAGAATCAGACAATGGGACTCACTTCCGAAACAACCTTATAGACACTTGGGCCAAAGAACATGGTATTGAATGGGTGTATCACATCCCCTATCATGCACCAGCCTCCGGGAAAGTTGAACGATACAATGGCCTGTTAAAGACTACCTTGAAAGCAATGGGCGCTGGGACGTTCAAAAACTGGGATACGCATTTGGCAAAGGCCACCTGGTTAGTCAATACTAGGGGATCTACCAACCGAGCTGGACCTGCCCAATCAAACCTGTTACGTACTGTAGATGGGGATAAAGTTCCTGTAGTGCATGTAAAAAATATGCTGGGTAAAACAGTCTGGGCTACTCCTGCCTCAGGAAAAGGCAAACCTATTCGTGGAATTGTTTTCGCTCAGGGACCTGGATATACTTGGTGGGTAATGCAAAAGAACGGAGAGGTCCGGTGTGTACCTCAAGGAGATTTAATACTGGGTGAGAATAGCCCATGAACTGAATTGCACCGTGTTAAATAGTATATTATACTGTATATTATCACTACCATGATTACTATAGGTGACTAATTAGAATGTATGGAAAAGAGTGTAACCTGAGCATGACATAAATGGTATGGAATAAGGGGTGGATAGATGTCCTGGTTTCAGTTAGCACAGAATTAATTTTCTTCCTAGTAGCTGGTGGAATGCTGTGTTTTGGCTTAGAATGAGAAGAGTGCTGATAACACCCCGATGCTTTAATTGTTGCAGAGCAGTGCTTATACTAAGCCAAGGACATCTCAGCCTTTGCTCTGTCCTGCCAACGGGCAGGCTGGGGGGTGCAGTAAGAGCTGGGAGGGGACAGACCCAGGACAGGTGACCCAAACTAGCCAAAGGGGTATTCCATACCATCTGACGTCATGCTAAACAATATATAGGGATGGCTAGCCGGGGGGAGGGGGCCGGACTGCTCGGGGTTAGGCTGGGCATCGGTCAGCGGGTGGTGAGCAATTGCATTGTGCATCACTTGTTTGTACATACTATTATTACTTTCGTATTATCACCATTGTATCATCATTATTATTATTATTATTATTATTTTCCTGTCTTATTAAACTGTCTTTATCTCAACTCACGGGCTTCACTTCCATTTCTCTCCCCCGTCCCAGAGAGGGAGGGGGGAGGGTGAGCGAACGGCTGCGTGGTGTTTAGCTGCCAGCCGGGTTAAACCACGACATCCTGCTTCATTCTTTTTTTTTTTTTTTTTTTTTCTTTTTTTCTTTTTTTCCTTCACTTGTTGAAAAATTTCTTTTGGTGGTTTTGGTGGTAGAAACAGATAGTAATAAGTAAATAAATGTTGTAAACACCCATGTTCTTTTCTCATCTTCACCATCTAAATGATAATGTCATAGAAATAATAAAGTAGATGTTTCCAAATATATGCACACTTGTCCAACTTTAAATGAAAAAAAAAAAAAAATGTTGCTATTTGGGCAAGTTTAAACATACTGAGGTTCATCATGGATGACTGGTTTTCCTACATTCCTGTTTTTCAAGATTAAGAGATCTGCTTGCCATAAAAAAAAAAAATAAATAAAATAAAATAAAATAAAATAAAATAAAATAAAATAAAATAAAATAAAATAAAATAAAATAAAATAAAATAAAATAAAATAAAATAATAGAAGTAACAGAATGAGAAAATAATATTCAGCATGTAAAATGTCTGGACTATCAAGCTAGTTAACCCCCTGAAGGGTTTAACTTACATTTTCTGTGCACTACTATCAAGACAAAAATCAGAGCACAAATGACCTGGGCTTAAACCAATCATTAAGATAAAATTTCACCACTTGCAAAGCAAACAATATCTGGCAGGTGGCAGGTACTGGAGAATAAGTAGTAATCTTTTTGGAAAACTGCATTTGCCAAGTGATTGCCAGACTGTGTGGCCTCAGCTGTCAGCAGTAGATTTTCAAGAGATAAAGTACAATAAAATAATAATTAAATAACAAAACAAAGTGAATCCATGCTTTACTGAAGAATTGTAGCTGGCATTTAAAACACACAAGCTGTCCAAAAGACAACTCCAGCTGTAGAAACATTAGTATTCACATGGCTCCTTGCATGTACACATGCACATCCTATCAAGTGCTACTGAGTTCTCTAGGTACTGCAGTTTTTATATCAATTTTTGAGTGAACTAATATAATGAAAATAAACGAATGCCATAAATGTATAAGTATTAATGGCTTATTTAACTTTATTTTTTATGATAGTAATCATGATGTTCTGTGACATTATCTCAAATTACTGCAGTCATATAAATATAAGCTCACTACACTATGTGGTGTATTTAAGTGTGTTAGTATTTTATTTTTGTTTCAAAAATATTGATACATGTAATTTTAGGTGCTGATGTATGTAATGTCTTAGCGAAATAAAATCTCAAGTATTTGGGGAACTAAATTTTCTATTCATAAATATCTGGTCTTTTAGACTGCATTTAAGTTCTCAAAACTATTTTTCTCTGTCCCTGACAATTTTAATAATTTCACTAAAGATATTTCCAGAAACGAAGCTCTGGACTTTGTGACAGCTATGTGAACTATTGAGCTATGTGAACTCAAAGGCAAATTCTGTGCTGATTTTTCAAGCAAGGTCTGTCTGCATATATGGTTTGATTCATGTTTGAAGTTCTGACCTTAGAATGAGAAACTGGAATGGAATAAGTATGGTGGAAAAAAAAAAATAAAAATAAGATAAGTTGATATGTTTTGGCACAGAAAACTCTTCTGCTAAGCCACAACCTGAGGTTTATCCTTCTCCCCATTAGTTTTTACAACTAATAACCATAAAGATGTTCTGATGTATGAGCTGACTTAATAACCCTGGGGGAAACATCACAAATCACAAAAGAAGTCCAAACCAGTTCAAGATTATTTTGCCAATTATTTTGCTATACAGACAAAATCTCATGAATCTCAATTATTTGGCTCCTTCTGAATACAAGGGTAGCTATCTGTAAAGGATTGCCAACAGTTTTGTCTAGGTATCTAAGTATTAGTCTGTGTATTTTTACTCATTTCTGATTGTCTGAGTTAGTGGATACTAATTTCATGGGTAGCTAAAGTTCAATTTAACAAAGCACTTAAGTGTACAATTAGTAAGCAAGTGTTTATTGTCATTGATTATATCAAAGGAATCATATGAATATTTAAAACTGAGGTTATTTTCTGCTCAGCTTTGCTGAATGGTGCCAAATTTTGCATGATCCAGCTTCAATTCAGCAGATTCACTGTTATTCAACAAAATAGAGAGCAATGTGCATAACTGAAAATAAGTTCCGGAATTTCCCTGACACAAAATTAGTTGACTTTATAAAACTACGTTTTTCACTGATCAATTTTTAAAAGTAATTTAAAGCATCACAAGTCTATGGAGGCTTATATCAGTATCCTGGACCCATTTAAAATCTGCCTTATAATGACCATCCTTATGTCAAAGTACAGAGCATTTTGAATTTTGATATTAGAATTATGCCGTGATAGTATGTAATAAATAGATGTCAGAATCAAGACTTGAGGAAGTGTTAATGAGTCTGTTCTCAGCACAATTTCCACAAGCAATCATGAATTCTCAGCATTTTCAAAAAAATACTTTTTAAGTACGACACAAAGTCCAGCCATAACACTGAAATATTTCATTTTGATTTGAGTGGTTATTGTCCATACTTAGGTAGATAATAATTTAGGAAATACTAAAAATAATAATAATAAAATAAAATAAATAAAAACTCTTTTAAATCAAGTTGCTATAGATTTTCTATGTCTTGATGATAATTGGCTGCCCAAAACTGTTAGCATAATACCATGAAACTTTTGCTAACCACTATCACTGCTCTTATCATTTCTGAAAACTTGGTGCATTTTCCTTTCTTCTTAACAAAATATTTCTGATAATTGAATCCAGAAGACTAGGAAGCATTAGGAAGCATTTCATGTTTGTTTAATCAGACTTTTTTTTTTTTTTTTTTTTTTTTTTATGAGATTCAGCTATCAATTCAACAAAGAATTCAACAATAACTTTGTATTTGTAACATCAAAGCATTCAAGAATAACTTTGTGTTTGTGACATCAAAAAAAACCACACACCCCATAAGGCTGTGGCTTAGATATTAGCTAAGTCAGAAGACAGTCTTCTTTTGACACACCAAATTGCTGGAATTTTTTCACATTATGATAAAACAAGATGATTTCAATATTGCAACACTAGATGTCATCACATCATGGTACAACATGGTGAAGTGATATTTAAACTCTTACCAGAGTAAGGATGAGTGAGTAATTCAAAACTAATAACTTATTCACTGTTTTTGTTGTTGTTGTTGTTGTTATTTTTGTCCAAAAATAGTCTGCCAGTTTCTTCATGTTTTGTAACCTATCACATAATTATTAACTGTTCATTGTAAACTTCAAAATTCAGTTATTGATTAAAGAGTGTTACTTTAACACTCTTTTAACACTAATTTATTTAACAATAGAATAAACTGGTGAACAATAAAGACAAATGAAAATCAAAGCTGACAGAAATGGAAGTCTGCTACTAAATTAAAATTTCCAGTGTAATTTTAATTTCCATTTAAAAATATTTCAAATAAATATTAATATACATTTATATTAATTCATGTTAGTTCTTTGGCTTTCTGTAAAATATTATTTAAAACAGAAGTAACAAATTTCCTTGAAATCAATTTCTACCACTATACCAGTACAGTAAAAAAAAAAAAAAAAAAAAGTAGATTTTGATCTATAAATAATGAATTCCTAATAATTATCATCCTATCATCCTTCAGGTTTACACTTTTCAGTACAACTGCATTCCATAACTTATGCGTTCTTGCATACATGCTCATGTGACTTTATTAGAAATGACCTTGTTTATGCTGGGCCTTAACTGAGCCTTGTATCAAGCTGCTGAAAATTCAGGTCTCTTCTCTTAAGTTTTATTACATGATAATGTGAAAAATGCAGTGCCTTTTTTAAATTATTTCTGAGGATGAGCTCAGGTGATCTGCAATCCCTAGAACAGCATTTAGCAGCTACTTTCTTCAGCTGTGCTAACTTTGTTGTACATTTTGGTCTAGAAAATAGGATGCCACTTTCTGGTGCTCAGTCTGCTTAATAATAGTTGAATAATTATTATTTTAAAATTCTCTCCCACTCAGAAACGTACTTTCCTGTACTTTGAAGGCACGGGAAATCTCCAGAGATTTTTAGCTACCTTTCCTCTCTTCACACTTTCCTTCTCTTCTCTACCACTTCATGTTCTTGCATAGGGAACTAAAAAGGGAAAATTCTTAGTTCCATAAATTTAGGTAAATCTATTGAAAAGAGATTTTAATCCCAAGAAATCAAATATTGAAAGGAACATTTACAAAATTATTGCAGCATTTACTTTAAAGGCAACTATATGTGCTTCCTTTCCATTTAATAACACCAGCATTACAGATCAAGGCTTATCCCATACTTTTATAATTTTAGCCTGATTTGCACCAAATTATGTTCTGCATGACAGACTGAAAAACAGTCTCAGTCCAGACCAGACCTTGGTTGGGGTGCTTTCCAAGTAGGCCCCTGATTTCTTGGATGACTTGTCTACCAACACCTCTGTTTTAAAAGAAAAATGAAATTAACCTTCTCAAATGCAGGTGCCAGAAAAACAAAACAAAACAAAACAAACAAACAAACAAACAAACAAAACACAGACAAAGCAGAGATTTTGAATGCCTTCTTCACGTCTGTCTTCAACATCAATGATGGGTTCTAGAACCCCTGGAGCCCTGAGTTAGAGGACCACGACTGTGGTAACAATAAACTCCCAGCCAACCCCAAACTTGTGTGGGATTTGCTGCTCCACCTGAATGCATGCAAGTCTATGTTGCCCAACAGTATTCAGCCCAAGGTACTCAGAGAACTGTCTGATGCAAGACTTCTCAATTATTTTTCAGTGGTCTTGGGAATTTGGAGAGGTCCCAGTTGACTGGAAGCTGGCAAACATTGTTCCAATTTTCAAGAAGGTCAAGAAAGAAGACTCTGGTAATTACAAGCCTGCACTTCAGTGCCTGGTAAAATTATGGGATTATTCTGGGAATTATTGAAAAACATTTGAAGAACAATAAGGTCATTGGTCACAGCCAAGACAGGTTCACAAGGAGAAAGTCCTGTTTAACAAACTTAATTTCCTTTTATGACAAGGTCACCCACTTAGTTGACCCAGTTGATGTAATCTTTTTGGATTTCAGAAAAGCTTTCAATACTGTTTCTTACAATAGCCTTCTGGACAAAATGTCTAGTATACAGATAGACAAATAAATATTACAATGGATAAACAATTAGATGGTGTATTGGGCTCAAAGAGTTATAGTAAATGGGTTGGCAGCCAGTCTCTAGCGGTGTTCCCCAAAGCTCCATTTATGTTTTCATACATTTCTTAGGTGCAGGACTCGAATGCATACTAAATAAGTTTGCAGACTAAGTTGGGAAGAGCTGTTGGCTCTCCCAGAGGTTAGGCTTGTCAAAGAGATCTTGACAAATTAGCAGGATGGACAATCAGCAACTTCATGACATTTAACAAGTGTTTTATTCTGCACCTGGGATAGGGCAACCCCATCTATGCAACATATAGATGGGGGGATGAGAGGTTGGAGAGCAGCACTGTGGAAATGACTTGAGGAGTTCTGGTTGACTGCAAGTTGAATATGTGTCAAGAGTGTGCCTTGCCAACTAAAAGGGCAAACTGTACCCTGGGTGCATCAGGCATGGTATTGCTAGGTGGTCAAGGGAAGGGATTGTCCTGCTCTACCCAACACTGGTGTAGCCTCAGCTTGTACTGGGTACAGTATTGGGCATCACAATATAAAAACAAAAAGCTACTAGAGCACGTCAAAAAAAAGGGTTATGAAGATCTAGATCTAGATCTAGAAAGATCTAGAAGACAAGACGTATGAGGATTGGCTGAAGTCACTTTGTTCAGCCCTGAGAAGAGCAAACTGAGGGGAGGCCTCATGGCTGCCTGCAGCTCCCTCACAAGGGGAGTGGAGGGGCAGGCACTAAGCTCTGCTCTCTGGTGACAGTGACAGGTCTCAAGGGACTGACATTGACTGCCAGGGGAGAGTCAGGCTGGATATTAGGAAAAGATTCTTCAGTGAGAGGGTGGTAGGTCACTGAAACAGGCTCCCCAGGTCAGTGGTCATGGCAGAGAGCCTGCTGGAGTTCAAAAAGCATTTGGACAATGCTCTCAGACATATGGTCTGATTTTTGGGTGGTGCTCTGTGGAGCTGTGAGTTGGACTTGATGATCCTTGTGGGTACCTTCCAACTCAGGATATTATATGATCCTATGAAATTCAGATTATGAATCTTAGTCTCAGTCAGGGAAGACTTCAGGGAAGGCTTTCCCTTCTACTTTTCAGAAGACCTTGCAGCAGAAGCTAAGGTGAATTATATGCTTAATGTTATTATTCCATTATTATCAATAGAGAAATGGAAATATACAACTGAGAGAGTTCACTGCCTTTTTCTAACAACGTCTCCTATCCAGTCAGAAGACAAGATAAAAAAGAATCTGCTTAATTATTTTTAGCAAGCAATATATTCCTTTATACTTTAATAAAAATTCAATTAAAGGAATATATTTTTACTAATTCACCTACTACTGAAAGTCACTTAATAAACATTTTATTCAAAAAATGAATAGAGAAACTATGCTAGCTGCTTGATGTTTTCACGTTTTGTCACCTGATTGCCTAAAACCTTTAGATTTGTTATTCCAGTAACCATTTTTGAAGCTGCATATAAATAATGTATTTAAATTGTTACAATTTCAGGAATTCAAAAACATGCTATTTATGGCTCTTCAAGATACAAACCTTTGTTCCCAGTCAACACAGAGGGGAATAATTGTCTTTATGGTCATCAGGTATAGAAGGTAGTTCTCTCACTACTGCTCTAAAAAGAGAAGAAAACAACCATTTTATCAGCCTGAATCTTATAGTTTACTGCAATAACAATTTGTAACTATCTGCCATTAAACTCTTCTTATGTCTTTGAGCATTGACAGATTTTTGGAAAACTGGATGACAGTCATATGAACTCTTAAAATAGTAGCTGAAGGATGAGAAAAAATATAGAGCCCAATCCTGCCATGGAAACTGTGTGGGTGCAAGGCTATTACAACTCGTCTCTGTCTGCAAGACACTAACACTGAAAGAAAGGAGAAAAGAATCAATTCACAGAAAGAAATTCTTATTCATGATAAAATTTAGAATGATAGCCAGTTTTTGTAGGAACCTTATGTTAGAAATATGAGAGAATACCTTCATAAGTGTTTCTGCGCATACTGTTATTGTATGTACAGACTTAGCCCTCCAGGAGTTTCCAGTTTGATTGCACTTCATGCACTGTTTCAACTTTACAGCTATCATTTTAGTCAAGCAGAAAAATCCTTGTATTGAGTATTTAACTATTTAATATTACAATATTGAAATACCATAAAACATTCCTATAATGATTGTTTCATCTGCTTTCTTACAGGGAATTTAGCTGATGACAAATTTATAGATGCAGTTGTGTTGAATTTATTACTATTATTTAATAAACATCTGCTGATGGGTTTTGATTTCACCTATGAGTCTTTTACCTTTAAAGAGCTGAGATCATATATGGCTCCTGTCATTTGCCAGTGAAAGGAGTGTGAAGAGGATGGTGTTACTAAAGGCCAGAAAACAGATTTCTGAGAGCCATTACTTATATGCATATAAGGGCTACTGTTGTTGTAATTCTGTATGGAATCAGACATGGGTTAAAAGCACTATGGAACATAATTTTGAATGCAGTGAACAAGAGTTGACATCAATGTTGCCATATTTTTATTAAGTTTCTGTGAAATAATAGAAGCTGAATTATTTAGTTGTTTATATATGAAAGTAAAGATCTTTTGATTCAGAACTGCTAGTTTTTCTCTTAGAGCTAATCTATAAATGAAAACTATTTTATTGCAATACATTTTTGAAAAAAAAAAAAAAAGAAGAGCATATTTCATCTTCTAGATAAATTTTAAATTGATTTTAATTACTATTTTGTGGATTTCATTATTAATATACTGTTGCTAATATTAGTATGTTTAATATACTAATTAAAGATATATTAATATACTGTTATCCAAGTGCTTTTATTCTACAAGCTTTTATCACATACATTTGTGTTTTCATCTTGGGAATAAGATGCATAACCTTTTCAAGACTCTTGCTATACAGCTTGCTCTCCAGGGAAAAAAAGGGCACCATGTATACATATGTAAGGCATACATATGTAAGGTAAACAATAGTAATTGTATTGCATGAAGTAATTTTATATTTTACTGTGCTATTAATCCATCTTTTTACAGACAACAAGCCAATATTCATTCTTTTACTTATTTCCACTGTGGTAATGGTGGGCTAATTTAGCCCACATTAGAAACAGGTCATCATAATTTTCCTCATTTCATTCTCTGGAAAACCTTTCCTTACCTGCCTGAGAGTTACTGTATAGCTCCTTTCACTGATAAGTTTCCACACATGCTCTACCAATAATGTGGGATGATATGATCTAGGACAAGAAAACCATTATTACCCAACAATTTAAGAGTGTTTAGTAGCATTTTTACTCTTCCTTTCTGAGAAGAATATAAGTATTATTCTTCTTTGCTACAAAGAGTCAGCTATTACTCAAGGGGAAACAAGATCCAGGTTAAACAGGTCAGCTTTAAACTTTAGCATTCCATTGAAGACATGCTAGGTGGACAACTTGCCCTATAACATTCCTTCTTATACTGCTTGTAGGATTTGAACTCAATAGAGGTAAATAAATAAAATAAATTATATAATTCAAAAATCTGAGTAAATAGCATGTAGAAAAATTAAGATGTAGCCTTATGTAAATAGCAAAGAGAATAACTTCCTAAGGCATATCAGAACTATGTAAAACCTCCAAGAGTAGCATACAGAAAACCTAGATAAAATATAAAATATTTTATCCTCTCTAAAATATAGAAGGGAAAACAAACAAACAAAACAAAACAACAAACAAACAAACAAACAAACACAACGAACACCACCAAAGATGATTGACCTAAATTGCAAGAAGATAGTGTTGACTTCTCATTGACCTTTCTCCAAGAGGAGCTAAGAAGAAAGGAAAAAAGTTAAGATATCTGCAGCTCTCATATTAGTGGTGTGTGAATATAGTGGTAGTGGCTGTAGCAGTAAATAACTTACCTTGCTACAATGAACACAAAATGAATCCTGTTCTGTACTGTGGAAAAGAATAAATAAGCAGGTTAAATATACAACAGAATGCAATAAAGATATTGAAATGAAAGACATTAACACTGATTTCTCATAAGGACAAAAGTGAATGTTCCATACTTTCTTCCTTCTTTTACTCTTCTTTACATTCCCTATTTGTTTTTGTTATAAATGTCAGACAGATACTTATTTAAATATTTTGAGATTCTGGGATGGCAGAATTCCTAACACTAAAAGAAACATAATCTTTAATGGGAATATTCTTCATTTTTTCTTCTATGATAAAAAGAAAATAAAAAATGTTCAGGCCTACTATTGTAGCTCCAGTCAAGGTTGATATGAGCAATATGTGTAGATTTATACAAAGAGTAAGTGATTTATAAAGAAAATGAGAATAAGTCTCATGAGGAAAGTGTGGCTCACCACCTTTTGGGTGTCATTGGTGAGAAGTGGGTATATTTTTAGTCAATGTTGTATAGTAAGTATGAAATGCGAGAGCGTGCCTCACTCAAACTCCATGTTCTGTGTCTCATTTTCTGTTTCTTGCTTCTTAAATGTTTTCCTTCCTGCCTCTCACTCTCAGGGTTGTTTTGTGGCTAACGGAATAGATTCAGTAAACTATGGCTGATATAATCATGCTCTACTTGTTCCATAGATTCTTCATGTTTACATCTAGATCAACTGTCTGATCGAGTAGCAATAAAGACATCAACTCACACTGAAAGTTCCTGCTAAGTTAATGAGACTAAATTAAAAAAAAAAAAAAAAAAAATGGACATCAACTAGAAGTGGTTTTGTCTTTCCCTTTGCCCGATAATATTAAGGAGCAGTTTCTGAACTCTGTGGGAGCTTACACTATAAAGCAGCACCTTGCACAGCTTGTACAGAGCCATGTTGTCTGTTGATGTAATCACCATGCCGGAACTAATTAAGGTCAGAATGACATTTTCTATGTAAGACAACTGCAAAGTTCCATACAGAAGACCAAACTACAACTGATCAGAAAACTTCTTGGCCTAAATGTCTTTTCATACACAAGGACAGATCTGTCCCACTTTTCTGAAGCATAGGAAATGTATTTTTTCCTTCCAGCTCTGAGAAAATAAATTAGAACAATGCAATCTGTGCATGCTGATTTGTGATATGAAGGCAACTATCATTTAGGAATGTCATGTTCTTAGTTTACCCTTTGTCCTTACATGACGACAAATTATGGCATGGGCATTTAAAATGCACAAGGATGGTGGGACATTTTAATATTTTAAGACATAAAATCATTAATTTTCAAAAAAAAAAAAAAAAAGGCTGAAGGGAGATTATCAGTTTCATATATATATATATATATATAAATATATAAAAAAATGTAGCAGTGTCTATGTGAAAAAACTACTGGGCATTTGCTCTTCCACCCTGTCAGTTTCACTGTTCATCAGTAGTCTGGGCTGCTTTCACTGATGCAAGAAAGGGACTTTGTAACAGCCTAGAAAGGGAACATGACTAAGCAATGCTTGGATTATAGACTAGGTTGGTAATACATAGTAAAGTAAAACAAACAAGCAAACAAAAAAAACACAGGTGTATACATTTGTTTATGCAGAAGTAGGAATAAAATCACTTCTCAGCTGATTCCTTACCAATGCATTATTCCACAGTGGAAATAATACGATTTTAAGACCTTAAACTTTTCTTACAAGTTTTACTGAAATAAATTTTAGAGAAGAGAGAAGGGAACTCATTGAAAGTCTATATTTTTGAGTGATATCAAATAAAACTAAGTACAACAGTTTTCATGTAACATTACCATTGTTGACATGATTTTTGTTTTATTTGTTTGGATGGTTTTCTTCTTCTGGCATTTTCAGGGAGAGAGAGAGGAAGAGGGAGAGGGAGAGGGAGAGGGAGAGGGAGAGGGAGAGGGAGAGGAGAGTTGTGTATTGCTTCATGACCTAGTGACTTATAAAAAATATTAAATATTAAAATATTTTTGGTTACTTCACAAGAGTTTCTATTTTACAGAATGGAAGTGCTTCATAGATCTTCAGATGGGGGACAATAACAGTGGGAGAAAAAAAATCAAAAGACTCAGAATAAGATAACTAAAAAGGGAGGGGGAGGGGTGGAGAGAAGAAGAGAGAAAATCGAGGAGGTATTATTTTTGTTGTTGGAGGTGTCGGTTTCTTGTTTTATGGTGGAAGATCAGACTATGCATCTAATAGACACTGAAGTGTTATCAAAGGTAGACTGAAATACATTTTTGGTCTCTATTATTTAACCTCTATTTTAGCTTTCAGACTAATCCTGAGCCAGTTCTGATGGTCTTATTCAATATCTTTATTGACAATATTAAGAATAAAACTTGTTTGCAAACTGTTGCATGTAACAATTCATAATTAATGATGCAGGTCGGCTAAGTTACACTTTCTCACTCTCATAAGTATGATGGAATAATTTAAAACCAGAGTCAGCAATCTTTGGTGCCTCGCTGAAATTAGAGTCTGAGTCTTCTGGGTTGCAGATCCTGCATCTTACAAGTGAGAGGGTCTCTCGGCCTTTACTGATTATAAAGCTGCATGGTCACTCATTCTATGCAATTTGTCGAGACGCCTTCTTACAGATTTCTGAGTTTATTTAAACTTTAATTTCTATCTAAATAAATGATGAAACTGTTTACAACATAGGGAACAGAGAACTCACAAATATACAATTTACATAAGGAATATGAATGCATATTTAGAAAGAAATGTAACTGAGCAGAACAGATGCATGAGAAAAAAACTTACCTTACTCTGGAGTCTTTGCTCCCAGTATTTTGCCATCTTTTGGTCCTCACAGAAAACCCCCTTCAACCTAACAGCCCTTCCACCCCGGCTCTACAAGTTATATGATAGTGCAAGCTATCCACTAGTTTCCTTCAGTGACTGGTATTTTTTAAGGGAGTGTCAATAACTGGTGATGGGAGTTGTGCACATGGAAATACAAACTATGCATAGTTTGCTTTGGCCTCTTGTCACATTATTTTTATTTTATCTTTTTGTGTCTATGTGTTCATATAACATCACTGGAGAGGTTTAGACTAAGACTGTCAGAGAAAATTCTATTTCAAGGGAGGATGCTAGATATAAGAAATAATTAGGATGTAAGAAAACTAAATCAAAACAGACTAATTTACAAAGCACCAACCTTAGCTGTTAAATGATGGCCTACACTGAATCATCTCTGAACCACTCTCTTTGAAGTTCACCACAGAGAGAAGTAATAGACTGTTAAAGGAATTTTGATTTAGCCAAGGATTTGCTGCTCTGCTGGTGACTGATATCTGATAAGCAGGAAATCTGCACTACGCTTCAAGTTGTGGGTTCTTACTTTCAATCAGATGAGGTCATTCTATACACAAGTGTTGTGGGTTAACCCTGGCAGGCAGCTCAGCCTCACACAGCTACTTGCTCATTGCCCCTAGGTGAGATGTGGGAGAGAATCAGAAAGATAAAAGTGCTTGGTCTCATGGGTTGAGACCAAGACAGTTCACTAGGCAAACCAAGAGATTCACACAAGCACAGCAGAACAAGGAACCCATTTGCTGCTTCCCATTGGCAGACAGGGGTTCAGACACCTCCAGGAGAGCAGGGTTTATCCTGCAGCACAACTCCTTGGGAAGACAAATGCCATCACCCCAGCATCTCCCCTGCCTCCTTCTTTCCCCCAGCTGCTATTGCTGAGCACGGTGCCACATGTTGTGGGACATCCCTTTGGGCAGCCTGGGCCAGCTGTCCTAGTCGTGTTCCCTCCCAGCTCCTTGGGCACCCCCAGCCTCCTTACTGGCTGGGCAGCACCAGGAGCAGGAAAGGCCTTGGTTCTGTGAGAACTGCTCTTTGACAACTGAAACATCCCTTTGATATCACCCCTGTTTTCATAACAAATCCAAAACACAGCATTGTGTGAGCCTCTACAAAGAAAATTAACTCTGTCGCAGCCAAAACCATGACACTAAGTCACTTTATATCTCTCCTCACTTTATATCTCTCCTCTCTGATACTATGACATTTCACCGCAAAGACACCAGATTTGCTTTTCCTTTCTTAATCCTGGAAATTGCTGAGGAGGACACATAGGCACACCCTGTAAGAAGGAATTTTAATTTCAATAGTTTGTTGCATGTGCAGTATTAGAAAATAAGTTTAAAGATCTATCTATTCTAGAATTACTGTTAACAGAGACTAACAATGGAAGATTTCATCTTACCTATGCAAAGGAAGTAAATAAATTGAAAGTAGTTTAAATTCTTATGAACACTTGGAAAAAATAACTAGAATACAGTGTTTTTACCGGTTTTCTGTCAAGATGAGGAAAATAGTTGATATGTTTACACTAGAATCAAAAACATTTTCATCATTTGTGTAATTCAAAGTTATCTCGATAAACTATTCCATGGACTTAACAAAAAAAGCACACACTTTAGTGAAAAAGTAACTGAAGTGTCAACTGAGATATCAAAAAGAATGTTAGGATATATGTCTTTTAAAGTAATGTTGATTCACTTCTCTGTAGTCAGTTGTAAGAAATGTATCAATAAAAAGAGGTTCAATTCTATAAGTCGAGGGTTTAAAAACAAAATCAGCCCTGATTTTGGCATTGTAATTAAAAAACAAGCAAACAAATAAAACCAAACAAAACTAAATTGAGTTTTCTTTTCAAACTAAAACATGACAGACTTAGTCTTGCATCTGTAGATATTCACATGCCTTTTTATCATGGTCCTTTTAGACCAGCCTTGCAGAATACAGTGCATGTATCAATGTAGAGGCTTTTCCCTCTTGTTTAAAGTGATAAAAGGATCAAATATGATACCGTTAAAAATCACAATATGGAAAAAAAAAAAATATATATAGCAGTAAAAGTGCTTAATTTAATATGATATGCTGCTATTGTAACATATTTGAAACTCGTTCATGTCAAACCTGACATAGAAACAAGTTTTCTTGGGGTAGATTGGTCAATGCTCTAGGTATGTTCAGCCCTTGAATGCAGTGGATACTTTGGACAAAAAAATATTTTCATACAGAAATCACAAATGGAGTGAATATAGATCTGACAAAGCAGCTAAAATCTCCTTTTAATTCTGTGTTGTTTGCATAATAAACCTGGAAATTACATTTCAGTTGTTACAGAACCTTTTCTGAGAGATATCAGAAAAGATGAGCTCTTGAACACTTTTGATGTGATAATTTCTATTTATTTTCAGTAGTTTAAGCTTTTCTATGCTACACTTATCTTCCTCTCATATATAAATTGTTCTTCATTATAAGACATTTTGGAAAAAAAAAAAAACTTCAATTTTTATGGGGTAAGTGGGAAGAAAATACATCTCCATTAGTGAAACCTCACTATAAACTACAATTCTGGAATAAATCGTTACGTTGTCATAACCAAATATGTATATGACACACACGATTTCTTTTACACAATTTCTTAGTAAAATATTTTGAAAATTGCTTTCTGATTTAAATATATATATATATATATATTTATCCTAGACCATTTAAAATTAATAAATATTATAAAAAGTGTTGTTGTTGCTGTTGTTTTTAAATTATATTTATTAATTTTAAATGGCCTAGGATATTGCTAAACATTTGAACATTTATGTGAAGAAATGTTAAGGAGGAGTTTTTCTATCAAAAAAACACAAAGTTTTAGAGTCAATGAAATTTCATTGTCATACCTATATACCAAAGTAGTTCCCTACTGACTGAAGTAAAAATATACTATTAACTCACTGTAATGAAAAGGTAATTGATTGATAAGAGTCCTATTACAATTAATTTTAAAGACTGTTAGTCTTGTCCTAACATACATACACATGATAAATACCTGCATGAGATGAAAGGAGTTTTAAATTTTTTGTTGGTGAGTTCCTGTAAATTGTATAGGACCTAACAGAAGCTCTTGGAAAATTTTACATTGAGTTTTATATTTGCATACGTATATATTATTTGTTTTATTTTACTGTGATCTGGATGCTAATAAGATGTCCAAGATAGAAAGAAGCTTTCAAATATTTTTTTTTGGATACAGATTGTACTGTGTTACGTTACAAGTGGCAGTACTGTGATATATTGATATGGTGAGAGAATATTTGCATAGAACAGATGCTTATCACAGCTTTCAACCTGTTTTCAGTATCTCCACTTGTCCTGGTTTCAGGACAAATTAATTCTGTGCTAACTGAAACCAGGACATCTATTAGGCAGAGTGACCCAGGAGGATACAGGGGTGGTGAAGGAGAAAGGGAGAGTAAGCAAGTAAGGAAAAATATCCTCCCCTTTCCCCTCCACAGATTGACTCTCTAATGGAGAAAAACAATAGGTATAATTGCTAATAGTTCCCAAGATGCTGTTTCCAAAGTACAGAGTCCACGATGTTACTGAGTATAAATACCAAGTTAGAGTCATGACCAGATATCTTATCGTCTCATAAGCCATTGCTATAACACTTAGTACCATAATGGTCTGAAACCAGGGCCCGGAGAGGAGAAACAACACTACAGAGAGCAAATACGGAAAATAATGTACTATAATACTCAATTTGGAAAACAGGCGCAGCAGAGTTGTGATTAAAGCAATCAGCATCATGACAAGTGACTATTAAGCAGGTCTAATCCTTACACCAATTTTAGTTTAACACACTCTGATCAGATCTGCCGTTATCTCAACCTTTCGGGCCCCACGTTGGGCGCCAAAAAGACTGTCGTGGTTTAACCCGACCGGCAGCTAAACACCACGCAGCCGTTCGCTCACCCTCCCCCCTCCCTCTCTGGGACGGGGGAGAGAAATGGAAAGTGAAGCCCGTGAGTTGAGATAAAGACAGTTTAATAAGACAGGAAAAAAAATAACAAAATAATAATAACAATAATAATAATGATGATACAATGGTGATAATACGAAAGTAATAATAGTATGTACAAACAAGTGATGCACAATGCAATTGCTCACCACCCGCTGACCGATGCCCAGCCTAACCCCGAGCAGTCCGGCCCCCTCCCCCCGGCTAGCCACCCCTATATATTGTTTAGCATGACGTCAGATGGTATGGAATACCCCTTTGGCTAGTTTGGGTCACCTGTCCTGGGTCTGTCCCCTCCCAGCTCTTACTGCACCCCCCAGCCTGCCCGTTGGCAGGACAGAGCAAAGGCTGAGATGTCCTTGGCTTAGTATAAGCACTGCTCTGCAACAATTAAAGCATCGGGGTGTTATCAGCACTCTTCTCATTCTAAGCCAAAACACAGCATTCCACCAGCTACTAGGAAGAAAATTAATTCTGTGCTAACTGAAACCAGGACACCACTTTTGCTACTTTCACTTTTCACTGCAATATAGCTCAATATACCAAGTTGTCAGTGCAGTTTTCTTTCCTCCTTCCTCCTACAAGTTTTCATGGAATATCAGTAAGTTAGAAGGGTTCCTATGAAATATTTATTAAGATGTGTTCACAACAATATATTTTCTTTTTAGCTATTGTAGTAGTATTTCCCTGGCACATCGCGACTTAGCAGTCAGGTATTCCATTCAAATAATTATCAGTCAATTTTCTACAGCAAAATAATTCAAAGGCTTGAGTTTATTTACATCAGCCTGCAAGAATCCTGGGTCCAACCCGTAAAAGACATCACACTATATAACCATTTTCACGTTTCAATCTTCTTTTCAGTTCTAGAATGCATGCTTGAAAGGTTATGAATTTAAATTTTTTATGAAGAATGATTTTTATGACCTCAACTGTGGATCAGCCAGCTACCTTTTAACATTTTAAAAGTCACAGGCAGTTTTCTCCATTTCTATACCATCAACATTCGTCTGCCATGTTGCATAGTTCATCTGGTTCTCCCTGATTTATATAGTTTTTAGGTACCTGAATTCAGAGTACATTCTGCTTCTTTAACTGCCTTGATCATAGACTGAAGCTCTTTCACAGGTAATCTTGTGCACATCAAACTACCAGCACACTGGGAGCTATTTTTTATAGCCCTGAAGAAAAATAGCATACTATAATAAAGTTAATTATTTTTCTTAGTCTCCTCCATACTTTATCTCTGGAAATTGGTTGGCAAGACATTTTCCCATTATTAAAATGATTGAGCTTTTGGTTATTAAAAAGAAAAGGAAAGGAAAGGAAAGGAAAGGAAAGGAAAGGAAAGGAAAGGAAAGGAAAGGAAAGGAAAGGAAAGGAAAGGAAAGGAAAGGAAAGGAAAGGAAAGGAAAGGAAAGGAAAGGAAAGGAAAGGAAAGGAAAGGAAAGGAAAGGAAAGGAAAGGAAAGGAAAGGAAAGGAAAGGAAAGGAAAGGAAAGGAAAGGAAAGGAAAGGAAAGGAAAGGAAAGGAAAGGAAGGAAAAGAAAGGAAAAGAAAGGAAAAAAAGAAAAGAAAAGAAAAGAAAAGAAAAAAGAAAAGAAAAGAAAAGAAAAGAAAAGAAAAGAAAAGAAAAGAAAAGAAAAGAAAAGAAAAGAAAAGAAAAGAAAAGAAAAGAAAAGAAAAGAAAAGAAAAGAAAAGAAAAGAAAAGAAAAGAAAAGAAAAGAAAAGAAAAGAAAAGAAAAAGGTTTATTTCATGCTGCTTGTAGTGGGAGAAAAGAATCGTGGAGAAAATAAGAACTCATCCAAGATGAGTGTTTGGAAAAACACTTCTAAAATGTAAACAATTTACTTTTTTCTTACACTGCTATATACAAGTTAAGATAAAACTTGGTTACAGCTTGCTCACTAGTGTCTTTCTGTCCCTGCTCTAGAAATGCATCTTAACAAATAAGTTGATATAGATAATAACTGTAATTATTTTAGTCATATTTGAAAAAAATTAATCCTCAGAATCAGGAACTATACAATTTAAATTTTAATAAACATAACAGTAACTAATCTGTAAATATCTTCACAAGCATGAAATGCTGGAAGGTAGATAGAGGGAAATGCTTGGGATGTATAGTTCACGTATAAATTATACAGAAAATGTGACACCTTCCATATCACTGGTCCTTCTTTTAAACTCATATTACTATTCCTGAGCAGTTTGCTGAACAAGACTTTCTGCAAGAGCTCTCTTTTGATGATTAAAATTGTATATTAAAATATAATTAAAATTGTATAAAACTTTACTGAGCAATGATAAAATTAAATAGCATCTGCTAAAACAAAGCAATATTTGCCAATGCATGGAGTAAAACTTGAATTAATAACACTCCATTTCCCTGTAAGTCTTATAATTAAGAACCAGAAGTGTTAGATGAAACCTAGTTTAATCCTTATCTCACTGGTTCAGACTTCACAGCTTCGAAAAGAATTCATTATTATATCTAAAATCAACCCATTATTTGGCCTCATTAAACTACTGCTGGAGTAATCAGTGATCAAAACGCTTACATTGACCGAAAGTACAAAACAATCTGAAACATTGATCAGAAATACTGTTTACTTATTTTCATGGGACATTTTTAGATAACTGCACTTTTTTCTTCCCTATGTAAATTATGTAACTAACTGGAATCCAGGTTATGCAAGACAAACAAACAAACAAACAAACAAATAAAATGGAGGGAAAAAAATGGGCATCTTGAAGAACTTAATGTCCAGCTGATATTTTATTCTTAGTGTTACCACAGAGTCTTGCACTTTCCATCCAGACTCTGGCTCATATCTTGTTCTCACTTTAGTTAGACTTGGGACTGCTTCTCCCACAATTTACATCTTCTAGACCTATTAGACCAGCACAAGTATCCAGCAAATCTGTCAGCTTCACTTTTAAGTTTGATGTAAAGGTTTGGAGCTCTATTGACCTTTACAATGTCACTTTTAGGATGTTTTCATTTCCAGAGGACACATAATAAATAAATAAATAAATAAAATTTGCCTTATTTTAAGACATTTCTCCATTCACTCAAAATTCAAGATCCTCATTTGCAGGAAGGGAGAGTCAGAATGGCAAAGCACTTTTGTATTATCCTCTTTTAATCAGATCTTTTTAATGACACCTTCTCTGTTTATGTTAGTACTTGTGCTTTGCATGTTGTATTTACTGTTCGGTTGGAAGATCCTAGTAAGGTTTATGGACTTTTTATCAAAGATATTTGGATCATGCCCTGCAGAACACTAAAACACCTACTTAAGTAGCATTGCCTATATGGCCACATTTGAAGCCTTATAAAACTTAAATGTTTCTGTAACTTGTTTTGTTGTATCAGCATCTTAATTCAGTTTCAAATACATATAACTACACTTTACAGCAGCCTGTTGTTGATGATTTCTATAGAGAATCAGATCCTCAAATGAAATATATTCTAATGGTTCAAATTGTCAAACAGCACCAGTGAAATCAATGAAGCTATGCTGACTGAAAAATTGGTCCAGGAATAATAAATGATAAAACTACAAAACCACAATTCATAAGTATTCTAGAAAGTCAGGCACATAATAGTAATCACTGGTATATGCACATCTGGGAATGAATAGGAAAGAAATAACAAATCATCTGGAAACATTTTTATGGAAAGTGCTTACTCAGGAAAAATGAGGTTTACAGTAAGTCAAGCAAAAAATAAATCCACGTGAAAAGAGACATGTGGGTAGGTAAGGAAACAGCCTTTTTTGGTTTTAGTCTGACAGCAACAACTTTAAACACAGTTTGAATTTTAAGGAGTATACTTTTTGATCTCAAGGAAGAAGATGGAGTTTCCCAATTCTAGCCAAGAGGACAGTAACACAACTGAGCAGAAATCTCCTTAGGATCCAAGCAGGAGAAGCCAAATGTTTGTCATGGGCTGGTGCCTTGCCACAGGTCCTTGGGCATGAACTCTCTGCATAAGCTGTTTGAATCTGTCTGATTAATGGTACAGACCCAATCCTAAAACTGTGCAAACTTGCTGAAGCCAGTGATAAGGAAAAATTATAATCCTTTGATTCAGTTGCATATTCTATTATTTCTTCATTGTGTTTTTGCTTTGCAGTTAAAAATGTGTGTGTCCTACAAGTAGGGAGCATGTATTAAAGCAGTAAAACCAAGTTACAGGATCTAGTAACCCTTGCAACTTCTTGAATTATAGTCCCTGTTCCCTCACCTGGACTATCACCAAATTCAGGTAAAGCCAAATACAGGCTTTACAGAAGGAACCCTTCAGCTTGAAGAGATAGTCCACAATGACAGGGAGCAAGCTGGGTGGGTTAATATAACTGCTCAGCAGGATTTTAGACATTTTAGGAAACCTTGCTCTAGCTGCCACTTCAGAAGGCAGTGGGTATCCTACAGGTTATGTGTCATACCTTCTAGCTGATACTTTCAACAGATTCAGGAGTCACACATTAAGGTAATGTTTCAGGTAAGAGACAAAGCTCAATCCCAAAACTTGGAACTCTTCAGTGAAATCTCTTTTCTTTTCATGACGTGAAGTGTCACTAAGAAAAACAAGCATATCTTCTGGTTCAGCCTTTGACGAAATATTTGCAGGCTTCAGACTGTATAGTGTTTTCAGAGAAAATTAGCGTCTCAAACCATAGTGGCAGTCAGTAAAGATTGTATTTAATAGAGAAATATGTCCCTCCTACACAAAATGGGCAGAACCAAGAGCCTTACAAAATCACCTAGATTATCACACGAACATTTAGGTGGAGTTGCAGAAAGCTTTGGATTATTATAGATCTGAAATAAAAGTCTGTCCTGCACAAATACGGCACAAATAAAAGAATGTATTGGTACTCCTGAGCACTATGAGGTAATTAATTGTAATTAACTCTGCTATAGTTTAAAGGCTTTTCATGGGGAGGGAAGTGCATGTTTAGAATCTGGCAGTATTCACAGAATCATCACTTAAATTCATTTTTCATTAATAAAGGTATCAGAAAAGTTTTTTGTTTTTTTTTTTTTTTTTTTTCTTTAATAATGGTATTAGAAAAGTTTATCTGTTAAATTGAGCATGAAAGAGATATGTAAATCCCAACAACATTCACTTTTTTTTTTTTTTCAACTTCTGTGATTTTATGACTATAAACAGTTTCAGTTTGTTCAGCTTCTGATCTTCTCCCAGACATGATGCATTTCATCTTACAGATGGCTTTTTCAAGATCCCTTAAGAAGCACTGTCTTACAAAGTTGAACAGTACATCAAGACTTTTTGAATAATATTTGTATTTATGTCAATAGCATGATGTTTTCCACAATTGCACATTTCATTCTGCATGGATATACACATATATTTAATTTCTGGTGATATATTAAAATGTTTGATGTTTATCTGAAATGTCTAAGTATAGTATCAGTTTGTAGAGTCAGTTACAATCACTGCTTCACACACTTTAATGTAAAGCTGTTGGACTCACATCTAATGGAAGTCCTTATCTAGGAGAGGAAACAAATGCAGACCAATGTGAGATGAGAATTCAGTCTAATAATGTCTTTCAACTACTGACTTTGCCAAGTACATAGTAAAACTATTATAAGCCACCAAAACAACAATTGGGAAAACTGTCAGAAATGTGAGATACAACAAAACTTATTTTTCCATCTTCCATATACATTGTTGACATTAACATATAAGTGGATACCACAATTCAGTAGGTTTAGTCCATGTCATTAGTCACAGTAGAGCCTGATGGATGTCTGGCACTCCTCCAAGAGACAGGAGAGTGAGAACACTTTATGTCCGTACTCTATTTACCCACGCTCAATTAAGGCAGTGAAACCACTTCATCTCAGGTGCTATGACACCACAGAGTTTTTAAGGAGTCCACCCTCAAATGGAAGTCTCTTTCCCACTAGCACTCCTAGCTTGAGTAATGTCAGTATATTTGTGTAAGTGGCCATACAATCATGCCTTAGAAAAGAGGCTGGTTCTCCACAGCCTCCAGAGTCACCCCAGAGGGCTGGAAAAAATGGAGGAAGCAAGAGACAGTATGGAAATCATAAGCCTTCTTCCCAAGAGCAGCCCTCCATATATTAACATCTCATGTTATTTGCACATCCTCTTAGCTAATGCTTTTTATTGCTAATATTTTAATTCAATAATTAGCGAGGGAAATACTCTGAAAGGCCAGATCTTTTTTACAGTGTTTCCACTTCATAGAATTCCATTTTGTCTCAGTAAGCTGAAGAGATAAAGGTTCCTCCCATTCGTGTCCCCTTGCTCTCCCTACATATGAGCACCATGTTTGGTGTGATGGAGTGGTGTTGCTAGGCAGCATTTCTGGGGACGTCAGTCATGAAACTATACAACCACTGCTTTCTGGCTGAACTTACAATAAAACTAGTTTTTGTTGATACACATTTCCAACTATTGCTGCATCTCCAAAGAGTACCAGAGATAACAGGAGTCCATCAAGCAACATGTCAGGTGAACTTGCAAATGCAGGCAGTGTTCAGATGAAGATATCCTCCACTCCTTTGTCTTTACAAAGTACATCACTCATCATATCAAAATGCTCCTGAGTGTCTGAAAAACAACAATAATTTAAAACCAAAAGTGCCAATTTGCTATACAACTCTTACAGTTTACCTTTATAGCAACTATCCATCACATCTCAGACATCCGCAGAAAAGAAAATGTGAGCCACTGCATGTCAGTCATCAGACAAGCTTTTCTGTCATGCACATCTGACTTTTTTTTTCTCTTTTTTTTTCTCTTCTTTTCTCTTTTTTAATCTCTCTCTCTCTCTTTTTTTTTTTTTTTTTATTTTTTCTTTTTTCTCTTGTGTTTCTGTCAGTATTGTTGGTCTCTATTTATCTGCTGTGATCCTGAACTTCCTGCACTGTGTGCAAGTCTGCATTGAAGATCATAGATTTTGCTCCTGCTTTAGGCTGACCTGCATTCCCCAAAAGATTAGGCAGACCAAAATGCAGTCTTTAAGTTTCTGGGACACGTCTGAACAACAATAAGCTTCATGAAGATGAAAATGCATTAGCACAAGCTCCAGTTCTTGTCAGTCTGCTCTCGTGGCAGAGGCTGTGAAGTAGCAATGTCACTGAGGGGCATGCACACCGCTTTCTGATCTTCTGCCAAGTGGTATTTGACTGGTGGTGGCTTGCCTTTTAACAGCTTTAGAAAATAAAAGCACAAAAATCCTGTCAGTGTTGTTTTATTTACCCCCAAAAGGGACCCATTTCCCATTGGAAGTAAGTAAATAAATAAATAAAGCCCAATTAGGTAATGATCAAAACCTAGATGACAGTTCAGCTCTTTTGTAGAACACAGATGGGAAACAATAGATTCTTGCAATGCAAGCTCTACTTACCACATTTGAATACCCAATGCTCACTATTGATGCAATTAATGAAATATTACAGGTTAAATGAAGATAAGACTCCCCAAAACTCATCTGCAGGAATAAACTCTGTCCTTTCTAGGGAATACTTAATGACAGTAAGAGCTGGGATTCAACTCCAGGTTCAGTGACCTACATGACAGGAGGTCATATAAAGGAGGTCTTCATACATGCTAGATGTCTAAGCTCCTTACATAGTCATGGAGATCTAGTAAACCCAGGCCACAGAGCCTAGGGAACTCCTAAGTTCCGTATAAAGTGGACACCTGCATTTAGACAGCCAAACAGCTCTCAATAATCACATTAAGAGGCATAGTTAACACCCATTATTTGTTTGTTTGTTTGTTTCAAGCAACAAGTTTTTAGGAGTTTCAATGATGGAATACAGACACAGGATGATACAGAAAAGGGAAAAGAAAGCAAAATGTTATCACATATGATTATATTTGGACTTTATTTTTGAGTTGTACAAAGTTTATTAATGACACAATTACTGTCAATCAGGAAATTATACATTTAAAATTCAATGACAATGATTCAATAAAGAAAGCATAGTATAAGAAACATAGGAAATACTAATAAACAGCTACGAAATTATAAACACCTTTCTGTAATTAATCCCAAGAGCCATACACAACTACACCCATGCTTACAGAATTACATGCCCTCCCCATAACATTATCTATATGTCAATCTTTCACTCAAACTAACTAGTTATGACTTTGTTCCTTTACCATCTAGACCCTGCTGAACTGTTCCACACAAAAGACACACCCACCCTTCAGCATTCACAACCCTATCACTTAGAGAGTACAACTTAGCACTCACAGGTTTCAGATAGGTCAGTACAAGGAAATGGTGAAACTCAAAATGGGAAGAAGTGCCTCTGACACTGTGCCAACATTGCACCCAAGTCTGGTGTCCGCCTCAGATCTGCTGTCAGGTGTCCGTTTGGCACCAGAGATGATATTAGGAGACCCATGCAGGCAGCACAGCTGAGTTCCCAGCTGGTAGATCTGTCACCATCCCTCATACATAGGATCAGCCATCCCATTCTCTTAATTTCCAAGATACCTCTCTTCCCCATCTCCAGTTGCATGCAGACACTGACATCTTTACCCAATTTTTTTTCTAGACAAGAACTCTGCCCAAGGAAGTGAGGTAGATAATAAATTTTAATTCAAAAACAAGACAAAACAAACAAACAAAAAACACAAATACACCACACAGTTGTTGTACAGGTCATCTCTGACATCTTAAAAATGCAGTTTCTGAGGGCACCCTTGACTACAGCAAATGAACTATCAGAGTCCCAGTGTTAGACAGTCTGTATTCAAGTTACTACTTTGAAAAGTTCATTGAAACTCTGGTATTTAATATACCTCACTGGTTCCATCAATGTGACATCTGACAGCAACTGGTAGACAGCAACTATATCTCACCCAGTTTCGGGAGAAATGCAGCTCTTTGGATCCTTCTTTCTCTTATGTTCACAAAACACCTTCATTCCTCCCCTCATAACTCTGAGGTCTAACTGAACATGTTAGGCCATAGAGACACTTCTCCATGCCTTTTAGTCCACAACACATTGAAGAGTGGGCTTTTCTAAACAACAAACTACCGGTCTATTCCCTAACTGGTGTTTAAAGATTACAATTTTAACCAGTGATATTCCCACATCCCTGTAAAAGTCCCAATGCTGTGTGCTTCTGTTCATGAGCATCCTTAGGGAACTGCTCAGAGGGCTACACCTCACCAACACATTGATATCTTCTTTGTATTAGGGCTTCAGGTCAGCTCTCCTAGGACCAGATCCAGCTGTGAAGTGCAGAGAGGGGCTGGTAACTATCAGTTTCCAAGGGCAAATCCTTGTCCACTTCACCATAGAGCCTGCAGCAAACTCACTGTTTGTCTTCAAGACAGTCTGACTGGAAATGGATGGAGATCCTTAATGGTTCTACTACCTTTATAAAGGTGGATGCTTATATGTTACAGCAAGGCATCTTAACACGTACTTTGAAGAGTGTGTAAATTAATCTATAGCTAGAAGTAGCATACTCCCACTACTGCTTTCTGAGGCTTTCTAAAGAGCAAAGAGTTTAGTCAGAGTTTTTAAAATCACTGACTGAATTATGGTAACTGTTATTTGGATTTGTCCTCCCTTATACTTTTGCCATTTGGGTAGTGGCTAGGCAAAATAAATTAATAAAAATAAAATTCTAAGCCATCCTCTGTTGTCTCACCTAGTAGTGATACCACATCACTTCCCTCATCATACTCTTTCTGAAATAAGCACACTTATACCATTATAGAAGTTGCAAAGTATTCAGAATGAAAAAAAAAAAAAAAAAAAATCAATCAGTAGAACCAGATAATTCTTGTTTTTCACTCAGAGAAGAGCACAGAACATTAAATTATTCTGCAAAAGAAAAATGAAGATGGTAAGAAAGTATCAGCAACAAGAACAAAGAAGACGTAATAACCAAAAGCTGGAGAAATACTGATGTTAATGTAGCACTATTTTTAATAAATGAGACAAAACTTCCTATAGAAACAATCTAACTTATAAGATGTTTGTCATGAGAGTGTGCCAATCTCTCATAGTTATGACCAAACTCCTGTGAAACAAAAAAGCTACAGAATATTGCTTAAGGGGAACACCTGGAAACCCAGCTGCTGTCCTGACAGGGAATAGGACAAGAGGAATGTGTTATAAGACTTTGGTTGGAGGAGCTCCCACTCAAAACAGAGGGATGAAGGCATGAACAGGGGACAGCACAAAGTGAAAGTAAACAGGGAAGGAAAAAAATTGTGTTTAAAAAAAATTGACTGGTGTTAAGAATTGAGATTTTTAAACTTGCCTTGATTTCCTTTAAAATCTTTATTTCTAAACTTACTATATTTGTATATGGTTTTAGAAGACACTGCTTTGATTCTATATTTTCTGTGCTTTAAAGCCTTAAAGGACTATCTTGGTTTATAGCAGTGTGTTTGGAAAGAGATAATAGGAAACATGAAACAAAGAGTTATCTCTTGCGTATCCCCAATTGCAATAGTATGTGATCACTATCTTACCTACATTTGTCAGAGTTTATCAATGGCAGATCAAGGGTATGATAAATTTTCAAGGCCCGTGTTAGAACACTGTGGGCTATGTGGCTGATAATCCTCACTCCCAAGGAACAGAACAGATAAGGTTGTGCAAATATCTGTGATATGTACCAAGGTAAAGTCAACATATTTACCAGATTGTAGATGTGTAGATGATCATGTGAAAATTATTCTTTGATCTTGGAGATGTGGGGCTATACAATACTACTGTATTCAATTAAATTCTAAAACAGGGCTATAAAGAGAAGAAATGATGAACAAACACTGGTTGCAAACTTAAAAACAGAGTATCTGAATAACATCTGTTTTTAGGCTACAAAATCACATCCATCAATCAGAAGAGGTTTTAAGTCTTGTTTTAAAGCAATATTCTAAAAAGGTAGCAGCCAGCATAAACATATATATACTAAGAAATAAAAACAATAATAAAGAAGCCCTTAGAAATATCATCTGAAAAAAAAAAAAAAAAAAAAAAAAGTAAGTAAGTAAATAAATAAATAAATAAAATAGTACCCATAAATTTACTGTGTAGACACTGCAGACCCCTAAACAGGAATTTTGAATATAATAAATGACAAACCATTATTACAAATACAATCTGGTAGCCAGACATGTTCTTTTTATGTAGTGCATATGCCAAGGTGTGATTTGAGCACTGAAGCCATCCAAATACTATCTCTAGACACAGTCTGTCTAGGGATGATATTTCTGACTATAATGGAAAATTTGTAGATGACTGCACAGAAAAGAATTAGCAATATTTCTTTTAATACAAAAAAATTAAAATAGATAATTGTATCTGAGTTTAAATTCAAAAATATAAATGTTATATATTTGATAAAAATACATAAAATAGAGTAAACCCAACCACTTCAGTTCAGATTCAAGTCTTGAATTTCTGTAGAACTTGCTTGTCAAATTTGCAACTATATAAATAGATCGTATTTGCATGAATGTGAAGTTCTTGCTCCATTTCTGCCTAACTGTAGACACATACTGGCGTACTGGTTGCTATAGCTCATGTGAGGAAGCAGCAGAGGCTGCACTATTGGGCAGGATGAACCATGAACCAAGGGTGAAGCATAGGCTGTGTCCTTTCTTTTGGGGTGCAGTATCCAAGGTAGGGACAGCATATGTTGGTAGGGACAGCATCCCTCAGTGGTCCCAGGCAATACAATAGATGAGTCAGATCCCAGCCAGGAAATCCATACAGAATGAAAGGAGACAGGCCCTGAAACAGGACTGGAAGTAAAATGACCTACAAGGTCCGGGATCAACACCAAAAAAGCAGTTAGTGAGTCAGGATAGCAGAGACAGGGGCAAGCAGTGTTTTAATTGTACAGGCAGTATTACTAATTGTATAGTAACATCAAAATAAATTTCTTCTGTGCACACAAAATTGCTGATTGGAGTGAGTGGATCTGCCTTGACTAGCCTCATCTGGCCCCCCTCAACTCATTGTTTGCCCATTGCGTCAGGGTTCCATTTAGACAAAACCCAGGAATCTGGTGGGCTTTCACTACCTTGGTCCTTCTTGGGTGGTGCACCCTGGTCAGGGTGGTCACTGTTGCTGCCTTTTTGATTACATTCTTGTTTGCTTGGAGCAACACAATATTGCTGCTCAGAGACAAAATCCTAATGCTCTGTAGTGTGAGGTGTCTGATTGAGAGTGCTCTGGTGGTCACATTGCTGAGAAATATGAGTAAAGCTGATCTAGCCACCAAGATCTCAGCTACCAGGGTTGTCGAATCACAGTTTAGAGGGTAATATTGGTTGTTGGGAGACAGCTAGACTAGATTACCTCAGAGGTCTTTTCTAGCATTAATGATTGAATGTATCTATGATCTTAGAGAGTCTGCTTATAGAATCCATACATATGATTGATATCTACAATAATTAACCCAGGAAAAGAAGAGGTCATGCTATTCATTAGCTGAAGAAAAAGCTCAGAAAAATTCTTGATTGAATACTGAGTTTAGCTATTCGCTAAAGCTTAAACCTTCATCTCTTTTTTTTTTTTTTTCAAACTAATCTACAAAGTTCACTGAGTTTTTCAATGACTTCTGTAATGATAAATTCTTATGTTAGTTCATGTTTTTAAAACATAGAATCATTAAAGAGTTAAACATATATAGTGAGTTAAATATGTATATTTGGAGATGTTGACTATGCATATGTATAAATTACATGTAAAATGTTATTTTCAAATTTAGTACATCTGTTACACATAAAACATATTCAGTATGTGTAGTTGTGATCTCACTCTCTAAAGTATTCATATATTTTTGTTAGCAATCTTCAGATGACCATAACACTTCAGCTTTGTAAGAATGATTAATTTAATCAGACTCTTTGTCTCCTGCCAAAGTATTTGTGTTCTTAAACTCATCATGAATATTTACCTTAATAAAGCTCTCCAAGAAAGTCTCATTTTGTCTGGTAATCATGTGGGGAAAAGAAGTGTCAAAATGAGTACCAGGTACTTATCTTAATTATATGTCTTTTGCACTAGACACTAGCTGAGTTAACTAGTCATAAACTGGTAATATATAAGTAATATACAACAGTTTTCTATATTCCTATTGAAATACATCATTTAATTGCACACCATTAGTAAGCTATTGATTACACAGGTACAATCATGATTCTTTTTTCTAATTACTTTTTCACTTACGCCATATATTCATCATAGTTGGAGAAAAGAGAAAGATTAAGATGGCTTTATTAAAGTTATTATAGTCTTACATTTTCCCTACCTGCCCTCTATGAACTTTGCTTGTGCATGCCTATCAATTCTGAATCTTTAACTCTTCTAAGAGTCATTGAGGCTTGCCTTTATATAGTGAGGAAGATTAATAGGTTATGTAATGCATATCCTTATTTGTTGGAAGCAGAAAGAAGCTTTTTTTGAGATGACAAGATATGTCATTGTCAATAGGAAAAAAAATATTTGCATATAAGAGAAAGATTAGGATGTGGTTCCTTAACTTCTACACACATCTGTCTTTTGAGATTTTCATGGTAGAGTGTCATTCTTATTTTTGCAGAGTTTCACTCTTTTTGTAGTGTATTTTAAAAGTAATAAGTTATGCAAATATATATATATTAAATATATACTAATATATATAATATTTGTATATATATAGAGAGAAATCATTATATTTCAGGTGTACCTGAAATGGAAAGGTACACTTTTTTTTTTCCCCGCAAAGGTATTTAATATACTACACCTGAAACACAATGATTTATAATGACCAGCATGAAACTATGAAATGAGAGCAGAATAGTTCAAGACTTCTATATCACCCAACTTTTTCTCCTGGTAAAAGACATTTCTGCCACATATTATCTTCCCACTGTAAAATTAAGCTCATGAAACTCAGAATGTAGGGATTAAAAAGTTGAAATTGGTGTTCTCTTCTGCAGTGAGCAATTCTAGTGAACACAGGAAATAATACTGGGACTGACTCCCTTCCAGAACAGTGACAGGAGCTTCATTAGCTAAGTAATGATGGTGGGTGTGTAGGAGACACAAGTGTCTTAATTTTCTCTTAAGAGAAAATAGGCAGATGTCCAAGCTGTGTATTGAAATATTTAGGTGAAATATTGACACTGCTGAATTCAGATTACACATTGGTCTCAATGCAGACCAGATATTGTTCCCTTTGGAAATTCTGGCAAGAGCTTTATTTCAGTTAAATGTCTATTAGTTTGCACACACAGAAATCAATATAACTGCAACAAAGAACAGGGTCCTTCACTTTTATTTTTTCCCCTCACTTATCTAACGTTTCATCTAACAAGCAGATTTTAGATGACAAAAACTATTTTGCTTTCATGAAATAAAATTCGTACATCTTTAGTGCAGCCCTTGTGTTAAGCATCGCTAAATTCTAAAAAGTTGTTAAACCCCAGGTGGAGAAGTAAAAAGGCAGACAAATCTGTAAAAAGCTACAGGACAAGCAAACACTACAGTATTAGCTCTCAGAATGTGCTGTTTTTCCAAAATTAATTGTTGAAGAAATCAAGAAAATTCTCACAGAGATATCTAACCTTAGGGAAGGGTTTCTAATATTTACTTTTTAATACTTATCATACATACATTTGTACTTGGATCTCCTCAGTTAGTTAATATACTATTTATGATCTCAAAGAACACAAAAGTGTGGGAGAAAACAATACCAGGATTAAAAAAATAATAATTTCATAGGTGTCTTAATAATAAGTACTATGAGACATAGCAGAGCACAGATGACCAGATTATCATCTTCATACAGAACATCTAGAAAAGGAATTTTCCTTAGATATGCAAATGATGAAGCAGGAACCATTTAACTACTTTGTGTGCAAGAGGTAAGGTGATTTCTCAGCTGTGAAGATGTATTCTCGCAGTTTCAGCCAGAGTGATTGATTGCTTCCTTTGACAGCTCTTTAACTACAGCTTTGGAAAGGCTTAAAGATTGGAAGCTGGTTTGTATCTAGCCCACTTATTTGTAGAAAAGGATCCAAAGAATATCCTGTTAAGAAATAGAGCTTTCCTGACCTGTCATAAAACACGGCAATTGAAAACAGATATCTAGTTGGAGATCCTTTCTAGTGATAAGCGATCATGAAGCATGGTCTGTCCATGGAAGACTACAGGTTATATGGTATCAGATATTTTAATCTCTGTAATGTTCAGAATGAGCAAAGTCAAGGTATAAAGAATAGCACAAAAATGTTGTAAAATGAAAATTCTTAAGTTGGAAATAAACTGTTTAATGGAATTATGATGCTAGTGGAAAACTACAAAACAAAATGATTATCAAATAATTTTGATAATTTTGTTTGTGTAATATCTTTAACAAAAATATACATATATACAAAAAAAGCTTTTTTCTCTCACTCTTAAATCTGCAGTTTCATGTCAGTAAAATCTGTAAGTACTGACATTTTCAGGTTTAATATGAGGTTTTTGTTCCATCTTTTTAAGATTTATTTTAAAATCTTATTTCTTTCAAAATGTCATTTCTTTCCATTGCAGACACAAAATTAACTGTGTGAGCAAACAAACTGGTTGTGTTAGGAACTGAAAAGAATGAAACACCATTAGCACCTAGGGAGATGTGTTTCCAACAATCATCTTAATGAGATGGCTTTCCTTTGAAGTTAGCCTGACCTGTGGGTAATTGTTTTACACCAGTCCCAATGCTAGGAGCAGCTTGACAATATGTTAGTCCATTAAGACACAATGTAACAGTCATGTTAAGTGTTTTCAATTAAATGCATGTTCTATAGATATAAAGCTGTAGTATTGCTAAGCCTGAAGACTTTCAATTGTTTTGAGAATATAGGAATTTCCCTTTTTATCTAGACATAAGTCAGAAGTTCAGATATGTCCAGGTTATAAATTTGGATTGCATGGTTAGAAAAGAATGAGTAGAAAAGCAGTGAACCAGAGGAAATGGGACTCTTCACGCTGATTTATCAGTCCCCTTATACTTGTGCAGCTTTCCTCTCTCTAAACTGTCCCATTGTCTGAAAAATAATAGTGAGTAACTTTATCTCTCTTCTACAATGGCCATAACTATTCTTTATCTCATATCCTTACACTGCGATAAATTTTGTATCTTTGGTTATATGAACAAACATGATGTGATTATTATTAAAACCACAACACCAACCCATCTACTACTCTGATATTTAATAAGGCCTACCTCAGAGCAATATATTTTGTATGAAAAAAAAAAAAAAAAAAAAAACTTTTTTCATTTTGCAATTTTTATTTCCAGACATGAAATGTCTAAATGAAACATTTCAAAACAAGTCAGTCCAGCTAAGAATACTGAACTCTGATATTTAGATTTCAAGTTTGAAAAAAAAAATAAAAAGGAAAAGAAAAAAAAAATAGAAAAAAAAAAAAAGAAGTTGCAGATTTGAAATTCATTGGGACACTTTTGAATAGTATGTTTCAATACTTTTGAATATGATAACTTCTGTGTTCCCTCAAGATGCTAGTCACAGATTCTGAACATTACATTTCCTCTGTGGTTTTGGTATTTTTGCTGCCAGCTGTACTGCCTGGTATGAAGTTATGGATGAACTTCTCACTGCTGCTTTGACAGGTTTCAGGCAGAAGAATTGTGCCACCAGTTCTCTTCAGGCCATGCCACACAGCAACAGTTGACACAGATGGAAATTATGGCCAAAATGAGGATGGAAGTGTTTTAGAACCCAGTTATTAAAGAGAAAATACAAACTACATTGCAAAACATTGCTTTTTTTTTTTTTTTTTTAATGGAAAATTTCCAATGGGTAAAGAAAAAAAAAAAAAACAACAACAAAACACAACAAAATAACAACATGGGTACAATGTCTGAAAATTCTCTTTTGAATATAACTCGCTATTTTGTAGAATTATAAAAAATAAACTGAAATATTTTGAACAAGATTGTGACTCTTGAAGATGAGCTTCACTCTTGTGTTCATTTTTTAATTTTGTTAGTTGTACACTAATTTATGTGTAAGAAAGGAAAGCACTAGTTTGAGAAATTTCTGTCAGGAACTTGATTTATGCTTCGGTTTTATTTAAGATGCTATACTCAAAGTCATTATCCATAGCTAAGATTTTCAAATGGATCTAAATAGGATAGATGATAAAATCCCTTTAAAACACGTCATCATTATTCTGGTTAGCTCCTATGAATCTGTGCTATATGACTATGTTTCAAAAGGCAATGTCCAGACAAAACTTAGGACAGCAGATGCATACACATAGAGCTGAAGTACCAATTAAAAAAAAAAAAAAAAAATTGTTGACCTTGTTCATACTACCCTAGATTGCCAAGTCTTCTCAGTGATTTTTTTTTTTCTTCCCAAAAGAAAACCTCACTTTTTTTTTTTTTCTTTGAATTAACAGGAAAGAAAATTAGATGAAATTTCCTGGTGCTTAAAAGAAGTGCTGGACCATCACAAGATAATTCTTTCTTCACAGAAGAAAGCAGAAATATAATTCCTCTTTCTTTCATAAGAGATTGGATTTTTGTAACACCACTTCAGCCAAATTTATTGGAAAACCTCCAAACCACTGGTAACACTATTTCTTTTTTTTTAATATTTTGTATTCTCTTGAGCTAGCAAGTACCTAGTTGTCATGTATACAGTACATGTAGAAGTAGTAGTTGATTCAGTTCCGTGATAACTACATTAGCCTGTTGTACAATAACAAACCATACCATCCAGAGTTCTACCTTACTCCTAGGTCAATATTGTATCTCTCAGTGACATTACAGAGAGTTCCAAGGCTAAGAAATACCAGTATTCATAGTGTCCCACTCCATGGTCTCTTCACAATGTGGATACATTCTGAGTATTTCAAGGATGTATTTATATTTAATTTGATGTTAAACATATCAGAAATATTTTGAACAGAACCTATCTTCATGTGAATTCCTCCTTCATCCAGACTTGTTATTGTTAGCTGTCAGTGAGCAGTAAGAAGATGAGAGGACTCTAGTACGCTCTACTACAGGTATGTTGAGATGACTAATAATCATGCTTAGAAGCAGAATCTGCATTTCCCCTCCATTGCAGAAGATATATGTCCTGCATATGAAGAATTTACTACTCGGTTGCATATTCAATACAGCTAACTTTAGCAAAGTCTTCTGTAGTTTCTAAAAATTTGTGTTAAACTAAAAGAACGGTACTCCTTTTTCTTTCAACCATGTAATCCAACTTAAAAACAGTGGAGGAGATTTTGATTAAATTTTCTAAACAATATCACCTTTCAGAAAGGTAGAGACATGAAAACTTTTAGGGAGAATACTGGAAGTTTTGGAAAACTCATTATAAATTGAAAAGAGATTGTAATATTAAATGGTATTTAACATAGACTTTAAACTCTGGAAAGCTGTGAATAATCCTTACTCACATAAGTCATTTGTATACCATAAAGAATGAATGCCACCTCTTGTAAAAAATATAATGCTCTGTTCAAACTTACTACATTATTTCAGTATGTTTTATTTATTTAGCAGATTTTGCAAAAAAAAAAAAAAAATGTAATCTGAATGCAAATTAGCCTATAAATATGTCAAGAATATAGGGTTTTAAAGTACCAACTTGGAGTTCTATGCTGGGAACCACCCTTTCCTCCCATCCATTGTTTGCACAAATTGAAGATCCTGCTCAGCCTTCTTTTCTCAAGATGAACAGCCCTAGTTCTCTCAGCCGTTCCTCAGATGTTTCAGTCCCTAAATCACCTGTGTCCTTTTGCTGGACTTGATTATGAGGTTCATACTGTTCATACTGTTCATATAAAGAAGTTGAAGAACTTCTTTACCAAAAGGGTTGTTAGGCATTGGAACGGGCTGCCCAGGGAAATGGTGGAGTCGCCATCCCTGGAGGTCTTTAAAAGATGTTTAGATGTAGAGCTTAGTGATATGGTTTAGTGGAGGACTTGTTAGTGTTAGGTCAGAGGTTGGACTCGATGATCTTGAGGTCTCTTCCAACCTAGAAATTCTGAGATTCTGTGATTCTGTGATGTCAAGCTACACACTATTCTTTGCCAACATGGTCTACCACTTTCTCACTTGAAAGGAACTCTTTGTGTATCTCCGCCATCATTTCTAATTTAAATATGTCTTTATTATGTTGGTAACCCTGCTGGCAAAGAAGGTTTTGCTCCACTTGATTCAGTGTATCCTCTCTTTCCAGTAGTCTCTGATCTTCAGCAAGGGTCCTGTGGTCATAGAAAGCAAGACCCATCTTCTGACACCAGCTGCATAGGAATTTTTTGACCCACAGAATATATCCATTCCCCCTCAAACTCTTCCTCTTCACCATCAGGATCGAGAAGACACCATCTGAACCCCTATTGCCTTCACCATCTACCCCAGAGCCAAGTAGTCATAGTTAATACATTCCAGGTCTTTTCTGACACTATCATCAGTGCATATATGAAAAAGCATATATGCAGGGGTCTGCTGTTGTCTGAGTGCTGAAAAGCTTTGGCTGACTTCCCACTATGCTCCAGACCCACCCCTAAACAATTAGCAAATATGTCCCAACAGGTGATGTCATTAGTCTGCGTCTCTGTCCCCTGCAGCAAGGGCACTGTTGTCACTTACCACTTATTCCTTGTGCCATCAGCCATCTCAGAAAATTCACTGGAGGGAGATCCCAATGCCTTCTTCATCATTGCCAGTCTGCATATGGAGCATTCTGGTATTGTCATCCAATCAAATTTAATTAAATCATACTAATTCTGAACAGTCGGACTGAAGGAGTAAAAGAAAGAAATTGAAATGGTGAAGAAGGAATTGATTTCTTGTCCATATCTCACCAAAAGCCCAGCATCATTCATCACTAGAAGAATAAGAATAAATCCGACAAGGTCAATCAAAGACAGAGAAGTAATGATTAATTCATAGGGAAAATCTTATGCAATGGAAAGCCAGTAACAGCACTTTTTTGAGTCTCTAAAGTCATGTTCTAGGTCAAGGTCTCTTCAGTGTGAGGGTCATGACCTCTCCAGAGGTCACCAAAAGTAATCATGGGGTCATGGAGCACTGACAATTTATTACAATTACTGTAAAGAAAAGCTTACCTTTCCACTCCTAACATATCTTTCAACTTCAAGGCCAAGTATCAATCTATCATGAGCCTCTCAAAATGTATGCACAGATAACACACAGTCTTGTCACTGTTAGTATGCACTGGCATTTTCCTACTGGTTTACAGGAAATGCAAGGGTTTCCTGCCATTCTTCTTGCTTGTCTTTTACTTCACAGAAGGTGCCCTGGTATTCTAATACTACTGATAAGAGAGGAGAGATGCATTTCTGGGAGTTCAAAGGCACAGATGAGGCAGAATCCCACAATGGAATAAGCATGAAATAATGTGACATGTGGACAGGCTATGGTGAATAGCATAAGGTTATAAAATAACTTATATAAAACATAGAACTTCATGCAGTCCCAGTCAAAGTGAAGCAGGAAGCAAAATAAATTGCAGCCAAGAAGGGATGGCAAACTGCCTGCTCTGAGTATGCTTGAGGAAATAAAAACGTGCCTTTCTAAGATGATCAGCAAATCCCCATCTTATCTTTGCAATTCTGTTCCTGCCACTGTTGCCAAAGACAGGAGGGAGGACTGGAAAGAGAGAAGGCGGCATTTCCCATCAAAAGTAGCTCTTCTGAAACTGTTTTCTGGCTGTCCTCTCTGGCCCAGACCTGAGATTCACACTCTTCCCCTCACTAAAGCAGGACCTCTTCAGTTATCTGCCAATTCCTGGTAACTCAAGAAGAGTAGGGACACTTGCATGCAAAACATTGGTGTTAAAGGTGGAAGATTGCACAGAACAGAACAGGAAATGGGGAACAGGAAACAGGGACTGAGATGGGAAGGGATGAAGGGTTTTCAGGACTGTGGAGCAGCGTAAAAATAAAGAAGTAAATAAAGTGCTTTCACCTGTTGCACTTTCCTGTGCACTATCTTTGTTATTTCTCTAAAGATCAACAGCAGATTTTTTTTTTTTTTTGCAGCATGAAAAGTGTATTTTGAGCACTGTATTTATCTGCTCTGAGAACAAAATACTTCTTGGCCTTTTAATTTACTTTTGCTGTTCCCTTTCAGTTGTCACTCTCACCCAGTCTGTCACCCTGTTGTTTTGTGGGTACCCAAGACAAGGCACCTTGATGTTTAATCATTTGCTGCAGTGCACAATAGCTAATTGTCTCGTCAGAGCATGTCAGCTACATGTTACCTTGCAAAACAGGGCTCCAGATACCTTATCACTGTTCTCGGGTGTGCTCCAGACAGTCTACTCCAGCCAAATAACAACATGTAGGAAACAGACACAGACAGATAATGACAATCTGAAATGTCAGAAATCAAGGGAACCAATAAGCTGAGAACACTGCATAAAAAAGCCAGTTTTGATCTAAAATCAAATTGCCTTATCAACCAATCACTGAAGGAAACAATCCAAACTGCAGCATAAAAGTTTGTAGAGAGTTGGCATTAGACTCTCAGCAGGCTTTGGGACTGAAATCAGAGCCATTTTTAGAGTATTAGGTGGCAAGTGCTTAACTTGGGCAGACAGACAAGATTTGTACTAGGTTGACTTTATATGGTTTGTTGCAAGACAGTTGGATGAAGAGCCATAAAGGAAGATAGAAATTGGATTGAATACCTCATTTTTTTCCCTTGCAGCCTTAGTAGGGACTAGTGGGTTGTCATACACAACACAGTGAAGTCAGGAAGAGCATGGAAAAAAATGCTTACATCAACAAGCATTGGTCAAGCATTGGAAGGGGCTGTCCAGAGAAGTGGTGGGGTCCCCATCCCTGGAGGTGTTTAAAAGATGTGTGGACATGGCATTAAAAGGCATTGTAGGTCTGGCTGATGGTTGGATCCGATGATTTTGAAGGTCTTTTCCAACCTAAATTACTTTATGTTTTTATGAGAAAAAAAAAAAAAAAAAAAAAAACAAACAACAATTAATTTGTGGAGAAAAAAAATAATTAACAGTGGAGAGTCAGTTAAGGCAAGAGTTCCACAGTAAATGGTATGCTAGGTACCGTATGTCTAGCAAATAAACAAATGTCTGCACAAAACTTATTACCTGAAAGATAATAGGAAATGCTGGAGGTTGGAATCAGGGCATATCTTGAAAGGTGATTGCAGCTTTATCACTCTATAAATGTTTTTTATTAAAATGATGAGATGTAATTTATGAAAGTAGGCAAGACATGAAAATGTGAGTCTTGTACAGATCTCTGTGTCCACATGCAAACCTAAGTTATTCTTATCTGCCTTAGAATTTGAATAAAGTTAACATAAGACATGATTTATATCTTTCAATGCTCATGCTTATATCTTTCACATGCTCACTTTAGTGGATGTATCAGGTAGTTGTAGGCAGTAGGAATCATAAGTAAGAAACAATGCTGAGATGTGTCCACGTTACTTTAATTATAAAAACACTTTTTAACAATGGCTATAGCTTCTTTTTTTTTTAAAAAAAAAAAAAAAAAAAAAAAAAAAGAAGGAAAATCACTGTCTGGCTATCTGGCTACAAAAGAACCTACAGTACAAACTTAATAACTCAGTATTTTTCAGATGAACTCTGGAAGCCAATATTTTGTTTCAGTATAAATGTGGATTCTAATACGTTCATTTCAATAAGAGAAATTTTTAAGGTTTGGAATCTTAATCTCAAAGCTAAGTGTAAGGATGAGCAAAAATACACTAGAGGAAGTTTTCAAAATCTGAGTTTTTTGTTCACATCACTGAAATGTACATTCTTGAATTTCTTAGGATCAAAGGAAAATATCACTTTCACCTTTGTGTGTAGGTTGATAACACATAGAATCCATGATTAAATTCATATATATTAATATAATTTTCACTGAATTTATAAGGCACAAGTCCTGGGAAAAAAAAAAAAAAAAAAAAAAAAGAAGCTCAATTCTATCTTATATTTATATTCTATCTTATATTTATCAGTAAAGTTGCTATAAAGCAGTGTAAAATAAAAGATAAAAGGAGGTATTTTCAGGTTGTATGAACAAAATTAAGAAAATGATAATATACATGTATGTCTACTTTTCCCAAAAAAATTAAAATTGTACATAAAATAAGATCATTCATCATCATAATATAGCCAGTTAAAGTCCTGCACATATGACATATGTAAGAATGAGTGATAAGCTCTTAAGTTTTAAGGCCAGAAAAATCATTGAAATGATCTTGTCTGACATACATTATAACACAGATCATAAAACCTCATCCTGTTTCTTTTCTTCATGCCATTAACATGCCTTACTTCAAAGAATTCCAATAAATAGCAGAACATTTTCTATAAAACTCTTCAATCTTTTTTTTTTTTTTTTTTTTTTTTTTTTTTTTTTTTTTTTTTAATGGAGTAGGCAGTGGCTTATGCATTACACTGTTAGGAAGGTTTGTGCTATTTATAATCTTCACTGAAAGTGTTATAACTGTATCTCTCATTCCAGACCTTGCCTGCAGGTTAGATGCAATTGTACAAGTCTTTCTGTCATTAAACTAATGGGTTTAAATTTGAAAAAGAATGTTTTATGGCAGGCAATGAAGCATCACAGCTGATTAGTTGATTCCTTATAAAGGAAGGTTTTTGTTCTTGGAGGTGGGTTTTGTTTATTTATTTTTTTTTCCTTTTCTTTTTCTTCTCCTTGTTGTAAATGTCATTCAGATTTCAATATTAGAGCCAGCTAGCTTAACAGTTTACTGTGTGGTTGTACTGGAACTTGTAAATTGATGAAAAGATGTTTTCTTTCTAAGAAAAACAGTTACGACCACTTTGACCAGTTGGATCACAGCAATCATATCGTCATAGGTGTGAAATCATATAATTATAGAATGGCTCAGGTTGGAAGAAACTTCAAAGATCATGTAATCTCCCTGCCACGGTCCAGGGATGCCACCCACTAGATCAGGGTGCCCAAGGCTTCATTCAACCTGGCCTTGAACATCTCCAGGTATGTTCAACCTCAACCACATCACATCATTCACAACCTCTCTGGGCAACCTGTTCCAGTGCCTCATCACCCTCTGAGCGAAGAGTTTCCTCCTAACCTCTAATCTAAATAAATCTCTTCTCTTTTAGTTTAAAACCATTTTCCTTTTTTCTGTCATTATCTGACTGAGCAAATAGTAGCTCTCCATCTTTTTTATAAGTCTCCTTTAAATATTGCAAAGCTGCAATAAGATCACCTTGGAAAAGGAAAGCTACATCTTTTCCAATGCAGAGCTTCCAAAATTGTCTGAATCAGAACATCAAAACCTCACAAGACCCTCATAAAAATCATGACATTTTAATATACAATACTTGTGACTTGTATATGGAAGTTGTTATTGAATCATGCTCTAAATATACATTCTTATTTGATCTAGAAAGAAAGAGAAGTTACCATGAGATCTAATTTTTTACGTTTATACATTCTAGATATGTTTATACAATGGATTTCTTGTCCAATGGGTGGTGGCTTCTATTAAGATGTTTTTGTAACAGTCCATTACAGTCTCTGTTCAAAGAGGCTCAGTACACTTCTGTTTTTGTGCATTATGGAAATGTAAAAAAAAATAATGGTTGTCTGTCAGTCTGGCCATGATCTCACTTGCTTTTTAGGAAATGCTCAGATGTTGGAAATAAATCAAATGCAATAAATTAAATCATTTTTTTTCTGTGCTGACACTTCTTTTTCTTACATGGAAAAAAAATATATATATTTTTTTAAGAAATATCATGTTATTGAAAAAGAAAACAGACTCTGAGAAACAAGAACAAAATCTGCAATTCTAGAGCAGAAAAGCAAAAGTATTGTGACTAGTATTGTCTGAGTAACACCATCAATAATCAGGTGCATGTTTCAATATGTCTTGCTAGAGGGATTTATCAGAAGCCTGCTATGGCAGGATAGCTCTTCAAACAGCCTGCAGCTCTATAAAGCTGACACTAGCAGTAGTTGACACAAGTAGTGGCTGACACTACTGCTAGCAGCCAGCTTGAGAAGGTCAAGACAGATGATCTTTTCAGATAAGTGTCTATGCATTAGGTGCATGCCAACATGAATGCTATAGATTATACATGCTAAAGTATATTATTTTTATCACCACAAGAAAGCCTGTACAGGAAGCCAGTTCCCATACTGACTTTGTCTTTAAAACTTCTATTCTTTGCAAACCCTTTTCTTTCCCTTTACTTTGATTTCACTGCTTCTGTTTATATGGTCAGAGGACAGAACTAATGGGAACTAATTTATTAATTTATTTAGTTCCCTAATGGGAACTAATTTATTTTCCCCCTATTTATTTTTTATTATTAGCTTTCTCGATTAAGCTTGTCCTACAAAGCCTCTAGATTTCTCTCCTAAGCAAGACTCTTTTGATAGACTTAGTAAAACCATTAAATACTGCTTTGTGCAGACACCAATTTTAAGGAGCTGTTATCTCTAGTCTCTGTATAAGGAAGTATAACCAGGCCCCTCCATGATCTTATCAGCTCTATTTAGTAGATCTCCACTCCTGCAGTAGTCGTGTTTCTCTTCGGAAACTGTAGTAAGAGGTACTCAGGTGCCTATTCTAGCAGTCATGTTCTGACAGCCATGACATCTGTGGAGGGAGCTCTTCTCAAATGTCTGCTGTATATCAAGACGTCTTTAAAATCCTTCTGTCTTTTGGGCTAATTTGTATGGCAATGAGAACTTTCAAATATTTGGATCCAGCTGTCACCACTCACACAGGGTGACCTCACTGTCAGAGTTATATTAAGAGTATTAAGAGCTACTCTGTGATAGCTCCAAATGAGATGGTATGTCTATACGATACAAGTCAGAGTTTATAGAAAGAGAAAATCCTTCATTAGGGTAACTAGTAAAGATGGAAGGAAGAAAAAAAAAAAAAAAAAAAAAAAGGAAGCTTTCAAGAAAGCAAGAACTTTAATAGAGTCAACATACTTCAAAGCTAAATACAGGCTTAAAAAAATTGCCCTGAACATAATAATATATGATATTGGTTGGACAGTGCGAAAAGGTAGCTGGTACCTTCTAAAGCAGAAGACTGTTTCAAGTGAAGAGAGTCATTAAGCTGTTTATCTTGCTATCAGAAACAAGGAAAGGAAGGATTAATAGCCTATGAAAGATAAGATACCAGCATGGAAGTGGGAGAGAGAAGATAGTATGTTTGAAAAAAATGCAGCTTCTACCAAAGCCATGATAATTATTTTCTAGTTGGCTTGCTGACAACAAAGGTGAAATTGTGCTTTAATCAGGTTGCAGTATGTTTGCTTTATGATACAGTAATCAGTAGCATGGAACATGCAGATATTAATGTGGCTTTAACTTGTATAAATATCTAGTTTTGACTTAAATTGTATGTTAAGACGTGAGCTGAAATTGGTTAACTGATTACTCCTGTAGATGTTGAACAATAATGACATAAATGTTGGCAAGTTATTTGTTGCGAAGATGCATGTTACCACCACCATTAGGGCTTCATCTTTTGAGAAGAAGCTTTCAGTGATCTAGTATACAAACATGCACATGAGGTTTTATTTTTGTGAAGACCTTTACTAATACACTGAACACTGTTCATATTTGAGTGGTACATGACTTTCCTGAGTGAACTGTTTCTTTGACAAATGTGTTCTTCAACAAATAGTGATAGACAATGCAAGAAGAGGTATTTCTTTAAGTTATGCAGATGACAGAATAAGGCATGTGACTGAAATTCTTCCACTACAATACATAATAACTTGGTTTCAGGAATTCAAGAGTACTTAGGGAGTTTTTTTAAGTAACATATATTTAAGGATCATTTCAATGATTTTTCTGTTCAGTTTAGGTTTTGTCAAGAACAACTTTTACTTTGCCTTTTTTAAAGGAATTAGTTTGCAGAGTTAGTTCATCCATTGTACATGACTCTCTGCAATGATGAATCTACTGCTTTTCCTGTCACTTATTCCTTGTTTGATGTTCTATAACTTTCCTGGAGCTGATACATAAACTCATCTGCAGTAACAGTGAAGGATTATTCTTTCCATCTTAGATCACTAGAAAGAGTCTGTGTTTTTGTACTCTCTTTTATGACTCATATATTTATTAAGAAGATTTAACACTATTTTCATCTTTCCTCAGTTAATAGAGAAGCCAATCCTTTAACAACAGGTAAGACCATCACAGTTAGGATCTTCAGCAAGAGGATCCATCTGAATCACTTGTTTATTTTTATGTCTTGATGATCTATTTCTGGTTCCAGACAATTCATTCTGCAGTTTCTTGAGATGCCCACCAAAAACAGTGTTACAAAACAATCATATATTTCTAGCAGTTGTTTACTAATTTCTTCTATTCTATGGTGTTAAATTATTTAATATAGGTCTTCACAGCTTACCTTTTAAAATTTAAGTGGCAAGAAAAAGCTATTCCTTGTGTTGTTAGAGCTTCTTTTATACTTATGGTGATTGACCAAAACAAAATGGGGCAAAAGACTATGTCTAAAGCAGGAATTTTCTCTGCAGTCCAATAGTATTGCTGCTAAGCCCCATACAAAATATGTCAGTATTCTCATTTCCATTTCCTGCTATTAAAGTATATAGAAGGATTTGGGTTACAGAATAAGCCTAGCTGTCAGACACCTGTCTGCTTTGCAGCTAGTTACTGTATGCATTATTTACTTTTAGTGATTGATAATATTACAGCTGTTGAAATTAGCAATGTTCAGCCTTCCTTTGCTTGTAAGTTTCATTTGGTTTTAAACTTTATAGACAAGGCTTCTAGATAGTCATGATACAAAATACTGCTACCATCTTTTGACAGGATTTCAGTATTGCCTGTATGAATTATGAAGAGTACGTTGACAACAAGATCATATTTGACAAACGTTATACTTCTTTAATGCTTGTGAGTGTTCCAATAACTAGCTTAATCTGTGATGTTACTTTTCAATTTGTGTCCTTATTCACATAGCACCTGTCTCTGTAGTTAGTGAAGCCTGAGGATACAATCATTTAATGTATTGTTTAATCACTGCGAGGCTTCATGAAAGGCCTTTTATATAGTACTGCCAACCTGATTAACAAGGCATACCCGTTGTCATAGTAGTCACAACATTAAGATTTCCAGATTGTTTAAACTTGTCATAAACTTCAGTGTAAACTCTCCAATAGTGACATCTCTGACAGTACTAGTAAAATAGTGCTAGATCATCCTGAGGAACAAACCACTACTGATGTTTATAGTTAACGTTGTGGTTTTCCAGAGAGCTTTGTTAGAGGCATCTGACCATATTGCAGTGACAACTTGTGTAGATATGTGAGGCATTTTAGCTGACACTGTTTTCATCCCTTTCCTATCTGGGCATAAATGTTCAATTCAGTTGATCAACAATGCTATTAGTTAACTCAAGATTCCAATAAAACTGCCAATACAATAGCTGTTCTTGATGTGATATTATGTCACCACTGGACAGAATTTTAAACTAAAATCTCTTGGGTGTTTTATCTTCTGGAGCCTGTAGTACGTTTCTTTTGATGTGTTGATTTAGAACCTGACCTACAACAAGAAGAATTATAAGACTTTCAGAATATGGTAAAAGAAGAAGTTTGAGGGCAAAATTGAACTGACAGGTTTAAAGGTGTCAATGTTCTTGTGAGCCATGGCAGCAGCTGGTTAGAAGAGTTGTCCTGAAAAGAAGTGGTTCTTCAACTAAAAAGTATCTGATAAATGAGAAAAAAAAAAAATACAAAAAATCTCTTTTTGTTACTGAGGACTATTTGTGGATGGTATTTTTAACTATGCATTAACATAATCATCTTGGGTTACTTCTGAACTGTTGCTCACTTATTTTTTTATTATTTTTTAATAATCCCTTTGGGACAGACTGTATTTCTCAATACATCTGTATAGTGTGAAAACCATAATGTGCAACGAGTATTATAAGAATCTTAATGGATTAATATGATTGGACTATAAAGAATAAGGTAAAGTAAAGACAGAAAAGTTCCCATGAGCATTCAATTGCACAGTTAAAAAGTAAACATTTAGACATATTCTTTAAGTACATTATATAAAAGCTTGTTAAATAACTGAGGCAATTTATGTAAGTGTTATTATGGTTGTTATTATTATCATCATCATCATCATCATTAAGCACACACACAAACAGACTGTATCTAAACATCCACCATGTCTATTTTTTACACATTCCATAAGACTGATGCTTACAATTACTGGTCATATTGAATTTCTTCAGGACATGACTTTTATTATTAGAATTTGCAGTGAGCACAGAGATAAATGTTTTTAGCAATGAAGTTTGTGAGCTAAACTACTGTACATCAGATCAAACATTCCTCCACTGTGATGGATGACTTCCTTTTAGCTCTAAACTTCTGAGGCTGTTCTGTTTATTTCATTTCAAGCTCATTTTAATCCACACTTGAAGGAGCCAAATCTATATTCAGCATTGTGACTGCACTGTGTTCTTGTCAGATCATTCCCTTTATTTTGTTACTGATGCTATTTAAAGGTTCTCTGCTAGAAAACTTAGACTTTGAAAATGCATACATGTTAATTTTGCATTCTGTATGCATGCTCTGTGATAAAAAACAAATGTTTCTGTAGCTAATAACCACATAACGTATTATGTTCCTCTGGCTAAAGATCACTTTTGCATTAGGTAAAATGGTACATTAGCTGGTCAGATTAGGTCATCAGATTCGATCAGCAAGCATTTATTATTGTTATTGTTATTGTTATTGTTATTATTATTATTATTATTATTAACTGTTGCTGTCTTGAAAGTTAGTAAATAAGAGAGAGGATGTATTTGTACTAATGCCTTCTTTCTTTCCATCTCCAGGTTTGAGTCAATTGGCCTCTATATATTCAGAGATGTCTGAAGAGCCACGACTTTCAGCATCAGCTGTAGCTGAAAGCATCTATTTTTCAGTGGAAATCTTTCAAATCTGCTGCCAAAATGACACTAGGAAAGGAGAAATCCCCATTATCTTCAATTGACCATTCTATATCAGACACAAAGCCTTGAGCACTAGCCAAAACTAAAATGTTTCCCTGTTGTATTTGTGTTTGGTAGTGTTTGTGGTAGATATGATCATAAAACCACTGAATTCAGTTTTCAATATCTCACCACTCCCATCTGTATGCTTATCAGTAGCAGCTAAGCAAAAGGGTACATTTAGCAACATGATTCAGGTCCTAAGCCACTGGCATGATGTTTTGGTCTCATAAGCACATTAGGCAGCTTTATGGGATTTGCATTTAACAAAACTGTAAGGAGATTAATTACTGCTCTTTAAGCCACTGGAAAGTAATGTAAAATCAATTACTTTATTATTGGCTAGGCCAGACCACATGGTAGTAGGCAGGACAATGAACATAGTACTCTAACTCTCCTTTAAAGGTTCCCATTACCAAAGACTGTTCAGATATGTGGAAATGATCATGAAACACAGGATAACGATAACAAATTTTTAACAAGGGGACATTTTTGGATTTCAGTGATGATTAGACATAAGGTCTTTGTAGGACTACAGTAGCCTTTTCTATTTCACTGAAGACTGCTGAAAAATTCTGCAAATAATGAATAGGCGTCCAATGTTTTCTCCCTACAGATAAACAGCCATGGATTTATCATTTGATAATTAATGCATAGCTCAGTGACAACAATTCAATTTGTCTGCAATTTGTCTATTACAATGTTTACAGTGTTTGCACTGTACTGTGTTTCACAAAGCATTTTAAACAGTTCATCATAAAGAATCAAATGAGAATTTGCTTCTGGATTTTTGAGAATAAGGTTGAAAATATTTTCTGGGATTTAACTTAGGGGTATGACTGTAAAATCAGTAAAGCTATAAACAACCTCTCAACTTATGTTCATTTTTCTCATTTGTCTTATGTCCTCCTTCTTCCGGATGCTTTAGAGCACAGGGTATTTTATAGTGACTTAAAATGGCAAATCACACATAGTGGAGACATACCATGGTGTAAGTCTGCATTCCTTGGACAAAGACACACACTTCCAGCTGCTGAAAGCAGTATAATGCCTCATTAGTTGGGAAGGAGGCAGAGAGCAGCTACAGTGTTGTGAAAGCAGCAATTTTCTGTCGATTGCTAGAGGGAAGATAACAGGGGGTAAATCTAATAATCCTAAGACTGCTATTAGTATAATGTCTATTAAATTCTTTAGAGTTTTTCATGATCAATAATGACTCCAAATCCAAGTATTTGGTGGCCCATCAGGGAGTCTAATTCTTGGTGTATAACTTATATGCTAACTAAAAAGGGAGTCCTGCTGTGTTTTATCTTATTTCATTATGTAGCCCCAAAATATGAATTAGGGAAAGGACACTTTCAACCAATATTTTTTACTGAGAAGAGCTAGGTCCCACAAACATTGCTACTACAAGTGTTCAAAGATGGTTGAGCTGTAATTGTACACTGTTCTGACTGATGAAAAATTACTCTCAAAGCTTGCCTGGTTGTAGATATTCTAAATCATTCCAGCCTTATTCATATTAACTTATTTATTTATTTATTTACTTACTTATTTATTTATAATTACGTGGAAGAGGGAGGACATCATTACAGCAGTTCAAAAATGTTGCTACCCATACTTATTTAATATGATAAACTTTATTTTCTGGATGAATGGATCACACATTTTGTTATCTTGAATAACATGTTACTATCAGTACATGGATAAAAATAACATGAGATAACTGTTGGCAGTAGGAACAAAGTGCCTCTTCATTCAGGTCATAATATGAAGTAAATGCATCCACTAGTAGAAGGCTCAAAAAAAGTTGTATTTACTTCTAAAGTGGCAAAATATAATTAGCAAATCCTGAACCTTGCACAGACACACTGAACTGGGATGAATTCTCACTAAATTAAAAGGGGAGGGGGAAGAACAATATATTCAATGAACCGCATTTAACTAATTAATATAATTTTGTAATCTTCAGGTAAAATAGAGCTATAAGATGTAAATTCCTTCAGGAAATTCACACACCTTACTGGCTTTCAAAATAATTTTGTCTTCCAGTGTAACAAAAGCTTATAAAACAGGGCTGGTTGATCCTAAATCAGGTGAGCATTTGTTTAGAGAAACAATTGAGATAATCACGAAAGTAAGGCTTGAGGAACAAAAATGCTGAAGAACAAATATATCATAGGAAGTTTGTTATGAAAAAAGAAACTGTGCTCTGCTCTTTTGCAGGAAAATAAATTTGTATGTACTGAAATATGAAGGAATGACCAGATTCTGCAGCTACATCCAAACAGGTCAGAGAGCATCCCCCTGCAGACTGTGATTCTGTTGTGCATTAGACATCAATGGAGACTCCATAAGCTCACTCACATAGACACTTCATATGTTCTCTCATCTGGACACTGGAAAACAAATGGGTGCAAGCAATTATGTAATAACTTCTGGCCAAATAAACAAACAAGCTGTTTTTTTTGCCTCTTCTTCAGTTTCTTAAATCAAAATACTCAAATAACAAAGCAGTGATTAGGGAGAAACTGCTCATGTGTCAGGAATGTGACTGTCTGCTTTTAAGATAAGGCTTGGCAAAATTCTGGCCAGAGTCTTGGCACACTGAATTAGATAGGAATCAAAATGTGTCCTTTTTACAGCTGGTCTTCAAATACTTGTCTGATGAGAGAACTTAGTGAAATTTCCCATTCAAGCCACTAAGTGTCACAACAGCCTGAATACCTAAGACTGATATCTTGTAGGTAGCAACTTCAGGAAAAAAAAAAAAAAAAAAAAAAAAAAAAAAAAAAAAAAAAACAACCTTTCTCAGATTACTTAGGTTTTGGTCACTTACTGACTAATCATCTCCTGACTAATCCTCCATAAAACTGAAGTCTCAGTGGTTTCCTTTTACCCCCTTCCTGATTGGAAAGTTATATTCTTCCAGACAGGAAGCAGGAGCAATCTCATGTGACATACATAATCATGAACGAACATAGCCAGAATTTTGAAAAATGAGCAACAACAAAAGCTCACTCTAAGGTTATGTACATTTTTCCTGTAAATTATTCCCTCATTTCCAACATATTAGACAGTATAGAAAGTGTTGAAAGAGATATATGGTATCTGCTTAGAAGAGAACATGCTGATAAGGAGTGACACATGTAATGTCAAAGGCTTTTCTCCTTAACTCACTGCCTCTCATTCTTTCTAGTTTCAGCTCCTCTATTAGCTGAAATGTGACTAAAAACATTGATTAAAATGTCATAATGCTCTATCGTTCACTGTTCACCTTATTTTTGTCATCTACCCAGGCAGATGCATGGAGTTGTGGGGGGGAAACGGTAACTCAGTGAGGCTGAAGTTATTACCTATTTAAAAGATGAGCATCATGCTTTGCTGCTTACTCCATATGAAGGTCCGTAAGTATATATATAGAGAGAGATGAGGGAACACATCGGTGAGTGTGCATGTGCAAATTATGTACAGTATAAGCTTGTAATCATCAGAAGGCTTATTTTTGGTGGGATGGGTGACAGCGTATATATTTGGCAGCACAGCTTGCCTCCTTAGAAAACTGTTTGTAATGTTATTATTAAGCAGCATTAAACACTGAATGATTCTGCCTATCTGCAATATAAAACATTCATGAAAATTTCATAAGTTCCTTTTTACAGCAAGCATGCTAAGTAGACTCTATGCAACTGCATTATGGTTGCATTTGCAATTTTATAGTTAAAAATATATTACTACTTTAATTATTAATCCTAATATGCAGGCTAATAAAGTAGTCTGCAGAGCAGGCAAGCTCTCAATGAGAAAAGGCAAAATATATCTGGAATAGAAATCATCAATCTCTTCCCCTTTGAAGAACTTAAGTATTTTTCACTAAAACTGAATTCATATAAATTCTATGAATTCTTTCATAATAAATTAACTTGTTTATCCTCAGTCCCTCCCTAAGGCATACTTAACTGGGGAAGGTCTCTACCAAATTGGCCCATCTATGGGAGATGTCAAGGAGGAACTGTTCATCCTGTGCCTTCACATAAGAGATCTACATTCTGTCTTTATGAACAGTGGAGTTCCTCTACTTCTTTGTCATTACGAGTGCTGCTGAAAAATGGTAGGATAGCATTTGCCCCAATTTGCATGACTATACATTTGTTCTGTAAAAGAGTATCTGATCTTTAGTCGGGCAACTAAAAGGCAGGCAAATACAATTTTAAGGACTTCCTTCAACTCACACAATAATCAAAAATAAAAATAAAAATAAAAATAAAAATAAAGAATCTGAAATACATTCAGACAGTGAGTCACTTAGGTGTGAGTAAAGCTATAACCATTAAGTGTACAGACTTGTACCAGAGACTCTTCCTGCTGTCTAGCTCCTCCTGTATCTCAGTGAAACAGTCACTAGTAAATAATGATGAAGCAAATGACTCTACCATGACTGTATATTTTAGTAAATAGCTGTTATCTGGAAGTGAATGTTAATTATTTAGATTTAAGTGGACCAGAGATGTCCTTGCATTTACAGTATTTTTGAAGACAATGTCTGTAACACATAGACAAACCAAAAATCATTTTTCTTATAATGTTTCAAGTGGAAACAGGAGTCAGAGACTCAGAAGATCATTGTCTACTGCTGTTCCTCTTTCACAGTTTTCTTGAAGCTGTCTTTGTGTCTACCTGATAACTCTTGCCTTAATTTTAGACTATAACCTTTGTAGGGCAGACTGTCTTTTTAAGCATCTGTAAAGGTGACTTCTGTGCTAACAAATAAAATGGTCTTGGGTTAAAGCCAGTCCTCAGGCTGAAGTATACAGCAATACTCCTACCTAAACTTTCTCCCTTTCCCCCGCAGGGTGGTCTTACTTCAGTGTATTCACTAGGAAACATCCCAGACTTATGCCATCTCTTGGAGCAGCCCCAGCCAGCATCTAAATGATTACAATATGGCACAAGCCAAAGCTACATGCAAAGGTGTGTGCTAACTAAATAGGTGTGGGGGTACATTCAAGCTTGAGTAGACACCACAGGAGGTGCTCCTACAGCACCATGGAACACTGACACACATTTAGCCTTTATTTTATATGGTGACGTATAGTGAAAGCATTGATGAGGTTTAGAAGTTCTGTTTACTAGTAAGTCGAAAATTCCTGTTGCTTCATCAGTAGTATCTGAATAGTAGTATCCTTGTTTCAGGGCAAAAAGGTGTCCCTACTATTTAAAAGGCAAATCAGATGATCCCAGTTTATTTTCCCAGTGATTCTGGAATCATACAGTCCCTGAACTGCATGCTGTGTCCTTAGAATCGTATAATATATTCAGGTGGAAGCGCCTCACAAGGATCATCAAGTGTAAATCCTGTTTTCACACAAAACTACCTAAAAATCAGACCATATATCTGAGAGCATCATCCAGATACTTTTTGAACTCCATCAGGCTCAATGCTGTGATCTGGTGTAGTGGGTTTACATGGCAAGGTTTTGGTAGCAGGGGGCCATAGGGGTGGTTTCTGTGAGAAGGATCTAGAAGCTGCCCCATGTTTGGTAAGGGCCCCATTGTTTTCCAGAGCTGAGCCAATAAGTGATGTTGTTTTGCACCTCTGTGAAAGCATATTTAAGACAAGGAAAAAAAACGCTGCACCACACAGCAGCTGGGAGAGTGAGAGGAGTGAGAAAAATAGCCTTGCAGGCGCCAAGGTCAGTGAAGAAGGAGGGGGAGAGGTGCTCCAGGCGCCGGTGCAGAAGTCCCCTGTGGCCTGTGGTGAGGACCATGGTGAAGCATGATCAGAGAATCCCAGAATCACAGAATTTCTAGGTTGGAAGAGACCTCAAGATCATCGAGTCCAACCTCTGACCTAACGCTAACAGTCCCCACTAAACCATTTCCCTAAGTTCAACATCTAAATGTCTTTTAAAGACTTCCAGGGATGGTGACTCCACCACTTCCCTGGGCAGCCTGTTCCAATGTCTAACAACCCTTTCGATAAAGAAGTTCTTCCTAACATCTAACCTAAAGCTCCCCTGGCGCAACTTTAGCCCATTCCCCCTCGTCCTGTCACCAGGCACGTGGGAGAACAGGCCAACCCCAACCTCGCTACAGCCTCCTTTAAGGTACCTGTAGAGAGCAATAAGGTCGCCCCTGAGCCTCCTTTTCTCCAGGCTGAACAAGCCCAGCTCCCTCAGCCGCTCCTCGTAGGACTTGTTCTCCAGACCCCTCATCAGCTTCGTCGCCTTTCTCTGGACTCGCTCCAGCACCTCGATGTCCTTCTTGTAGCGAGGGGCCCAAAACTGAACACAGTACTCGAGGTGTGGCCTCACCAGAGCCGAGTACAGGGGGACAATCACCTCCCTAGCCCTGCTGGTCACACTGTTTCTGATACAAGCCAGGATGCCGTTGGCCTTCTTGGCCACCTGAGCACACTGCTGGCTCATATTCAGCCGACTATCCACCATCACTCCCAGGTCCTTCTCTGCCTGGCAGCTCTCCAACCATTCATCTCCCAGCCTGTAGCTCTGCTTGGGGTTATTGTGCCCCAGGTGGAGGACCTGGCACTTGGCCTTGTTGAACTTCATGCAGTAGACCTCAGCCCATCGGTGCAGCCTATCCAGATCCTCCTGCAGAGCTTTCCTACCCTCAAGCAGATCGACACACGCGCATAGCTTGGTGTCATCTGCAAACTTACTGAGGGTGCACTCGATGCCCTCGTCCAGATCATCAATGAAGATATTAAAGAGGACTGGCCCCAGCACCGAGTCCTGGGGAACGCCACTGGCCTCCAACTGGACTTGACTCCATTCACCACGACTCTTTGGGCCCGGCTATCCAGCCAGTTTCTAACCCAACGAAGCATGCGCCAGTCCAAGTCAAGAGCAGCCAGTTTCTTGAGGAGAATGCTGTGGGAGACGGTGTCAAAAGCCTTGCTGAAGTCAAGGTAGACCACATCCACAGCCCTTCCCTCATCCACCCAGCGCGTCACTTTGTCATAGAAGGAGATCAGGTTCGTCAAGCAGGATCTGCCTTTCATAAACCCATGCTGACTGGGCCTGATCGCCTGCTTGCCCTGCAAGTGCTGCATGATGACTCTCAGGAGGATCTGCTCCATGAGCTTCCCTGGCACTGAGGTCAAACTGACAGGCCTGTAGTTTCCCGGGTCTGCCCTCCGGCCCTTCTTGTAGATGGGCATCACTTTTGCTAGCCACCAGTCAACTGGGACCTCCCCCGATAGCCAGGACTGCTGATAAATGATGGATAGTGGCTTGGCCAGCTCCTCTGCCAGTTCTCTCAGTACCCTTGGGTGGATCCCATCCGGCCCCATCGACTTGTGCACATCCAAGTGCCGTAGCAGGTCACCAAACAGTTCTTCATGGATAGTGAGGGCCACATCCTGCTCCCCATCCCCTTCCACCAGCTCAGGGTACTGGGTATCCAGAGAACAACCGATATTGCCGCTAAAGACTGAGGCAAAGAAGGCATTGAGCACCTCCGCCTTTTCCTCATCTCTTGTAACTAAGTTTCCCCCCGCATCCAGTAAAGGATGGAGATTCTCCTTAGTCCTCCTTTTTGTGTTGATGTATTTATAAAAACATTTTTTGTTATCTTTAACGGCAGTAGCCAGATTGAGCTCCAGATGAGCTTTGGCCTTCCTAATTTTGTCCCTGCACAGCCTCGCTACATCCTTATAGTCCTCCCTAGTGGCCTGCCCACTTTTCCAAAGATTATAAACCCTCTTTTTTCTCCTAAGATCAAGCCACAATTCTCTGTTGAGCCAGGCTGGTCTTCTTCCCCGCCAGCTCGTCTTTGGGCACGTGGGGACAGACTGTTCCTGCGCCATTAAGATTTCCCTCTTGAAGAGCGCCCAGCCTTCCTGGACCCCTCTGCCCTTCAGAACCGCCTCCCAAGGAACTCCACCAACTAGTGTCCTGAGCAGCACAAAGTCAGCCCTCCAGAAGTCCAATACAGCGGTTTTACTGGTCCCCTTCCTGGCCTCGCCAAGAATAGTGAACTCCACCATTTCGTGGTCACTCTGCCCAAGACAGCTCCCGACAATCACATCCTCCACCAGTCCTTCTCTGTTTGTGAAGAGAAGGTCTAGCGGGGCACTACCTCTGGTAGGTTCACTAACCAGCTGCGTCAGGAAGCTATCTTCCACGCTCTCCAGAAACCTCCTAGACTGCTTTCTCAGGGCTGTGTTGTGCTTCCAGGATATGTCAGGGAAGTTGAAGTCCCCCACGAGTACAAGCGCTGAAGATTTTGCAACTTCTGTCAGCTACCTGTAGAACTCCTCATCCGTCTCCTCATCCTAGTTCGGTGGTCTATAGCAGACCCCGACCAGGACACTAGCCTTGTTGTCCCTGCCGATCCTAACCCAAAGGGACTCAACCTTGTCATTCCCAGCCTCGAGTTCTACAACCTCGAAAGACTCTCTAATATAGAGAGCCACACCACCACCCCTTCTGTGCTGCCTGTCCCTTCTGAAGAGCTTATAGCCAGGCATTGCAGCACTCCAGTCATGAGACTGGTCCCACCACGTCTCCGTGATGGCAACCAAGTCGTAGCCTGCCTGCTGCACGATGGCTTCCAGCTCCTCCTGTTTGTTACCCATGCTGCGTGCATTGGTGTAGATGCACTTCAGCTGGGCCATTACCTTATCCCCCAGCCTTGCTATTATTCCCCCTGGCACAGCCCCAACAATCCTTGCTTCAGCCCCATCCCACTTCTTACCTAGTTTAAAGCCCTCTCAATGAGCCCTGCCAGCTCCTGGTCCAAGATCCTTTTTCCCCTAAAAGATAGGGACCGTCTGCGGCCATCAGGCCAGGTGCTGAGTAAAGTGTCCCATGGTCAAAAAACCCAAGATTTCTGCGTTGGCACCAGCCCCTGAGCCACGTGTTTGACAGGTGGGCTTTCTGTGTCCTCTCTGTACCCCTCCCTGCCACCGTAGGGATGGATGAAAACGCCACCTGCACTCCCGCTCCATCCACTAACCATCCCAGCCCCCTAAAGTCTCGTTTGATAGCCTTCGGGCTTCTCTCTTCAATGTTGTCACTGCCCGCCTGGACTATCAAAAGAGGATAATAATCAGAGGGGCGTACCAGGTTGGGAAGCTTCCTGGCAATGTCCCTGACCCTGGCCCCAGGGAGGCAGCAGACTTCCCTACGGGTAGGGTCAGGCTGACATATAGGGCCCTCTGTTCCCCTAAGAATAGAGTCTCCAACAACAATAACCCTTCTGTCTTTCTTGATGGAGGCAGTCCTGAGGCATGGAGTCAACCTCCTCACCCTAGGCATCCTCCTGGGAACACTTGCTACCTCTTCCTCAGCTACTGGTCTGTCGAGCTCCAGGGCCTCAAACCTGTTGCATAAGGGCACCTGGGAAGGTGGGGCCGGACGGGGAGGGCATCGCGATGTCCCCCTGCAGCCCATGGAGTACCACGGTGGAGCAGGGTTCCATGCTGCAGCCCGTGGAGGAGGCCATGGTAGAGCAGGTGGCCCTGCACCAACGGAGGCTGCCGCCTGTGGAAGACCCCTGATGGAGCAGATTCCGGGCTGGACCTGTAGCCCGTGGAGAGGAGACCAGACAGGAGCAGGTGACCTGGCAGGAGCTGCTGCCCGTGGGGGAGCCAGGTTGGAGCAGTTTGCTCCTGAGGGATGGACCCTGTGGTACGGACCCATATCTGGAGCAGTTCTGGAAGACCTCCTGTCTGTGGGAAGCTCACGCCGGATCAGTTCATTAAGGACTTTATCCCGTGGGTGGGACCCCACAGCACAGGGGACGAGAGTGACCGAGAAGGAACAGCAGAGAAGAAGTGCTGTAGACTGACCATAACCCCCATTCCCCCATTCCCCTGCACTGCTTGGGGGGAGGACGTGGAAGAGGGTGGATGGGGGGGGAAGGTGCTTTTGGTTTCTTTCCTTTGTTTCTCATTTCTCTAGCTTGTTAGTAATAAGCAATAAATCTTACTGTTTCCCTATGCCGAGTCTGTTTTGCCCATCACAATAATTACTGCGTGATCTCCTTGTCCTTATCTCAACCTTTGAGCCCTTTTCACATATTTTCTCCCCATTCCTCTTTGAGGAGAGGGAGTGAGAGAGCGGCTGTGGTGGAGCTTGGCTGCCCACTCGAGCAGAACCACGACACCTGGGGAGCTGGTTCTTGTTGTGTTTGTATGACTGCTTCATATTGATACATATCCTGTGCTTCTATCTAGTCTTCTGTACTTGTCACAGCTGTTTCTGATCACATTCCTACAAAAGGGAAGATATGAATATCTTTCTTATTTTCTTGATCTCCCATGGAATGAAATTCTTTGATTCACACCGAGTACCAAATATATCAACTAACATCTCTTTCCTCTTTCCCATGGACAGACAAAAGAATTCCATTATCAAACTAGTGCCCAGTGTTCTGTGACCTCTCCATATCACCAAAGACTAATTATTATGGATAATTCAGATATGAATGCAAACTTTGGGATCTTTATTTTAACTGAATTAGAAGTCTCAGATTCCCTATCCTCTTTTCTTAGGTGGGATTTTGCCTGTGACAAGTGAAAAATGAAGCAGCCATTCTAGTCATTATCTAGTCATTATCTATTATCTGGTCATTCTAGTCATTATCAGCTAGATTATAAGAAATTGAAAATATACTAGCTTATAAGAAATTGAAAATATGTCATTTTCAAGAAACAACTTACTGAACAATTGAAGGAACTTGGCAAAAGTTGAGATGAAGTCACTTTCTCATTGATAATTTGTAAACCAAAATAAAGTTCTTTCCTTTTAAAATTATATTTTTATTAAAAGAACAATACTGTGTTCTGATCAGTGTTATGGAGGTCTATTCAGAGATTTCAGTGACCACTTCCAGTTTTCTGTTAATGTACTTAAAATTTGTTAAAATGCCATAGTGTAAAAATTATTATAACAAGATGGTTAACCAATCTAAAAATATGGAAAGTTCTATTAACACAAACATTGCATATGTAAAATTGTACAATGTACAAACATAGACTGTTCATCAAAACTGGAAGGATGATTTTTTTGTTTGTTTGTTTTGTTTTGTTTTGTTTTGTTTTGTTTTCCAGAAAAGTACTCACGTAAATTTGAAGTGAATTTCTCTTTTCTCTTCTGCTGTTCTGGTTATCTTATACGTTCAAGTGGTCCTAATTTAACTGGCACAGGGTTGTGAAGAAAATAAAAAAAAGAAAGAAAAAAAAAAAAAAAAAGAGGGAGTTATGAAACTGCATTCAGCAATTTTTGTTGAAGTTTATTATAACATGCACTTTTGTACTCAGCAGCACATGTTCTTCAATTTTTATACAATCTTTTCATGAAGGAGAAGAAACTTTGTGATTTATCACCCAATCAAAACTAAGTTGCATACCTAGCGAGATGAATATGAACTTTGCACTGTCTAGATTCTTATTTTGTACTGAATCCAGTAAAAATACATTGGCTTACACCAGCTGTGAATCTATCCTTAGTACAGGAAATCTTATAAATGATATAAATAAGCAATAGAGAAACTAAAGATGAATTTTTCATTCTGAAGTATTGAGTCAGTTCTGTTACTAATATACCTATAAATATCATAGAAGTTTAAACTTATGGAGCTATTATAACTCTTTTAATACCACAGGTTTTGCCTTTCTCTTCTCAAAAGTAATACTAAAGCAAGAACTTTGCTTCTGAATGCAAATAAGACTGCACAACATGTTGTGGAAACCTGCTGTGTTTAGCTAATGTGTCCCAAAAAAAATGTGAATTAGGGTCAAAAATGAAAAATAATGTGCTTAGAAAAGAAATAAATAAATGTTTCTACATAACTGGTTTTGTATATACTTGATGTGGTTTAAGTTAGCTGAAATTTAATGGTGGTTTTCTTTGTTTAGTATCTAAAAATTCAGACATCAGTAATATTTTAACTGTATTGAATGGTTATAATTATACCTATTTTTTTTTTTTTTCATTTAACTTTAAATATGGATTCCAGATTTCATTTCTCACTGTTCTGTATGCTAGTAAACAGACTAAGGAGGGCTTAAAATACTGTAAAATCTGATAAATAGATCTACTGAGAAGTAGCATATTCTTCAGTTTTGAAATATACCTCTGAACACAAGAAGGGCAAGCACCAAGCAATCTCACTTAAAAAGATGACGCTGCACACAAAACTCCCTTAGTAAAAAGCAAGGAACAATTTACAACAAAGTATATTTGCTACTGAGGAACCAGACAAATAAATAAATAAATTAAAATGGCCATGTAGTCAAAACCCTTTAACCTTTGTTTAAATTGTATAAACACCTATTTCTAAAACCCAAGGGGTAGGGGAAAAATCAAATGAAATTCTGTCTCCTTCAAGAAAGAAAAAAAAAAAAAAAAAAAAAGGAAATTATGCCTGGCATACGTCAAAATTCTATCCCAAGAAATATAGTGAGATAGATTATAAGAGAAATTATCTCTACGCTTTTGCAGCCAATTGGTGTTGGCTCCAGCTCAGGTATGTGACAGTAGGTCACAAACTTGAATTGCCCTGCTGAAGTGCTGACTTGATAGAAAAATCTAAACTTCAGTTAGTGCCAGACTATTTCCTCCAGGTAACAGCCATTTATCTATTTGCATGCTTTGCACACCCTCTGTTCTGTAAAGCTGCATGCTTGTGTCAGTATCTCCATAAACCACAGTCAAGGGACAGCCGTTAATGAATTGATTTATGTTGAACCTGTTTCCTAATAAAGAATTTGAATGCAGGATTCATAGTTTTATTTTTTCCAGTACATACTGTGGCATGTTTATCATAATCCCTTTAAAAGTAATCAAAGCAATCTTTATTTACAATGAAGTTGTTATTTGCTTATAATAATTTCACAGCATGAGACCTTTCCTTGGTCTTTTCCAAAGTCTTGGGAGAACATTACTTGACAATAAGGTAAATACAGCTTCTTTAAATGGTCTAACTTCTTACAAGACTTTGCTTTTGTATCTGATCGAGTAATGAACAGTCTGTATGCTTTGTGGGTAAGAATGTACAATATTTTCTTTTGTTGGAAAGTATATTTTGTAAAGATCAAGTGTCTGGACTGAAGGCAGAAAAAGGAAAGTAAGGCAGAATGTCATCAGGAAGTGCCTAACTAAAACATCTGATTTGCTTTCTTCTCTCTTTTTCTCTCTCTCTCTCTCTTTTTTTTTTTAATATATAATTTTTAAATATTAAATGAAGTCTAAAGTGCTAAGTAGATTATTTTATTTTACATTTGTTTTTATTTTTTTATGAAGCCATGTTTTACAGGCTAAGCGATCACTCATTTTCTCATACATTGGTAATGTAAACATAGAGGAACAAACCACAGATTTCTTATATCTGGAAAATTTGGAAAAAAAAAAAAAAAAAAAGGACACGCACTACAAAACACAGCATTTTTAAAGAGCATTGTCTCTGAGGTTTTTCAAGATAGGCAGTAATCTTCATTACCATTTGAAGATTTTGCTTACAGAGAAATATTAGGGAGGATACTTCTTGTCACTGACCTAATCACAGGATCACAGAATGGCCAAGGTTGGAAGGGACCTCTGAAGATCATCTTCAGGGACCTCATCAGACCATGCCAAGCAGAATCACCTAGAGGACATTGCACAGGATGGAATCCAGGCTGGTTTTGAATATCTCCAAGAGAAGAAGACTCCACATCTCTGGGCAACCTGTTCTAGTGTTCTGTCACTCTCACAGTAAAGAAGTGGCCCTCATATTGAGCCAAAACTTCCTGTGCTTCAGTTTGTGCCCGGTGCCTCTTGTCCTGTCACTACATCATCTTGACACCCTCCCCTCAGATATTTATATACATTGATGAGTCTTCTCTTTTCCAGGCTAAACAGGACCAGTTCTCTCAGCCTGTCCTCATACAACAGGTGCTCCAGTCCTCTAATCAATTTAGCATTCCTCTGGACTTGCTTCAGTAGTCCTAAGTCGTCCCCCCCTCTTTTTTTTGTTTTGTTTTGTTTTGGTTTGGTTTGTTTTTTTTTTTTTGTTTGTTTGTTTGTTTGTTTTCTTTTTTACATGCATATGTACGTAAATGTGCACACACAGAGACACATATTTAAATAAGAAATCAATTTGGTGATGTCCTGAGGTTGAAGCTTCTCAAAATCACTTATTTCTTTTGCAATTTAATAACAAGTAGATTTGAAATGGAGACTGCTGTAATGGAACGTAAATGATGGACAGAGGATTATGCTATTATCTGCTACATGCCACTCAAGATCTTTAAGAAAAAGTATAAATTTTTGAACAGGGTTGTTTTTACCATATAATCTCACATTTTTTCTGGAGAGTTACTAGGGCCAGTTTGTTATTTTTTTAAAGGAAAATGCTATTTTAATTACCTTGTGTTAGAAATACAGGAATAGTTACAAAGAAATAGAGAAGCAGAAAATAAAATTGATAATACAAAAGTTTCAGTGGTAATGGAAAAAAATCATATTTTGATATGATGCATTAAAAAGGAAAGATAATCAAAGAATTGGGTATTTTTTAAAAAAGATTTTACTCAGTTTCTGTTGCCTGGATTTACTTAAGTGTTTTTTGTTTTTTTTTTTTTTTTTGTTTTGTTTTTTGTTTTTTTTTTTTTTGTTTGTTTGTTTTTGTTTTGTTTTTTTGTTTTGTTTTTGTTTTTTGTTTTGTGTGTGTGTGTGTGTGTGTGTGTATAAAGACCAGTTTATCACAAAAGGATATTTTATGAAAATAATAATAATAATAATAGTAGTATATAACAAGTATACGTAGGACAGCTGGAATTAGTTTTAGCACCTGAAAACAGTGAGATTGAAGTTGCCTGGTGGTCCCAAGCTTGCTGCTGATAATTCATAGCAGCATACCCAGGATTGTTTAGTACTCCTAACAAAATGGGAACCATAAAGATATAAAGACTGCTCTCTGTAAAGAGCAGTCTAAGTTATAAGGAGTTTGCAGTCTCAAAGAAAGAAATCAGGTATTTCCTCTGATTTTTAATGGCACTTCTACCTGGATTCTCACAGCTGGCTCTGAGTTTTACACTATTGCTTTCTGGATTAAACTGTCCCTCTTCAAAAACAACATGCCAGTACAACATTCATCATGAAAACAAAATAGACAAGGACTGTTTAGGACTGAGAACACAAAAAGAGATCTGGCATCCAGTCTAGGCTTCATCCTTTTCAACTGCTCATGGACATTATTTGCCAAAAGCTGGACCAAATTTTATTTTTAGATCTGGGCACAAACTCAACAATGGCAATTGTTCATGCAAAATGCCAGGGCAGAAATTGTTTCTCAGTGCCTTAAATCACCGTTTGCATTCAGAATGTTATAATTCTCTGTCTGCAGATTACATGACAATAAATTCATTATAATCTCCCTGCCATTATTTCATCCAAATGGAAGTGGGTTTGGAAGCAACTGAGGATAAAATGTAAGCCTGCGATGTCTGTGATTATCTCAGACACACTAGGATTCAGATTCACTCTGACTTCTTCTGTGGTCATAGCACTGCCTATGAATAACATTTTCCAATATATTTTGATGACAATATGTGGGACTTATAGGACTGAGCAGAGAAACAGCTGCTAGAACACCAGCATTATAGGCCAATTGTGTGCATGGTACTAAAGTACTTTCTTCTTGTCATTTTATCCACCTATATACCTCAGCTCATCCCAATTAAGAGTGGTAATATACTACATAATTTCCAAAAATATATTTTTTCAACTTCTGTGGAAAGAATTGCTATAATGAGGTACAGGAATGTGACTTGTGAAATGTTGGTGTTTTGTTGTTGTTGCTGTTGATTGTGTGTGTGTGTCTTTTCTATAGTATCTACATAGTCTGTGAAGCCTTACAGCTCAGTACTTTAGTGCCTATGAGTGATATTACTAAAGGCTCTATAAAAAAGACATATGACTGTACAACTTTGCTTTTCCAGTTCATAATGTTGAACTGGTTGTCTAAGCATTAGGGAGCTCTTTATCTGGCATTTTTTGTAGTGTAGCAAGTTGAGGGTGGTTTTCTTTTTATTATTATTATTATTATTATTATTTTATACTTATTTTATTTTATTTATTTAATTTATTTTATTTTATTTTATTGGAAAGGTTTTCTTCAGTGAAATAAGGTCTGCCTGCAGTTCCTCTGTGCGACAGTAATATGAGGGTAAAGAGTAAGTGGCCATGGAAATCATGCTTCTCCCAGCATTTCCAGGGACTTAGCTTTGAGAGCCAAAATGGCATTACCAAGGGGAGACCCAAGTCTCTTATCTACACCTGTTAGAGTGAAACAACACCCATGGTAAAGGACACAGTTAAGAAGTGGAAAAAAGACATCTTACCTGTCTTCAGGAGTCAGGTTCCAGGGAACTTCAGGGTAATCAGCAACTCAGTCACTGGAATTATTATGGAGCAAATCCTGCCTGAAGCCTCTTCCAGGCACATGAAGGATACATGAAGGAAGTGACTGGGAACACTCAGCATGGATTTACCCAGAGGAAGTCATGCCAGACCAAGCTGGTGACGTAAGATGCTTTGCATGTAAGGGGAAAACAGTAGTATAAGCAAATAATCAGTATTTGCACTGGTACATGTTGACCAGAGTGGCTTTAGAGGAAATTAGTAGTATAAGCAAATAATCCATATTTGCACTGCTACATGTTGACCAGAGTGGCTTTAGAGGAAAACAAAACAAACAAACAAACAAAACTCAAATGGACACAACCCTGAGCAACTTGCTCTAACCAGTCGTGCACTGAGCACATGAATGATCCAGAGACATAGAATCACAGAATCACTGAGTGTTTTGGGTTGGAGGGGACTGTTAAGGATCATCTATTTCCAATACCCCTGCTACGGGCAGGGACATCTCCCACTAGACCAGGTTACTCAAAGCTGCATCCAACCTGGCCTTGAGCACTTCCAGGGATGGGGTATCTTCAGCTTCTCTCGGCAACCTGTGCCAGTGTCTCATTATCCTATGAGTAAAAAAAAAAAATCCAGATATCTAATCTAAATCTACCCTTTTAGCTTAAAATTTCTATTCCTTGTCCTATCACTACACTCCATAACAGAATCCCTCCCCAGCTTTCCTGTAGATCTCCTTTAAGTACTGGAAGGCCATTATAAGGTCTCCCTGGAGCCTCCTCTTCTCTCAGCCTGTCTTCATAGGAGAGGTGATCCAGCCCTGTGATCATCTTTGTGGCACTCCTCTGAACTTGCTCTAACAGACCCAATTGTATTCTTGAGTTGGGGACCCCAGAAGTGGATGCATATGGTGGTTTTACAGAATCATAGAATGGCCAAGGTTGGAAGGGACCTCTGAAGATCATCTATTCCAACCCCACTGCCAAGCAGGATTACCTTGAACACATTGCACAGGATGGCATCCAGGTGGGTTTTGAATATCTCCAAGAGAAGAAGACTCCACAACATCTCTGGGTAACCTGTTCCAGTGCTCTGTCACTCTCACAGTAAAGAAGTGTCCTCTCATATTCAGCCAGAACCTCCTGTGCTTCAGTTTGTGCCCATTACCTCCCATCCTCTCACTGAGCACAACTGAAAAGACCGTCTCCATCATCTTGACACCCTCCCCTCAGATATTTATATACATTGATGAGGTCTCCCCTCAGTCTTCTCCTTTCCAGGCTAAACAGGACCAGTTCTCTCAGCCTGTCCTCATACAACAGGTGCTCCAGTCCTCTAATCAACTTAGTCTTGCTCTGGACTTGCTTCAGTAGTCCTAAGTCCCTCTTTTACTGGGGAACCCAGAACTGGACACAGTACTCCAGCTGTGGCCTCACCAGGTCTGAGCAGAGGGGGAGGATCACCTCCCTTGGTCTGGTGGCAGCACTCTTCCGAATGCAGCCCAGGATACGGTTGGCCTTCTTGGCCACAAGGGCACATGCTGGCTCATGGTCAGCTTGCTGTCTAGCAGGACTCCCCAGTCCCTCTCTGCAGAGCTTCTCTCCAGCGCATCAGCCCCCAACCTGTACTGGTGCTTAGGATTATTCCTCCCTATGTGCAGGAAAATGTTTATGCCCAAGCCAGATATAGACAACCTTTTCATCAAACCTTTTGCTATGTAAAAGATGGTGATGTTATTAAACAACTGAAGTTGTGCACTATTTTACACTAACAGCAATGGAATCCTATTCATGGAATCCTGGGTTATGGGTATGCAATGGTTGCTGGCTAGATGTGAGACACTGGTTATCTCTTTGTGAGGAGGGATCCTTCTGCAGACAAAATGCAAATTGAAATATTTTAGATGACTTTGACTTGCTTTTTGTGCTCAATAAATAAATAAATTAAAAAAAAAAAAAAAAAAAGGCCTCATGGAAATTCCTCCTTGACAGTCCTATCCATACAAGGTTCTACACAGTCCCCAAAACCTCTAGCCTCAGTTTAAGATTGCTTTCAGTTTAGCCTGACTGACCTGTCTATGGCCATATATTACAGATGCATTAACACTAACCCAACACGAATTTCTGACTGACCTCTGGATTCTGGTAATCAATTTCCATCTAGCCAATAATATCTATTGCTACCTTCCCACAGTCCCTCCTAGGTAAGCTATTTGTCTACTGTCATCTTATTTTCTTTTCAATGAAGAGAAACACTGGCTAATGTGTTTAAATTCACTGATTTTTTAACATTGCTACTTTGGCCATATTTCTGGTCCATGCCGACAAGCCTCACAATTGAAGAAAGAGAGCACTTCATAGATTGTTTTTCAGCAAGCTGACACAAAGAGATACCCTTAAAATCTGTTATGATCCTTAATTTGGAGCCATCTGATTCAGCTCCCTGGTCCTATCATAACATCTCCAGAAAATTAGGGAAATAATAGGTTGTCTGGATGGGACTAGTGGAGGACTTGTTAGTGTTAGGTCAGAGGTTGGACTTTGTGATCTTGGAGGTCTCTTCCAATCTAAATGATTCTGTGATTCTGTGACTTCCATGTGGCAATCCAAGTAGCACGAAGACGAACAGCTTGACTCTCAGCAACAAGAACAAGAAAGCAATGATCATTCTCTGGTGAAGAAGTCCTCTCCTTCCCCCTTCCTCAGCATTCATACATACTGTGCAGGATTCATGTCATGTTTTGTAATATGCAAATACAGCAGATGTGCAAAGTGGGGACTATAAGCACAAGCCAAGTGATGCAGCAAATGCAGAATGTTAACAACCATATTTCCTAGCATGTGTGATACCTCTTGAGGACAACCCTGAGTGGTAATTAATTTGTACAAAAATATTCAAACGAATTTTCCAATAGGAACTGAAGTCTAGAGAAACAAAATTACATTTCCTTATAGTTGAAACTAATATTGGAGTGTCTCCATTGAATGACTGTTGGTAATGAATACTAATTATCACAATTCAACTACATGTTGTAATAGGCTGCATGGAAATACATATTCTGCCAAAACAGAAATATTTATAACAGAATTAATGGTATAACCCTATTTCTACACAAGGGCCAAGAAAGGACAAACATGTTTCCCGCAGTACAAAACAAAGCAGTTTGTATGGAGTGCAGTTTAGTGCAACACTGAAAGCACAGAAATTGACCTCTTGAACTCCTCAAGCTTCACATCAGAGAGGGAAGCACATGCTTCAGCTTCAGCAGCTGGCACGTGCCCATTCACACCTAGCAAAGGGCAAGGCAGCTGCTGGGACCTCAGCACTGATATCTAAGGTTACTGCTACAAGAAAGATAAAAGTAATGCTATTTCCTAAATGATATCCTAAATGATATGAGGCATTTCCAAACTGTAATGAATTTAGTAAATCAGCCAGCCAGCCTTCATTCTATTGAATCGAAATGATGGAGGAAAAAAAAAAAAAAAAAAAAAAAAAAAAAAAAAACAGCCGTCCTTTCTTTGCTTCATTTTCTATCACGTTATTTAATAACACTGCAAATCAGAAGACAAAGTCCAGTATTAAAAAAAAAAAAATAAAATAGGGTGAAATAAAATAGGGTGGGGAGGACAAGAGCTGCCTGAAGGAGTCCAGCTGTGCAACCTGGGTTCTGCTTGCAGGCATGTTTTGTGCAAAGTAAGTGAAACTGAAAGCTTATAATAAAAGACCAGTGATCTGCAAGGTTTCGTAACTTGTTTTGTAGTTCATAGGAGGTTCGTTAAGACCATGCTGGCACAGATGAGAAACAGAAGTGAAAGCAGGGAGGAATTTGCATACAGAGTGCTGAATTCATTGTTCGAGGCAAAGCTGCCCTTGATTTGCTTCAATCACTGCAACAATCAGCTCAGCCAACTGTTTACATGCTCTCCATTGTGTGAGTGTTGGCTAGGAAATGGCAGACGAAGGGAGGCTTGCTTTCTGCTCGCACCCTAGGGAATAGTGGGAGTTTGCACACTTGATAGACAGACAGGCTGACCAGGCTCTCTTTCCAAGAAACCAGAGTGTTTCTTGCTTGCTCTTGAGCTGTGGTAATGTGGCAATGAAGTCAGAAAGATGTGTGTCTTGAAACAGTATGCAGCACAACGTAGATTCCAGGGATGAAAAGATGAAGACTTAAGTAAAGTGTTGAGAACCAGCTACACAGAAGGCTTTAAATAACATATTCCTCCACAAAACACTTGCACCTAATTTACTCTTAAGAAACTTTTCCTGGACAAACCAGGTGAGGGGAAAGGCAAAATGCATTCATCCTTATATAACAGTTAAGAAATGTAAGGAAAATGAAACTCAAGCTGTAGTAAGAATATGTAGAGCTGTCCCTTTCTTGTAAAAGGACTTCTGCATTGCTGCTGTCATAGCAACATAGTCACAGCTGTAAACATAATAAGCTCTCAAATTTAAATATAATCACAATCAAACAGAAGGCCCATGAAAGGCAGTCCCTCTGTACTCTTATATTCACAACAATCTTAATGGGTTTATGTTGATAGGTTTCCTTGGCCCACCCGGGTTTGATCTGAAAAACACAGATGAAAACACTTCCCTAAGCTATTTGACAAACATGGTAGAAAGGTTAAAACTGAGCGTTCCTTAAGTTTCATCGTCTTACTCTTAGAGATCTGTTTCCTAGAACAAGAAAATGTATCTCTGTGGAATAAGGGATGGTTTACAGTCCCAAGATAGGAAAGTGTTTGTAAACTGATTTGTTTTTAAATCTTTCATAGCTTTAAGAATAAAAAGAATACCCTATATATGAGATACTTAGAGATCAAGGCTGAAATAGGTTTGGGATTATTTATTTATTTATTTATTTTATTTTATTTTAAAGACTTAATCACAACCATTATTATTCTGGCAAAGCCAAAACTTACTTCTGGGAGACTCCACACAGCTGATATGTTACTGCAGACAATAATCAGCAGTCGGTCACATTCAAGTGCCTATATGTCTCCTTTAAAATATAGGGAAAATTTGCTATAGATCTTCATGAACTGTTGATGAAGAAATCTCAGTCAACAGTAGCCTAATTCTTTCTCATCAGTCCGCACGCTAGAATGATGTGATATGAACCTCTGAAAAGCATACTCTATGCTCAAACTAAATGAAATATGATGAACAACCTACAGACTCCAAGAGCAAGGGAAGGGTTCTTCAGCCAAACAAAACACAAAGGAATGCATACTTGAAAACAGAGAAGTTAGACCAGTGCTATTGAAAGACTGAATCCCTCAGTGAAACAAAATATCCAGGAATATAACTTAATAAGGTAGGGAGCAAAGTAAGCATTTTACACCTCTATTAAATTTTCCCTACAATTCTTCTCTGCAAATACAGAAAAGACGAGAATACCATTTATTTTATATGGATTGTTAAAGTTTTGTAAGTTGTGATTTATTTGTACAGGGCTGACTAATGACTTGAAATGAAATGGCTAAAGCAGGGAAATGATAAATTATCTAGTGTATAACACTGCTTAAAACCTAAACATGTGTTTATAGTTGCGATTCTGGGATAGTTGCCAAAGGGACATTTTACTTAGCAAGTTGTGTTAGCATAAGTATTTTTTTCCTATAAACAACAAAAAAGTCTCCAAAAATAATAAGATAGTGGGGGGACATCTCACTTGCCTGCTGCTAGGAAGCACCAGGAATCTGATTTTCAAAGGAAATTCCACGGTGTTTTAATTAAAAATTCATTTCTTAATATCATCTGGGTAGAATTTTCAGAAAAAGTATATGCTACCTAGTATGTAATCTAGTTACATGACAAAGAAGCAACTCCTCAGCATGTGAACCTATTGCTGTCTCAAGTCAGCTGTAGTGCACAGAAGGATCTTTTGCTTCACTCTTCAGTGAATGGGTTGAAGAAGTAACTTATAACATTTACAACATGGAGGACTACTGACTACAAATGATTTTCTTTGCAGTCCTTTGAGATAAAGGAAAAGAACTGAAAGTGATTGAATCTTATTCCTGAAGACTTATTCTGTAACACTGACCATAATATACTTGAGGTAGTCTCAAAAACTGAAAGAAAAAAAAAAAAAAAAAAGTGGAAAAGTCAACTATGTAATACTTATCATTAAAATATTTACTACACGAAGATCTTTAAGATATGAAAATGTATATTTAATTGAAAGGAAATAATAATAATAAAACAGCATTGAAAAGTAATTGAGTTAGATGTCCACAGTAAATATACACCCCATGAAGCTAACAAAATAAAAAAGTAGTCCACAAAATCTGATCATATTCAACTGAAGAAAATGGAAAATAGATTAAAGTTCAGCAGATTAAATGTAAACCAAGCCAGATAATATTTTTCTGAGTAACTTGCTAAAGGCGTAGAAACTATTAATGAAAACATTTTGGAAACTTCAAGAATAGGAAGCTTGCTGAGAGGTAGTGGGGCCAATATATAATTGAGTTGAAAAGGAGAACTAAAGGAAAATAAGACAAAAAGCTAGTGGACTTTTTATATCAGTGTTCATAGAAGAATTTGTGTGATGCCCATAATAGAGCCTGGCCATCCAGGGAAGAAGTGTCCCATATATATATCTTATCACAGAATCACAGAACATCTGGTTCTTTGAATCACAAAGCATCTGGTCCAAGTCCCCCCTGAATACAATTAGGCCTTTGGAAAAAAATCATCAGATCATGACTACCAGACATTATTTATGCAAAAAGTAAACTGAAACATATATATCTAAAACACACACACACACACAATAATAATAATAATAATAATAAACAATAGTTTGAATTGTCAAGATAACAGATTTGATACAAAATTCTTCAGGGTAGTTAAAATTAGAACTAACCATTGCAAATATTGTGTTGATCAGCTGAATTCAGTATTCATAACTTATATACATATATGATGATTTTCACTAACGAGTGTGGAAAAGATACCCAGGGAGCACTATATACTATTTGAGGAAAAAATCATTGCTAAAAAAATACTATACAGAAAATTCAGATAACTTAAGAAAACAGTACAGAAAAACAAAGAAGCAAACAAAACCCAAAAATATTTTGCCTCTGTTTTTGAACGGTGCATGCAGTTCCAGTTTCCTTATATCAGAAACAATATAGTTAAGTGAGAAAGGAAAATGAGAAAGGAAATTAGAAAGGCCACAGGTACTGAACAACCTTCATCCAAGAAGAGGTACAAAGTAATAGACAAAAAGATCAAGGATCCTCATTGCTGAAAGAGAACATCTAAAAGATAATTTACTAAAAGTCAACAAAATCATGATTCATATGATCATGAATGAAGTTGTGATCTTTCTCGCAGTGTCCAAGTATGAAGTCATCCAATTAAATTAACAAGTAGAATGATTATAATCAAAATAAAAGGAAGAACTTCTTTTCACACATTGTGCTAATAGTGTCACAGGATGTTGTGCAGACTAAAAATAGATATAAAAATAGAAAAAGAATAGTTGGAGTTGGACATGAGCAGGCTAATAAAGTCAGTGGCCTGGACACAAACTAATACAAAGGAAGTCCTTATATTGCTAACTGCTACAAACTGCAAGCCATAGAGATGGAAGAACTATTCTGCACTTGCTCTCTTTCTTTAATGTTCATTACTGATGACTACCAAAATCAGAGTAGTAAGCTAACTAGACATTTGATCAGAATTAGTGTCATCATTTCTACTTATATTCTTAAGAAAATTGAGGGAAAACTGACGAGCAGATGTCCAAGAGATAAAAACAAGAAAGGAAAGAAATCTAACGGTATCGGGAAGGCTGTGACAAAATCTGGCCTAAAAAGATTGAGACTATCACAAAATGAATTATTAAAGAGGGATGCTAGGCCAAGCTGAGCATTTAAAAGAAAAGGAAAAAGAAAAAAACAAAAAAAAAAAAAAAGGAAAAAAAAAAAAGAAAAAAAAAAAAAAGACAGTAATTTACTAGATCTGTATGAGTCACCATACTAAAGGGGTCCAATATTGTCCTGGCTCATCTAATCACCAGAGGTACATTCTTTTACTGTTGTAAACGTTCTGCTGCTATAAGTGGAGCAACTGGATACAGCAGTTTTGTATAGACACACATACTGATCACATCCTGACTTTCTGAGACAATCCTGAAGGAAGAAGGGATGGAAAAAATAAAAATAAAAAAAAAAAAATAAAGGAAAGCAAATGCATTACACAGACAAGCATAATACAGTGCTATCATCCCTGAGATGCTGGTAGAAGTATATATTCTCCCAGTAATTAGGGGTTGTCTCCTAAATCATACAGAAATACACACTTAACTTTTATTTCTGGAGAGTAACCCCAGTTAGAGATGACCTCCGCTGAAAAATGGTCATCAGGCTATGTGGAAGTTGTTTAGATGATATGACTCCAATAGTTTAAGAGAAATCTCTAGGTGAGCATAAAAGTTAATAGGGACAGATCTTAACATTTGTTTGTGGTCAGATTGTTGTCCTTTATCTCTTAATCAGTGTTTCTGTAATGAGCATTCACAGTCCATTTCTCTCAGCAAGAATTTATTCAGTTATTAGGCACGGGACTGTTAGGCAGCCCCATTCATTCAGTCATGTCATTTCCTTGTTTCATTAAAGACAGCTTTCATTTCATCAGCCCTGCATGGGGTTGTATTTGGAGGGAGGGAGTGAAGTTCAGCTCACTGTGTTAATAAAGCCATGCATGGTTCCAGCTTGTTATCTTTAAATTTTACCCTGCAAGGACAATTGTTTTCCATTAAAAATAATAATAATAATAAATTCAAACTCTGATGCTTTTGAAAGGTAATCCTTCTGATCACTTTCTGCCAACAAAGGACTACAGTTGAAAATGAATGTTTTACTATGGTTGCGGGTGATACGGTTCTCTCTTTGATTCAGTACACATGGGAGAGAGATCTGTGTGTTCAAGTGGGTCTGTACTTGCTTTGACCCTGTGCCTCAAAAGGGCCACTGAGACTGGAGCAGGCAGGCAGAGGGACACTTAATTCCTCCAGCCTCCTTGTGATGTCATATTTAGTGGAATACTGTTCCTCCCAAAGTGCTTCTCCAATATATAACCTCCAATATATATTCTCCGATATGTATCAACCTTCATATTGAGGTGACGGTCACCGTTCTTTCAGTGCCTCTTGCAGCAGTATTTGAGATTCACTCACTCAGTCTTTTCTGCACTGGTCTGCCAAAATGATATTTATATACACTGATTTCCAAAAGAACAAAAGTGTCAGGACCTAAAAGACATGGGGCACACTGACACACAATGCAGCAATTCCCAAAAGTGAGGTGGGAAGCTCAGATCATGCCTGACAGTCTGGGGATGACCCAGGGCTGTAAGCTGCATCTCTGTTGCCTGCTCCCTATCAGAAGGGTGCTTACTGGTACAGTCCAGGAGGGACTTTTCCTTATAAGTTGGCACCTGGCAATCCCAGATTTCATGTTATCTAAGCAGTTTATTTGAAAGAAAGCTCAGCTCCCAACCCTCTCACACATGCCTTCTGTTATGGGTCTCCCATGTGGTTGATTTAATTTATCACTTTAATAAGGTTCACTACTACTGGAGATTTATATACCCAGGACTGACAGTTACCTCCGCGTTCATTTTTAGTATCAGACAACTTAAAGTAGAAAAATGTATTAGCTTGTTGTGGAAAAACAAAAAGTGAAGATCTCAATTGAAAAGTATGAGATAAGGTCACAGAGAAACACAAACCAGTAAAATTCAATCTACTGTATGCTTAAAAGCATATTTTATTCTGAGGCTCCTAGGGACTTTTCTCCTATAATTCCTCCCCACTGAGCTCTACCCTGAAAACACATGGGTGAGGCAAAGAACTGGAACCCTTGCACCCCTGGAACTGAGCTCGCTTTCCCTTCTTTTACTACCCATTAATATTCTTACATACTTACTATTCTTAGCTTGCTTTATGCTGCCACTGAAATGCAATCACCTTTTCCTTTCGATTCACAACGAACAAGTAGTGGGACTCCAGGTGAATTGAATTTACTATTACAGCAATTTCAGAAGTGCCAAAGAATTCCAACTGCTATGGCAGTGTCATGGTTCACATTATAGGGAATATCATTGTGCAAATTTTTAAAGCTGTATCCAGATTAGAGTGGTTTAAATGCACAATGATAGTTTCTAACATGTCCCTATGAATGGAAACAAGACACATCAACAATACCAGTGGAAATGTTCTCTGAAACCTGCTCAGCTGAAAATCTCATAGCACCACACTTGCTTTCATCGGTGACAAATATATACATGTATATATATATAAATTAAAGGACTAGAGAATGAACTCTTCCTTTTCCAACCAAGTGCCTCACACAGATCATAGGTGAGCACAATAATGGGTATTTTGTGAGGTCCTGACAGCCTCAAGGTATGACTGCCTGCATACCACCATGCCAATATATGACACCTATGGTCAGCATTCCTTTGGTGTCTTTCTGCCAGAAAATAGGATTTTTTCCTTTACACTTTCCTTCTCTGATTGTCCATATGGCATTTATTATTGCATTATGTAATGGCAAAGTACTGTTTTAAGGAAGTTTGAGAAGTAGTGAGTGGGAGCCAGATAGATTTAAACTACCTTCACAACTATCACTAGCAGATGAAGCCAGAATGAAAATAAATAAATAAATAATAAAATAAACAAATTAATAAATAAAAATAAATAGATGAGAAAATTCAGTAGCAAAGTAGAACAGTGTGAGAAAGAGGTGGAGATAGATGAAAAAAAAGAAACTCAAGAAACCACAATTTGAAAAGCAAATATGGAGAATTAGTAATATCAGACCTTACAGACAGATTAAGAAATAGGAACCCAGCCAACTCAAGGAATGGAAGAACAATATTATAATTGTTTCTTGAGAGATATGGCAATAGGCCATTTAGCCTGTTTGTTTTTACCTTGGGTCATTGCCCAGACTGGACAATTAAAAGGATATTTTTGTCATAGAACCAGTCACTTTATTTCTCTGCTGTTAAAAAGTGTCACTACCAACTGTGCATATTGATTTAATCTGCAGTTGTAGGATTCTGAGAAACAAAAAGCATTTGCTACAGTCCAGAAAGCACAGCCCTAGTGTGGTTGTTCATATCTTGAGGATATTTCAAATTAAAAGAATGACTTTCTAGGAAGTACATGAAATCTCACCTTCCCCATCAGGGAAATTCTAAATACAGACCACCTGCCAAATTCTCCATGATCACCTACACTTTTCCTCTTTCCCATACTGATTGTTGACATTTGCCAGAAACACAATGAATCTTTAAATAGGAACTTCTGAAGACTAGTGTCATTTATTTTGCATCCATAGCTAAAGAATGGATGGTAGCAAGTTTGGTTTAGTGTTTTCCATAAGACTATTAGCACATCTGTTTTCCAAGGCTCTCTTTAAGAGTTTCTATGTTTAGCAAATAAGTTGATTGTTTGGGTGGTTGCTTTTGTTTTTTTTTTTTTTTTTGTTTTGTTTTTTTTTTTAATTTTATTTTATTTTATTTATTTATTTTATTTTCGTTTAGTTTAGTTTAGTTTTTATTTTTTTTAGTTGCATCAGATCTGAAAGAATTAAAACTTTCTAACATTAAAGCTTACTACGGGTGAAGTTTTTTAAAAGCAGAACATTCTGAATCAACTTGATTCTAGTGTATTTAAACAATAAATTTATTATATATTAAACAGAGGAACTGAAGGGCTAGATTCACAAAGGTGTTACACTGTCACGTCAAAGGAAGAGACTTAGTGTAATTCTGTAATTCCCAGTTTTTAAGACAGTTCATTGAGCTATGAGATCATCTCTTACAGATGTTTTTTGTTTGTTTGTTTGTTTTCATATGGAATCCTTCAGTTGTCAGCACAAGACTGAGACCGAGTCTTCTGCTGGGTGACTAAGTTTTGAACCTTGAGGTGAGACACCTCAATTCCAGGACACTTTTGGAACAGCATAGTGAAAAACACCCTAGAAGTCCCATGTCACAAACTGACTTAAGTTTGTTATTTAAGTGACTGCATGGGAGACCTGAAAGGTGGTTTCAAACTAACTTGTCATGGGGAGAATAGAACTGGGTATAAAACATGGCATAGTATTGACTAAAAGTCAGTTCTTCCCAGCTGAAAAGATTTGGCAAATTTGGGTTGAATTCATCAAAGATCTCTAAAACCAGAAAGAGTGAAATTAAAGTTTTAGGTAAATATATTATTTTTTCTGAGAAAGTTTTCCTTGCTGTTAGGTTAGTATTTACAAGTGGCTGAATATGTGAAAAAATATACCTTTGGAAAAAAAAAATATTATATTCACAAGGTTCATTTTTTTTTTTCTGTCTCATACAGTACTTTGAAATGTTAACAGTTTCTTGTAGATTATATTTTCATTTTAATATTTCAGTTTTGAAACAACTGTCTATTCCCAATTAGCTTAAAGAAAAGAGACAGGAAAAGTTATCTGTAATGTAAAATAAATAATTAAAAAATCTCATTGTCTCAGTTTGAAGTAAGAAAAAACAAACCACAGAGTAGGATGTTACAGCTGATTCTGCTTGAAAATGGGTGGGGAAATTTCTTTCCTCATTCCTCCAACATTTAGTTATGAATTGATCAAATCAAAATATACAATAACAGGCTCAGATCCAAGATCAACACATCTTATTCTAGCTATCCTACATTTCTTCCCATATATTCAAGACACATATAAGCAGGTCAGTGACTGTATTTCAAGGTTATTCTCAGCCAAGAGAAAATTAAATGGAACTGGTTTATACTTTTTACCTAGTATTCCATTTCATCTAGTCATCCTGTCAAGAAAATCAAATCAGACAAGAACTGGAAGCCCCATGGAGCCCCTGGAAAATACCGAATTCATTAGAGCTGTCTAACATAATGGGGTGCAGAAGAGTTAGGAGGAATGCAGAAATATCTTGATGTACTGTATCTTGGTACTCTCTGATATTTAAAAATTGGTAATCTCAGTAGTTTTCTCAATGCATTAGAAGCTCTTCGGGATCATGGAGTTCACTTTGGCATAAAAACGTGTAGGTGGGAAGAGTCCTCCGGATGGATGAGAAACTGAATATGAGCCAGCTGTGTGGGCTTGCAGCCCAGAAAGCCAACTGTATACTGGGCTGCTCAAAAGAAGCATGGCCAGCAGGTCAAGGAAGGTGATGCCCCCTCTAATTCCAGTCTTGTGAAACCCCAACAGAGTACTGCACTATATCGGGTTTACACAGCAAGGTCTTGGTAGCAGGGAGGCTGCAGGGGTGACCTGTGTGAGAAGAATCCAGAAGCTACCCCATGTCAGGTCAGAACCTGCTCCAGATGACTCCAGATGGGAACTGCTGATGGCCAGAGCTGAGACAATGAGCAACACTGGTTGGGCCTCAGGGAGAGCGGATTTAAGAAAGGGAAAATACCGTTGTGCCACAGAAGCTGGGAGAGAGGAGTTAGAAACAGCCCTGAAGACACCAAGGTCAGCACAAAAGGAGGGCACAAGGAGCTCCAGGTACGGAGCAGAAATTCCCCTATGGCCTGTGGAGAGGCCCCTGCTGGAGCAGGCTGTCCCCCTGCATCCCACAAGTCTCACATGGAGCAGATCTCCACGCTGCAGCCTGTGAAGGAGCCACCAGTGGAGCAGGTGGATGTGGCCTGGAGGAGGCTGCGGCCCATGGAGAATCCCCGCAGGGCAGGCCCCGGGCCGGAGCTGCAGCCCATGGAGAGGAGCCCACACAGAGCAGGGGTTCTGGGCAGAGCTGCCGTCCACCTGTTGGGAACCCGTGCTGGAGCAGTTTGTTCCTGGGGGGCGGACTACATGGTATGGAGCAGTGTGGTAGCAGTTCCTGAAGAGCTGCTACCTGTGGGCAGCCCCCCCAGGCTCAGCTGGGGAAGGACGGCATCCCATGGGAGGGACCCCACGGGGAGCAGAGGCAGAGAGTGACCGTGAAGGAGCAGCGGAGATGAAGCGTTAGGGACTGACCACAGCCCCCATTCGTGCACCTCTTGTGGAAAGGACATAAAAGAAAGTGGATGGAGGAGAAGGTGGCTTAGTTTGCCTGTAGTTTCCACTGTCCTAGTCTGCTAGTGATAGGCAATAAATTTTATTAATCTCCCTATACCAAGTCTTTTTTGCCCATGACAATAATTATTGAGTGATCTCCCTGCCCTTATCTTGGCCCTTGAGCCCCTTTCATCATATTTTCTCCCTCTTTTAATTTGAGGAACGGGAGTAAGAGAGCATCTGCAGTGGGATTTGGCTGCCTAGCAAGGTAAGTGCACCCACAGTAAGTTTGCTGACCGTACAAAGCTGGGAGGAGTGGCTGATACCCCAGAGGACTGTGCTGCCATTCAGAGGGGCCTCGACAGGCTGCAGGGTTGGGCCAAGAGGAACGTCATGAAGTTCAACAAGGGCAAGTGCAGGGTCCTGCACGTGGGGAAGAATAATCCCAAGCACCAGTACAGGTTGGGGGCTGATGCGCTGGAGAGAAGCTCTGCAGAGAGGGACTGGGGAGTCCTGCTAGACAGCAAGCTGACCATGAGCCAGCATGTGCCCTTGTGGCCAAGAAGGCCAACCGTATCCTGGGCTGCATTCGGAAGAGTGCTGCCACCAGACCAAGGGAGGTGATCCTCCCCCTCTGCTCAGACCTGGAGAGGCCACAGCTGGAGTACTGTGTCCAGTTCTGGGTTCCCCAGTAAAAGAGGGACTTAGGACTACTGAAGCAAGTCCAGAGCAAGACTAAGTTGATTAGAGGACTGGAGCACCTGTTGTATGAGGACAGGCTGAGAGAACTGGTCCTGTTTAGCCTGGAAAGGAGAAGACTGAGGGGAGACCTCATCAATGTATATAAATATCTGAGGGGAGGGTGTCAAGATGATGGAGACGGTCTTTTCAGTTGTGCTCAGTGAGAGGATGGGAGGTAATGGGCACAAACTGAAGCACAGGAGGTTCTGGCTGAATATGAGAGGACACTTCTTTACTGTGAGAGTGACAGAGCACTGGAACAGGTTACCCAGAGATGTTGTGGAGTCTTCTTCTCTTGGAGATATTCAAAACCCACCTGGATGCCATCCTGTGCAATGTGTTCAAGGTAATCCTGCTTGGCAGTGGGGTTGGAATAGATGATCTTCAGAGGTCCCTTCCAACCTTGGCCATTCTATGATTCTGTAAAACCACCATATGCATCCACTTCTGGGGTCCCCAACTCAAGAATACAATTGGGTCTGTTAGAGCAAGTTCAGAGGAGTGCCACAAAGATGATCACAGGGCTGGATCACCTCTCCTATGAAGACAGGCTGAGAGAAGAGGAGGCTCCAGGGAGACCTTATAATGGCCTTCCAGTACTTAAAGGGGATCTACAGGAAAGCTGGGGAGGGATTCTGTTATGGAGTGTAGTGATAGGACAAGGAATAGAAATTTTAAGCTAAAAGGGTAGATTTAGATTAGATATCTGGATTTTTTTTTTTTACTCATAGGATAATGAGACACTGGCACAGGTTGCCGAGAGAAGCTGAAGATACCCCATCCCTGGAAGTGCTCAAGGCCAGGTTGGATGCAGCTTTGAGTAACCTGGTCTAGTGGGAGATATCCCTGCCCGTAGCAGGGGTATTGGAAATAGATGATCCTTAACAGTCCCCTCCAACCCAAAACACTCAGTGATTCTGTGATTCTATGTCTCTGGATCATTCATGTGCTCAGTGCACGACTGGTTAGAGCAAGTTGCTCAGGGTTGTGTCCATTTGAGTTTTTGTTTGTTTGTTTGTTTTGTTTTCCTCTAAAGCCACTCTGGTCAACATGTAGCAGTGCAAATATGGATTATTTGCTTATACTACTAATTTCCTCTAAAGCCACTCTGGTCAACATGTACCAGTGCAAATACTGATTATTTGCTTATACTACTGTTTTCCCCTTACATGCAAAGCATCTTACGTCACCAGCTTGGTCTGGCATGACTTCCTCTGGGTAAATCCATGCTGAGTGTTCCCAGTCACTTCCTTCATGTATCCTTCATGTGCCTGGAAGAGGCTTCAGGCAGGATTTGCTCCATAATAATTCCAGTGACTGAGTTGCTGATTACCCTGAAGTTCCCTGGAACCTGACTCCTGAAGACAGGTAAGATGTCTTTTTTCCACTTCTTAACTGTGTCCTTTACCATGGGTGTTGTTTCACTCTAACAGGTGTAGATAAGAGACTTGGGTCTCCCCTTGGTAATGCCATTTTGGCTCTCAAAGCTAAGTCCCTGGAAATGCTGGGAGAAGCATGATTTCCATGGCCACTTACTCTTTACCCTCATATTACTGTCGCACAGAGGAACTGCAGGCAGACCTTATTTCACTGAAGAAAACCTTTCCAATAAAATAAAATAAAATAAATTAAATAAATAAAATAAAATAAGTATAAAATAATAATAATAATAATAAAAAGAAAACCACCCTCAACTTGCTACACTACAAAAAATGCCAGATAAAGAGCTCCCTAATGCTTAGACAACCAGTTCAACATTATGAACTGGAAAAGCAAAGTTGTACAGTCATATGTCTTTTTTATAGAGCCTTTAGTAATATCACTCATAGGCACTAAAGTACTGAGCTGTAAGGCTTCACAGACTATGTAGATACTATAGAAAAGACACACACACACAATCAACAGCAACAACAACAAAACACCAACATTTCACAAGTCACATTCCTGTACCTCATTATAGCAATTCTTTCCACAGAAGTTGAAAAAATATATTTTTGGAAATTATGTAGTATATTACCACTCTTAATTGGGATGAGCTGAGGTATATAGGTGGATAAAATGACAAGAAGAAAGTACTTTAGTACCATGCACACAATTGGCCTATAATGCTGGTGTTCTAGCAGCTGTTTCTCTGCTCAGTCCTATAAGTCCCACATATTGTCATCAAAATATATTGGAAAATGTTATTCATAGGCAGTGCTATGACCACAGAAGAAGTCAGAGTGAATCTGAATCCTAGTGTGTCTGAGATAATCACAGACATCGCAGGCTTACATTTTATCCTCAGTTGCTTCCAAACCCACTTCCATTTGGATGAAATAATGGCAGGGAGATTATAATGAATTTATTGTCATGTAATCTGCAGACAGAGAATTATAACATTCTGAATGCAAACGGTGATTTAAGGCACTGAGAAACAATTTCTGCCCTGGCATTTTGCATGAACAATTGCCATTGTTGAGTTTGTGCCCAGATCTAAAAATAAAATTTGGTCCAGCTTTTGGCAAATAATGTCCATGAGCAGTTGAAAAGGATGAAGCCTAGACTGGATGCCAGATCTCTTTTTGTGTTCTCAGTCCTAAACAGTCCTTGTCTATTTTGTTTTCATGATGAATGTTGTACTGGCATGTTGTTTTTGAAGAGGGACAGTTTAATCCAGAAAGCAATAGTGTAAAACTCAGAGCCAGCTGTGAGAATCCAGGTAGAAGTGCCATTAAAAATCAGAGGAAATACCTGATTTCTTTCTTTGAGACTGCAAACTCCTTATAACTTAGACTGCTCTTTACAGAGAGCAGTCTTTATATCTTTATGGTTCCCATTTTGTTAGGAGTACTAAACAATCCTGGGTATGCTGCTATGAATTATCAGCAGCAAGCTTGGGACCACCAGGCAACTTCAATCTCACTGTTTTCAGGTGCTAAAACTAATTCCAGCTGTCCTACGTATACTTGTTATATACTACTATTATTATTATTATTATTTTCATAAAATATCCTTTTGTGATAAACTGGTCTTTATACACACACACACACACACACACACAAAACAAAAAACAAAAACAAAACAAAAAAACAAAACAAAAACAAACAAAAAAAAAAAAAAAAAAAACAAACAAAAAACACTTAAGTAAATCCAGGCAACAGAAACTGAGTAAAATCTTTTTTAAAAAATACCCAATTCTTTGATTATCTTTCCTTTTTAATGCATCATATCAAAATATGATTTTTTTCCATTACCACTGAAACTTTTGTATTATCAATTTTATTTTCTGCTTCTCTATTTCTTTGTAACTATTCCTGTATTTCTAACACAAGGTAATTAAAATAGCATTTTCCTTTAAAAAAATAACAAACTGGCCCTAGTAACTCTCCAGAAAAAATGTGAGATTATATGGTAAAAACAACCTTGTTCAAAAATTTATACTTTTTCTTAAAGATCTTGAGTGGCATGTAGCAGATAATAGCATAATCCTCTGTCCATCATTTACGTTCCATTACAGCAGTCTCCATTTCAAATCTACTTGTTATTAAATTGCAAAAGAAATAAGTGATTTTGAGAAGCTTCAACCTCAGGACATCACCAAATTGATTTCTTATTTAAATATGTGTCTCTGTGTGTGCACATTTACGTACATATGCATGTAAAAAAGAAAACAAACAAACAAAAAAAAAAAAAAAAAAAAAAACCAAACCAAAACAAAACAAAACAAAAAAAAGAGGGGGGGACGACTTAGGACTACTGAAGCAAGTCCAGAGGAATGCTAAATTGATTAGAGGACTGGAGCACCTGTTGTATGAGGACAGGCTGAGAGAACTGGTCCTGTTTAGCCTGGAAAAGAGAAGACTCATCAATGTATATAAATATCTGAGGGGAGGGTGTCAAGATGATGTAGTGACAGGACAAGAGGCACCGGGCACAAACTGAAGCACAGGAAGTTTTGGCTCAATATGAGGGCCACTTCTTTACTGTGAGAGTGACAGAACACTAGAACAGGTTGCCCAGAGCAAAAACAAAAAACTCTGATCACAGCACTCTTTAGAACAAAGCATAAAAGAACCAACACAGTAATCTTTAATCTTCACATTTTTCTTTTTTTTTTCTTGGAATTGTAAGGTTTTTAGTGCTGCACCCAGAATATGCACAGCAAGAAATAATATAGGGGAAAAAAAAAAGAAATACATGTAATCAGAGATTATTATTGCTATTATTGTTACGGTTGTTAGTTATTTAATTGAGGGTGTCTTAATTAAACATTTTTATGAAAAAAATTTGAAGTGGGGTAGACTGCACCTGTAGAGATAGAGGTAAATGTAGATTTTAATAGAGATCCGAGTTTATATTGCTCGGTAAAAACTCTCCATTTTTAAAAGGAATTTTTGAATAAAACTTCTGAGGCATGTGAGCTCTCCTCAGTCGTCCTGTTAACTCCTAACCATTGGCAACTGGGAGGCTTTTCCATTTAGCACAGCCAGAGACAGCTTAAATTAATAAAAGGCAGCAGACCAGTGGTATAATCTGATCTCCAGTAAAGCAGTCTCTGGTCTGGAAACATCTGACTTTAACATGAATTAAAATCTGAAAGTTTTTCTAAACTTTCACTGCCTTCCTATGTTCCTACAGAGATTGCAGTCTCATGTTTCACAGCACCATTCCCAGAGTATTTTCCTTTTGTGCAAGCTCTTTCCTGAAGATTGTTGAGATGTTAAGAAAATTGATATTATATATACATGCGTATGCACATTATATATGACCTTCCATGTCCAAATAGGAGGTAGGGGGTGGGGGGAATGGAGGCAAAAAGCCTGCATGTAATGAGCTGGAATAATATCAGATGGGAGGCTATCTGGAAGAGCACTCTTCTCTCTTAAAAGTAGGCAGAAGAAAGGATGTAATGGCATCCTTTCATTCCAAGTAATTGGATCTGTTAAAATATTTTTAAATATTAGTGAATGAGTATCACAAATTATGTCATTTGGCAGTCTTTGAAATCTCTGTTCCCTCAGGGTGAGCAGCAGTGGCAGTGAATTTGGAAGATGTTAGCAAGGCTTTTTAAAGCCTAAGTGGTCTCCCTCCACCAAGAAAATCTCTTTATCTACTCATTGGATTTTACAACACAAAGTCTATATCTCTCTATATTTCTTGTTTTATACATACCAAGAAGAAGCAAGAAATTGCTTTTAAAACAGCTGCTATGTGCCAGTGTGGACAGTACAGTAAACCATGTGAATAGATTTTCTTTTTTCCAAGAGGTTTTAATTAGCAACAGAGAAATCAGTTATACTTATGCAAATCTATCTGAGATTTTGGTAACGATTTTCCTTCATATTCTTCAGTTCCTCTGTAACTCTACCTCTACTTCTCACATGCATATTCTTCTTCCTCCTTTTATTTCTATACCTCTTCAAATATGTACATACTACCCTCTTACCTTTGAGTTTATCATACAGCTCAGTGATTTGAGCAGATTTTTAAGCTGAGACACAAACTGAATTTTGACAACATCTGATGGGGGAGTGCACAGTCCCAAGCGCATTGCAAGACCACAACGCGGCCTTCTTTTGAGCAAGCTCTGCTCGGCGGAGCACAGCTCTGGCTTGCAAACTGTCTGGAGAAGAGACAATCAGGTAATTTGTAAATGTCACTCTGGAGCCTCTCTTTGGAAAATGCCAGTGGTTTGAGTCTTGCTGGGTCAAGGTTCTCATCCCCTCTGCTACCCTTGGCCCTTCCTGTATCCTTGGCCATCTGAGAGTGCCTTTCAGGTGATCAGTTACAGGAGACTCTCCTGAATGAACTTACTGCAGTGTAGTGTGGCACTGTGGATGCCATTTGGCATGATTACTTGAAGGTCCCTGAGACATCTGCATGTGTCTTTCAGGTTGGGTAAAACTACTTCTTGAGTAGAATTTATACATACCTTATACAATGATTTCAAAATACTTTACACAACTCCTCTTCACACAAGAAAAATATCCACAATTAGGTTTTAAGAGCCCCTTTATAGATTTACAAATAGAGGGAGAAAAAAAAATGTTATTTTATCAATTGTTCATAAAAATAATCATTGAGAGCAAATAGGAATTTGCATAATACCAGACAAAGCTCCCTCAGCCATAGTTTCTGAAAATAAAACGATAGAAATAAAATTGAGACAACCTGAATGTATGTGAAATTTTATTCTGATCACTGGTTGCTTTCTCTTCTGTGCTATTTGGATCCCCAGGCGTATGCTTTTTTTTTTTTTTTTTCTTTTTTTTTTCTTTTTTTCCCCCCCCTCTAATATGTTTATGCAAATTTGCTCCAATTGCTACTTCCAAGTGTTCACAACATGACAAGTATTCTGACATATTTATGTGACGTACCTTTTGAAGAGATGATAGGGACATTATAGCACCACACTTCTGGTTCTATAGATGAGGGCTGTCATGCTTTCTATTCTAAAACACTATTTTTAGAGGACTTATAATCCTGGAACAAAAATTCTTTTTGGACCTCAGTTTCACTTGCATGACTGCAATAACATATCTCTGGATACAGTGTGAGAAAATGCTGGTTCTCTAGAATTTAGAAGTAAAGTGTCAATGAATATACATGATTTGCAAGATTTTTTTTCCTATATCAGTATTCTTTAAAATCTGAGTTTGCAGCTGATGTCAACTCTGCCATAGCTACATAGATTTTAAGATACAAACATGTGCACATCTGTGGTAATTTATATAAAAATAAAACAATCCTTTATGGTTAAGAATGATTGTTCCTATGTTGCAGGTGTTTTTAGACAAAAGATGGTAACTATTCAAAAGAGCTGTTAAAATACAACTAATCCTATATGAAAAAAAAAAAAAAATAGGAAAAAACAACTCAATGGCTAACTGCTGCAAGATCTCATATGTTTCCTCTGACACTTAAGCACATATTAAGGATGTTGCACACACAATCACTATTTTTTTTTTAATTCTTTGTGTTTATGTTTCTTAAGTGTCTGGAGACATTTATCCATGGCAAATGAGCCTTAAATACTTGGAGAATCAGTTTGTGACAGACATTGATGTTTCTGCACTTCACAATGCCTTACGTTCTGTCCAATCTCTCACATAGCAAGGCAGCTTCCTTTTACTGGCATTAACACCTATGGAATCTTATAATTTTTGAGATGCTTAATACCTGAGGAGTGGATGATGGTTAGAAGTTGTTCTCTTTAGGAGACAATAAACCTAGCAGAATATCTTTTCCCAACATCCTCTGAAATTTCTTTCAGTGCAAAACCCAAAGTCAGTAAAACATATAGTGGATTTCTATTCACCTGGATCCTCTGCAAAACCTAGTTGTGCCAAACTGCAGTGAAAAGTTTCTGCTACTGCAAGAATTTAATCACCCAACAAGCTGGTAATGTCTCATTGCCATGCTTCTGCACAAAATCTCATGATGTTGCCTAGGACATTAGTAGACTAAGGATCAGCATGGTTTCTGTGGTACTGGTAAGCCTCTGTTGCTCTGTGTGCTTGTTTGAGAAACCTAAGCAGTAAATCAAACACCTTGGGCTTGGCAAGCAAAGTAATGGGTGGGAGATATGAAGCAGACTGTGTTCTAGCACCCATTCTTTTTCATTGCTTAAATACCATACTTTTAAATGACCTATATGTACACATAACACATAACACAGCTTTATATCCTACATGAGCCTCAAGCGCCTTCTTACAAGGAGAAGTCAGGTTGACATATAGACAGGTGAGGTCACATTTCCTGGGATGAGGAAAGATATCAGTTATCTACCCAGTTCAAAACAAACAAAAAGCCATTTTAAATTGTTTGTTTGCTTTTTCGTTTTCTGAGATGAAGACAAGGTTTCTGAGCAGAAGACAAGGTTTCAGTCCATGTACTACCTTACACCTATCAGTCCTGCTCCTCTGTGGACTTCCTATCCCCCTTCATGATTTAGCTCATTAAGTACTTCCTCTCTTCACCAGAAAGGCCTATGAGATTTAGACACTCATTAATTCATGCCATCATACAGAAACTACCTAGGCCTTCAAAAATTAAGTGTACTGGCTCTTCCTCTAGGATATGCTTTTCTCTTTTCAGTTTAGGAACTTAGTATAAGGGCACTAAATTTACCTCTCTCCTCCCCCCTTGCATTTAGATCACTTGCTTCCTAACTCTGCATTCTACCCTGAACAAGCCACAGTAAAAATGACTTTAGTAAATAATATGATTTGTTGACATTTATGATTAATGATTAGCTAGCATGTCTCTTTTTAAAATAACACTTTTTAAAAAAAAATGCTGATAATAAAGAAATAATGAGGTAAGAATTTGTTAATTCTTTATATTAAAAATATAATAATTCATATACATTAAAAAGTAAAGGCTCTGTTGTAAATCACAAGATACAGAGAAACAAAAATTATTCTGTGTTTTGGAGAGTTTTATGTCAATTTTTCCAGCTTTTAGCAGAAGCAGGGGGGAATCCTATGTTATCTTATATGCAGATTTTTCACAAAGCACAAATCAATGTTCCTGCATGGGATGACAATCCTCCTTAGTCTCCATAAGCCAACATGTCTACTGGTAAATCTCTGCCTTAGGCCACCTGCTACCATGGCATCATGCCCACTCACACTAGGTGAGTAGATCGCAGAAGCCAATCAACAAATCTCAATGGCTTGAGGAGGTTAATACACAGAATAGCAAGAGTTAGGCTTTTGAAGAGACTCCTGGCATATCTTGTGTTTTTAATGATTAGGATCTCATCCTCAGGTCTGTGTGTTATCATCTCAGTCCGTGTAGCAGGGGACTGGAGCAGATGGCTTGGCAAAACCAAAAGGCTCTTGCCTTTTCAAAAATTAAAGATTAATTTGTTGTTTTCTTCTAATAGGAAATTTCATGCTGACAAACAGTATTGAGCCAACAGGCTGGTATTTCTCCATCTATCTTCTGTTCAGAGTAAGGCATAACCTTCCTTACATTAACCCCACAGACTGTCTATATCCTCCTATGCAGTGATCAAAGAACATTTCAGCACTCAGCTATTTTGTTTTTGGCACCTCCACTGTGGTTTCCAACAAGGATGTTATCACCGTGTGTTTATGGATTTATTTGTTTGTTTTTCATAATGTGGGCAATAGTCTACTACAAGCTGAATCTCCAATTACATCATATAGATCAGCCATCTGGTTCAGTATTAGTTAGTGGTAACAATTTAGCCGTTACTACACTGGTCTAAATATATAGCACGAGAGGCTAGACTTTCTTATTGCATAAGCAGTCACCTGGTCACCTGAAACAGCCAAATTTTTCAGTACCTAGTGCTAAGTCCTGGTGGACATTGATGGACAGCAAAGCACAGAAGTGCAAAGAAACAGTTCTCAGAATATTAGACAAGTGCAAAAGGTGAAAAGAAACTAACCCTTTTCTGCACAGGGACAGTTGGAATTAACCGTGGCTTTTCTGCTGGAAATTCTTATGTTTCTGCCTGATCACAATGTGTAACAACAGAGGGTTTGTGCAATTTGTTCATTTTTGTAACAAGTGAGTTTAATCAATTTCAAAAGACACAATTATTGAAATAACTTTTTGCTGAAAATGTCAACAGATATTTTAGTGACACTATTTATCCAACATCCATAGCTCTTTTTAAGGCTTTTCTAAAACCCAGAATTCCAAAATCTTTACCTTTTTGAGCCATGAACCCTCACAGGAGGTCATTAAGCATATAGGCAGTGGAACTGAACAGCTGCTCCTCCAGTCATACTAATCTCTAGACAGATGCTCTTCATGTTCATGTGCTGTGATGAATGCCAAAGAAACTATTAGAGAACAGATTGACTTAGACTGGACAGTGATCCTTGGAGAACTGGTTTCAGACTTCAGGAAGAGCTGACGAGCCACAGAGGGAGCTGCAACTCGTGACAATGTGAACAGAGAGAGTTTCGGCTAGACTTTTCCCTCCAGCATTTCAGAATGCATCCTTGCTTAGAGTGCCAAAATCAGCAATAAAGAGCAGATTACCATTGTTTTCTGTGCTTCCTTGCTTGCTTGCTGGATTTTCTGCAGCTAGCCTGGCTGCTCAATTTCACTTGAGTCTGACTCACAAGAAATTCCTAGGTGTTTCTGTATAGATTCCATGCTCATCCTGTGGTTGCTGGGATGTTCTACTGTATCTGTTGGGAATCCTAACAAGCAGCAATGGGAGGGCTCCAAGCAGCATGTCATTCCCCATCACACTCTTCCTGGCCTGTACAGGAGGCCTGAAGTCAACTTAGTTGTTATGAAACTGAGAGATCACACCTGCTCCTCTCCTCTGAGGCTCACAAGAAAGATCACATGCCATCATTGGATTTGAGTCCATGTCTGTCCAAAGAGAGGTGTCATCTGTGGTACATCCCACTGCGGACTTTACTTTTCTGACCTTCATAACCACAGCAGATGTTCTTGTTATGTTGTTATTCTGAGGAAGGGGTTTTGTTGGCCTCTCTGGGCTCCCGGGCTCTCATCCAGCTGCAGCTGTGGAAAAAGGATACATATAATAATAATGGAATCTTCTTTCGGTCGTTTCAGCTTACATCATCTTGGCACCAGTAGTCAAGGTAGCATTAGTCAGTCTGTCATAGGGTTTCTGCAAATTCCTCTTTCAAACCACCACCCTTCTGTCTCCACTGCCACGTTGCCTCTGCTCTTAGTTACCCCTTCCCCAGTGGAATGATTTCAGATCTGGGGAACAAGGAGTTGTTTCTCTGCTGACCACTGCACATTTCCTCAGCTCATACTTCCTGCATGTGCTAACTGTGATAATTTTCAAAACACAGAAATCTGATTACATTTAGTTATACTGTATCCATGTAAAGGTCTTGCAATGGGTTGATTGTAAATTAGCAAATTTACAATAAGTATACCAGTCCTCATTCTATGGGCTTCTTCTTTAGTTTCTACCTTCTACAAATCTAAGTTGTTCCTACCAATAACTGAAAGCTGATCTCAAGCAGATTTCTGTACATATATCCCAAACAGATGCATTTCTGAGAGATCTCAACTGCACTGGGAAACATACTAAAGGGTATCTGTATTACATATCATCAACTCTTTTTTGAACGATTCACAGAAAAATACATCCATTACAACTTCAAGTTGTCATGCAAACAGTTCCTGGTTACTTTGTAGGGGGAGTTCCTGCAAGAAAGCTCAGGATCTGTCAATGTAAAAAGTGATAGGGTGGCAGAAGGTAGGCTTGGGGTAAAAAAGGGTAGTTCAAAGTATACTATTCTAAAATAATGGAATAATATTTGTAGTCTTCTTTGGAAAAAACAGGAAATACTGCAACTTTGAGGCCTTTTATATCTTTTGCTTAATTTTCAGATGCTTGTTAGGCAATTTATTTTGAACATATTACAAAACATTTAGGATTCAGAGTTTGTATCTATACAGAGTACGTGAATAAGAAATGACTTACATGTGCAAAATGTCATCAATATGCAGTATAGCTGTAACTTCACAAATACTCGCAATGTTTTGATGGTGACAGAGTTTCTTAATTTACACCATCCAGACAGAAATGATTGTTGCCACTTTCATCTATGAAAATGTTCAAGCAGGGAAAAAAAAATAAAAATCTATCGTGTATATATATATATATATACACACATATATATATATGACTTGATCCTAACAATTCTTTTGTAAAATTTAATCAATGGAAAAAAAAAAAAAAAAAAGGAAGTTGCTCAGGACAGATCCATCTAAACTGATCAAAAAGTTCCTTCATCTTCCTATATCTTGTATGAAAACTCCACCCTGAAAATGCAGCTTGGCAGAGGAAGAAAATAAATAAATAAATAATAAGGCCACTCTTGTACATATCGGAAAGAATGAAAAGATGTTTTTAACTGAAGTACAGGAAAAACAGCAGAAAGGAATTGCATGTAAGCAGATATTTCACAGATTTGATGAATGTGGGAACACACAGAGTACAAGAAATCATAATGATTTTTCCTTGTTAGCAACATTTAAAGTGTTGTCACCTATGCATTTGTGCTAAGCTTGTTGTTGGGCTAAAACTAAATATAATTCCTAGACCAGAGTGGAAATTTCAGGAAAAAGAACACTGTCTTCCTATAAAAATAGGGAAATCAGAGTTATTGGCTTTGGCAATGAATGAGATGTAAAAGCAGACTGCGTTCCTGAAGTGGTCTGTACTCGACCTTAAAGATCCAGTATACTCAGGCATTATTTTACATAAAGGGGAAGCATGGAGGCAGCTCTCCAGACTTATTTTCTTGTTACCCCCCAGTGGTTTCCATCTCTTCCTTTCTCTCTGTTTCTTCTACCTGTCAGATTCCTCAGGGAAACCGTTTGCAGCTTGGACAACCCAAGTTGGAGTTCTTTTTCCTTCAGCTTTGTTTATGTTTGCTATTTCTTCCAACATGTTTCTTATTTTTCTGCCAAGTAGCACTTGACAAAATCCCTCTAAAGAGAATAATAAGAAAAAAGGCTGAACAGAAGGTGTTTAGTCTGAACACTGGCTTTGTTTCAGCAAATCAAAAAGTGAGTATGTTTCAGACAACTTTGTAAATTTCAATCTCAACATAAACATTAGAGATTCATCATATTACACTTTTGGATACGAGCACTGGTTTCTATGGAAGAAGAGCTTTTCTTGCAGATAGGATCCTTGTGGAAGAAATTTTAAAATTTTCCAAAGATTAGGAAATAAAAAAGAATAAATGACAAGAAAGAGAAGGCATTTAACATTTACGTGGTTGCATTTTGCTGTGACCAGGGTTGAACCTTTCTATTTACAGTTGTGGAGAAAGAAAATATTTTCCTGACCACAGCTGAAGAGAGACCCTGACAGGGCTTTCCTGCTCGCCATCTCCCATGTCATCAGTGTTTTCTGGGAGAAGAATTTGAGGTGGTTTTCCACCTAAGTGGTTACAGCTGTTTCCACAGGATCAGTCAGATGGAGTTTCTGCCTCTGTTTATTTTGGCTCTGATTTTCGGCTGGAGCCCGGCAGGATGACAGTGTTTGCTCAGGGCCTTGGGACTTTAGACAAACATTCCAGAATTTCTGACTTCTTAGCATTAATGTTTGATGAATTCTGCTCTTAATTTCTCCTGGAAAAATGTCAAGCCCACTGGGGATTACCCTTAGTCTTACAGCAGTCTTTTTTCTTGTTATTATTTTATTTTTAAGGGAACAAGAGAAAATCATTTGCTGGCCTGTGAAAATGAGCATGCTGTAAAAATCTGAGAATGCAGTTTTCTAAAATTGCAGATGGAAAAAAATCTGTATTTTTTTTTCTTGATAATAATACTCTACTTGGAGTACTCTGATGGAAACATCCACTCAGGTATACCTATAGCTAAATTGTCTGTAATAAAGGTGTTCAAGAGAGGACATTAGTTGAGAAAGTTATTATCCAATAGTTAAGCATCTCTTTCTCAAAGTTGCTGTTTTGGTAGCCTCAAAACATACTGCGTCAATATGCTGTTGTCAAAGGTGACCTTTAGAAAACAAAATAAACACCTATGTGAAATTCTGACCCCAGTGGAGAGAATAGTCTTTATCTTTGACTTCAGCAGGGTCAGAACTTCCTCAATACCTTATCTTTTGAACAATAGAAAAACAGAAGTCACAGAAGTATATCTTGAGGAACATTTTTGAATTCACAGAGATGGAGAGAGAAATGTCTTTACTGAAATATGCAAAAATATGCAAAAATGCACTAAATTTAACCTATATTTAAACTATGTTCAACGAGCATACTGTATTTTATGGAGTGGCTGCTAATTTTTATACCTACACATCTTTAGTAACTCACAAGGGACATCTAAATGTATATAACTGCATAATCATCAGCTGACTCCAGGTTAGCTAGACGGCTTTACTTCAGAGGATAGTGTCTGATTTACAGTCCAACCCTTAGCTGTTAAAAACACAATGGGCAGGACAGGTTTCCTCCAGTGTGTCACAAACATCAGGAGGGGCAGGCATAGATTAAGTCCAGACATATTTGGGAAGAATTTAGGTCCCAGGTCTCCATTTTTATCTCCCCACCTCTTCTCCCTCATACAGTAAGAAAAGAAGGAAAGACTGCTTCCTCTGGTGACAGTTATAGTTGAATCTTTGTTGATTTACACAAGCTAAGGAATTACCTTCAATAGTTATTATGCTGTTTTCAATATATATATATATATATATATATATATATATATATATATATATATAAATATATAAATATATATAAATATATATAAATAAAGGAAGGTGTTTGTGTACATATAAATAGGCACAGGAAGGTGGTTTCCTAATTAATATATCAGCTTTTACAGTAGCAGACAACATTTGTTGTGCAAAATGTTCCACGACAGTGCAAAAGCTGGAAGCAGTGTGGCCCCTGGGCCAAGGTGATAGTGTCCACCCATCTGGAGGAGTTAACATAAGGAACAGATCTGGCTTACTTTTTGGAGCCTGATTGCTGGCACTTCCTCTCCAGACTGTTTGTATTGTCAGTGGTCTAGATAAAGTGTATATTTAATCTGTGCCCTTGAATTTAGCTTTTCCATGCATGACAGCCAGAAAGGGCTGGAGAACAAAAATTTTGTAGATACAAAACCTTGTGCTTTTACTTTCAAGTGCAGAAAAGACAGATAGAACCATATCATTTATTGAAGCTGATACCACAGCACACATCCCTGTGGAAAGTATTCTTTGAAGATGCCTTCCCTAGGTCTTTTCTATGGAACAGGGATAGCCAGAGGCCCTCAGTTAAGAGCTTGTTTTCTTCAGCCAAAATAACATGGAAGTCCTAAAGAGAAAGTTGATTCTTTCCCCTATCTATTATCAAATTAAATTTGCATTTCAGTATCTCTGTACAGCACTAACCAATCTTTCATTTCAGAATATGAAATTAGCCATAAATTAGTAACAATTATTTAATGGGAAGGAGGAACTAGCATACATTCTAGTAAGATACATACATACAGGGGTAAGATAGTAGCTGTATCTTACCCATAGAACTAGGCCAACCCTTGGATTAGATGAAAGGAGGAAATTAAATACCTGGAATGCTTGGAAACATGGTTACTCAGTGGAAAATAAGAGTTCCAGTATACCCTTCACTTGCCTGTGCAGTTAGGCAGGACTGAGTTACTGAGATGTTAGATAACAAGGACAAAAACTATTTCAAGTGTATTTTTAATACCATAGCTGTATAATGCATATTACTTATTTATTTTTTCTAATATAATGTTTCCTTCTTTGCAATATCTTTCTTTAAGCATAAGATCTTGTAATAGCAGCTAAATGCTACTAAATAGCAGCTAAATAGCAGCTAAATGGGGTATATTAACCAGGTGCTGAGGTTACAGTGGAACACTATATACAACACCAAGTGCATGAGATGACTGAAAAGTACATGCCATCTAAGTTTCTTTTGATACAATTCTGAGAAGCTCCTGGATGGTTACACAAATATTTTTTTGTTGTCGTTTTTGTTGTTTTTTGTTATTTATTTATTTATTTAGTTAGTTAGTTATTTTACAATGAGGGAGGTTCTTGGATCTTTAAAAAGATAAAACGTAAAAGATCAGTTAATAGAAAATAAAAAAAGACTAACTACATTAGTGAAGATCTGTTCATTATATGAATGCTTGCTGGTTGCAGAATTACTAGAGGAAAAGAGTTAAGCAGGGTGAAATCAGAAATAATAAATTGATGAAAAATGTGGGTGTAACACTTTTTAAAAGAGAAGCAGAGGAATCTGTTATAAAGTTGATGTTCCTCTGAATGAGGCTTGCTAATGTATTGTTATGACATACAATATTCCCAATGCACTGATTATAGAGGCTTACTGTATTTGTCCTCTTTAGTTAGAACATAAAAATACTTTTGAAAACTCTTTTAACTTTAGATTGAAGTCGTGTGCCATTTGGAACACGCTCAATCCTGTCTTCTAAAAGCATTGGGTGACTTAGTGATCCTTAATTTCAAATTCATCTTTCCAATGTAATTAATTCCTCAGCAGAGTTCAGAAACAAGGGAACAGCATGAAACAGTTCTATCAAACCAAGTCCATAGTACATCATCATACAAAGCAGCACAGGTAAAAAGAAAAAAAAGAAAGACATGCTCCAAAAAGTAAACTAGAATTCTTAGTTGGGCTATAATTACGTGCAGGAATACAGTCTCTTCAGGGAGACTGGATGGAATTACTTTCTTCATTAATAATGGCTAATTGCAACTATTGAAAACTTGCTCAAGTATTTTTCCAACTTGGTATTATTTATTATATATTTCCAACTTAGTAGTATTTTTCTGCTGCTTTATAAAAGAAAAGTATGACAGAAGTTTATCATTCTTATAACATGGCTGAGCAGGTAGGCACATGACAAGAAAGTCAGTGAGGATCAGTTTGCAAAACAGCAGAAGATGGCTGTGTAAATAAAACTGCAGGGAAAATAAATTGAGTAAATCAGGAAAAGGTTTCATTCAGAGACAAGCAGCTGCAATATTAAAGTTTGTCACATACTGCAGTGCTATAAATATCACAATATATCATCAAAGTACAGAAAAGTAAGAAAAATGCTTTCAGATCTCAAGCAAAATCTTCATCTGTTGTGCAAACATTTGCGGTAGATAAGCAATTAAACTGGGAAGAGTACTGGAGTACTGGAATATTCACGAGTCTGATGCTTCATGAGGCTGATTTTTGTCATATCAATTCTCAAATAATATATCATATTTTAACAGAAGTCCTGTCAATAATAGCTGTTAATAATTTTTCACAAATATAATGCAAAAAGAGTATAATAAGCATGAACATACACATTGCTTTAAAATAGTGTAAAATCGGAGCAGAGGGAGACATCTTCAGTCACATTATGAAAACCTCATGTTTGTCACATTCATCAGTCATCCAGGAAACTGAGAGCAGCATGTTTTTATCATCTTCAGTGATAAAGCAATATATATATTGTATACGGTGTGTATAAACACTGAATATATAAACATACTTGCCATCTGTATGTCTACCTGTAAATTCAGGTCCTAGTCAAGCAAAATGCTTTAGAAGGTCAGTGTCTCGAGGGATTCTACAGAAATTGTCTCTGGAAGTCAGACTGCAAGAGTGCTAGCAGCAAAATATGAAAATGCTGTCACAGTCTCAGTGACCAGTGTATCTTAGCTGCCAGAAGAGGCACCTCTAAAAATCAAGAGGTTAATTAAAACTCTTCAAGAAAATCACAGAAAATTATTTAGTGTATTATTTAATAAAATAATTACTGAACTCCCACATTTCTTTGGCTACTGGAGAAGATGATGAGGATCAAATTAAGTTTACAATGTGCAGCTAAAATTTCAGAGAAAAAAGACCTGTTTGTAAATGGAAAGACAGAACAAAATACTCTCAGTTGTACTGAAAAGCCACTAATCACTGTAGCAAAGTAATTTGGAAAATGCAGTCATTGTCATAAGGAGGTAGTAAGGGCACCAACACCTCTTTGAATCAGTAATTGTCAGAATGTCTACAGCTCTTTATTTATTGATTTCTGGTAGTTCCCGTGAAGCTTATTTTGCTATGTAGAAAGCATCAAATTGTGCTTACTAGTAACTGTGAGTGTAGTGGTAATTTGTTGTTTCAGACTGTTTTTCTTTTGCCTTTTCAGCAGCAGCCTGCAGGAAATACAAGGCTGTCTTGTCATTGTTGCCTGTCATTTAGTGCACTGATTTGCTTGTCTCAGAGAACGAGAGGTAAGGCAAAGGCATGTGCTAAACAAGTGTGTTATACTAGTCAAGACTGTAAATAGAGACAGGGTATTAAAGTACCTCCCACTGAACCACACAAATAACTTTGTTGAAACACAAGCCTTCTCCAAGGAGAAAAATGCTTCCAGCTGAACTAAAGGTCTTTAAAAAGCATTTGCTTACAGATTTGCACAAGGTATTCTTAAAACAAAATAATAATGCCCACACATAAAGGAGGAGGTGCACAGATGAAGTGTTTCTCTCATTTAGAAGCTTTCATGTTGAACTGATCTTGTTCTGCTTTTAGCATTCTCTGCCACAGTTTAACAGCTTCAAATATTTATTTTTAAAGGCAGAAAATTATTGTTAATTTTATGTTGGCAAACAGCCAGCCCATTCTTCACTTGGGAGTTAGCAGAGAAAGACAAGTGTAAGAAACATCCTGCTATCTAGTGGGCTGGCAATTGTATTATAAACAATTTAACAAATTGAGTGTAAAGGAAAAATGTTTCACAAAGGAAATACCTCAGCCCTAGTCTTGACTCTTAGACAGTGTTCTCTCACCCATTCTTCTATCACACCTTCTCCTTGTCCAGCCAGAACTCTAAGCCCACATCCTCCCCCAGTATGTTTTTTTAACACTCCTTCCCTCCTCACTCCCTCAGCTTCCTCTAGCCTTCTCTCATTCTCTCTCCTTCCAGATTAAATGCTCTTATTTTCCAAGCTATTTTTAATTCTTCCTTCAACATACTATGACCTCTAAGCCCTGCCATCTCCACAATGGGTATCCTTTTTATCTTATGATACATGCTGTGTGATTGACAGGTGCCATCTCTTGCTTAAAAGAGTGCTATGCTATCTCGTGTACATCCAGGGAGAAGATGAAAATAGGGACTCCCATCCATCCCTCGGACTGCATATAACTCAGGGTGATATGGGTTACACTGTCATACATTAGTGCTGAATGAGAGGGGTGTCCTGGTAACAGGAGACACTGAGAAGGTGGAGATACTGAATGCTTTCTTTGCTTCAGTCTTTGCTTCAAGGACTCCACCCCCCAGGACTCCTTGACCCTGGTGGAAGGAGAGAGAGTCTGGGAAGTGGAGATCTCCCCCCTTGTTGACAAGGGAGTGGTTTGGGAGCATCTGAGTGGGATCAATGCACACAAATCCATGGGTCCCGATGGGCTGCATCCGCGTGTGCTAAGGGAGTTGGCAGATGTGATCACTGAACTGCTTTCTATCATCTTTGAAAGGTCCTGGAGAATGGGTGAGGTGCCTGAAGACTGGAGGATAGCCAATGTCACTCCAGACTTCAAGAAGGGCAGGAAGGAGGATCCGGGAAAACACAAGACAGTCGGTCTCACCTCTGTCCCTGGAAAGGTATTGGAGCAGCTTGTGCTGGATGCCATCTCCAAGCAGTTGGAAGAGAAGAAGGTTATGAGGAGTAGTCAGCATGGATTCACCAAGGGGAAGGTGTGCTCGACCAACCTCATTGCCTTCTATGATGGCATCACCAGGTGGGTAGATGAGGGGAAAGCAGCGGGTGTCATCTACCTTGACTTTAGCAAGGCTTTTGATACTGTCTCCCATGACATCCTACTAGAAAAACTGATAAAGTGTGGGATAGATGAGCGGACGGCAAGGTGGGTTGAGAACTAACTGACTGGCCGAGCTCAGAGGGTGGTGACTGGTGGCGCAGAGTCCGGCTGGAGGCCTGCGACTAGCGGTGTTTCCCAGGGGGCAGTGCTGGGTCCGGTCTTGTTCAACATCTTCATCAACGACCTTGATGAGGGAATAGTGTCTGCCCTCAGCAAGTACGCTGATGACACAAAGCTGGGTGGGAGGAGTGGCTGACACGCCAGAAGGCTGTGCTGCCATTCAGCGAGACCTGGACCGGCTGGAGAGATGGGTAGGAAGAAACCAAATGAGATTTAATAAGAGCAAGTGTAGAGTCGTGCACCTCGGAAGGAACAACCGCATGTACCAGTACGGACTGGGGGACGACCTGCTGGAGAGGAGCTCTGAGGAGAAGGACCTGGGGGTCCTGGTGGACAACAGGTTGACCATGAGCCAGCACTGTGCCCTCGTGGCCAAGAGGGCCAATGGCATCCTGGCGTGCATTAAAAAGAGCGTGGCCAGCAGGTCAAGGGAGGTGATCCTCCCCCTCTACTCTGCCCTGGTCAGGCCTCACCTGGAGTACCGTGTCCAGTTCTGGGCTCCCCGGTACAAGAAAGACAGGGATCTCCTGGGAAGAGTCCAGTGGAGGGCCACAAAGATGATATGGGGCCTGGAGCATCTTCCTTATGAGGAAAGGCTGAGAGACCTGGGTCTGTTCAGCCTGGAGAAAAGAAGACTGAGAGGGCATCTCATCTGTGTGTATAAATACCTGAGGTGTGGGAGACAGAGGGATTTGGCCTACCTCTTTTCAGTGGTTTGTGAAGACAGGACAAGGAGTAATGGTCACAAGATGGAGCACAGAAGGTTCCGCACTGACATGCGAAAGAACTTCTTCACGGTGAGGGTGACGGAGCATTGGAACAGGCTGCCCAGGGAGGTTGTGGAGTCTCCTTCTCTGGAGATATTTAAGGCCTGTCTGGACGCCTTCCTGGGCAGCCTGCTCTGAGGAACCTGCTTTGGCAGGGGGGTTGGACCTGATGATCTTTCGAGGTCCCTTTCAGCCCCTTCAATTCTGTGATCCTGTGATTCTGTGATACATTTTTTGAAAGAAGGAGAGAATGTTATACATTCTTTGAAACAATAAAGAACAAAGTGTAATCCATTTCAGTGTTCAGGGGTACCTAAACAGAGTATGTTGTGGACTTGCTGATTTGGACTTGTATATGTCTAGCTCACTGGAGTACTGCAAAGATATAACTCAGTACATGCTAGCTCCCACAGCATTATTGAGTTCGTTGGTGATGCTATGCCCACTGTTATGAAGGCTAATACAACACCAGCTCAGATAGAGAGCTAGGGAGTACAGATAGACATCAGCTACATCTGGGTTGCACACCTAAGATTTTCTTGTATCTCCATTAACTATATCCCTGCCCTCCTCCTGCTACAGTTTCATCAAGTAAAGACAAATTTATTTCTGCTCATTTGTAATTATTTCTGAACCTGTAGCTGTAGCTTTAGATTGACCAATATCTGTAGCTTTAAACCGATGTTAATTTTTGTACCTTTTCATAACAGCAGTAAACTATTTCTCTTGTAATAAAATCATTTCGCTTTTATGAAACCTGAATACCAATTTATCTGGACTAGTAAAAGGACTGAGCTCTCCTTCATAAGCAAATACCTGCTGTCAATTTGTTTAGCTGTCCAGAATTTATTTCATTGAGCAGAAGGACTTAGTGAAATATTAAAGCCGAGTTCTGCAGAAGGAACCTGTTTGACTTCAGCTTTGACTGGATTTATCACAACTCCATTTGCAGCACATTTTGGAAGAACATATTTTAAGACATATTGCTGTACAACAACTAAATCTCAGTGCTGATAAATCACAGATCTCATATCTGGTCTGAAAAGGCAAGAAAAAGAGGAAGGAAAAGGTCTCTGAAAACTTTTACAGCTGGCTAAAGGAGAAGCATATGGAATTTTAGAAGGACTGTACTTCTCCTGACAGTTAATAACAGCTTTCACTTATAGAGCAGTGCTTGTCAAGATGGATCCCAAAGCACTTTACAAACTCCAGCTACTATATGCACAACACCACTGAAATGCAGTAAGCTATCCTCAGGGAGAAAAGGGCAGCTGGTATTGTGGAGCAAAGGATTGTGTGACACTGGATATGTATGAACATTCAGTTCTTATAAACTGGAATACTAATTCACATCAACAAAGATCTTTCTGGGGTCTGTAAAAGAAAGAGGCATCTTGGCAAATAATTGGCCTGCATCACTCTGAATGTGAAAGGAAGAGAGATTTCCTGACAAGAACACAAAGAAAAAGTATATTCTCTCAAAAACATCAGGGAAATCTTTAATGAGTATGGGAGCATGATCAAGCGGAAGATATTTTACCTTTAATGGCTCACAAAAATACCATTTCCTAGTGTACTCACTGATTTCAGCCTAAGATAACATAGCTGTGGTTGAGTCGTGTGTTGTTCCTTATTGTGTTTACATGCATTGAAATACTCTAATTAGTACCACTAAGTCATTTTTGTCAAGGTTTTGTCACAAGCTGGGATTAAGAACAGGATGAAGAAGGTAGTGTCAGGAAAAAATAAATAAATTAACAGAATTGTAAAAAATTATCACGTCATAAAATGAAAACATGTTGCTTGGTATCCATGGCAACTTCAAAAACCAATGCTCTTTAACAGCCTTGCCTGGAATCATGTAAACTGCTTTGATAAAACATGAATTGTGGCAGATGGATATGTGAAAATAAAAATAACTTCATATCCAATCTATTGCCCACATGGGATACCCTTGAAATACAGCATGAGTTATATAACCCTATCAGGAATCATTTTGCTCTGCTACTGAAACCAAGATAGAGACAGTTTTTTTGCCATATATCTCCACAGAGGTAAGAACAGAATCAACAGCAGTGGTGTAATGATTAAAAACCAGCAAGCAAATGCTTGCTGCCACTATCTGAGAACTAAATCTAACCCTCAGCTCCACCAAGGATGTGTTGTGAGTCTCCTGTGCCAGGAAAAGGTTTGGGTCTTTAACCCAGTGTAATAGATAGACACGTGCTGTGAGGCATAGGCTGGAGCCACAGATTTGCTTTCTGTAAAGAAGAATCCTAAACAAACAACGGCAGAGTTGAAAACTGGGCCAGGAACACATCCAGCCAAATCATCTTCTCCCAGGTACCTACAGTATTGTTCCATGGACCTGTGGTAGAATAGTTTCACTTATTTATTTATTTATTTATTTATTTGTTTTATTTTCCTTCAGAAAAGAAAATCTACCCCCAGCTCAGTATAAGCTGAATTACCTGAATAACAATGAGATTCAGAAAAAGTTAAAACATACAACTGCAAGCACCAGATTGCATACTACTGATCTTATTTAGATAATCACAGGATCACAGAATTGAAGGGGCTGAAAGGGACCTCGAAAGATCATCAGGTCCAACCCCCCTGCCAAAGCAGGTTCCTCAGAGCAGGCTGCCCAGGAAGGCGTCCAGACAGGCCTTAAATATCTCCAGAGAAGGAGACTCCACAACCTCCCTGGGCAGCCTGTTCCAATGCTCCGTCACCCTCACCGTGAAGAAGTTCTTTCGCATGTCAGTGCGGAACCTTCTGTGCTCCATCTTGTGACCATTACTCCTTGTCCTGTCTTCACAAACCACTGAAAAGAGGTAGGCCAAATCCCTCTGTCTCCCACACCTCAGGTATTTATACACACAGATGAGATGCCCTCTCAGTCTTCTTTTCTCCAGGCTGAACAGACCCAGGTCTCTCAGCCTTTCCTCATAAGGAAGATGCTCCAGGCCCCATATCATCTTTGTGGCCCTCCACTGGACTCTTCCCAGGAGATCCCTGTCTTTCTTGTACCGGGGAGCCCAGAACTGGACACGGTACTCCAGGTGAGGCCTGACCAGGGCAGAGTAGAGGGGGAGGATCACCTCCCTTGACCTGCTGGCCACGCTCTTTTTAATGCACGCCAGGATGCCATTGGCCCTCTTGGCCACGAGGGCACAGTGCTGGCTCATGGTCAACCTGTTGTCCACCAGGACCCCCAGGTCCTTCTCCTCAGAGCTCCTCTCCAGCAGGTCGTCCCCCAGTCCGTACTGGTACATGCGGTTGTTCCTTCCGAGGTGCACGACTCTACACTTGCTCTTATTAAATCTCATTTGGTTTCTTCCTACCCATCTCTCCAGCCGGTCCAGGTCTCGCTGAATGGCAGCACAGCCTTCTGGCGTGTCAGCCACTCCTCCCACCCAGCTTTGTGTCATCAGCGTACTTGCTGAGGGCAGACACTATTCCCTCATCAAGGTCGTTGATGAAGATGTTGAACAAGACCGGACCCAGCACTGCCCCCTGGGAAACACCGCTAGTCGCAGGCCTCCAGCCGGACTCTGCGCCACCAGTCACCACCCTCTGAGCTCGGCCAGTCAGTTAGTTCTCAACCCACCTTGCCGTCCGCTCATCTATCCCACACTTTATCAGTTTTTCTAGTAGGATGTCATGGGAGACAGTATCAAAAGCCTTGCTAAAGTCAAGGTAGATGACACCCGCTGCTTTCCCCTCATCTACCCACCTGGTGATGCCATCATAGAAGGCAATGAGGTTGGTCGAGCACACCTTCCCCTTGGTGAATCCATGCTGACTACTCCTCATAACCTTCTTCTCTTCCAACTGCTTGGAGATGTGTAGTGGGTTTATGTGGCAAGGTTTTGGTAGCAGGGGGCCATAGGGGTGGTTTCTGTGAGAAGGATATAGAAGCTGCCCTATGTTTGTAAGGGCCCCACTGCTGACCAGAGCCAAGCCAATAAGTGATGTTGTTTTGTGCCTCTGTGAGAGCATATTTAAGACAGGGAAAAAAAAACGCTGCGCCACACAGCAGCTGGGAGAGTGAGAGGAGTGAGGAACAGCCTTGCAGGCACCAAGGTCAGTGAAGAAGGAGGGGGAGAGGTGCTCCAGGCACCAGAGCAGAAGTCCCCTGTGGCCTGTGGTGAGGATCATGGTGAAGCAGGCTGTCCCCCTGCAGCCCATGGAGTACCACGGTGGAGCAGGGTTCCATGCTACAGCCCGTGGAAGAGACCACGGTGGCCTGCACTGACAGAGGCTGCCGCTCATGGAAGACCCCTGCGGGAGCAGATTCCGGCCCAGACCTGTAGCCTGTGGAGAGGAGACCAGACAGGAGCAGGTGACCTGGCAGGAGCTGCTGCCTGTGTGGGACCCAGGTTGGAGCAGTTTTCTCCTGAGGAATGGATCCCATGGTACGGACCCGTATCTGGAGCAGTTCTGGAAGAGCTGCTGTCTGTGGGAAGCCCACACCAGATCAGTTCATTAAGGACTGTATCCCGTAGGTGGGACAGCACAGGGGACAAGAGTGACTGAGAAGGAGCGGCAGAGAAGAAGCGCTATAGACTGACCATAACCCCCATTGCCCCATTCCCCTGCGCCGCTTGGGGGGAGGAGGTGGAAGAGGGTGGATGGGGGGGGGAAGGTGCTTTTGGTTTCTTTCCTTTGTTTCTCGCTTCTCTAGCTTGTTAGTAATGAGCAATAAATCTTACTATCTCCCTATGCCAAGTCTGTTTTGCCCATTACAATAATTACTGCGTGATCTTCTTGTCCTTATCTTAACCTTTGAGCCCTTTTCATCATATTTTCTCCCCATTCCTCTTTGAGGAGGGGGAGTGAGAGAGCGGCTGTGGTGGAGCTCAGCTGCCTAGTCGAGCAGAACCACAACAAGATGGCATCCAGCACAAGCTGCTTCAATACCTTTCCAGGGACAGAGGTGAGACCGACTGTCTTGTAGTTTCCCGGATCCTCCTTTCTGCCCTTCTTGAAGATTGGAGTGGCATTGGCTATCCTCCAGTCTTCAGGCACCTCACCCATTCTCCAGGACCTTTCAAAGATGATAGAGAGCAGTTCGGCAATCACATCTGCCAACTCCCTTAGCACATGTGGGTGTATCCCATCGGGACCCATGGATTTGTGTGCGTTGATCCCACTCACATGATCCCGAACCACTCCCTCATCCACCAGGGGGGAGCCCTCCATTTCCCAGACCCTTTGTCATATTGCCAGGGGTGAGGAGTCCTAGGGGAGTGTCCTTGAAGCAAAGACTGAAGCAAAGAAAGTATTCAGTATCTCTGCCTTCTCGGCGTCTCCCGTGACCAGGACACCCCTCTCATTCAGCAAGGGACCCACATTATCCCTAGTCTTCCTCTTGCTGTTTACATACTTGAAAAAACCCTGCTTATTATCCTTTAACTCTTTCGCAAGCCTCATCTCTAGGTGGGCTTTAGCCTTCCTTGTCGCATCCCTGAAGGCCCTGACAACACATGTATACTCCTCAAAGCTTTCTGTTAAGAGAGTAATCTTGCTTTATTACATATATATATATGCATACACATATATATATAATAGAGTTCATATTTATCCAGAGATTGTGTGTTCAGTGCCGATGGCATCCTTGGAGCAGGCCAGGGGCATACTCTGTATAGAACATGGAAAAGCACCTTCAATTAAGTTATTCTTTGCAAAGACCCACATTTATGGACATTTTTTGTATCTCCTGGAAATTTAACTAAATGTATTGAAACCATTTTGTGCAATCTGCTAAGAAATCATAAAACAAAGATTGCTTTTCATCTGTGCAAATCGAAACACATGGAGCCAAAGTAACTAGATTTTAGAAAATTTAGTGCTTCAGTGTACAGGTTTTGGATTAACATTGCCATTCCTGAGGCTGGTGTGCTTCTCCAGAGCTGGAGCCGAGAGGTTTCAACCATAAATGACAAAAATATCCCTTTCCATAGGAACACCCACAACTTTTATTTTCTTCATCTGAATGGCCTTATCAAATATTAATATGTAAAATCTGTCCTCAAGCTTATTGTATCACTAAAAAAAAAACAAAGCAAACAACCACCTAAAACGTGTGCTTTTCAAACAGGACCTCTTCCACTGGAAATACCACGTCTCCCTCTCATTTCCCTCTCTTCTGGTAATCTCCTTGGCCTTTTCAAAAGATGCAGGTCACGTGAACCCCAGGAAAAGCTGTTTCAAGTCAGAATGGAGTCCAGTCCAGAAATGAGGTCAAACGCAATCATGTGAGTGAAACTGAGTGACTTCAGGAATAGACTGTGTAAATACTGAGGGCAACTTATTTCATTGTTGGAGTGCACTAAGGGCTGAACTCACAAAGTTTTACTGTCAATCACAAATGGAGAATGGCAGTTTATATTACTCCTTACCTTGCGCAAGTCACACATGAACTTGATGGGTGTATGAATATTTAACCCCAATATGCCTCAAGGCATATTAAAAGCTTATTTGTTCCATTTGCTGGGTTCTAACTCTTATTCTTAGCAAGCAGTCTAATTAGTGGTATGTAATTGTATTTGATTTTATTTTCAAGACAATGTCCAAAATCTAATCTAATGGTTCGTGTTCCAGATGCATAAGACCACAGTGCTTTGTGCTTTTTTTTTTTTTTTTTTTTTTCTCCTTTTTATCAAATGGTCATATGAACTATAGCACTTCTGGGAAATACCTCGTTGAAGATTGTGGATTTCTTTCCAGTTATCCAATGGGAAATAATTTTTTCTTCTCCACACTTAGACTTTTCATTCGAGTTCTCCTATCCAGTCTCTTTAGCTCCATCTTGTGATATGCTTGTATTAGAGTCTATACATTGTAATCATCACCTCTTTTTTTTTTTTTTTTTTTTTTTTTTTTTTTTTTTTTGCTATCTCTTTCAGAAAGACCTGTTATTTTATTTATTTATTTATGTATTTATTTATTTTTAATAATCAGAATTTTCCATTTGCAGCAGCTTAGGATCCTGAACTGATTTTTTGTATCAGCTCCAACACAGAAAAACAGGGGAAGCAGAGAAAGCTCTAGTAGTGTAGTCCCTTTGGATTTATCTCAGTATAAGAAATGAATATGGAGTGTAGTTGTTGTTGTTGCTGTTGTTTTTTAAAGCATTATGAACACTAATACAATATGCATATTTTCAATAATAATGACAACAACAATAAAAATATGAGTTGTTTTCAACATCTTATGTGAAGGCTCAGAGCAGTTTAATAAGACTAAAATTGTGAAAATAATACTTCCAAGGCACTCATAATGCCGTCATTGTATTATAATGTGTATTTGCAAACTGTGTGAAAGAAGTGAAGCAAATGATGATGTCATATTCCTAAGGTAGTAAAAGTAGTAGTGTGTATCATTAACTAGTGTGTGCAATTTCCTGAAAACTATAGTGTCATATAATTCCAAAGCTATATTGGTTTTGTTTGCCTTCCTTATAGGGATAGAATAACTGCATAATTAAAGCTACATACTAGTGGCATTGGAAATAAACTGAAAGGAAGAAAGAGACTCCTGAGCTACTTTAAACTCTAGAAATACAACGTAGCACATGTCAAAATCCGGTCTACATCACGTCAAAGTTCAAGCATGTCCCAGAAGAACAGACTGAGCCTGACTCTAGTCGCACAGTCACTGGTACAATTTGGACTCCATCTTGCTGAAATCACAGGTGTGAGATAGAATCTTTCTTTTTATGTTCCAAGTTTGTCACAGAGGGGATTTTATGAAGAGAAAGGAAATTTGATATTTCTGTCTATTTAAAATGATCCTTTTGAACCACATATACTCTTGTTATGTTTTATGTTCATACATCTGTAATACACACCACGTATAAATGAACAGAAGTCTTTTACAACTTACAAGGTGTTTTTGAATGTCACTTCAAAACCCCACACCTTAACTGCAAAGACCTACATCAATGTAGGAAACACACCTCAATTGTTTTGCCAAAGCTTTACTATTAGCCCAAATGAAAGCAAAACACAACAAAACCCCATCGTCTTACTCCACGTCATCTAGCTTTCTTTTCTTTCAACTATTTTCCTGTTTTATTTTGGAAATCTCTTTACTTGGCTTTCATGTTTCCTGCTTGCATCACTTCCTGTGCATCACTCACATCCTGTCCATCTCTCTCTTGCAGGTGGCATTGCCTTTACTAGAGAGACTTTGCTTTGTGTATTGCAGCACTTCCTGTTCTGCTCCCTGTCTCCCTGGGGCCCAGGAGCCGTCCATTTCCTTGGGAACATTCCTGTCCTGAAAGGGATTGTCGTCATCCTTCATTGCAAATACTCAGAGGCCTCTGATATGCATAAGCACAAAGAGAGGAAACAAGGGGAATTTTAAACTTTTGAGGAATATGGTAATTTATGAGGGACCAGCATTTATGAAACAAAAGCCAGCGGTGGCATTAGAGGGTCAAGAATAGTTTCCTTGTGAAAGATGGAGATGTTGACACCATCATCCTTTTACCTTCAGTCAAGCTTATGAAAATAACTTTCCCCAGAGGCACTAAATGAAAAAGAAGTATTTCTAGACTTCTTAATCACAATTTGCCTCAAAAGCAAAAAACCTGCCTTTGGTGTCACTGTATATTCCAGTGACTTACTGTAAATGTACACGGCTGTCCTTGTTATTTCATTTCCGATATGCAAGAAAATGAGTGTGATGTAAAAGGAAAAATGATGAAAATAGTGCAAAGAAACATGTCAAAAAGAAGCTGTCTTTTCAATGATCACTGGTTCTGTTATAATACACCCACCTCTATGTAATTACCAGGTTTTAGCACTTTTAAAAACACCAAACAAATGTTTAACCTATAATTCTTTTAAAAAAAAAAAAAAAAAAGAACCTGAAAAGAACCTGTCTTTTATTTTATAGTACAGCTAGTACAGCAATACAGCAACAGAACTCTGTTATAATACTACTGCTCAGAAAAAGGGAGCTGGGATTACTGACATCAGCAGTTCCTTACAAGCTGCTGCTTCTACCGCAACACTTGTTGAAAACCATTTTAACTTAAATTCAGCCTTGGTCTGAATTTTTCATCTCTGCCATGTGTTCTAAGGAGAGTGAACCACTACCAAGAAATATATATATATATATATATATTCTGTGATAGGAAATAAAATTCTGTGGGAAGATTCTAGGAGTATCACAGTTAACAAGCATCAACAAATTCTTATAACAGAACGGTTAATAACAAGTGACATTTGGTATCTGAGCAGTCAAACAAGCTGCTTTTCATCTGATCAGGAAACAAAGAAAATTTATTCCACATATACCATCACTGTACATTTTAAATATTACTCTGTACATTTCAAATACTCAGTGTTGAGCAACTGCATCAGCTGAACCAGTCCTTTATGGCAACTTCAAGATACACTCTATTTAGACACACTCTAATTTGTATGTATTAAATGTGTATGTTATGTCTTTTCAGAGAAACAGGTGAAAGCATTCAAGTTTAGGAGAAAAATGTATTTGCCCAACCAGCTTTTCTACCCATGCCTTTTCTTTCATCTGAGAATTTTAGCTGAACTTCGAATGGTGGACAAGTGCAATATGCACTTTCATAAATGAAATACTTTTAATACGACCTCAAACTCATTGCATTTTTACCTCTTGTATTCATAAGACTACTTTTTGGCTCTTTGCCCAACCTAAAGAGGCAGGAAATGGGAGTATCAAAGACCTGAAGTTCTTTCTTGTGAAAGGAAGGGAAAGAATGCTTTTTAACTCTTTTTTTTTTTTTTTTTTTTTTTTGGGGGGGGGGGGGGGAGCACAACATTCTCTCACCATTTCTGTCCTAATTTTTAATTTTGTGCAATTCTGTTACATTTCATTACATTTCAGCCATTCCCTTCAGACACTTGCTTGGCTCCTCAGTACATTCTTAACTGCAGAGTGATGGATGGGTGGGAGCACACCCATGGATAGTGTTGCTCCAAGGTTGGGTGCACTCCGTAAGAAAGGATTCCTTCATATTCATCAGGTATGAATGCACCATGCAAGAAAATGAGTCTGATGTAAAAGGAAAAATGATGAAAATAATGATGAAAAAAACATGCTGGTTTGGGCATACAGCACTGCTTTCACTGTCCTGCATGTGAAATCATGACTATCTGACTTCTTTACAAACAGGAAAACATTGTATAAGTGCCTTGCTGAAACATAACCCTCTTTTATATCTCTAGCTTTTATTTTACAGAGTCCATAAGATGAAATATCTCTTCCAAAAGAGAGACAGCTCTTGTTCTGATACCTCATGAAGTTGTCCCTGCTTCCTTCAAGGTTTCATAAAAGTTCCTGCTACTGTTAATAGCCCGACCTTTTGAGATCTGCTAGCCTGAAAATCTCATGTATCAGGGTTATTATGCTCCCATAGCTCCAGTCAATCAAATCCTTTGGAGATAGGTCTTTGCTGGGAGCAGAAGGCACATCACAGCTAGGCTCCAGTAATGAGTTGCCCATGCAGATCAGCAGCTAAATAGCCCATAAAAGAGTATATCAACATCCAACTGCTACCCTTAAAAAATGAAACACAGCATTGAAGACAGATTTTTTTTTCCTTCAAGTTCATACCTGAGGTCAGTGATAATACTTACAGCACAGAGGTGGGCTAGACCTGATGTTCCCCAAACACAGCTGTTTAAAATATGACAGGCCCCTATGTATCAGTCAGGTGGATGGCTCCCAGATGAGATCAAAGCTAGCAGCAAGTAAGGGATTGGTCATAAAATATGTGATGTGAATTCTTTTGAGGACCACGCTGTCTACTTTCTTTTCTCCTTTACGGCATGCAAAGAATTGGACTCAGCCCATGCAAAGCTCTCTTAAAGTGTTACCTTCTGAGTCTTACTCCAGCAAGTAGCCTTTATGAAAGTCAGCAGGTCTGAATTTAACGGAGTATGAAAGATTTTAGTAGTGTATCCCTGTGGTTTGTTTGTTTGTTAGTTAGTTAGTTTGTTTAACTTCCCTTTTAATGGACAGTTTGTGCCCTCACTCACAGATTTAATTATTCAGCATGGCCACTGTATTCTGGAACATAATAAAACATTTATTATGAAAATCAGTTTTGAAAATATGAATATGTGCCATTTTTCAGTGGGTTCACTGCTGATCTCTAGACTCATATTCATCTCAGGTAACTCCTTGGATTCTACAGGTGTTGATTTGGCACATTTGGCAAACTTTTTTTTTTTTTTTTTTTTTTTGTCCTGCTACTAACTGTAGGCTTATATTCCGCAAGGACAGAAAGATCTTTTGCAGAAGTACCAATATTACTTAACTCTGGCCAGCATTAATTGCACTCGCTTGCATTTTTCAAACCTTTCTCACTGTTTCCCTTGTGACAGATGTAATGCACATACTGGAGCCAAGTATTTACAGTCATCTCCTTTCCCTCCTTTTTGGCTTGTGCACACACCCCTGAGGAGTGTGCACAGAAAGCCCAAGGAAACCATTAGCTTAAGGTTTAGTGAATACAGAAAACATGAGATTTACAGAACTTGCCAGCAAAATTCATTGTTCAGTTCCAGAATACATTATGCTGTTCCTGGTTGTGGTCTCGAGGTTAAAACAGGGAAGTGGAATTCCAGAGTCCTGGCTTCTTTCCTGCAAATTGTCCTGTTTAAAAGTTTCTCTGCCTCAATTTATACTTTGTAAAGTAATAACTTCAGTTCACCTCTCTCCACATACCAGAACTTCTGGTACACTTTGGAACCTTAAAAATATGTTAGGAAACTTATTGCAGAAGGATGTAGGCAGTCACCTATAACATGCTGCACAACTGGGAAAGCATAGGAAAGAATAAACAAGTACAACAGAAAAGCAAGGCTAAGTAAGAAAGATTAACGTTTATGAAAGACATTTAAGAAAGAGATGCTAAAGAAGTTCTCATTTCTATCAGTGACCAGAGCTCAGACTTTCCAGAATCTGGAAATAATTCTCATCTCGTCTCCTCCCACCAGCCTGTGAAACAAGAAACATGTCTCTTCCCAAGAGACAGGAGCACGCTTTCCTTAGAAGATATGTATTTAAATGTATGTATATATATGTATAAATATTCTGTGGGTAGCAGAAGACAAATTCTCTGTGTTATCATTAGACCCTTCTCCTGAGCTGGTGTGACCTTATTTGAGCAGCTGGGATCTACACCCCTGGGACTTCAAGCTTCCACAGAAGATGAGGATCCTTTTCTTCTCCTCTACCCCTTCCACTGAGGGCCTTTTCTTGCAGCACAACAACAGTGCTCAGAGGAGCACCACAGGTGGGAACAGGGGAAAGGGAAAGGTGAGACCTGCTTCTAACACTTCCTCTCCCTGATACCGGAGCACGGAGTCTACAAAAGCAGCATCATTCCAGCCATTCCAAGAGGAAAAGAAGCAGGACTGAGCTTGACTGTTGATAGTAAACTACTGTGGATACCATGAAATCACAGCAGTTTGGTTCCTCGTTTTATCTTCATTTAACATGGTATGCTTCTTGAAAAGCATACAGTAACCTTAGCATTTAATCTATCCTGATTGTCGCTGTTACAAGAGACACCTCTTACAGCAGGCATATCTTCATGCTGGATTTTTCAAGTATGAAATCCATGGGCACTAAATTATAATGTTTCCATGCTCAGCTTGTGGTTGGCTCAGTTCTCAGATGATGGATATTTGGAACTCTTCAGCCTCAGTGGAAAATCCCTTCACCTTTTCAGAGTGCTGCTGCATATTCCCAAGAGCTGCTGCCATCTATGGTTCCTTTAGATGCTTCTTAGACCTTCCAAGTGTTCTGTTCCTTTCACATGAGCTGAGACAGAGGCTCACAGGAAGCCCATGTCTTCCTTCTTTGGACTCAAAGGGGTCCCCAGACTTCCAGAATCATCATGTGAGCCACATCCAGAAAAGGTTCTGTGCTTTGTATTGTCTCTAAAAGTTCATACCTGGGGAATATCCTCAGACTCACAGATCACATAGGCATTGAAGTCCATGTAATGGCTTCCTGATTAATAGATAATATGTAGTTCCTGAGCTCCCAGAGTCTGTGCTTACTAAACGTTGTTTTATTCTCTATTTTTTGCCCTCACAGTCCCTGCCATTAGGTGGGACAAGAAACAGTGAGGATCTCATGGAGTTTAGCAAGCATAAGTCATTCAGCCTTACTTGCACAAATTACTTCTACAACAGTAGATCTCTCCATATTTGCACAAAGACTAAAACTACAAATCACATGCCCAAATGTTTTGGGAAAATACATGCATTATGTCTGCACCTGTTTTGCCAGACACTGGGAGTGTTAGTGAAATAGCTGAGTGTTCTGATGTCAAAGGAAAATATTCTGCAACACAGTGACAGCTGGATGCAGGAAGAGCTAGAGTCTGCAGCTCAGGACTGGCAGGAATCTGAGCCAGTGCCATGGCAACAGGCATCAGTACCTGTCAGGAGCTGGGAAGTCACAATATTCATGGCGTGTGTTATTGCTGTGCATTTGTGTCACCGACATCGAGGCCACATTGCAGTTTACATTACAAAGACTTGCTCCCTGTACAGATTTGCTCTCGGGCGGACTTTGACATTGAAGACTGCAAAAGCAGATTCCTACCCCTAAATACTCAGACTGCATTTAAATCATACCTATGAAAGCCCTAAATAAAAGTTAAACCTGCCCATGGCTGCAGGGGGGGGGTATGGAAGAAAAATAATAATCACTAATTGTTAATTGTTAAGCAATTAGCCAGTTATGCTACAGGACTTTCAAAGCACGTTAAATTAACTAACAGACAAAGCTGATTTGTAAACAAAATGGCTGGATGTTCAGGAACCAATTAGAGAAGGAAAATTGGCAGCAGCTGGGAGGCTGTCAGGAGTCAGACTGGTATCACAGGGAGGCTGGAAGGCTGTTTGGAGCAGAGATGGTTTATCAGCTTGTCTTGTTAAGTATGAGCCAACTATCAGGATTTTAAAATATAAAAATGTATTTATTTATTAAACAATACCTAATGTATGTGATATCTATTTTATAGAATTATATACAAAAATACAATACCTTGTGTATAATTTTTCCTAGTGTTTTTAATTGATTTTTAATCAAAAGTCCTGTTTTTGAAAACATTTGAAAACAGAGTAAAATACAAGGTACTGTTTGAAAGCATTTCACTTGTTTCATACACTCTTCTCTAGGAGAAGAGCACTGTGTGACTCATACTCTTGTCTTCTCAGAGCTGTAGTGGTTTAAAGCATCATTTGACTTTATGCAATTAGTCCTCATGCAATTGGATTTGCAATTTATTCCTCTGCAGGTGAGGCTATGAACGTACACTGTTTAGTAACAGAGACAATCTGGATATAAACTCAATGACCAGTTACACAAAGGTAACACTTTTCTCAAGGGAATTTCAGAACACAACCACTGTTGTTTTAGCATTTTCAAATGTCAGAGGGTCACATTCTCCTGTGGCACAAAACAACAATGATGAAAAGTCTTTATTGGTAAACTGTGAGTCATATCTGATCATTTAGTTTACAACAGTGGCCTCAGTATGGGAAACAGCACAGGAAGTCCTGTCACAAAGCCACGGTCAATTGTGAGTCTTTGCTCTGATTATTCAAGAGAGGAATTGAATCTCTGAATCTCCTAAACTTTAAGAAGGGTCTCTTGGTTTCTCTGGTCTCTTTGCAGCATATTATTTCACTCCAGTCTTTCCCTCACTGCAAGACAGTATTAAAGGAAGAAATCTCTTTTGAAGCAAACTGGAAAGCAAAAATAGAGACAAAGCCTGGAGGCTTTCTTGACCATTACTGAGGAAAATCTCTCTTCTTCATCACTGAAAGTTGGGTACGTGCAAGGAGTTAGGTATGCTTTTAAGTGCCCACCTTCATGTGTTTCATTCTAGGAAGAGGTGGGGTCATTCACTGCTGGAAAATTCAAAGGAAAAGTTAGGAGAACACGGAAGATTTTCAGCATGAATGAAGGGTTCAAAGTCTGCCTTACTAACAAATGCAGAAAGGTATATGTAAAAATGTAACTGTTGTAGGTTCATCCTGATACTTGGGTTAAAAAAAAAATATGTGGCATGTAACTACCTATTACCTGCATCTGTCTTGTTGTTCTGATTGCTTCTTTTTAACTTTTCAGCCAAAAGTTTCTAGAGAAATCATTGCATTGGCTGAGCAATCAGCATCTAATCAAGATTCCCTGACACTAGGGCTTTAAATATATATATTTTCTCCTGTCTTAGACATGGAATGTGACCAAACTTATGTCAGTCAAAATCCTCATTGGAGGATTCAAATTCTAACAGATTCACATCTTTTTAATGAACTCAGAGCCTTGTTAATTCTCATCCACGTAACTCAGAGCACACTATCTGTTTAGATAGTCTGACTGTTTCCAAGTAAAAAATTTGTTTATTCAATAATCCCCTTTCAATTCACCTATGAACATGCTCCAAATCACCTGTGAACTCTCATTCAGTTGTAACAAGAAACAAAATGACATCTCTGGATCCAAAGGAGCCCTGAGAAAGTGGGAGGGACCAATGCTGCTAGGAGGAGAGGAGTGAAGCTTGTGGCTAAGCCTGGAACAGAGCTGTTCTGCACAAGGGGTTGGAGCAGGCTGTCTGGGCTGCCGGCTGGAGCACAGGCACCAGCGCCAGCTGCCCACAGCTTTACACGACACAGTTGGCACTGTTGATTTAAACAGACTGATGAACGTGACCTCCTAAATGAAATGTTAGTAATTACACATTATAGACAGAGAAGGCTCATATTAAGAGAATTTCATAGTAGGTTTATTTTTTATTGTTGCTTATTTGTTTGTTTTGAAAAGGAGAATATGAGCTAATTTTCAGATGTGCCCTCATTTGTTAACACAAATACTCAGTAGATATTCCCTATTGAGGGACCTTGGCTCTGCATTTCCTGCTCCAGTTCTTTCAGGCAGGAGGGAGAACACAGACAAAACCCAACAAAACAAAACAAAACAACAAAACAGAACAGTTTTCAAGTGGGTGTGAAAAGGAAGGATACTAATGTGTGAGATGTCAATAAGCATTTGCCTTGTTAGACTGTAATCTCGCATATGTTAAAGTAAGAACAAGACCTAAAATGATACAGTTGTCCTTCATGGAAGATTTATCATAGAAAGGTACACCATCAGCATCTCATTAGTAACCACACTTCTGTTATTTCTTCAGGTTTTAGTGGAATGAGACATTCTTATGTAGATGTTAGTAGTACTTGAAGAAACTATTTTTGCTTAACATCCAATCTTCAGTAAGAATTAAACAAGGAAAGGAGAATTCAAAGACACAAGTCCCTCTGTCACAGCCATCCAGAGTGACAAGACAAAAATCCTTGTTCTAAGTGCAAAGGGAAAAGATGTCAAAGGAAATAAAATACTGTTGTATTCTTATGAAGGATAACATTGTGAGGGCTACTCAGTACTGAATGCCATAGAGTTTGCTGCAATACTGAGAAGTACTTGAACTACCCACATGAATAAAAGAAAGATCTTCTTCTGAACATGTTATTTGCAGGGATCACATACAGTACATATATTATCTTTTATTATTATTTAGATTTAAGCTATGCTAAAAATAGAAATGATAATTAAGTCATTTTTGTAACATCTAAATATCCAGTATAATTTATCATAAAGACCAGCTCCCACAGAACTTTAGAAAATAGGTAGCATAATAGGTAGTCTAAATAATTTATGTATCTAGCTTCAAACTATTTCAGGCTCTCTTTACCATGGTATCTAAGAGCTTTTTCAGGTTAATTGGATAAAGTATTATCTAGCAGACTTCATGTTGGCTCCTGCTCTCTCCCTCGCTTTAGTATAGAAATCTTTGTGTTGTGTTGTAAATTGTATAGGAAAAGTTGTATACAAATGGAATTGTAGTCTAGGCAGCTCTTTCTCCCTTCCTGAGGAGCTTCAGTTGTATATATATATTTATTAAGTCATATTTCTCCCTTCTAGTTAAAAAGAAACAAACAAACAAACAAAAAACCTTCAACTATCTGAAGATGAATTATTAGTTAAAATGCCAGTAGTAGAACAGTGTCTTCAGGAGAACAGGGTGTTTCAGAAATCACTTGTTGCTCTTCCATAGCTGGGATGTGCAAGAAGAAATGAAAGGAGTGGAAATCCCAAAGGGGAGCAATAATTTAATCAAGTTGCATTCTGAGAATATTGTAACGAGGCTATAAAGCACCTGGGAGAGTTAGACTATTGCTGTCTACCCTGATAATGCTGCTTTCATGCAAAAGATCAAACACTGAAAGGACAGCAACAGGTGAATCATGAAAAAAATAAAATTAAGAGCAAGAAATAGTCATTAATGGAGAATATAATTCTTTTATCTGGCTGTAAAATCAACCCAACTCTTTCACTGAATGAAACTAAGCATAAAAATGAAACCTTTAAAAAGAAAAATACCCCAAGGTGGTGTAAAGTTATCAGTATTTGCTATTTTCTTTTTTTTTTCTTTTTTCTTTTTTTTTTTTTTCTGGTTGATGATGTGCCTGTACAACTGTGTATCTCAGAGTTTCTTTTTTTATATATAGTACCTGTCTACATTGTAACTAAAATGTATAAATTCTTTTCACTGAAGTGCTCGAAACTCTGAATCATTTTCTGGTATAAAATGACAAAATTTCACTCAATATTTTTGGATCTATAATGATCTAAATCAGGTGAAGAACTGTCATAGCTGAGACTTTCTTTGCTTTCTGTTTTTTTTTGTGTTTTGGGTGTTGTTTTTTTTTGTTTGTTTGTTTTTTAATCTCTCCCTTCTGACATGTTTAAGACAGAAAGTTTTAATCTAAATATCACAGAATCACAGAATCATCTACATGGGAAGAGACCTCAAGATCATCGAGTCCAACCTCTGACCTAACACTAACTAGTCCTCCACTAAACCATATCACTAAGCTCTAAACATCTTTTAAAGACCTCCAGGGACGGTGACTCCATGTCCTGGTTTTAGTTAGAACAGAATTAATTTTCTTCCTAGTAGCTGGTGGAATGCTGTGTTTTGGCTTAGGATGAGAAGAGTGCTGATAACACCCCGATGTTTTAATTGTTGCAGAGCAGTGCTTACACCAAGCCAAGGACACCTCAGACTTTTGCTCTGTCCTGCCAACAGGCAGGCTGGGGGTGCAGTAAGAGCTGGGAGGGGACAAACCCAGGACAGGTGACCCGAACTAGCCAAAGGGGTATTCCATACCATCTGACGTCATGCTAAACAATATATAGGGGTGGCTAGCCGGGGGGAGGGGGCCGGACTGCTCGGGGTTAGGCTGGGCATCGGTCAGCGGGTGGTGAGCAATTGCATTGTGCATCACTTGTTTGTACATATTATTATTACTTTCCTATTATCACCATTGTAACATTATTATTATTATTGTTGTTATTATTTTGTTATTATTATTTTCCTGTCTTATTAAACTGTCTTTATCTCAACTCACGGGCTTCACTTTCCATTTCTCTCCCCCGTCCCAGAGAGGGAGGGGGGAGGGTGAGCGAACGGCTGCGTGGTGTTTAGCTGCCAGCTGGGTTAAACCACGACAGTCTTTTTGGCGCCCAACGTGGGGCTCGAGAGGTTGAGATAACGGCAGATCTGACCACAGTGTGTTAAACTAAAATTGGTGTAAGTATTAGACCTGCTTAATAGTCACTTGTCATAATGCTGATTGCTTTAATCTCAACTCTGCTGCGCCTGTTTTCCAAATTGAGTATTATAGTACATTATTTTCCGTATTTGCTCTCTGTCATGTTGTTTATCCTCTCCGGGCCCTGGTTTCAGATCATTATGGTACTGAGTGTTGTAGCAATGGCTTATGAGACGATGAGATATCTGGTCATGACTCTAACTTGGTATTTGTACTCAGTAACATCGTCGACTCTGTATTTTGGAAACTGTATCTTGGAAACTATTAGCAATTATACCTATTGCTTTTTTCCGTTAGGAAGTCAATCTGTGGAGGGGAAAGGGGAAGATATTTTTTCTTACTTGATTACTCTCCCTTTCTCCTTCACCACCCCTGTATCCTCCTGGATCACTATGCCTTCCTCCTTCACCACCCTCTTACCCTCCGAGCTTGCTACAATAGCTCTCCAAGATATTGAATATCCTTGGGATACTCAGACCAGCATAGTCTTGTTGTTCTGCCTCCTGAATGCACTTCAGGTTCTGCTTAAAGTTAAACAACTACTTAGGAAGCTCATCCGGAGATCTGCCCGGAGGCAGTATAGTTGTGGGTGGCAGGGAGTATGGGAGGATATGGGCAGGCATCTAGAGCAGTTGGCACCCCCAGTGTTTTGGAAATTCACCCCTGAACAACTGCAAAATCCTCAAAAACTGGCAGAATGCTTGAGAAAAAGGTGTCATGATTCTGGCAGTTCCAAAGTAACACAAATCATTGTAACATGCTGGGGCCTGGCTCATGCCTATCGAGCTGCCATTGATACTGCTATCAACTTAGTGACAGACCCTGCGGCCACTCCAAGCCCTGTGACAGATCCAACGGCCACTGTGACCCCTACGGTGGACTCTGCAGCCGCTCCAATCCCAGCTCCTGCAGCCACTCCAGTCCCAGCTCCTGCAGCCACTCCAGTTCCAGCTTCTGCAGCCGCTCCAATCCCAGCTCCTGCAGCCACTCCAGTTCCAGCTCCTGCAGCCACTCCAGTCCCAGCTCCTGCAGATGCTCCAGTCCCAGTTCCTGCAGATGCTCCTGTTCCAGCTCCTGCAGCCACTCCAGTCCCAGCTCCTGCAGCCGCTCCAGTCCCAGCTCCTGCAGCCGCTCCAGTCCCAGCTCCTGCAGCCGCTCCAGTTCCAGCTCCTGCTGCTACTCCAGCCCCAGCTCCTGCAACTGCTCCAACTCCAGTTCCTGCAGCCACTCCAGCTCCGGTTCCTGCAGCTGCTCCAGCTCCGGTTCCTGCAGCTGCTCCAGCTCCTGCAGCCGCTCCAGCTCCTGTGGCTGGGTCAGAGAAAAGAGCTGTAGCAGTGCAAGTTGACCCTGCAGAGGGTATTCCAACCCCTGTGGCAGACCCTGTAACGGGGTCAGAGAAACGAGCTGTAGCAGTGCAAGTTGACCCTGCAGAGGGTATTCCAACCTCTGTGGCAGACCCTGTAACAAAGTCAGAGAAACGAGCAGTAGCAGTGCAAGCTGCCCCTGTAGAGAAGGTGAAAAAATGGTATAGAGATTCAGGTCGTTTAGAACGCAGAGAGTCTTCTGCCAAATCTAGGTATAGAGACGACGGAGACGACGACGATGCTGGGCCATCAAGGGTTCAGGAGGAGGAAGATGAGGATGCCGAAAAATCAACAGTAACTACCCGAAGCCTAAACGAGCGTGAGTTACGAGATGTGCGAAAAGATTTTGGTCGCTGTATAGGTGAGCAGCTTGTCACCTGGCTGCTCCGATGCTGGGACTCTGGAGCCAATTGTGTGGAATTAGACGGCAGGGAAGCCAAGCGACTGGGATCCCTTGCTAGAGACGCAGGCATTGACAAAGCAATTGCAGATGGAGCACAATCTCACAGCCTCTGGAGGCGTCTCCTCTCAGCTGTGAGGGAAAGGTATCCCTTCAAGGAAGAACTTTTATGTCTACCAGGCAAGTGGACCACTATGGAGAAGGGAATCCAGTACCTGAGGGAATTAGCCGTACGGGAAGTGATTTATGAGGATCCAGACCTCAGACAAACATCCAAAGATCCAGATGAAGTCAGGTGTACACGACCCATGTGGCGGAAGTTCGTACGGAGTGCACCATCATCATATGCCAGCTCATTGGCAATAATGGCCTGGAAAGAGGATGAAGAACCCACAGTGGATGAAGCGGCTAAACAACTTCGGCAGTACGAAGAAAGTCTCTCTTCTTCCTTACAGGCCTGCGTCTCAGCTGTGGAGAAACTTTCTGAAAAGGTTCAACAACTTGAAGAGAATCTATCATCCTCCCCACCTGAACCAACCAGTGTCCACCGACCAAAAGAGAACACTTGGGAGAAACTTTCTGAAAAGGTTCACCAACTTGAAGAGAGATTATTCTCCTCCGCACCTGCACAAAGCAGTGTCGCAGCTATCAGGGGTAGGCGTTCATCCACACAAGGAAGACGATATGGTGGGTACTCACCCCGTGCCACTCTGTGGTTTTACTTACGAGACCATGGAGAGGACATGAGAAAATGGGATGGAAAATCTACTGCGACCCTAAAGGCACGGGTACGTGAGTTGCAAAAGAAAACAATCAAGAAAAAGGGATTCTCTGAAAAGTTTGCTGCTCCAACTTCCAGCAGACAGTCCTTCAAACACAGAAATGAAGAAGATTCTGACCAGGATTAGGGGAGCCCTGCCTCCAGCCAGGGGGAGGAAAGGGACAATCGAGTTTATTGGACTGTGTGGATTCGATGGCCTGGCACGTCAGACGCACAGAAGTATAAGGCTTTAGTAGACACCGGTGCACAATGTACTATAATGCCATCGAGCTATAAAGGACCAGAGCCCATCTATATTTGTGGAGTGACAGGCGGATCTCAGCAGTTGACTGTATTGGAGGCTGAAGTGAGTCTGACTGGGAATGAGTGGGAAAAGCACCGCATTGTGACTGGCCCGGATGCTCCATGTATCCTTGGCATAGACTATCTTAGAAGAGGATATTGCAAGGACCCAAAAGGGTTCCGATGGGCTTTTGGTATAGCTGCCTTAGAGACAGAAGGCATTAAACAATTATCTACCTTGCCTGGTCTCTCAGAGGACCCCTCTGTTGTGGGGTTGCTGAGGGTCAAAGAACAGCAAGTGCCAATCGCTACCACAACTGTGCACCGGCGGCAATATCGCACTAACCGAGACTCCCTGATTCCCATCCATAAGCTAATTCGTCAATTGGAGAGCCAAGGAGTGATCAGCAAGACTCATTCACCTTTCAATAGTCCCATATGGCCAGTGCGAAAGTCTAATGGCGAGTGGAGACTAACAGTGGACTATCGTGGCCTGAACGAAGTGACGCCACCACTGAGTGCTGCAGTGCCGGACATGCTGGAACTTCAGTACGAACTTGAATCGAAGGCAGCCAAGTGGTACGCCACAATTGATATCGCTAATGCATTTTTCTCCATCCCTCTAGCAGCAGAGTGCAGGCCACAGTTTGCTTTCACTTGGAGGGGAGTCCAATATACTTGGAATCGACTGCCCCAGGGGTGGAAACACAGCCCTACCATTTGCCATGGGCTGATCCAGTCTGCACTGGAGCAGGGGGAAGCTCCTGAACACCTGCAGTACATCGATGACATTATTGTGTGGGGTGACACAGCAGAGGAAGTTTTTGAGAAAGGGAAGAAAATAGTCCAAATCCTTCTGAAAGCCGGTTTTGCCATAAAACAAAATAAAGTCAAAGGACCTGCACGAGAGATCCAGTTTTTAGGAATAAAATGGCAAGATGGGCGTCGTCAAATCCCAATGGATGTGATCAACAAATAACAGCTATGTCTCCACCAACTAACAAAAAAGAAACACAGACTTTCCTAGGTGTTGTGGGGTTTTGGAGAATGCACATCCCAAATTACAGTCTGATTGTAAACCCGCTCTACCAAGTAACCCGTAAGAAGAATGAGTTTGAATGGGGCCCCAAACAACGACAAGCGTTTGAACAAATCAAGCAGGAAATAGTCCATGCAGTAGCCCTTGGGCCAGTTTGAACAGGACCAGATGTAAAGAATGTGCTCTACACTGCAGCCGGGGAGAACGGCCCCACCTGGAGCCTCTGGCAGAAAGAACCTGGGGAAACTCGAGGTCGGCCCCTGGGGTTTTGGAGTCGGGGATACAGAGGATCTGAGGCCCGCTATACTCCAACTGAAAAGGAGATATTGGCAGCATATGAAGGAGTTCGATCTGCTTCAGAGGTGGTCGGTACTGAAGCGCAGCTCCTCCTAGCACCCCGATTGCCAGTACTAGGCTGGATGTTCAAGGGAAGGGTCCCTTCTACGCATCATGCAACTGATGCTACGTGGAGCAAGTGGGTTGCACTGATTACTCAGCGGGCTCGAATAGGAAACCCCAGTCGCCCAGGAATATTGGAAGTGATTATGGACTGGCCAGAAGGCAATACTTTGGGATGTCATCCGAGGAGGAGGTGGGTCGTGCTGAAGAAGCCCCACTGTACAACCAGTTACCAGAGAATGAAAAGAAATATGCCCTGTTCACTGATGGGTCCTGTCGTATTGTGGGGAAGCATCGGAGATGGAAGGCTGCTGTATGGAGCCCTACACGACGAGTTGCAGAAGCTGCTGAGGGAGAAGGTGAATCGAGTCAGTTTGCAGAAGTGAAAGCCATTCAGCTGCTTTAGACATTGCTGAACGAGAAAAATGGCCAGTTCTCTATCTCTACACTGATTCATGGATGGTAGCAAATGCCCTGTGGGGATGGTTTACAGCAATGGAAGCAAAACAACTGGCAGCGTAGGGGCAAACCATCTGGGCTGCTGCATTGTGGCAAGATATGCTGCTCGGGTAGAGAACCTGGCTGTGAAAGTACGTCACGTAGATGCTCATGTGCCCAAGAATCGGGCTACTGAAGAACATCAGAACAACCAGCAGGTGGATCAGGCTGCTAAAATTGAAGTAGCTCAGGTGGATCTGGATTGGCAGCATAAAGGTGAATTATTTATAGCCCGATGGGCCCATGACACCTCAGGCCATCAAGGTAGAGATGCAACATACAGATGGGCTCGTGATCGAGGGGTGGACCTGACCATGGACGCTATAGCACAGGTTATTCATGACTGTGAAACATGTGCTGCAATCAAGCAAGCCAAACGGTCAAAGCCTCTTTGGTATGGAGGACGATGGCTGAATATAAATATGGAGAGGCCTGGCAGATTGATTACATCACACTCCCTCAAACTCGCAATGGCAAGCGCCACGTACTTACAATGGTGGAAGCAACCACCGGATGGCTGGAAACATATCCTGTGCCTCATGCCACCGCCCGGAACACTATCCTGGGCCTTGAAAAGCAAGTCCTATGGCGACATGGTACCCCAGAAAGAATAGAGTCAGACAATGGAACTCATTTCCGAAACAACCTTATAGACACTTGGGCCAAAGAACATGGTATTGAGTGGGTGTATCACATCCCCTATCATGCACCAGCCTCCGGGAAAGTTGAACGATACAACGGACTGTTAAAGAACTACATGAAAGCAAATGGGCGCTGGAACATTCAAAAATTGGGATACGCATTTGGCAAAGGCCACCTGGTTAGTCAATACTAGGGGATCTGCCCAACCGAGCTGGACCTGCCCAATCAAACCTGTTTACGTACTGTAGATGGGGATAAAGTTCCTGTAGTGCATGTAAGAAATATGCTGGGTAAAACAGTCTGGGCTACTCCTGCCTCAGGAAAAGGCAAACCTATTCGTGGAATTGTTTTCGCTCAGGGACCTGGATACACTTGGTGGGTGATGCAAAAGAACGGAGAGGTCCGGTGTGTACCTCAAGGAGATTTAATACTGGGTGAGAATAGCCCATGAACTGAATTGTACCATGTTAATTACTATATAATACTGTATGTTATCACTACTATGACTACTGTAGGTGACTAATTAGAATGTATGGAAAAGAGTGTAACCTGAGCATGACATAAATGGTATGGAATAAGGGGTGGATAGATGTCCTGGTTTTAGTTAGAACAGAATTAATTTTCTTCCTAGTAGCTGGTGGAATGCTGTGTTTTGGCTTAGGATGAGAAGAGTGCTGATAACACCCCGATGTTTTAATTGTTGCAGAGCAGTGCTTACACCAAGCCAAGGACACCTCAGACTTTTGCTCTGTCCTGCCAACAGGCAGGCTGGGGGGTGCAGTAAGAGCTGGGAGGGGACAAACCCAGGACAGGTGACCCCGAACTAGCCAAAGGGGTATTCCATACCATCTGACGTCATGCTAAACAATATATAGGGGTGGCTAGCCGGGGGGAGGGGGCCGGACTGCTCGGGGTTAGGCTGGGCATCGGTCAGCGGGTGGTGAGCAATTGCATTGTGCATCACTTGTTTGTACATATTATTATTACTTTCCTATTATCACCATTGTAACATTATTATTATTATTGTTATTATTATTTTGTATTATTATTTTCCTGTCTTATTAAACTGTCTTTATCTCAACTCACGGGCTTCACTTTCCATTTCTCTCCCCGTCCCAGAGGAGGGAGGGGGAGGGTGAGCGAACGGCTGCGTGGTGTTTAGCTGCCAGCTGGGTTAAACCACGACACTCCACCACTTCCCTGGGCAGCCCATTCCAATGCCTAACAACCCTTTCAGTAAAGAAGTTCTTCCTAACATGCAACCTAAAACTCTCCTGGCACAACTTTAGCCCATTCCCCCTCGTCCTGTCACCAGGCACGTGGGAGAACAGACCAACCCCAACCTCGCTACAGCCTCCTTTAAGGTATCTGTAGAGAGTGATAAGGTCGTCCCTGAGCCTCCTCTTCTCCAAGCTGAACAAGCCCAGCTCTCTCAGCCATTCCTTGTAGGACTTGTTCTCCAGACCCCTCACCAGCTTGGTTGCCCTCCTCTGGACTTGCTCCAGCACCTCGATGTCCTTCTTGTAGCGAGGGGCCCAAAACTGAACACAGTACTCGAGGTGCAGCCTCACCAGAGCTGAGTACAGGGGGACAATCACTTCCCTAGACCTGCTGGCCACACTGCTTCTTATACAAGCCAGGATGCCGTTGGCCTTCTTGGCCACCTGAACACACTGCTGGCTCATATTCAGCCGACTATCAACCAATACTCCCAGGTCCTTCTCTGCCTGGCAGCTTTCCAACCACTCATCTCCCAGCCTGTAGCTCTGCTTGGGGTTGTTGAGCCCCAGGTGCAGGACCCGGCACTTGGCCTTGTTGAACCTCATACAGTTGGCCTCAGCCCATCGTTCCAGCCAAATATGCAGAAGTTTTGTTTCTAGTGGAAAATGATTACATTCCTGATCAGAGCAGATCTGTTCTTCAGGAATTCCTGCTTGGTCTAAATCTATTTATGATATTTTTTCTTCAGCTTTCCTTTACTTTTCTATGTTCCTGTCATCTGTTTGGTCCAAGAAGATAGGCATATTTTTCTGCACTGTGTGTTCATATGCAATCAGTGATGCCATTTTGTTTAAGTCACTGTTGGCCTTGAAGATCAAGGATGAGACCTTAAAAGAAGTTACTACACTATCTGTGGGAATTGCAACAACAGAGGTTCATGGCTGTCTTATTCACTCCGGGGTGGTTTTCTGAGTGTAATGGAATCACCTTTATTACTGTCTTGGTTACTTGTCTGGGAGTGAATGATTAGATGGAAAGCAGCAGAAGAGCTGGTGATATTTGAAAAATGTAGCAATTTTCAGTACTGTTAAAATAACACTTTCTTCAGAGGGACTGGCAGATTCACCTCTCTAAACTGCCACTTCAATTAACAGAAGAGTAATTTTTTTTTTTTTTTTTGGATTTCATAAGCCTAATATTGCAGGCATCTTGGCAGAACAAGTCATTGCAATACATCTGAGCTTTCCAGCACACTGTTGTTTCTCTTCATCTCCTTTACGTTTTCTTTGTTCCTTGTTTCTTATTAGAGTGGACACTATCTATCTGCCAGCATCTAGACCACCCTACTTCTCTCTTATGTCCTTCCATTATTGGGATGTATATAGTATTTTCTTTCAAAAGACAAGTATATTATGACTGTTTCCTCTGGTGGTGGTGGTGTTTTTTAATTATTATTATTACTTTATTTTTTTTCAGAATAAATATTTTAATACTGAAAAATGTTAAATAAATAATCCAAAATGTTTACATAAAACTAAAAAAAAAAAAAAGCTGCATTAAAAAAAATAAATTAGGGGAATAAATTAGGGGAAGCCATTTAAGGCTTTTGACACTGTTTTCCACAACATTCTCCTCAAGAAACTGGCTGCTCGTGGCTTGGACTGGCGTATGCTTTGTTGGGTTAGAAACTGGCTGGATAGCCGGGCCCAAAGAGTCGTGGTGAATGGCGTCAAATCCAGTTGGAGGCTAGTGGTGTCCCCCAGGGCTCGGTACTGGGGCCAGTCCTCTTTAATATCTTTATCAATGATCTGGATGAGGGCATTGAGTGTACCTTCAGTAAGTTTGCAGATGACACTAAGTTAGGTGCGTGTGTTGATCTGCTTGAGGGTAGGAAGGCTCTGCAGGAGGATCTGGATAGGCTGGAACAATGGGCTGAGGCCAACTGTATGAGGTTCAACAAGGCCAAGTGCCGGGTCCTGCACCTGGGGCTCAACAACCCCAAGCAGAGCTACAGGCTGGGAGATGAGTGGTTGGAAAGCTGCCTGGCAGAGAAAGACCTGGGAGTACTGGTTGATAGTCAGCTGAATATGAGCCAGCAGTGTTGGTGTTGGTCTGTTCTCCCACGTGCCTGGTGACAGGACGAGGGGGAATGGGCTTAAGTTGTGCCAGGGGAGTTTTAGGTTGCATGTTAGGAAGAACTTCTTTACTGAAAGGGTTGTTAGGCATTGGAACGGGCTGCCCAGGGAAGTGATTCAGTCACCATCCCTGGAGGTCTTTAAAAGACGTTTAGATGTAGAGCTTAGTGATATGGTTTAGTGGAGGACTAGTTAGTGTTAGGTCAGAGGTTGGACTCCATGATCTTGAGGTCTCTTCCAACCTAGAAATTCTGTTATTCTGTGATTCTGTGATTTTCAGAATTTTGAATGAATGTACTGTCTGTACAGTACTTTGCATGGCAGTTAGCAATACCACAGTCAGCTTAGCATTGTGCAGTCCTGGTCCCCCATTGCCCAGCTGGGCAGCCTCTTGCAGGTCTCCTCCTGCATATAAGTTTGCTTTCCACCAGAACCTGGATGAGACAGGCACTTGGGGACATGTTTTACACTCAGGTCTCATAAAAATGGTTCTTTTTTTCATGATGAGCTCTTCCCCATCTGCAATAGTGCCTCATGTGACTTGCCATGTAACAGTAACGGCCACCAAGAGAACACCAATTTATTCCTACCATGAGATGTCTTATGGCTGATGCAGAAAAAGATTCTTATTTTTTTTTCTCTTTTTTTCCTAGATGACATCTCTTCTTGTGTATTAACAATTATCCAAACACATAGCTGTGTTTCAAGAGTACGTTTCCCCCATGATGCTGGGAAAATAAAATTACTTCTCCAAAACCTGTTCACAAATAAAGCTGACTCTATCGGAATATAAAAGTATATATATATATATATATTTTTATCAAAACCGATGATGCAGATTGAATTAAGAGAAAAACATCTCCATAAGCAAAAGCAAATTTCCACTTGTAGTTTCTAGTGACACAAATGAGTTTTCAGTTGTCTTATAGGGAAGAAATAGGCTATTGGAACTATCTCTATCTCCTTGGTACCTCAGCCTGCTTTAACTTTAAATTTGCAATTTATGATCATTGTAAAGCATGCAGTTCATCATAACATGCTTCTACATATTGTCAGGACAAACAGTCTTTGGGGTGTCATTTGTCTTAAACAGAAGGTTATTTGAAAGGTCATTGAAATAGATAAACTTTTTTTTTTTTTTTTTTTTTTAATTAATTGGGGTATAGTGAATGTAGAAGATTGTATTTTATGTGCATGCTGCTAAAAGGAAAACAGGAAACCCACAGTGATTAAAAGGGTTTTATTTGTCTAAAATTATTTTCCCAAGGTGGAAAATATTAATTATATCTCAGTCAATAACTCTGAAGTTAATCTACCAAGTATTAGGGAGGTAAAGAAAAATAAACGTGGCAAATAAAAAAATTTTATAAGTTTGCACACTATTTTACAATACAGTAAATGATGTTATGTAGAAACCTTTAGCCAAGTAAATTTATTACAAAGCCGGAGGCATGCTCTGCTTCTTTTATCAAATGATTTAGTCTTTTCAGTTGTATAAAATGTTAAAGCTAATAAAGAGCAGCCGAACCTGCATTCCACAGATAATGAGGAATACAGTATTTAATACATATTTACAAGCTCAGGTCAGGCACCATTTAAAGAGATGGTGACTTTTTTCTCACTTTCTTCACTAGGTGTAATCTTCTATATTAAGATACTCCATTAGCTGGAGAGTGCAAAGGTATATCTTTTCATTAATTAAGCAAAATTTTTGTAAATGGATTTTGATGTTAACTACTCATTGTAGCTATCCTTTTAATATACGTGTAAGCCACAGAAATACATAACTGAAAATACACATCAGCTGGAATGATCTGACTTTTTTGGTCACACTTGAGTGGAAATTCTTTGACTGGTAATATGTGGATGTTTAAAACATGCTGGAGCTGATAGTCAGGTATAAGATCTTTCCTTTCAAATGTATGTTTCATCATTTAGGAATTTATATCTCATTAAAAGTCATTAACACCAACTTTTTTAACGCTTTTTGGAAAAAAAAAAATACCTTGTTTCTTCTACAGTTTTTCTCCTCTTTTGCTTCAGGAACTTAAAAGACAATGTTCAAAATGGGTTTTACAGGTAGGCACTCACAGATCAGATTGGGAAGAGAGAGGTGACAAAATGCTAAGCTAGGCAGCAGCATAAATCAGACAGGATTTGAGGAGGAGAGAGGACAGGAGAGGAGAGGACGGGACAGGAGAGTACAGGACATACCACATTTGTACCCTCAAGCCAATGCTACAGTGAGACTAATAGTCTCTGAGTATCACAAAGCAGCACAACCTGCTGCTAGAAACAGAGATGCAGGTCCTCAGCTTTGCTTAGGCTGCAGTGAATAGAATTCTCATCCAACCCAAGCTTTTTCTTAGCATACTTTTTTTAGAGACTAGAAGGCATTGCGTCATGTTTTTGTTTTGTTTTTAATAAATCATGATGAGTTTGGGAGGTTTTCAGCTCTTGCATCCATGCTAATCACTGTATTTGTTATTGATACCCTGGCATGCCTGTGCTATTGACAGTGCACCTGTTCAGATACTTCATTCTCCAGCTCTGCTGACAGGAACAAGCCTGTAAGCAGTAATCCAATTCTTCATGGGTCCTTTTTCTTTTTCTCACGTTACTGTGCTAACATCATGAGTAAAGGACAGCATTGTGTATGAGATAGCTTTTTGTTGCTTACTTGAATAGTTTAATATAGGTTTCTCTGTGCCTTAAATAACAATCATCACACAGTATAAGTATTATAGAGATGATACATTAATTATGTATCCCTCAGTATTCTCTTTAAATTCTATATTCAAGGTTCATGTTCCTGAGCATGTATTAATTGCTGTCCTTAATATTAATGAAAAATTTTATCTGGCCTCAATGGGATAAACATTAAACCCTCTGTTTCAGTAATGTAATAGTCATATGGAATATATGATTATATTTATTTCGTTGTATTGTGGTATTCAGTCTCTCTTCCATCCTATGGCTATACACCTTCTTGAGCACCTTCCCCACATATTTGTTACATAAGTAATATTAATATGGACCACAAGAAAAATAAATAATGATCCTTTCTAACAGCCCAGCACTTCAAAGTATGATACAATCATGCAAACTTGATTCATGTCCCCTGATGATATAGATAACATGTGAATACCTCAAATTGTTTTATATTTTCTTTAATGTACTGTTACTTCATGTCAGGGTTAGTATCTCTGGTGTATCTGTAAAAATAAAGGCAAATTCTGAAGATACTTAAAAGTTATTTTTCAACAGTTTAAAGCAACTTCTTCTTTTGCAGTTTTGGAAAAATTCTTATTTTATATATGACTTTCTGTGCAGTATATCATTTTTAGTAACTTTTAGCTTTGTCAAGAAAAAAAAAAAATCTAAAATCTAAAATCTAATCAGTGGGATTCAATCATTCCATATATATAAATTATTACGTTCATGGAAATGGAAGTATCCATTTTTTTGCATACACACACCTTATTGGCTAATATGACACATTTGAGTTCCTCTGGGAGAGTTAAGTAGGAAAATAAATATAATGAACACTTCTTCAATGCATGCAGAAACTAAAATGGAGATCATCTATAACTGAATGTTTGAATTATTTCCAATCCTTTTATTCTTGGCACAGAACTGTTGCAATCTGATTTTATTTTTTTTTTTTCCATCCAATATGATTCCTCTAGATATAGCTATTTCACCATTCTGCTAAAATCACTGAATATTCAGACAGCTAACATTGCATGGCCTACATTATTTTTCCCCTGTCTTGAAACTCTTAGCAATCTTAGTATCAGAAGAGAGCCACCCACCATGTCAAACTTGTGGGTTGATATAGAGGCTCTAGCTGGGATGCAGTGAATTTTCTTTATAGATGGGATATGTGACTAAAACTATGTTGATTACACACCAGCATTTTGGCATTTGCTGAGCAGTGCTGGCATAGCACTGAGATTTTCTTTTATTTATTCTTTTCCCACTCAGCCCCCTAGCCTGCCAATGAAAAGCATTTAATGAATGCCTATTTTGCTTTGCCTGCACACTCAGTTTTGCTTCACTAATTCATTTGTTTTTCTCTCAGTCCCCCCCATTTTCATCTTTTGCTCTTCTGACTCTCAGTAGCCAGCGAGTGGCTGGGTGGGTGATTGGCTGCTGGCTGGGGTTAACAAAATCCAGCAGGTTAAATGAAGTAACAGCAAGCCATTCAGACAGTTAGAAAGATATACACATCTGAGAGGCACTTCTACAACTACAACTCAGTTTTAGTGGTGTAAATGAATCTCTTTTAGGGTAAAGTTAAAAAGACACAACATGAAACCCTGCTGTGTGAGAAATGTTGCAGACCAGAACCATGAGAGTCAGTCACCAGTGGTTTAATCTCACCTGGCTGACTTTCCCAGAAAAAGAGGGTAAGCACGCATGTAGACAAGCAGTGAAGAGCCTACACATTTGCTCTGAGATGTTAGATTTTCTCCCTCCTCTGAGGTGTATGACTTTCTCCAGATGTAGACACAACACTGGAAGGATGGAAGGCTTGCCGGGCCAAAAACTGATGTAGAAACAAAGCAAATGAAGAATCACTATGTGTAGCTTTCAAAGGCAGCTGCCCTGATCAGAATATTGTTACAATAAATACTTCAGCTTTCTTGGATACATAACAGCAAACTCTCCATATTTAAATGATGGAATTGCAATAAATCACAAACCACAAGAGCATCATGTACACAGGATTTGTCAGGAAATAAATGTTAAGACAAATCAGAAAAATCCTTGTTCCCCAGTCAATGCAAGGACAAATGGACCTTTAACTCTGTTTCTCTGCTGTAAAAATTTCTTGGCTCAGGCATGCAGCCTCTTACATTTCACCCTTGTCAACTTTTTTTTTTTTTTTTTTTTTAAAGGAGCAAAAGCTACACTTGCTGCTTATTGCAAACAGCTGAAATACAGGCACAGACTTTTAAGTGTTAAAAAAAATCACTTCTGTTGCAGAAAGCCTAGGTGTTCAAGGGCAGAAAGTCTGAGCCAAGGGAATTATATTTAAACTTAACAACTTAATTAGCACTTTCCTAATTATGTTCCTCCCATGCAGATATTCATTTAAGCATTAGAAGAGTGCAGGAACCAATCTGTCAGACAAGACTAGAGGTAATTAATACTGCAGGTGAAGAATACAGCCAGCAATATCACAATTTCTTATGGTGGCTTCCTTACAGACAGTAACAATATTATTGCAGAAATGATTTTCCTAAAGTGTCCCTGCAATGACCTTTTGAGGAGAAATATCAAAATGCTATGTGAAACTTTGTAGGATATTTCTTGCCATATTTTTCTCTTAAAATTTCTGATAATCCCTGTTCTAGCCATTTCTAGCCATTCTAATATAGACATACCATAGACAACTTTTTTTTTTTTCTGTTCAAAAGAACAGGCCATAGATGACATGGAAAATTTCTGCATGGAGGCATATTAGATCAGCAGGCCCACATCTGTAAAGCCCAATAGCTCTCAAGAAAAGCTCATGCAGGACCCAGAAGGCTGAAGGGGAGCTGTCTGCAGTTAAGCAAGGTAATGCTGAAAGTATTCAACCATATCCATCAATGTTGAGTTCTGACTATCACAAAATAAAAATCCAAACTCATGACATTATCTAGCTCTTCTTGATCTAAACAGAGACAATTCTATAGAAGAGCTGTCATCTTCCGTCAGATCTACAATCAGCTGCTTCCTTCTGGGTGCTAATCTGTCAGAACAAGTGCAGTGGAAGACCAAAACATGGAGTGAAAGGCTTATCCCCCCTACGTGTTAAGATGGGCAGAGGACCAGGCATGAGAAGGGTAGAGTGGAATGAGCCACAAGGAGTGGCACAAGTCAAATCATAGAATCATACAATGTTTTGTATTGGAAGGGTCCTTAAAGAACACCCAGTTCCACCCCTCCGCAACATGGGCAGGGACATCTCCCACTAGTCCAGGTTGCTCAAAGATGCATCCAGCATGGCCTTTAACACTTCCAGGGATGGGGCATCCACAGCTTCTCTGGGCAACCTGTGGCAGGGCCTCACCACCCTCTGAGTTAAAAATTTATTTCTAGTGTCTAATCTAAGTCTCCTTCTTATAGTTTAAAGATGTTAACCCCTGACATATCACTACACTCCCTGACAGAGTCTTTCTCCACCTGTCCTGAAGGCCCCCTTTAGGCACTGGAAGGCTGTCTCCCTGGAGCCTTCTCTTCTCCAGGCTGAACAACCCCAACTCTCTTAGCCTATTTTAATAGGAGAGCTGCTCCAGTCCTTTGATCACCTTCATGGCCTTCTCTGGACTTGTTCTAACTCAATCTAAATCCAGGCATCCAGTTTGCAGCAACTTAAAGATAATCAGTGCTGTGATCTGCACACAGATTGTCTATGAGATCTTTTTTGTATGAAACAAACATCCTCTAGGACTTCTGTGTCTCTCATATTATCCAAAACTTGAGCTTAATAATGAAACTTTATTTGTGTCTCCTTGAGAATAAAATATGGAATTCCTACTCATCAGAAAAAAAAAAAAATATGTATTTTTCCTAGGAGACTGTAGTATTTTCCTCATAAATATCTTCAAATTTTGAAAAAGATAAAAATAAATTTAGAAAAAAAATATGAAAAATTACTAGGAACACATTTATTTTTTCTGTTTTCCATATTTATTATTTAAGCATTGGATGCTTGTGCATTTATATAGTTGTGTATGTGTGTTTGTATTTAAATACCCATATAGTGAAAACACACTTCTCATTGAAAACTTCCAGTTTAATAAAAATACTGGTAAAAATGTAATAAAAAATATTCACCCTTAAATACACTTTTTTTTTTTTTTAGTATCTTGGATATTTTTAGTGGAAGCATTTCCAAAATTGTGCTACGTAAAATCATAAAAATGCAAGGAGAATATATTTATTATATTCTGCTTTCAAAAATATATTCTTTTCTGTTTTCTAATTACATGAATATGAAAAGGGAAGAAGGAAATAACTTTAATTATATAGAAAAACTTTTTTTTTTTTTTAATTGAGAATGGAAGAGAAATTCATTCGTGGTGCTATAAAATATATGTGAAGCAATTATATCATCAGGATTTCTTTTTGTGTGTAACTTATGTGCTATGGAAATGGAGCAATTATGATATCATGACTTTTTGTTTTTAATTAGAAAATTAGTCTGCTGTTTGAGTAATTACAAAGAGATTCTCCTTTATTGGATTTTTCTATAATAAGTATTAGAAGCAATTATAAGTAACAGAAGGAAAAAATAGCCTATTTGCAAAATAAAATAAAATAAAATAAAGGGGGTGATAATGTTGCTTTGCTATTAACACAGCCTGAGTTTCACTCCATATGAGATGTAGAAGATGCTCCTTAATGTAATGGTTTCAAATTCACATGATATTTGAAAAGCACAGGGAAAATAAAAACACCACATTTTATGCTTTAATTATAGAAAGAGTAGATGATTTCAATTATGTATAAGGTTCAGTTACACAATCAGCACAAAACTAGAAATCATGAAATGATCTTTTGATAATTATTCAGACCAAAGACCAAAGATTCGTTATATGGATGTCCATTAACAACAGACAAGGCACCAATTCAGAGTGACCTCAAACAAGTTGCTGTCGCCTGGACTTCCTGAGGCACAACAATATTGCTGCAAAATAATTACATGTGATATGACGTGAGGAATTTAGAATTTAAAACAAATACAAAGATCTGATTTGTGTTAGCAATCCCCATCACTGTCATTTGGGTACAAATCTGAGCACAAGAAAAGATAGATTCAGAGATATTCATGGTCCTTCACAACTTCTTGCACATTTAGTATTGACCTGTAAGACTTGGTGTCCAGGTTTGTGTCCTACTTGTTTCAGCATCATTTACAGATTCAACACTGTTAAAAGTAAGATTTTTTTTTTCTTTGATGCAGTGCTTCTTTATAATTTAATGGGAAAAGAAATCCAACCTCAGTACCTTATGCCTGCATGAAGTTTTGCATTAGTAAAGAAACTGGTCCTTGAATAAAATGACCAATGCACTTGATTTAAACTGAATAGCTCTCACATTAGTCATTTTTAATTTTATTATTTTTTAATGTCATTAACGAATATTTACAGATGTTCAGCCAAGAATACATAACCTGGTGATTAGAGTTTCTATTTTGAAGTCCAATTTTGTAAACATTTCCAACTGGACGCCCTACTTGCTAACAGGACTGTTTCAAATTGATTTTTTATGGCTCTGCAAGCTATGGCCATTATTACGTGTTTGCAATTTAAGTCATCAAATTGAAATAATAATGTCATTATTTGCAACTGTACATTGTTTTGGTCAAAGTTTTGTTACATTTGTACACCAAAGCAAGAAATGAAACGTATCTACCTGAGCAAAAATATTTCTCATGTAAAATAAGCTAGTTTAGGGCAGTTTTTCTATGTCAAAATATGAAAACTTTGTTAGTACCACATTCAACAAACGTAGGTGTTTAAACAGCTGTGCTAAATAAGAATCAGTTCCAGCTTACTGAGGCTTTGCTCTCATGCTTCTTTAGGTGAAAACCATATCAGCCTTCATTGCATCTCATTTAAATCTGCTGATTAAGAAACTATGTTTTATTTTTGTATATTGATGCTATGCTATGAATGTTCAATCATGTATAGTGTCACTCTTCTCCTTTTCCTTAGCTTGAAATAGAATGCTTTTGCATCATCCAGCCCATAAGACCCACAAAGCAGGTTTTCATCTGTAAACCAGCAGCTCAGCTGCTCCACAAGTGTGGAACATGGCTTAGTGTAGCCTCTGTGCTCTCTGGCTACTGAACTGTTGTTTGATCCCTAAAAGCATGAAAGCTCCTGTGACCTAAAGGATCTTTCTTTTTGCAAGACACGATATGGCAACTATAGTTCATTTCCCTGGAGCATAGAGCCCTGTCTAGTCTTCTTCAGATGCTCTTTGGAAAATGGGAGGCTGAAAGGTCGGTCTATCTCTATTCTGAGGGATATTTCTGTAAACACACTGAAAAAAAAAAAAATAATAAAAATGGGTAAACACAGAAAAAATAAGAAACTCTTTGAGAAGTGTGATTTTGGAAAAAATAAAAATAAAAATAAAAAAATAATAATAAAATCCTGACTTCAGATCAACCTGAATGAATAGTTTTCAGCTAGAGAAGGTCTAGGACAAAAGAAAGTGTCTCTCCTATTACACAATGTGCCAATGCTTTGAGCGCTCACTAAAGATGTAGCACCCGGAGGCTCCTGGAGTCAAATCCATCCCACCCTGGAGGAGAATACTCAAATACCAGGTCGATGGACAAGGCAGAATTCATCACCCTGTGATGTTGTTGCACTGTGCCTTCAAACTACATTCAGTAGCACCAAAAACCACATCTATACATCATGCTCCAGTAAGATCCAGTCTCCAAGTCAGAAAGTTATTTTAACTGTTTGCTTCAATGAACATGAGGATACACACCAAGAAGGTGGAATAGTTTCAGCAGGAAGGAATTAGAGCACCCAGAATTCTGGAGAAAATTTCACTTTTCAATAAAAAGTTAGAAAGCCTAAAACAGATTTCCATTTTGAATCAGAAAGAAAGCAAATCTGAACTTAAATTTCACATTTCTGAGAGAAAAAAAATAAATAATAATAATAATTAAAAAAAAGCAAAGCACTCAGCTGTATGAGATGGTTCAGCATGAGATGCTCTGTATTTCAAGATATTTTTTATAATTATTTCTCATAGCTTTTTTCAATGAAGGGAAGCTGAAACTCAGCAAAAGAGTGAGAGTGATACTCTCATTTAGTTGTCCAGATATTCCCTTGAAGAAGATAGGGTTGGCTTTTCTGCAATCTGCATGAACTAAAGCCCATTCCTCGTACAACCCAGGTGAATGATCTGACACGTTATTTGTGAGTACCAAAACATTATTTTTCTGCAGGATCAACAGAAGTTTCATGCTGAACAGAGAGAGATAGTTTTTGCTTGAAAAAGAAATAATAAATATATTATATATGATACCATCTTAAACAACCCTGTCTTCAAACAAGTTGCTGACCTCTGTTATATATATTTAGCTACAACTCAGCTAAAGTCTTACATATGCATGGGATTTGCATACATTTTGTTCTGGATGAAGATGTGTGCCCATTCTTATTGCAGAGGCTGTTATTATTTCTGCTGTCTGGTTTTATAAAAGAGCTTAACTGTTGCTGGCCTCTTTTTTACATTTATTGATATTACAGAATGGTTATTACAACTACTGTTTTCAGTGATTCTCACACCCTTACAGTATCAAATCAAAGATATTAGGATTGGTTAAAACTTTATGAATCTTTGTGGGCTTGGTTCAAATGCAATTGGATATTTGTGTGCATTTCTGTCAACATGTATTTAAGATGTCTGTATCTTCTAAGAGGAAAAAAAAAAAAAAAAAAAAAAAAAAAAAAAAAAAAAGAAGTTTAAGGCATAATTCATCTTTGAAATTAAACTCTTTATTAAAAAAAAAAAACATAGGATTCAGTGTTTACTTTCTCTTTGTGATTCCATGGCATGTACATGTATGTTCTTTTTATAAGCAATAAGGTTTTATTTTTTTAACTACCACCAATAGGCTCAGTATGTGCTCTAAGCTCTTTTCTTTTCTTGCATCACTAACAATAAAGGGTCTCAAAACAAATTAGGCCACAGCTACATCTGAATAAACCTATGATATTTAAATTACACCCTCAGTGAAAGCCACTTAGTCTCATTGTTGTTAATAGTTTTGAACAAATTTTCAAGAGAAAAATTTACAAAAGCAAGTAAACAAATAGAAACAGCAAGCTATTGATGACCAAGATTTCCATGCTTTTCTATTGCCCATTGCCACACTATTGATGTCCAGACCAGAATCTCAACTGCTGTGTTGTAGCAATATAGATCTGAGCTCAGTCACAGTCACAGTAACAAACAAGTCTGGAAGTGGTTTGATTTCTACTCTTGACTTTTCAAAACTGTGTTTGTATTTATGGGAAATTAAATAGCTGCTACCTATGAGAAATAGCTGCTACCTATCAGAGAAGTTCAGCACCTGCACACTCCCAGCTCCTCAGATAAGTGTCCTGACATGTTGGGACTGGAGGAAAAAAAACAAAACAAAATAAACAAACAAACAAACAAAAACTTATATAAGATTTTATGCTGTGAGAGTGAAAAGTTGTGGGTGATAGTTATGAAACTCTATGCTGGAACTGTTTTACCAGTCTGTTTTGAGACAAAATCCAGATGCTCCTAGAAACGCCTACTCTCTGAAAGCAGGTAGGACTGAAACAGCTAACCCAACCAGGAGATGTCAGAGGATGGGCCAATTGACCCTGAGCTTCTAAATCTCCACAAAGGATTAGAAAAACAAGGGAAACAGTGTGCTACATCAGGACTGACTGTTGGTTCTGATGAGGAAGAGCTCTGTAAAACAAGACAAGGTCTACCCAGAGAGTGGAAGGGGAAAGACAAGTGATTAAAAATACTTTATCAGATGATTTGTAGCCAAAGAGTGACAGTCACATGTGTTCATATGTACGTATGTATCTATCTATATATAATATACATCTTTATATGTATACATAATGCCCACAGATACAGTTTTTTTAGGTAGCATCAATGATAAAACCATTATCTCCTGTCAAAATGTGTCACAGATCCCTGTGTTTTTGTTACTTGCAGACTGGCTACTTTCTATACACACCATGTTCAGAATAAACTTCATCCCTTTTAAAAAAAGCAGTAAGAATAAGTTGCCCTCACATCATGGAAATACTGTGTGAAACCCTTGAAATAACTAAACCTCTTATCACCCTGTGAATTTTAGCCAAACCAGTAATTTATTTTTATTGGCCTAAGTCTTAGGCATGAACACACAATTGAATATAACCTGGTTTTAACAGCTAGCATTTGAGTGTATTTCTAGAGCCTGGCAGACATGCTGCTGTTTATAACAAAATGCTGATAGCCCAGCTACCCCATCTGCAGAACAGTCCTGAGTGTAAGAGAAAACTAAACAGACCAAATAGTCAGGCTCTGTTTTCAATATCCTTGATCAGATGCATAACCAGTCTGAATTTATACAATCACTCTATTTCTTCTTTCAGGAATGAAGGGTCAACAATCCTTCAAAAATATTTAAATTACAGAGTATTAGTTGTTTATCACACTTGTTATAACACTGTATATTATCTCTATCTATTCCTTTATTTGTAGTTTTAAAATGTGGTATCTTCTTTTTTGTCCTCCCAGTAACCTTCAATGAAATGATAATAAATTCCTGATCCATTTTATTGTTGTTGTTGAAGGGCAACAACAGGCCCAACAATGGCAGTTACATCAGAATACAAATTAAATGTAAGTTTGGACACAATTCCTATGGGTCTGAGTTGAAACACAATTCTATTTTTTTCCCACATGCAGTCTTTATATCACAAAATTAATAGGTAATCTTTCTGTACAAACATGAGAAGCAAGTCTTTTCTGAGATATGAAAAACAACTGGTTAGGTCAAATCCACCTCTTGGTTATATATACATGAAACCTATTTACTAATGGAAGTGCAAGAAAACCACAAGTGTACATTGCATTTGGGTTTATGGGTTCACAGCACATTCGAAGAGATGGAATAAACTGCCCACAATAACATATTTGAAAAGATTCTCCACTATGAAATATCTTTAAGGCTTGATGTGATTACTAATGTGTATAAATTGTTATACAATTTGAATATTGTTGTAGACTGCAGAGTTGCTTTTCCCCACACCTTTTAATTATAGTTTGTGAACTGCAACTCAAAAGGGAGCAAGGTTGAATCTAAGTGAAAGGGACAAGCTGAACTGAAGATAATTTTATAGATTGACCTTCTTTCCTGAGTTGAGATCTGCAACTACTCTATGTCTGTCCGCTGCTCCATATTTATCCTTTCCTGATATTTACAGAATGTTACAGCTTTCAAGAAGGTCAACTTAAAGTCCAGCTTTAAGACTATTCAGCTCCAGTTTCAGTAAGGATAAAGTATAAGAAGATGCTATTGACGAGAAGCCATGAATTATGGTATTTCTATGAAAAATTAACTGATGGTGGAAGATATGGAAAGGTACACACACATTTCTGTACCAAGACTAGTCACCTACTCCCAGAAAGAAATAATCATTGCTAGTGCAAGTTATTGCTAGCAGTGTATCAGGTCTGCTGTCAACCCATTGCCCAATTCTCATCTTTCTGCTAGAAATAAAGGGGCAGCCAATCTCAACTCTGGTGCATAGTTTAGGAAGCCCGTACGATGAAAAGGGGTGTGCAACACCCCTTTATTTGAACTGCTCTCCATTAGTCCAGGCAATTCCAGCTCATGTGCTCTTGGGTTTTAATACACATTTCCTCTTTATTTTCCCTTCTGCTTGTTGAATGAGGGGATAATTCTCAGTAGGTGAGGTGTCAATACTGGCATCAGAACATACTCAGAGACAAGAAAGCTTCACATGCTTCATGACGAAATCTAGAAAGAAAGGGTAGATGTTTGCTCACTTAAGACTTTGTAATCAGCAAATACAGTCTCTCAGAACTAATTGCTTGTTCATAATGATGGGGTATAAAACAGAAAAACTCCAGCTTTACACAAGCCTCAGCAAAATTTGCCCTCAGATGGTATTTATTTAAGAAGACTACTCAGAATAGATGCTAAAAGTTCATGTTTACCTAGGAGACACGTGGGGGCTGTATTTTCTATTCACAACATGCACATTTAATCCTCATCTACAGTATACAAGGAAGAGCAAATGATGTATACAAAAGTTGAGATGAAGGAGTTGTGTGTGGTTTTGCATGGAAAATACATGCAAGTATTAAAGATTCCAGCAGGTGTGTTTTGTGTAGTCAGAATGTGCATATATTCTGTACTAAGTAAACTTATCTCCTTCCTGGCACTTGACTTCTAATATTAACATAAATAACCTCGAAGTAACATGATTCTGTTTCTCCTGAGCATGGCTTGAGCATGGCTTTTCCTCCAGTTTTTCTTTGTAAGACCATATTCTTTCCATGCTAGGCTAGGTTTTGTCAAGCTCTTTACTACTGCTGGATTTGAGATAACAGGAACTGCTTTCAAAGCCAGTCAGAAAAACTAGGTCTGCATCTCCCCAAAGGAGACTCCCATTTGACATCACTCTCAGACACTCAGCAAAGAGCTCAAAGCTGAAAACTGGCAAGGGGTGATGAATAGAAAATACACTAGAGACTTGGGTATTTTAGAAAAATACTTTGAAAAAATATTCAGACCCACCTCGTTTATAAAAGAACTCCAAATGAAGCTTCTTTCTGCTTTGTCTTTCACTTAGCAATGCCAGGTGGGACAATTCCCTTTCCTCCAGCAGTCTGAGGTTTGAGGTCTTTGCTTCCAGCACCAAGCTGCCTCCTGCTTCAGAAAAGGCAGATGGACTCTGTATCTCAATCTACACATCTCAACATCACTGCAACACTGGCTGAACTTGACAAGCAGGACAGAAAGGCACAGTCTAGGTCTGTGTTGGAGAGCAAGGGGTCAGGCTGCATGACCCCTTCCTCCCTTATCTGGGGAAGGAAGTCAGCTAGAGCAAGGATGATATGAATTAGCACTACTGTTTTCTGTACAGAGCTCCACATGCCTTTTTACAAACTTTTCATCAACTAGAATATGCACTGAGGAAAATACATGACCATTCTCTGTGCTTTTGTATTATTGCTACCTAACTTAAAACTGTCTCACACAATGAAGGCAAAATGCTGAAGGCTGTCAAGCACAGCTGGAGAAAAAGCCATAGTAATTTATTTTCCTTTTCAAGGTGGCACAGTGTAATGCATACTCTGTTTTACAAATTCAATATATTTTGAGCTCGAATACAGCCTGCATTACTCAGGCATGTTGCAGGTGCTTGTGTTGTTACCTGACATGAAGGTTATTCCTGTCCTGTCTCGGTGGAGGTTGTCATATTGGCATTGGGTGACTCTTCCAGGTTTGCCATCAGGGCAGCCAGGTGCCCACCACAGTTGTACCAACAACCCTTGCACAAAGGACAACTTTTAGCACTGTCAATCTCACCAGGTAGGTTTATCCTAAATGCTATGTCTTTTCTACAGTTCTGAATAAGGTAGTTCTGTAAAGTCATCAATGTTGATGACTTTAACCAACATCAAAGTTGGTTTAAAAATAGGTGTTGTGCTGTGCCAGAACATTAAGAATGTGCTTCTCTCTAGCATGGGAAATGTCTTATTGTTAAATGTTGAAAAAAAATGTGAATTTGTTGCATTATCCCTCAAAATGAATTTTGTATTATTGACAGGGAAACAGAGAAATATATCTGATGTCATTTTTTTTTTCCCTACAGATTTCCATAAAATGAAAATATTTCTTTATTACTCAGCACTAATAAAAAAATAACCAACTTATGACATAACATGGCTGTTACCATGTTTCTTTTTCTTTTTCCTGGTTCATGCATTAATTATTTCTATTCATTTTTATTGCATTAATTATTAATCATATATTAATGCATTTATTAATTCTAAAATAGGCTTTTCTAGATATAATTTAAGGTTTTGCTAGCTGTGCATACAACTTAATTTCAGGAATAATTATTTCAGCAGCATTGTGTTTAACTCTAGCACCTAAGATCAGACAAAATGCAGTTGCCAAGACACAGATTTATGCCAAGCTTATAGAAACCTCCCTCCATTATTTCTATATGTGTTTTTATAGGATACATAAGGAATGTGGACCTTATATGTACTCAAGACTTTCATCTTCTTAGTTAAACTCTGTTGTGTTTTTTTGTTTTCCTTTTTTTTTTTTTTTTTTTGTTCTAGGAGAGTTTTGAAAATTAACTGTCTTTTATTTCTCTTTTGTCTCTTTAAAGGATTGAAATGTCTTTGTGTGGAGGGGTAATTCTGCTCATAATATACAGAGAAAAACAACAGCTCAAATTAGGTGATATTTTGATATGCACAAATGCCTAGCAAACTCTTGGTATGTGCATTCTCTTGATTCAGTGAGAATAAATGAACGTCTTACCTTTGATATATTGTTATAAATGAAGGTAACATTTAAAACAAGTGATGTTAAATTTCTAAAACAATTTGCAAACGTGGCATTAATTACTAATTAACTGATTTTATTTTACAAGCTATAATCATTAACTCATTAGTTTTAATCATAGTATTATATAATTATATTATTAATATTATTATAATATTTATCACCTCATTGTTATTCTATTAACATTATTATAATATTTTATTATCATATTTTAATCATATTATTATAGTATTTAATTTTAATTGTTATTATTTAATACTATAATTTTAATCATATTATTATATAGTCATATATTAGTTATAATCATTAACTCATTAGTTCTCATTAGAAATAATCTTCTTGAACTGCTTCTTGAATAGTTTTCTTGAAATTCTAAACTGTGTCCATGCAATATTTTGTCACCTGCTCCAGGGAACACTATCCAGTATATGTCCTTTAATGGAAAACCTCGTCCCAGAGCTGTGCAGAATTATCCTTCCCTATTTGTCTTTTTCTGTATTCTTTATCTTAAAGTTGAGCGGATGGAGTTAGTGTTGTCTGTGGTATCAATAACCATGGAAATTTATCGATGTTTTATGCTTTACTTTCAGACTGTTACAAGTATTTCTAAAGAGGGGATTGCAGCGAAAAACTAAATGTAATCTTCATAGTGATTTCTACCATGGTATATCAGTACAACTCATTCTTTTACCCTGAAAAAGTCTTCTCATATCAAATGTTATACACACAACAGTAAGCTTTAAATAAGCGTGTGGACTCAATATTAGGTGCACTGACTGGAACTGTCACTTGGTATAGATGGTAATGCTATCACAATTGGGGCAGGGTAACGTTACATTTCATTTCATTTCATAGACAAAACTAGACTATGATCTATGTAATGATTTCTTCACAGTTCAGCGGTGATATACTGGACAAATAAGAGTCGTAAGGTAATGTTAGCAGGCTACAGGTCTTTTTGTAGACCATAATACCCTTTAAGCTGTTGCAGTGTATGAATAATGATTTTTTGATTTTGAAGCAACCCAAAAATATTTACAGCTGACAAAGCACCTTTTTATAGCTGTGCTGGATAACATGTTCTACTATTTTCTCTATTTAATGTTCATGTTTCTATCATTGAAGAAGAAAAAACAAAAAACAAATGGGGGGCGAGGGAGAGGGCAAGAGGAAAAAAATAAGCAGGGGATGGAAGGGGAAATTACCTTCCCCACACCTTGTGAATTTGTGATTAATAAGCTCTGCCATTATGTTCAAAAGGTTTTTGAGCATCAATCCAGAGGTACACTGCCACAGGGATTTGATAATGCAGAAGTCAGCAGCAGAACAGCTGAGTCAAAGACCAAGGATGGGAGACTCCCACCCACTGGCAATAGACACTAGTCTCAGGAGATTTTTTTTTAATTTTTATTTTTAACCTGCAGATGCATCAAATATAATGCATTTGTAATGACAAGGACAGCAATAGCCAGGAACAGAGCTTGCTGGATGTGTAATTTTAGTGGCTTTTTATTGAAAGTGACTGAAGCACCACCGCTACAGCTGGAGAGGGAGGCAAACACATGCATACCAGTACTGTTCAAGCACTTGTATCACTGGTATGTCCTGTTCATCCTCCCCTCAGATCACAAGAGGAGCATACTGCTGCAGAGCACTGCATCCCGCATACCTCTGTCCTTCCAAACCATCCAGTTCCTGACACCACAGCCCTGAATGTCCTCATTCTAATTGTTTTTTCACTATCAACACAAGCATAAAGCTTTCTTTTTACTAGGAATTGTCTGTCTCCAGGACCCACATCTGCAATCTGGGCAGGGTCTTGTTGTGACCTTGGGCAAATAAACACAAATGTGTTCCTATTGGAAAGGACAGTCTGGTGTGCACTCTACCACAACAATTGCCTGGCACCAGTAGAAAGCTGTCTCATCAGTCACCGACCACATGAGTATGTCTGAATTTGAAAAGTAAATTTTAAAAACTCAAAATGAGGAATATCAGGACCCAAGACTCTCTCTACTGCTACTCTAGTGCCCACCAGTCAGGGAAAATACTGAGTGCCAGGAGTGCCCCAGACATCAGTGACCTCAGATGCTTCAAATCAGAAATGTGTGAGACTCTTAATAGCTAGACAGAAAGCTCACATTCACTGGTCAGCTCAGTATGAACATCAAGAGCCTGCAGACTCTGAGCAAATCTCCATGATTTGCTAGGCTTAGTAACTCTCCTGTGTAGGTGAGTTTGGTGTGTCATCTTAGACACACAGGGTTAAGAGTCTGATTCCTACAGTGGGTGTCTCTGTTGGTCCTGAGCAGGGGGGAGAAAAAAAATCCAAAATGATATCCTCCCAGCTCAGGAACAGAGTTTCAGTAAACAAATCAATTTTTTTTTTGGTGGGTTGGGCAGAAGAATCTGCAAGCTAATGAACCCAGAACCTACTTAATATATGCAGTAACAAACCTCTGGTCCAGTGGCCTTATTCTCAGGTGATTTTATGGATGCCTAAAAAGTGATGAACATCTAATCCAGCATCAGGCCACAGGTCACTATGGTGCTGATGAGCTGGTTCACATTTAAGGAGGCCCATCATGGTGGAATAAAAAAAAAAAAAAACACAAGATAGCAAGCCAGACCTAGCTCTATGCTAGCAAATTACATCCCAACTTTTTTGGCAGTCAAACTTGAAGTAAACCAAAGGCTGTATAGCTGGAATCATTGTTAAAAATATTACAGCAAAACACATATCTAAAGGAACAATGCCAGAACTTAAATAATTTGAATGTATCATTTAAATTCTATACTGACTGACAATACTTATTCTGTAATTATAACACTGAATTCTATATATAACCTTTTGAAATTTAACATTTATGTTAAATATTCTTGGAAACCTCTTGGAAACCAACTATCAAAAGTGGAATGTAATCATAAGGTACTGATTAGGTTGTGTATGTGTATTTTTGTTTTACTCTGTGGTTCAGAATATTTTCTTCATAATTAAACTTATAATTCAAATTTATAAGTCTTTCAACACATTTCCAGAATGTTGACTCACATTGACTGCTCTGAATAAGATATATTTGTGTTATCATGTCAGCCTGGTAAACTGAGGAAGGAAAAAGGAAGCTGAAGCATTACTACAAAGCTCATTTACCAGTTCCAGCGATACCATCCATCAGGAGGGCAATAACCAAGAGTAGTGAATGGTATTATTTTAAATTCACTGTAGCTGTCTGCTTGGTGAATTGAGTCGGATCCCTTACAACACAGCAGCTCTATTGCTCTATGCTCTGCCTACATCAGCCCTCTTACAGGTAGACATCATGATTAGGAAGTGTCAGGAATCCCCATGCAGTACCAGCATGAGTCACTCACTCCAGATTTTAAAAGGTTTCATTAAATAGTATTTTTGAGAGTTCATTTTCTGGTTATCCCAGCTGAGAGCTTGATTCTGATTTGTAGATATTTTAAGAAATCACAGCAGTAGTGGAAGCTGAGAGGAATGGGATTTTAACTTGCAAAGTGTTACACAGAGCTAATAATGCATTGAAAAAAACTAAGGTCTTCTCAGTCTCAGGCTGGACATGAATAATCTAATCAGGACCTTTGATATTAATTCTCCTCTGACTTTTTCTCTAAAATATAAAAACAAATAAAAGAAAACAAATTAGAATAGTATTTTTGTGAAAATAAAGTAATGGGTGCACTCAGATATTCAATGGAAAGTACCATAAAAAAATAAAAAAAAAAAATATCAGTTCTGTATCCAGAGCAGAATTTCAAAAGGACTCAGAAAGTCAGTCATTTGATTTGACATCTGACAAGGAAGACAGAGAGCGCTGTGTGGCTGCTCATTAAGGGGGACTCAGCCACACTGGGCAGCAGCTGAGGTCAGGGTCCTATGGAAAAGATAATACCAAAAAAAAAAAAAAAAAAAAAAAAATGTGCAGGCACACAAAAGAGGCTCTTCAAGGTTGCAGAGGCAACATTTGTTGTGATTTTTCTTAACCTGGGTTGTCTGATTTTGAAACATCTGCAGTCACTTCTATATTTGGGTGCTAAAATCTCATCTGAATAAACTGATATCAGAGAAAAATGGCCATTAAGTGCAAATCTGTATTGGATAATACATAATCTCAGCTGTATTGCAGAAACTCCGAGCCAGTGTTACTGGTTACACTTGTGTACTTGACATTATTTTCCACCCAGTCAGGGTTTTCAGGTCACTGCTTACCTGTTCAGGAACATAAGTGGATGGTTAGGTTGATAAATTTTCATTGCCCTGTTGGAACAGTTTGTGTTGTTATACATGAATTTAATTTCTAATTGTTTGCAAAATGTGCTGTCTGTAACTGGACTAAAGTGTTTTTCATTTTTGAAGGATTTTTATCATTTTGCCATGTTCAGTGCAACTATTTGGCTGAGTTCACATCTCTTTTTCCAGTGTTTTTAGACCTGAAGGAGACCTTTGCAACAATGGCAAGGTGTGACTCTACTTTAAGAGACAGAGTCAGGATCACCAGGATGCTTTATCCTGGATTAAATATAACAAAGCTAATGAAGCTTTGCAATGACTTTTCTTTCCATAGTTTGCTATGGAAATACTATACGTGCTTACTATACATGCTGTGGATCTCCATTCAGGTTTATGATCCACCTGTTTTTCATATCTCCTGCTTAGGACATGATCAGCTACTTTTTTTTTTTTCTTTTTTTTTTTTTTTCCCCCATTGTGTTAGTTAATATCCATCTATCTTTATTGCTTTTTAAAGTTCATTTTCACCCTATAATATATTATAATAGATGTCTAAGTTTTCCTGTCCATACTGTGTTTGGCAACAATTTTATATATACATATATATTACTTTTTATATTTTTTATTTTATTTTCATGTTAATGCTGAGTGTAACTCTTGTAAAAAATAGTGGACTGCTAACTCTAGCAGATGAAACCTGACTTGTCTGTACAAAAGAAAAAGCAGATACGGCAAAGTAATACACCTTTAATGTTCCCAGTATCATGTCTTTGAACAGGAAAGAAATTCTTTAGAACTGAAGGCAAATGTCCCCATAACAGTTCAGTTAGTGTAAATGTGTTATACCAGTGATGGTTATATCTAAAAAGACCTTACTGACCTTGCCATTTATTCAATAATTTTCACAGACAAAGAACACTGTCAGATACTCATGGTAACTTCTGGTCATGAAATTTACATCTGTGGTTCCATGATCTCTACTGCTAAACACTTTCCTTCACTTTTTTTCTTAGAAATCTATATTGCCCAGGGAATTTTCATAAAATTTGCAACTTCACCTTAGGTCAAGGGCACTATTCACACTATTTTATCTCAAGTTTAAAATTGAGACCGAGGCCATCTGTGCTCAGGAGCCAATGTTCCACATATAGTCAAAAGAAAGAGAGAGACTTTGGAGAAGGTCATGAAGCACTTGAAGATCTACAGCCTGAGCAACTGGCCACAACCTGTAGATGAAATAATGAGTTCAGAGGTAAATTCCTTGTAAATTCTCGCCTGGCTAGTGTGTAAAATGAATTGCCACTTTTTCCCCTAGATCATTATGACCTTATTTTTTTTCCATAACTTTTTGTTTCCCTTTGCCGTATAAAATATGGTCAGTCTTGGCACACCTCAACTCATTACTGTTTCAGAGCTTTGGGCAACGAGGACACGGCAGCTTTTCCCATTCTCTATATATAACAATTATGAGAAAGAAGGCTGGTATAATTTAGAAATAAATTAGGTAATATTTTACAGAACTATTATTTTGTTGTAAATAATTAATATATACATATATATATTCTGAGTAATGGAACTAAAAGCTGGTTTCTCTCCCACCCAAGTCTGCAAAGTTCCTTGCCCCTTTCAGTCCCAATAGATAAAACTACGTATTACATGTGCTATATGTATAACAGGTGGTGAGCCAGCTAGCCACACTCAAACAATCTGAGTTCTTGCCTTTTCCTTCAGTCAGACACTGATTTCAGTCCCTGTTTTCTGCTCAACTACTTCTTTTTACAGAATTTGATGGAAATTGTCTTTGAAAGATCTTCTGTTCTTTCTAATATGGCTTAAATTGTCCAGGAAGGTCCATAAGAACCAATACCATGGTATCCTTTTTAATATTATTGTGTATATATTTTCTTTGAAGAAATAGGATAATAGGCCATGCAGTGGCTGAGCTAGTAAAGTAATCCATCAGACTGCCATGACCTCTAAAAACCATAGCTTCGTGATACTAAATTTGAACCTCTTCAGCTGGGTCACTCGTACCAAGCAATTTCAGAATAAGTCATTTTTCAAAGAATAAATATCAAACAACAAAAAGTAAATAATTTTATTTCCTACCAAGTATCTATGTAGTGCAGTAAAGACAGCAGTGGCCTGACAAAGAACCATGAGAGGGCTAGCTAAAATATTTCTATCTTAAGTGTTGTAGGAGGCTGATTAAAAGTCTTCCTCTTTTAAGCCCACATCTCAAAAGTTACATGTTTTCCATCAGCAGTTGTAAAAGAAACATTGATCCTTCTTAAGTTAGGATGTTGATTACACAAATAAAGAAAGTAGATTTTACTGCACAAGGATCACACTCAGGAAGAATTAACATCTAAGCAGTAGCATTGTACCAGTAATTTCAGATGAAAACCTGTTATCCAAAGTAGAGAATGGCTGGCTGTACACACACACAGCTATCTTTCCCATCCAGCTGTGTGCCAGGAGATAACAGAAGCCTCTCACACATGCTGCTGTCCTCAGTCTTGAACTTCCCATCCCACTGAGGGAAAGGGGGCAGTTATATAGATTTGAGGTCTTGCAGAGTAAGTAGACAGTGGAAAGACAGGCTAGATAAAAAGCAAGAAACAAATCATAATGATCTTGGTCTGTGGGAAGAGAGAGAAATTTTATTTGGAGAAGAAAAATCTGAAGCCAAAGAGCCCAGACTTCTGTGCTTCTGTCGCCAGGCAAATTAAGCATTTTTTTCTCTCTCTTTTTAAATTATAAGCTATGAAAGATGCTCTGTCAAAGCTAGTTCTATACCTACAGCAATGCAGTAATAGAAAAAAAATAAAATAAAATCATAATCTCAAAGCGTCTTGTCTTCATATGAAAATACCCATGGGCACACACAAAGCCATCCTGCAGAGAGCATGCATGTGGTAGGGATAAGGGCTGAATAGAAATAATCTTGATACAAATCAAATTTTCCATATTTTTGAAATCAAAGAGATTTAGGAGGATCATAAACCCCAAAGCTTCTCCCTCAAATGATTTCAACAGCTTGAGGCGAGTTCATTAAAACAATGTATCTCCAGTCATTCAGGGGAGACAAGCTCTCCATAGGACAGTGCTTTTGCTTATCTGGGAAGAGCTTCTCACTGAGATCCTGCTGGTTTATTCAAGACTAGCGCTGTGCTCCCCTTACCCTTCTGCTGAAAGTTAAACTGGTTTCAGCTAGTCAGTGCTGCCTGACAGATCTAAATAAGGCAACTTTGAGCATACAGACCACACTCTGATACAGAATGTGATTATCATGGGAAGCCTTCCAAATTCAAAACAGCCAGGAATTTTAACCTTGGAGCCAAGGCAGTTCTAATACGGGGAGAAAATTGCCTTCTGAATTTAATTTGCAAAGTAACGTTAATAGGAAAAGAAGTAACTTGTACATAGTTCTCTTGTCTTCTAATAAGAAGTATGATGAAATGCCAGTAAGATTCAAAACCTCATTTATCAGTCCAAAACCCATGATTTAACCAGAAAACCAAACAATACAGATACATGAGTAAAGCAATGAAAATAAATAAATAAATAAAAGCTGGACATATGTGTAGCATTTTAGTTTGGAAATTAAGCTATCTGGGTTCAGATACAATTATACTCATATGTATGATATATTAAACTGGGAAGAGCTCGTTCCACAAAAATGTGTGCATTTTTCCCAACTCTTCTACTTGGTCCAAGAAAACGTGTTGTTTCTTCCCACAATTACATCTCACATCATTCTTTGTAGCTATGAAATACTATTCTCATGACTTCAGATTATATTGCTGGACTAACAGTGCACAGGACTTGATGTGAGAAATACAGTTGGATGGGGAAGAATTTTCCCAGTTTCCATATATATAGTTACAGAGACTCTTATATCCCAGATATATGCCTCATCCTACAGCTATTGGTTATTTAAAATTTATATTCTCTCCTATTAATACTTATGTTTCTGGTTTTTAATCCCATACAATTCCACAGAAAGCCCGATAAAGGTTCTCAGTCATATCTGTACATACGTATACGTGCCCATAAAAGCCAGTGTCCATAACTCAAATTTTTCAAAAGACACCTGGTCTGATATTTAAAAATAAAAAAATAATAATAAATAAATACATAAAAATGGGAAGACTGAGACACAGACCTGAATTATTTTACCATTTGCTATTTTCATTTCATGATAATGGGGAAATAAGAAGTTATCCCCACATTCAAAGTACTCTCAGTTTTCTAAAGCGTTTAATATAATATAATATTGCTATTACTGATCACAAATTCATGTTATTTCTGTGACATATTTGAGCATAATGGTGTAATGTGGAATACAAGGAAATTTTCTTTAAATATTGTTTTTATACATAAATATATATATTAGTATAAGGTCAATAGAACAATTGAATGACATAGAGAATTCTAAACTCAGAATATACATTCCAAAAGTCCTGTGCAGCAAGGTTTTCACATGAAGAAGTAAGATGTCCCATCCCTGGAAGTGTTCAAGGCCAAGCTGGATGGGCCTTTGAGCAACCTGGTCTACTGGGAGGTGTACCAGCCCATGGCAGGGGGGTGATCCCTTCCAATCCAAAATATTCTGTGATTCTATGATTCTGTGAAAAGTGTTTAAACAAGCTAATTAATATAACTTGTCATGCAAGCAAAAAAAAATCATCAGATTCTACTGAGGACTCATTCCTGCATCTCAATATATTAATGAAGGGTGCAGGATATATTTATAGAGGGTACATATATTTGTTTATTTTCATCATAGATTTATCATAATTAATCACAAATCAGATATCATAAAGCCTACTGATACAGCAATGAAGAGATCTATTCAAGAATCTTTGTACTTAAACTGCATACACTGAACCTCCTTCTCATTCCCAGTTAAGGTGCAGCAATAGGAAGGAAAACAACATAAAAATAAAGGTATCACTGTGTAGGAAGACTAGCTAATTAAAAGCCAAATGTTTTCAGTCAGAATCATTGTTCACTAATTTGTTAATAGCATTAAGTTCCCAGCAAAGCAACTCCTTTAGGAGTGATTTTCTTTGTAAGTAGAACTGCTGGGGTAAATCTGAACAGAACCTCTTTCTGTAGCAGAACAATATTTATCAGTCTTCCCCTTTTTGCATTTTAATTTTCCTCCAATTAAACTTTTCTTTTTCATATCTAAAAGGTAATATTTTAAATCTTAAATATATATATATAATAAAATAATAATAATCACATCTTGGGACCGTGAGATTTCTTTTCCACCTAAAACCAGTTGCAAAGCTTGCTGAATGATAATGCTTTGTATAATCTCTTTCGAATATTTTATTTGCAAAGAAAAGTCTTCCCAGTGAGAAATGATTCTCAGCTGTCCTACTGAGTCTGTTGAAGGGAAAGAAAAATAACAAGTGGTGAGAGCTGCTGTGTTTTAGGGATATGCTAATTTCAAAGCCTAATAAGAACATCTAAACTGAATACATTATTATTTCTCATTTAATCAGTTTTGAAGATATGTTCACTTTTTCTGATGGAGTTTTAGTGCCATGTCTCCAAACTCCGTTTAACCCCTTTCCAGAGATGAATGCAAAGTTATTTTTTCTCATGTTAACCATTCATATGGCAGGATTTCTTTATACATTTCTATTTAGTTTATTCTACTAGGGGAATGGTTTGAGTTCTGAGTTAAGAAGAAGCACAAAGATTGAGAATGATCTCTCTTGCAGCTGCCCTGCTTCACCTGGTGCTACAGTCAGAGAATGAAGCAATAGAAGACTATTCTGAAAGTTCATGTATTGTGTCTCACCCTTTATCATTTTCCACTGTCAGATACATATTTAAGCACCCTCTTCTTTTTTACTGTTTTTTTTCCTCAATTAATGGCATGGTAAGTGGTAATAGCAGAGGGAAGAAGGGGGATGATGACTTTTTTCAAAAGACTGGGGAAAAAGATCAGCAAAAAAATTCTTACTTCATAGTTCCATATTCAAGTAAAATTGAAATATAGTAGTCTTATCTTGAAAGAGAAACTATAAAAACACATGCTAGAACCTAAAATAAAACAAAAAGTATCCAAATGGACCAAGCTATACCAATGTAAGTTAATGTCTACACAAGTACTTAAGTGTTATAGAAAGAAGCAAACTAAAATAACATTATTTATACCCTAACTCTGCTTGAATCTAGGTTCAGTTTATTGGTATGGGTTTATTGGATTTTAAATGCAGATGAAACAGAGAAATGCTTTTCGTTGGTAGACATCTTTAATTATTTGCCAGTTTCTCAGTCAGCCAAAATCAGCAACCCAGAAAGAGGTATTTTGTACCAGTAAGAGTAGAGCCCTCAAAGCCTGGCAGTACATTTGTGTGTGTGTCTATGTGTGCACATTGTTTCAAGTTACTTCACTGTTTCCTGTAGGACTGTTTTTCCAGAGGCAAATTTTCATTGCACACGTATTTTTCAATTGTTGTTGATTTCTGTTTCATTGGGTTACATGCAATCTATGGCAAATATATCCAATAGACATGTGAAAAATAATTCAAAGCTATTCAAAGATTTTAGAAACATTTGTGGTATATGGTCCAGGTTGCCCCTGGATCACATTGGAACAAGGGTATAAACAGGGTTCTGAACTATAGGGACTCTAAAATGATGCCAGGGAATGATATCAACAAAAGAAATGTAACCTCAAATGTAAACTTCATGGACCACCAACTGGACTTTGTTTCCTAAATTCCTCCCACAGCCTCTCTGTCACCAAAACAGGGTTTCAGGGATTCCTCTTACTTTTTTTTTTTTTGTCTACTTTGCCTGTAGATTTTAATTTTAAAAAATTTAAAGGAATATATCTTGTGCAAAAATCAAGCAGCTGGTTCTTTTAATTTAATATGTATTCACTGGTTTTAGGGTACTTAAAATAGTGTGAGAATGAGGTTTCACTGCTATGGGGAAATCTCTGCTTCTTTGGAGCAATTTGATGTCTGCACAAGACCTCAGAGTCCTGATCCTTTCTCAAGAATCCACTCTGGTGAAGCACCCACATGCTTTCATTCATGATCCTGATGCTGCACAGTGTATGAAGGTTAGTACAGTTCTTTGTATTCCATTATATCTAGCTAAAAATTTGCCCAGATCCTCTGACACCTTACACTACTTTCTCTAACTTGCCAGGCTTTTGCTAGTTATACAAGACTTTCCACCCCTGTTTAAGCATTAAACTATAATTGTCACCTGCAATGAAAGAAAACAGACTTCCACTCCTTTTTTTGTTTCATACTTGAAAGATTAAAAAACCTTAAAGATAACTGAAATAAATTATCAAATATTTTTGAAATCCCGAATGTTTAAAGCAGTAAAATTCAGAAGAAAATCAATCTTACATGTCCAGGAATCTGTTTGGGAAAAATAAATAAATAAATATTTAAAAAATAATATATTCAAAAAACAAATAGGTATAGTCAAAATATATATATTTACTCTCTCTCTCTTTTTTTTTTTTTTTTTAATATAATTTTTATAGTATTTTTTTGTCCTTCTATATATATATTTATTTAACCAGTGCGGGTAGTTAATGAGCACCAGCTTGTTTGGCAGTGTTAGATAAAGCAAATATATTTTCCAAGAACTCTGTTGATTTCTTATAAAGATCTGAGGTCCATGAAAGGTTCTGACCTGATTTATAAAGTCTTAATAATGATTTAGATTCAATCTACCTTGAAGTTTATCTTTCTTTAGTCTTTTACTGTGACAATTCAATTTAACTGATTCTCCCAGAGTTTAAACATCTGGAACGAGTCATGTGTTCCTTGTAAATGATATTCAATTTTAGTGTTTTACTTGGCCCTTTGACCAAAAGAAGAGTCCACTGGTATTTCTTAAGTTGTAATACTGTCTCTTTAGCTACCACACAGTGCAACAATTTCAAAGTGGACTATTGATTCAGAAGGTTGCTATAATTTGGTTATCCTGTCCAGATGCAAATCTGACCTGGCCACCTGGGGAGCCAGGTCAGTTTAAATACAGATTCCTAAAGACAACCTTTAGGTTGCAAAGGTCAGTCCTTCAGTAAGGATTAACCATCATCACAGTGATCACCATTATTGTATTTCATATTTAGATGTTTAGTAAAGATGTAAATAAAAATTTAAAGATATTTTTACCATAAAAGTAATATACCTTTCAAAATATTCATGGGATTTCAACCATTATATTTAATTATCTTTTGTGTATTACTTGGAAAAAAATCTGTAGCTCTGACACTAACGTACTTTATAGATCTATGAATCTATGTAAAAATGTACATATGTAAGGAATGGATAGGGCTATCTTTTGTCATCTTTCTTCACCAGAGCTGTCCAAGGAGTAAGCAGGAGAAATGTGAGCAGGATAGTAAGGGGTTTAGACATGCACAGACTAATTCCCCCCAAAAATTCATGGTGTAAAGAGCATTTGTACTACCCTTCTACATAGCTCACATCAACATCTGTGAAAGTAGGATTCCTGTGACATAATCTTTCTCTGATCCTTTTCATGAAAACCATTATCAAGGCCAGGACAAAGACTATCATTAGGTCAGGTTGTAAAACTCTTTGTGCCTCTTTTGAAATCTGTAAACCATCACTGATTAACTCAGCTGTTTTAGCAGAAAATAAATTTTACATAGATTCATTTCTGTCTTATTCATTCACCTGGGATCTTGGATTGACAAACACCAGCACTGATGCTGAAAAAGACACAAATATATCAGAGTAATTGACCTTACCCTATAAAAGCAATTTAGATTAAATAGGTCTACAAGAGAAATAGGGCTCTTTCAGACTTCTTTCAATATTCTGCCAAAGTATACCGATCTTTAACCTACCAAAATCTAAGGTATTTGTTGTACTCTGTAGGCCAATGCATACATCCTTTTGTTCAGTTTTTCAAGTTTTGAGTATAAAAAGTGCATAAACAGATGATCTGAGTCTGATTCCAGCCCCTGGGTTTTCCTTTGAGCCCAAACAGCACAGCTGCAGAAGTTTCATTATTCCTTCAGAAAAAAAGGATAAAACATTCCTTTCACTGAGCTTTTGGAGCAAAACTCTGGTTTCAGATGAAATAATGATGGATTTTCCCATATGGCTGAGTCCACAGTCAAAGAGGCAATGCAATACTGTTTTCCTTTAGAACCAAATGTGAAATTTGTATTTGGGTTGGGAGCAGTTTTAACCTACCTGATGCTTCCATTCTGTCTAGTGTCTGCTAATGATTGTTAAAGAAGTACAAATAGGTGCAATTTTCTTTTTATGCTGGGAATAGAAAGCACCTGCCTTCCTATCTCTTAAGGAAGAATCTTCAGTTTTTTTCTCAATTATTTCTGGAGACAGCACGAAAGTAAATACAGGCTACAGCATATAGAGGTAGTTAGTGCTCATGTTTTTGATGTTTTTCTTTTCCATCAGGGAAGAAACTGAGGATTGAGATTGATATTTCTGGTGTATTCTTCCATTACATCCTGGATATAAACAACATGTCTAAAATTCCTAAAGCACTAACACCAGTAGTGTTTTATTTGTCTGTAGTACTGTGCATTTAGCCGCTTATGTACTTTTAACAGTAAATATACTAAACCGAAGTGCTATCATTAATTTTCATTTAAATGCATATATATACTCCTTAATGTGTTTCTGGTGCTTTTTTGGATAGTTCTTTAGTGATTTTATTACTTTCTCACATAAACACGTCTGTCCTCTGGCACTTGGTTCCCCAAGTGTGCGTTCAGATGCCAGACATCACATATACATGTGAATCCTACACAGTTTTTTGGAGAAACCACTCTTTGGTCAGTGAGAAAAAATTCCACAAAGCAGTTTAACAGATCTTGCAGTTATCTTGAAAGAGTCTGTTTTGCCTGCCACGATAATTGCTGAGCAATCCCTCTATCCTTATCTCAACCCTTGAGCCATTTGCATTGTATTTTCTCCCCCTTCCCCTTTGAGGAGGGGGAGTGAGAGAGTGGCTGAGGTGGAGCTTGGCTGCCCACCTGATTAAAAGTACCACAGGTGTTTAATGAAACATATGTGGTACTTAGGGGCATGGTTTAGTGGGTCATATTGGTGGTAGAGGGCTCTTTGGACCACATGATCTTGGAGGACTTTTCCAGCTTTAGTGATTCTATGATTCTAAGACTTGGAAACACTGATGAGGTATGTTTAAACCCTCCCCCCAGACTACCTGAAAATCATATGTCTTACAAGCATTAAAAAGTTTCACCTAATATATATGATTTCAGCTTCATTTCCAGATTGTCTTTAAATTATCCTTTCATTTCAGAACATTTGGGTCACAGATTGCTATTAACACTTTCTATGACAGTGTTAAAGGTTCTTGTCAAGATCTGTTGAGAATAACATTACACAGAAATACATACATTCATAATTTAAATAGCTAACGCACCTGAAAAGTAAAATGAGAAGAAAACAACCAACCAACCAAACAAACAAACATTACATAGACACAAGCCAACTTCCAGACCAATGTACTGCTCATCATTAATCAAACCAGTGTAAAATCTCGTGCAGAATCTCTTGCAGAAAATCAAAGTGATTGACAGTTCTGGAGTGGAAGAGTTCGAGTTTGTTAGAGGGATGTATTAATATGTATTAGGCCTAATGAAAGCTCAAGAGTTGGTCTAAAGCAATTTATCTTTGCAGACTGTGTGTCTGAACCATAATTATTCAATAATTTAGTTAAACCAAGCTTCAGGGAGATGAAAAGTTTGGTTCATGATTGTAAAGAATAAATACTGTAAAATTAGTAAATAGAAAGCCTTAGCCTGGATACTTCATCATGTCCTTTTGCTCTGAATTTGCTAATAAACCAAGAAGCATAAGCTTTTAACAAAGCTGATACCCTTTACTTTTATGTGATATGGTGATTCAATTACTCTGCAAACACAGTATAATTCAATGAGTAAACAAAGACATGAGAAAAATCTTTTCTTATTTTCTGTCTTCTAAACAAAACCTTTTAGACTGTCTAAAATTCTCTTTTCTATATGAAAAAATAGTAATATTTTCTCCTGACTTCTGTGAAAGACAAAAGATGTCTTCTTTGATGACAAAACTAGTATGTCTCTTTCTTTTTTGTCAAACTGTGAAATCCTGATCCAAACCTCAAGTTTCATATACTGATAGGCATGTGGGAAAGCTGCAACCTATATGTAGCCTTTCCAATAATCATCTTCTCTAACTTTCCTTATTGTTTCTGACTATGGGCTTTCAGATGATATTATAGCTATTCTTTTTTTTGGTCATAAATCAAAAACATCTATGCTTTTTGGGCACCCAATAGACTGCACCAGCACCCCAGCAAGAAACCGTGACAGCTGCTGTAACAGAATTGTAGTGAAACTTCAATTTCATCCATCTTAGGTCTAATTCATCACTAAATATGGCTAAAGGATCTATTCTCTTGTTTTATCAGTCATAATTCCTCAGCACATGCAGTATAACAAAATCTGAAGCTTGGCAATTGCAAGAGACATAGAAACTGCTATAGTCAATTAAAGTAATAGTATATTAAGTCTAGAATCCTCATCTCCAAAAATGTAACAGTAGAAAAATAAATAGCACAGTTCTGTCACAAATGTTTGGATGATTTGTTGTTTTTGTTGTTGTTAAATGCATTTTGTCCTCAGTATTCACTAAAGTACTCTTGAATACTTAATCATGGTAATGTATTGCCTTAGAACAATTGTCATATCTGCTTGAAAAAGTAAGTTGCTTATCACAAACAACATTTGATCATATTCAGTGATCTTCCAAAGAACTGCTGCAGTACTGAAAACGGTATTCCTTTTTCAAGACACAGGCTTTATAATGACAACATATTTTTATTGTATTTAACAATATTTTTTTTGTCATTGACTGAACTTCTGTCATACTGATTCCACTGAGAATTAAAAAGGTGAGACATAGCATAGCAATAAATATGATAAAAGTCTAAGGATACTTTCTATTTTCAATTTTTAGGAGTTCTCATTCTTATAATGTGGAATATTTACAAAGTATTGTTCTTTTAATCTCTAGCCATTCAGTGATTTAAGTGACTCAGAACAGGACATTAAGATCAATGAATTTAGACACATCCTAGACTAAAATAAAATAATCTTTCATTACTGAAGACAATGCTGATATTTTCAGTAACTTTAAGAGAGACAAGGTCTCATCCCAGACCAGGGATAGATGTAGCATAGTTTGGATTCCAGTACACCAATTCAGTACACATCAGTACACTGAAGTACGAATTGCCTCATTTGTCTAAAGAGGACTTCACAGAAAATTAATCACTAATCACAGTAAAAGACTAAAAGCCTTCATATTTTAGTAAGAAATTTTATGACAGAAATTTCTTGCTGTTAAAATCATATACAAAATATTTGACCATCAATTCTTAATGCATTTTATAAGGTAAAACAATTCCTTACGTTTTTGTTTTTTTTTTTTTTTTCTTTCAACATTTACTTATTTTTTTTTTTAGGTTATAAATCCATTAAAAATAATATGAAACAGCATTTCTCATTTTGAAATGTTTGAAGTGAGTTTTTCTGAATTTTGCATCTCATCAATGATACTGAAAATGCTTTCAGTTCAGACTTACCCCAAAGTATTTATTTCTTGAAATCATTTTGGTCAGTGAATCAAAATGTTGCCTTGCACAACTCTGACAGCAATCAGATTTTCTTTTTTTTTTTCTTTTTTTTTTTTGTTTTCTTTTTCTCCTTTTTTTCTTTTTTTTTTGTTTTTTTCGTTTTTTTTTCTTTTTTTCTTTTTTCTTTTTTTTTTCTTTTTTCTTTTTTTTTTATTTTATTTGTACTTATCAAAGAAATCTATTTATCCTTGCAACACATGAACAAAGATTATACTTTCTGGGTAAGAACTTTCACTTTTAAGAAAACAAGAAAATTTACCCTCTGTTTTGCATTGTATTGTGTGAAGTAAATTTATGGTGGTCTTGAACTAACTCATTTTTACTGTCTACTTCTGGAGCTGGCATGTTCTAGTGGGAGTGGGAGCTAACTTTCCAGGTTTAAAAGGAAAATCATATATGAGAAGCTCTTTAGTGTGATCACAATAGTATTGTCATGATTTGAGAGCCACCACACTGCTTGAAGCTGGTCTGTTATAGTAGCTTCAAATGGTTGTAACTGCTGATGAAGGAACAGCATTACTGATCAATATGTGTTAATTTCTGATTGCATTGTCTCCTAATAGTCCCTATGGCTGACTGTCCGAGAGTGTCAGTATTAGAGGTTTCCCATTGTTGCCATCAGTAGCATTTTGTCTAGGAAATCATGCAGGAGAAACAAAGAAGGATCCATATAAAACATGGCCCAGAATTGTTTCCAAAACAATTTTGAGTTCAGGAAAGTAATCAAGACAAACCAAAAACTTTCAGGTGTTTGAACTGATCTGAAACGAAATAAATCTTGGCATCAAAATGCTCACAGAGACAGTCATTACCATGATACAAAAGGGAAAAATAATGATTAGAGACATTTCTCAAAAATTAACAATGGTAATTCACTGCAAAACTGTTAATGCTACTAGACTGTAATAGCCACTGCAAAATGACTTGTCCATATGGAGCAATTTCCAGTTAAAAAATATAAAAGACAGCAAAAGTTTGTTGTTGTTGTTTTGTTTTGTTTTGTTTGTTTGTTTGTTTTGTATGTGGAGAAAACCCAGGAACAATTTACACTTGGCATTGCCAGCTTCTGAGATTTTATTACAAATACAGTGAAACTTGTTATCAGTCTGAAATATTACCTGACATTTAAAGCAATCACAAGATTCCTGGGGATTAAGCTCATGATTTTTGAGCACCTGTGGAATGCAGCATTAACTTATTAGTTTGTTCTCAACATCAGAACAACACAGTCACTTCCCATTGCACAAAACTCTTCATAAATCTTCAGTACACTATTGTAAACTGAAACCCTAGCATTCAAGCATCACTCACTTATATATAATTTACTTTATTCCACATGCTCTTGGAACCAAGGTTTCACCTGTTTTTTTCTCATATAAACAGGAGATTGTCATTTAGCTTTGGTTGAAGCCACTGAAGGCTTTCAAATTTATTGTGGTCCTGCAAAATATGGGTGGTATTTAATTCAGAAGGACTATTTTAAGTCCTCACTTGCCCTTCAAATATGAAATAGTAGGGATGAATAAACTACATGAATGAATAAGTCATTCAACAAATGTTCTGCTTATTCCTGTCTAAGAATTTTTTATAAGCAGTTTGCAATTTTCTCATACACATTAGTCATTCAAAATTGCTGCCTATTTTGTGCAAATATCCTGTGGTTTGTCAATTGTACTCCAGCAGATCTTTCCAAATATATGAAATTTAAGCTACCCTAGATATTTCTGACCAGAGACAGAATAATGCTCATACAGCATTATTTTGGCTCCTCATCTTTTGACCACAGTTTTTAGAACCATGATTTCCCTCTACAGAGGAGCTTTAATAAAAACAAAATTAATTTTCCATTAATATCTCCTGATACTCAATGTTCCTGCAAAAACTATAACCAATAAATTCATTCACTAGAATATTCAGACATTAAGCAGAGACTGAGGAAAAGCAGGAGGAGTAAACTATTATGAACATACAATTTGACAAAGGGACATATGACAAAGTGACGTGCTGGGTGGATGAGGGAAAGGCTGTGGATGTGGTCTACCTTGACTTCAGCAAGGCTTTTGACACTGTTTCCCACAGCATTCTCCTCAAGAAACTGGCTGTTCTTGGCTTGGACTGGTGCACGCTTCGTTGGGTTAGAAACTGGCTGGATAGCCGGGCCCAAAGAGTCGTGGTGAATGGAGTCAAGTCCAGTTGGAGGCCAGTCACTAGTGGTGTCCCCCAGGGCTCGGTGCTGGGGCCGGTCCTCTTTAATATCTTCATCGATGATCTGGACGAGGGCATCGAGTGCACCCTCAGTAAGTTTGCAGATGACACCAAGCTATGCGCGTGTGTCGATCTGCTTGAGGGTAGGAAAGCTCTGCAGGAGGATCTGGATAGGCTGCACCGATGGGCTGAGATCAACTGCATGAAGTTCAACAAGGCCAAGTGCCGGGTCCTGCACCTAGGGCGCAATAACCCCAAGCAGAGCTACAGGCTGGGAGATGAATGGTTGGAGAGCTGCCAGGCAGAGAAGGACCTGGGAGTGATGGTGGATAGTCGGCTGAATATGAGCCAGCAGTGTGCTCAGGTGTCCAAGAAGGCCAACGGCATCCTGGCTTGTATCAGAAACAGTGTGACCAGCAGGGCTAGGGAGGTGATCGTCCCCCTGTACTCGGCTCTGGTGAGGCCACACCTCGAGTACTGTGTTCAGTTTTGGGCCCCTCGCTACAAGAAGGACATCGAGGTGCTGGAGCGAGTCCAGAGAAAGGCGACGAAGCTGGTGAGGGGTCTGGAGAACAAGTCCTACGAGGAGCGGCTGAGGGAGCTGGGCTTGTTCAGCCTGGAGAAAAGGAGGCTCAGGGGCGACCTTATTGCTCTCTACAGATACCTTAAAGGAGGCTGTAGCGAGGTTGGGGTTGGCCTGTTCTCCCACGTGCCTGGTGACAGGACGAGGGGGAATGGGCTAAAGTTGCACCAGGCAAGTTTTAGGTTGAATGTTAGGAAGAACTTCTTTACTGAAAGGGTTGTGAGGCATTGGAACAGGCTGCCCAGGGAAGTGGTTCAGTCACCATCCCTGGAGGTCTTTAAAAGACATTTAGATATTGAAATTAGTGACATGGTTTAGTGGAGGACTGGTTAGTGTTAGGTTAGAGGTTGGATTCGATGATCTTGAAGTCTCTTCCAACCTAGAAATTCTGTGATTCTGTGATTTTCTTTTGCAAATATGAATAAGCATCCTGATTCATCAGGATTCCTTCCTTTTGAAGGAAGCTTAAACTGTTCTTGATGAATTCTTCAGCATATATAAATGATCAAAGTAAAAGCTGTGTTATTATGAAGTTTTAATGCACAGGGAAGAATACACCCCACAGCAAAACTAAAGCAGTCATGGTAGAATTAAATGTAGTTTATGAATAATTATCATAATTTATTATGCTCTTATGAACTGAAATTATTATTTTGTTTTAATTGTTGCTGAGATATTATCCTATTGCATGGAATATTATATCACATCTAAGGTACCAGTTGTCTTATAGACTACAGTTGTGATTTCATCTTCTGTGTAGCCTGTGCAGATCTCAGGCAATACATCCCTGGAGAAGTCAAATTTGACCAGGAAGACAGTTTACATGACTAACTTTGACTGCAGACTCAACAGATGGTGAAAGGAGATTGTGAAAGTTAGGAGATCAAAGTAATCATGGGCAATTTTCTGATGTTCTTACATAATAAACTTCTGTTGGGCAGTAAAATCCACAACTAGACTATGTGCTATGATGTTTTGAAGCAGCCTGCATGCAAAATATGTTAATAATTCTACACAGATATGATGTGATTGACAATGCATGAAAACTGTAATAAATATATTTTATAATCTTAAGTTGTTCAAGATTTCTGTATAAAAGAAGGGCTTATGTACCTGACAATGTTAATTCTTTTTATTTTTCTTAGAAATGTACCATCTGATATATATTATTTCCCCACAAATAAACTTAAATAAGGAGAATGTTAATATGCTTTGTTATGACATTTATTTACTTAACTTAAAAATAAATAAATAAATTCCTAAATCTTAGTGAGATTTTTTGTTTTATTTTAAGTTGTTTTTCTTTTCAAAAAAATAGAAGATTTTGTCTTTTTATTAAAAAAATATTTTTTTTCGAATAAAATTTTTACTTCCATTTAAAAAAAAAAAAAAAAAAAGTAGGATCTTATTCTTCATCAAGCTGCTATTTCTGTTAGTCCCACCTTTTACATCAATTCTAAAAGATAAGAGAGAAATGTTCTGTGATGATAGTTCTTGGCCTGCAGTCAGATCTACCAGTCAAATGTTCAGGATGTTAATATATAAGAAATCCCTTGTATTCAATCTGTTTTCAATTAGCTGGGAATTTCATGATTTCATGGTAACCTTTTTTTTTTCTTTCCTCCCCCACAAATTTAAAACATTCTGATCTTAAGAGCAACCTTTCCAGTGAGACCAAAATTCATAATAGGCAGATTCCATGTCTACTGACACTATCTGGGCTGGCCAGAATAATGTCTCAAAAGGTGGGAATTTAGACTTCCTTACACATATTTTTTGTTCTAATCCATGCAAATTTATAAATAGAATAAATACAGTTTTGATGCCAGATGAATTTAACTTTTTTTTTTTAATTATTATTATTTTTAATGTGAAAGGGTACTCAAAAATAAACAGCTTTACCAAGTGAAGAGTGTACCACCTTGATTCATTTGAATGAACAGTAGAAAGAAATGTTGATGTCAAATCTCTTTTTATACAAAAAGAAATCAGATTCCACAAAGAATTTCCAAGTGTGTGATTCAGAAAACAGAGGGAGAGCAAGAGTCAAGAGGACTGAATTTCATTTTTTTTTTCTATTCAGTGCTTGTTGTGTGACTTTGGATATGTCACTGCCTCTGTTTTCAATCTTGATTGTTTGGGCCATAAAGTCTTTAGGATAGGATTTTACCTAGTTTCTGCACAGATTTTTTACCTAGTGTCTGCATTATGTCAGAAAGAGACCTCTAGAGTAGCATAAAGTTTAATAATAAATAAAGAAAGATCTATTTAGTGTATAAAACAGAAGTAGGCCACCAAGGATTGTTTAGATTCTAATTACAAAAAGAAATATCAATGAAAATTCTTTTAATCACGTGTATGACATAGATGAAGAAGCTGAGGTAATTTTCTTCTAACTTCCTCCAGAAATGGAACTCAAATCACTGACATGAATGTACAGTGTAACATCTGCACATTAGAACCACTGGTGTTTTTTTCTCTCTACTAAACTGTCTCCATTTTTGCTAAGAAATTTTTGTTGGTTTTATTATTGTTATAACAATTATTATTCTTACATTGAGAGGAACAGAGGAGATTAGGGTTACCTGTTTCATAACCTAAGGTGAATGTAAAAGCTGGCGGAGGGGGCAGATTCACTGCCTGTGTGGCTGCTCAACCACACAATACATCTAGCAATGTAATAAGAAAGCGTAAATGCCTTATACTTCATGCAGTTCAACTGTATGGCAGATCTGGATGGTTCCCTAAAGTATACTTGCTAATGCATTGTCCAGTTAAGTTTTTTAATGTCCCTCAAATGTGCATGTAGCGCTCACAAAGTATTCCTGTATTGTAATATTCCTGCAGGGACTGGCCAAAGATCCAAACATCCTGTTTTAGTGTCTGTACCACCTAGGAAGAAATTTATGAAATGTTCTGGTCCTGCTGCTTTCCAGTTGTTTGGGCATCAGGGAAATATGAAACTAAGACAGTTGGATGCTGTAAGTCTTCTTTTCCTGTTGACTCTGGCACAAAACTACATACTTTGGGTCTGGAAAACTGAGATATTCTCCCTGCTAACTCAGGTGGGTTAAATTTCATAACAGAACATCAGCCAATAGGGGAAAAAATATTATTTTAATGGAAATAGTGGATAATTTTACAGCAAGTGGGATGAGACCATGAAATCCTTGAAGGAAAAGGGGGGGAAAGTAAAATTATCCATTTTTACTTGGGGTTTATGGACAAGGATCTGTGTTTGATCATGTGGGTAATAGTAATATATATATAATTAATATATAATCTTTTTTTCTTTAAAACATTTAATTAAACCATGATGCTTCTGCAGTTTTTATATTTTCAAATATAACTGAAGAAGTATTTTTAATTACAGCATGACAGAATATACTAGATATACTGCATAAGGTAATAACAATAGTTCTTAATCTGAGGAACACGCACTACCCTAAAGTGGAACACACACTACCAGCACAAGTCCAGAAGGCTGGCACCTGTTGGCACCAACAGTACTATCTACCATTGTCAATGACAGAGGTTAAAAAGCTCTGTTAGGTAATATACAATGTGTAAACATTTATATCATTCTTAAATATGATATTAATTCACAGATATCATTCAGAAGCTATAATAAGTGGGAAATATTCAGTTAGAGGCTGGTGCCCTGACAGCGAAAAGTCCAGATGGGAAGAGCAATAATTGAACATATTGGTTTCTTTGGTAATCAAAGGAGAAACAGAGGAATGCCTGACAAGTGTTCTTTCCAAAACAGAGATAGTGAACATAAAACTGCTCGAATGCATGCCAGAACTGTACTGCTAGATTTTTACAACCAGCCAGCCTATCATCAATGACTTTGAGGGGAAACCTCTGCAGGGACTGCAAGCCAAGTAAGTGATGACCACTTCTTTATACGTATCCTGCTCCTGGCTTGCAGCTCTGGAGCAGCTATTTGTCAGTCAGCAGTGTGTGGTATTACAGCCTGGAGCAATTTTCTACTCCATAATGAAATGGAAGGAGCTGGAAGGATCTGGATCCAAGAGGAGAGCTTGCCTTCCCTTCTCGAGTCTTTGCCAGTGAGCTTTAACACTCAGCCATCAAGTCAGTGACATTTGTGTATAGCAGCATACTTTAGGAAAAGTCATTTTTCAATCATTCATATCCCCTACGCCAATTCCAGGCCATCCATAGAAAGGATTATATGATTCTCATCTACATCACTGTGTTCTTCTTTTCATACTGGTGAATTCTTATCCATCTGCAGCAGCGTTCCTCACTTCTGTCTTTCCTTCTTGCCCTTTTCCAAGAGCTCTGCTCCTCACTGAAGAATGCCTTCTCATCTTACATTCATACTCTTCAGATTCCCATTTGGAAAATTGTTCATTTGGATGCCTAGGAAATTCTTTCTCACCCAGACTCAGCACTTCTGTTCAAGAATGCACACACCCTGTTCTCACAGGTATGTATGAGGTGGCTTTGGTCTTCATGAGAAAGATCTGTCCCAAAGTCCTACTCATCTAAAGTGTTCTTTAACCAGACACACAAAGAAAAATTTCTAATAAATGCCATGGGAAAAAAAAATAAAAAAATCCTCACCTCTATCCTCTCTCTGTATTTCATCATCTCTTCTGTAAGAAGGTTTATAAATTCAAAACAAACAAACAAACAAACAAAAAAAGTAAAAAATAAACACTGAAATGCACCTTTAAGAACACATGGAGAATTAAGAGGACAAAATGATTCTCAGTGTTGCAGTTGTGAGCATTGGTGTTTGTTCCATATTTGCATGACAAAAGACTGAGATTTATATAATGCATTGTTTGTTATGGACTGGAAAACATGTTGCATTTCTTCAGGCTTTACTCAGAGATCACGTAGTTCAATTAGCTGTATAAATCATCACCAGTCTGCCACGCAACATATTAAATATTTTAAAACTACATAGATTTAAATATTTATTTCCTATGTAGTTGTGTGGCTAGGTGCAAAATAAATTCTGGAGCATAATTTATTCAAATTTGTACAAATAGTGGTATGGTTCTACTACAATAGTAGTACGGCTCTACTAAGGAACCATAACTGTAAGAATTATATAACACATAGTTTCCTGAAGCAAAATTCAGAACCAGTGGAAGACTCAAAGTCATCTGAAACAATTAAGAGATTAAATATTTTCATGGAAATATATATATATATTAATTGTCTGAATTCATTTTCACTATTCATAGATTTTGTTTTAAAATACAAAATGTGATAAAATAACTAGTGAATTAATATACATGTATTCAATCACTTATTGTATATAAATTCTACATTTGGCTCTGAATGTGTGTTTAAAAATATATCTCTTCACTGGATAGGAGACAGAATGCTTAATTAATGAAGCAAGAAATAAATTTAAGACAAGCACGCTAGTGGTTGAGCTGTCAACTGCCTTTTGCTGAAGAATCTCTCACAATATGATATAGGTCAATATTTAAAGAAACTGTCTTGTAGCTGGCCTCTTTTAGGAACACATATATACATGTATATGTTTACAAGATTAACATAACGGTAGTATATATATATATATATATAAAATGGTTGTTTTATATGGAGTGTATATGGAGTGTTTCTTTAAGATTGACTGAAATGCTGTGCACATCTGAACACGGTGAGGATGCTGAGCTCTCCCCTCCTGTCAATCACCAGCTCACTACAATGACTAACAGGAATGAGTGAAAAGGAAAGTCCTTGTTGTCCTCTGATAAATCTATGTCTGACATTCCTTCACTGTTAGGAATATTAATTTGCCAATGAGACAGCTGCAGAGTATTAGCATTTGCCCATACTCTGTTTTCAGGTATGGGTGCTGAGATCTTATTTATTTCAAAATAAATCTGCTCAAAATTTGGTCTAGTTTATTACTGCTTGAGAAGTTACATTATGTAGAACATTTATTATTATTATTATTATTATTATTATTATTATTATTATTATTATTATTATTATTATTATTATTATTATTATATTTTTGGGGGGAGGGGGCTAGCATTTTTTATTCATTGCACTTTGATCACATTGCATTTGCAATTCTGCCTATCTAATCTGTATTGAATTAAACCACTTTCTACTTTCTAACAGAACAGATCCGAACAGTAGAAAGAAAGGTCGAGGAAAAAAAAACTCTAAATGTCTCTAAGCCTAGATCCTGGGATGCTCCTACCACAAAAGCTTATGTGAAGTGAACAATGGGACAAGGGAAAGATGAAGGGTTTCAGGAGGGTTTGAGCTCTCAGGAAATGGGGAAATTGTCCGAGCTTAGTCAAGGTTACAAAGATGGAAAATAACTTCCTTGGTGTTCTGACACAAGTGTCTGTGAAGAGTCTAAACCTTTAGACCAGCAGCTACCTTCTTTAAAAGTCAACATTGCCTCCATTTTAGGCCAAGTTTTGTATTTGAAATATAACACCTTGGTAAAATAAGTTATCAGATTCAGTTGGTCTAACGTTCTGGGGAAAAAAAAAAAATTGCTTTCCTGTGTCAAATTAAAAATGTAAAAACTTAGTTCTCGTGTTAAATTAAGTAAAGTCATGTTTATCATTACCTTAGTCTGTGATTAAATGACACTAAATTCCTTGTAAAGTTAGGTAATTGCATTAAAAGCTCTCCAGAGCAAAAGCCTTTCCTATGGACATACTCTGAACCTAATAGAGTAGGTAAGAATAGTGACTATTAAAGTCACATAGCAATGATAACAATTTGAAGACAGAAAAGGACCCACAGATGGAGCTGAAGAGGAACTGCAGATAGTCACAATCAGAAAGTAGGCAAACTGATGAAAAATAGTTTAATATTTATTTAGTTTGGCTTTTATACCTTAAACTGTATCTGAATTTTCCAATAACATTGAGATTCAAATAAACAATCCTCCAGTGTAACATAAAAACACGTATATAAGTTCTCTTCACTCAGTAACAAAAATAAAATACCAAAAAGAGATAGTCTTCCTGATATACATTAATAATACATCTATATTAATAAATAAGAGCTCTGATCACAAACGACTCATTTCTATCTCCTGAAATTAAGTGAAATAAAAACATTCCCCAAAAAGTTGAACTTGGAAGAGGGAGACTGTTCTCTCTACTTCTTAAAGGAGTGTATAGAAAAGTAGTTGGAAGTTTCTCCAAGCAAGTACAAGTCTTCGTTTGCAGAAATGAACAGGGAAAGTCATTTTTACTGGTACACCTCACTTGATGCCTCACTGTGGTGTTCAGATGAAGCGACCAGAATCTTCATCCAGTAATTGTCTTCTTATCAGGTTCAGAGGCCCTCTCAGAAATATCTAATGTAAATGTTCAGTACTAAAGAGCAATGCCATGGGCAAACTGAACAGGAGGCCCCAGCCACATGGGCACACTAGTGCTTCAGAAACTCCCTAGCAGGCATGGAGTAACACATGGAGCTAGACCGCAGCATTCTATAGCTCTCCTACAGTCATCACACTTATGGATTGTCACTTACACTGTAATGCTTTCAATCACATTTACATTTCATAGAATCATAAAATCATTCCACAAACCTCTTACAGTTTTGCTTATTTGCTTGGTGTGAGGACAGTTACAACCACGGCTTTAGAAACCTGTGCTTCACTGAAATGTCTACCTGCTTCTTTTTTCAGAAAGCTTTGCTAAATAAACCTTTGTGTAACACTGAGTTTTTAACGTTGGTAGTCTTTGGAAAGCTAATACCTTCTGCATGCACCGTAGGAGAGGTCCACTTGGGACTATAAATTAAAGAACTAATATTAACAGAATAAAACACACATGTATTTATCTTCTTTAGTCTTTTTCCACACCAGGGAAAAAGAGCTACAGTAGCTCTGACTGGTCATGCTACCTCAAGGTTGAAAATTAAAATATTGTGCCTCTGTGTTGGTTTTACTGCTGTCTCTATATTGTTCTCTATACTGCTCAGTACAGTCAGGAAACTAATAACTTTGACAAAATGGCACATTTCTTTGCTGTTTGCAAGGACCTCTTTCTATTAGCTATAAACTGGACAAATCTTAAATGCTTCCCAGAGTTGCTGATAAGCACCCAAAACCTCTGAATGGCTTGCATTTGCAAAACTAGAAGGGAAATCTTGTAAAAAGTCTTTCCTGTAATTTCAGACAATTCCTGTTTAAGGTCAAGCCAGAAATTCTTCACAAATAGTTTCTCTCAGGGTACAGAGGTATTTCCTTTTCAGGTTCTGGCTAAGACCCAAAGAACAAAAACATGAGGAAAAAAAAATGTAACGATAATCACGAAATTAACTAAATCCTTCCTAAACCAAAAATGTTTCCACTAATACTTGCACTACAGTTTGGCAGACATTTAGTAAGAAGTGACATCATCCTATCCTAATGGGTTCCCCACCTTGAAACCCTCACAGGTAAGGTGTCCTCTGACTTCCAGATGTCTCTTTACTATGGGGTAGTTTTCTATTTCTTCAGCTAAAGCACATTCTTAATAACTGGAAAATCATTTTCACTTCAGTCCATATTTGCAAACAATTGCACTGGATGTGCAGTGGCACTTCTTACTGATTAACATGAGCAGTGTGTTTTTGCGTTTTTCTCATGGCTCTAAATACAAGCACAAGCATCACCAGATAAAAATGGATATTAAAGAACTGTTCTGAAAGCAGACATACTTTTCTTCTAATAGTTGTTCTCACTCTCTGGCTATTTTCATTAATTTATTTTATAAACCTCTTGACATTATTTCATCTTTTTCCAACGTGGCAGTGTATCTATGTACCCTCTTCTTTTTATTTACCAGAAAATAGTAATCAAAAGCAGATGGACCATCTGGAACAAATGTTGAGTTCTCTAACATGTGAGCCCAAGAAATCTGAGCTCTGAACTATACTTTGACTGCAGTTCTGGTTTGGATTTCAGGTAAATAATTTAAAATCAGAAAACTGTGCCAACATAAATCAATTTCCTGTGTTATTTTTGTGTTTAATGTGTGCCTCATTCCTGAGTGACATGATGAGACCACATCATAGCAAGGGCAGAAATACCCCCCAATAAGGCTTTGGTTTGGCTTCCTGATTTGTTTCAAAATGAACCTTGCCATGTATGGCTCATGTATGGTTAAACCAGAGCCCGACAGAGACCTCATCATGAGTTAGGTACTGTGGCTTGCAAATCTTTTTCCTCCTGTTTCTAGTTCTAGCAGGAGAGAAATGGAAAGTATGAATTCAAGGTAACAATCTCCATCCACATTTTTGTCACCAAAATTTACTCCGATGGACCCTAAAGTATGTCAATTTAGGTTCAGTATTCTACTTCATTACAGCATCATTCTTTGCTGTTTAGTATAGTGGAAGACAGTATAAAGTGTAAAACAACACCTCCCCTGTCAAAAGACACTATATTGAGCCTCATTCTCTGGTTGTGTAGATACTACTTCTGCTCAGTGGTTATAACAGTATTGTTGAGTTACATGTGACATTCATTGGGACTCCATCCAGAAAATAAAACTCACTTTTGTAAATGCAGACACTTTCAGAAAGTAGCAATAGCCCTGTGAGCTGAGCTCTTTATATCACTTCTTCACTTCATGTTCTTTGGGCAGTACTTGGCATCAGCAGCAGTTACACACATGTGCACACATCTGCAACATACTGTGCACAAGAAATGTTTTTATCAAAGGATTGTATGCTAAAAATTACATATTGTGCAAAAGAAATCACAGTGCGGATGGATTGTATGGTGATACTTAGAGAAGATTTTTTTTTTTTTTAAAGGAACTGTAGGTTTAACAGATAAAAAAATATATATATATACTGACCTTTATTCTTTTTTTTTTTTTTTTTTCAATATATGTCTCTCGTTACCTAGATATATTTGGATAAGTGCCCTTCCTGAAAATTATGTGAATCTGTTCATCAAGTTGGAATTCTTAAGAAAAACAATTTTCTCATGTACTTTTTTGAGATCTTCTCTCTCAGTAAAGTCAAAAAATAACCAAAATAAATCAAATAGCTTTTCTGAACTTCCACTTCTGCTCCTGACTGGGAAATGAAACGCAGACAAATGCTCATTTATGAAAAATTGGTTAAATAGACTGGGTTCTGCTAAAATTCTAACTTAAGTTGATATTAATTTGTGGCTGTTTCAGGTCAGTGTTTACATTACATGAATGCTTACTAACTTAGGTAATGTATCTTCTGGTTTATTACTACTGGCTGTCATGTCACCTCTATACACACATTCCAAGAGTTAAGGAATGGCAGCAAATATAATGAAGACACAGTCTTTTCCTTTATCTGGACTCTATTCAGGAAGATCTTTCATGACAAAAAGGCTATGATGAAAGAAAAAAAAATAAAATCCAGCCTTATGTTCTAGATTTTTCTAAATTACTTTTCTTGTTAGAAAATGTCTTCCAGCTGAGCAATATGGGTTGCAAAGAAAAATAAAATAAAATAAAATAAAATAAAATAAAATAAAATAAAATAAAATAAAATAAAATAAAATAAAATAAAATAAAATAAAATAAAATAAAATAAAATAAATAGCAAAACATTTATACTTAATCAAAAATACATTCAGATTTTTCATTCCTCCTATTACACCATCCATTCAGTTTGAATTTTAATAATTGTAGAATTAAACGTTATGCAAAAAGTCTGTAAGTATTAAAGTATATTCTACAAGGCTTATTATGGTTTTGGCCTAACCTACGTTGTGGAAGGGAGCTGTGTCCCTGGGCTATTTCTTCTGAATGCTATTTCTGTGGCATATCACAGGTCTGGGATTTCCTTTTCCTAAGATAATTGGATTGATGAGGAGACATTTACAGGTCATTGAAGAGAAAAAGAAATTACAGCATGACTGGGACTGCAGAGAGGTGGGAAGAATTTATCAGATTTATGTTAGACTTCTGTTTTAGGATGAAACTAATCATCCTGTGGGAGCTCCCTGCTTGTCTCTGTCACATATTAAAGTAGTCTACAGAGAATGACTCTGAACCAGGGTCTATATTTTTGTGGTCCGGAATTAATTGAGTTTAATCCCAGTTTATATTTGAAATGAAGATATGCATACATGTATGGGTCTGTGCAGGTGCATGTACAAATATATTTGCATGTACATCTTCCTATCCTTTCTTTAGCTCCCTGGTTTTGTTTCTTTCCTTCATGAGTGCCATTATGTACAGAAACACTATTTCACTTTTTCCATTGGTGAAGAAATTGTGTGCTTGTTGCTAAGAGCTCAGTATTTACAGAGAATAATTACAGGCATATGCATAGTTTTCCTTATATGTAGAGTAGGCAAATATGATATATGTTAAACAACTTTTATCATTGCAGACAAAAGATGCCTGTATTACAGCTTGTTGTTCTGATTTGCCTGCTTGTCAATTACTCTGCATATTATCTTTTCCTGGTGTATCTAAGCCATGGACAGGAGGAGCCTCTCCTGCCACATCCAGAGATGGAAGGAGGCAGCAAATGCCTTGCAGCAATCACACTATGGGTGCCCTTTACTCACTTTGTCCTCCCAGGAAAACTGACCCTTGTATAGTCATCTCCTAAACTGACCCTTGTATAGTCATCTCCTTTTCTGCTGAAAAAATGCTGGACACTAGTCACAAAGATAAACTAGATGATATGGTGTCTTTAGCAGCCAGACTGCAAGGAGAAATGGAGCAGGAAACACCATTACTATTTTTATGTTTCTGGATTTAATCTACATATCTGGATTAAAATTTTCTGTTTTCAAGTTTCCTGCTTTTTTTTTTTTTTTTTTTTTTTAATTTAAAGGTCAAAATATTTTGTATGAAACAGGCATTAATCATAAGCACAATATTTATTTACTAAAAAATACACATCTAATTAGATATTTTTGTCAGCTCCCAAAATATACTGAAGTTCATATCTGCTGCTCCAACAGTCTCCCATCACATGGTGGCAGAGAACTTAAAAAAGAAACACTCCTACATGAAATTTCACAGTGGAAAAAAAAAAAAAAAAAAAAAAAAGAGTTTCCTTTAAAAAGCTTTTTCTACACTCAGACATATAATTTGGAACCATTTCTGCACATCCAAAGCACAGAATGATGCAAAGTCATTAGTAATAGCTAAATACTACCACAAAGAATTAGAAAACAAAACCTGAAAATATGCCAACTTAATGTGCTAGATTTCAAATGTCAGCTCTGATTTCTTTATCTACTATAGATTTTTTTTCTACTACTGCAGAAAATTATTAAAAGTGTAGAGTAGACAGTTACAGCAAATTTTATCTGCCCTTCATAAGATGTAATATGACTATTCACTTGAGAAAATGTGTTCTAATGATGCACTGCTTTTTCTGGCTTTGGAGGAGAAACTATAAAAAAATGCAAATAATTCAAACTCCTGCATGTTTGCTGCAACAGAACTGAGCTCTAAAAAGGATGGTCAATAATTAAGGCAAACCTTGGCATTATGCTGCCAGGTTTGGGTTTGGTCTTCTGACTGCTCCTAACGTGAACACCAATGTTCATAATAAGCAGCCTTCAAAATGGTGCGGTTCTTTCTGTCTCCAGTGTGCTCACACTTGCTGGAAATACAGTCAATTGGACATGCATTGCCAAATATTTCTCTCTAGAAAGTGCTGTTTGGCTAAAGCTCAATATCTTCACAGGATTTAGCTCAACAGATTTTAAAACTATCTTATTCTTTTTTTCTTTTAGGTTTTGCAGTTGGTAAAAAAAAGCTTATGATTTCATAGTCTTCATAAATTAATGTCAAGTCTTCATAGATTAATGTAAAACAGAATAAAGTTTTATGATTTACCCCCCTCTTCCTCTTGAACCTTTACTCCAAGATCTGTGTCCCAACATCCTTCATGACTTCTCTTCTCCTTCATCACTGACCACATGCCTATCCCATACTCTCACCCAAAGGAGCAGATCCCAGCCCCAAGTGCTATTTGCAAGCTTAGTAAATGCACACAGGAGCAAGCACTTGTTGTGATGGCAGATGTGTAAAATGCATGGGTCTTTGTGCATTCTTAGCAGCCACAGCAAAATCACCAACCCCATGGTTCAGAAAGCAAAAGCTGCCAATATTCACCTGGCAATTACTGTGTACCTGCCACGGTGATGTGCAGGAGTTTAACGAGGGAAGATGGGGGGTTTCCCTGCTGTGCAAGGATTGCCTGGAGCTAAGGTTATCATCGTTAAGGTTATTATCTGGAAAATCATCTGGTATTCAATAGAAACTTTCTTCTACTCTGTTTTCACTTTGTCCTCAATATTACTAAGTTTGCCAACAAACTGAAAAAATGTGAAGCTGAATAAGCTTAAAGACCAGTTCAGTCAGCTAGTATTTGTCTGTGATCAGTTCAACTTGAAGTGGATGTTTTGAGCACTGACTTTAGGGCCCTCCAATTATGGACAGACACACTCAAAGTTCTCTCAGTCAGCTCTTCTTGGAAATCCAAGAGGGCTCCCCCAGGGTGCTCTGCCCCTGAGTACTCTCCATGTGGCAGATCATGCCTTTCCATTTCACAGGGAACATATGCAAAAACTTTCCAGGATTGGTAGAACAACATGGGAAGAGCATGAGTGAGATTTTTCATTCTCTGTTTCCGTCCATAGACATAGCAATGTGGTTATTACCTAAAGCCTCTCAATTCATTCTGTACAAATTTTGCCTATGTTAATTCTGCAATGATGTTAAAATATACAAAGATGATGATGGTTTCAAATGAAGAAGAAAGTTCTCCTTCTTTTTATATAAAAACAAAACTACACCAGGCTTTCTATGAGCAGATAAACAGAGAACTAACATACAAATGTTTTCTCTCTTAGTTGCTTCAGGTTTATGTCAACAGACTACAGAGGCAGGGAAAACTTTTCAATAAATATAAAAAGGCTGTGGTTCTCTCTTATAATTACTGAATTGTTCTTTCTGACTCACTAACTGTAGTGTTTTCTGTTTGGTTGTGTTTCTTTTCTTTTCTTTTCTTTTCTTTTCTTTTCTTTTCTTTTCTTTTCTTTTCTTTTCTTTTCTTTTCTTTTCTTTTCTTTTCTTTTCTTTTCTTTTCTTTTCTTTTCTTTTCTTTTCTTTTCTCTTCTTCTCTTCTCTTCTCTTCTCTTCTCTTCTCTTCTCTTCTCTTCTCTTCTCTTCTCTTCTCTTCTCTTCTCTTCTCTTCTCTTCTCTTCTCTCTTTGCTTTTCTTATTGTTTTAGGTAGATATCTGTTATATCAGTATCACATTTCCTGTTTAAAATGGACACAAACATTAAATGATGAGCTCCAGAAGTATCTTAAATTAGCTTCACCAAGGAGACAGCATGACCATTTCCCTTTACATCTAATGACACAACAGTTTATATTCCAGTCACTGAAAGTTTACTCCATAATTCTAGTATATTAAGAAATCCAAAACCAGAGATTTTATTTCAGCAGAACATTATGTTGCTATGAAGCAGTGATAATAATAATAATAATCTTCTGAGTGCTTTACAAACGGTATCTGGATGACCTTCACAACAGCTCTGTGATAAAATGTACATGGCAATAAAAAAAAAAATAAATAAATAAATAAAAAAAAAAGAGGAATTTAATCATGCAGAGGAATTTAATGCGCTACAGGAAAATAAATTTACAATAAAAAAAATTACCTAACCACAGCCTCAGTGCCACTCAAGGAGTCTGAATTCAACATTGGTTTCATCCATACTCCCTTGGCCAGTCGACCATGAGTCTCCCCTGTTGCCTGTGCAAATAACTGGCTTCAATCTCTACAGCATTGAGCAGCTAAGCACAAGGTATCAAATAAATGCCTTTGGTTCTGCAAGGTCCTCTAATGTTGTCTGTGTGGTCTGACCCATGCAGAGCACTGGGCCTCATCCTAAAGAAGGAACGTAATCATAAAATATATAGGTCATAAGGGAATGATCCTCCAGGGAGATCTGCTGCTATCTCTGGAAACCCCCTGAGTAGTAAGTCTGGACCTGTTGTCACTTCCGTACCCTCAAGGACACTCTGATGTGCTTCAAGAAGGCCATAAATAACATCCATATAGTCCTCAAGCTTAGTGTCTCCAAAAATGTTAACTGTTAACCCTTGAAGGTAAAGCTTTCTTCCTAAGAGGAGGAAAGGTGTGCATATGAAGACACTGATTCTTTCTATTCTAATTTATTTTTGTTATGAACTTCAGCTGAAGACTAGATCCTTTCAAACATGAGAAAATGCCTCCCTGATCCCTTTTTCTATTTGATTTTTCAAGAAGCCATATCTGTTTTGTGATAGAGATTGCTTTCTCTGTTTTAAAACCATACTTAGGAATTCACCTCATAAAATAAATAAATAAATAAATAAATAAAAATATGTTGTTCCAATAGTAATTATATATTAAATACAGAAAGTCTTGATCACAATAACACAATGTGAGAAAATGAATGCTTATAACACAATATCCTATCGACTCAACTGGTTGGTGCTAATAGGCTTGCCATTTACAAGCATCAACTTATTCTCTAATTATAAAAAAACAAATTATTGTTGAACGACTAATAGCCATGCTAACCCAGACACATTGTATTTCTCTGATAAATGAGAAAATGAAAAATAAATGCATATTGTACCTGCAATGATTTTCCTTGAAATTGCACTGAAGAGGAGGATATTATTATTTCCAAATCTACGTCTTCCCCTGTTAATTTCCTGGGATATTTCAGGTGCTGTATATAAGGAATGGAAAAAAAAAATTCAAATGGAAGCATAAGATTCAAGTTCAGCTGAGAGCCATATCTCATACATTTTAATTATTGTTATTGCATTTTTAATTTAATTGAACCTGTGTTTTATGGAAGTGTTGGTACTACATCATCATTCAACCTTCATCTATTTTCTGATCTGACAGCCCTAGATGCATTTGTGTTGATGACTTAATTGTTTCTTTCCCTGAGCAACCCTAAGTGGGGAAAGATCACAGGATGCCACACCAGATTATTTTACCTACAAGGCAACTTGCAATAGTTTGTGACTAGCAAACAGACACATGTAAAAACATATTCCCTTAAAAAAAAAAAAAAAAAAAACTGTTTTAAGAGTACATTTTTTCAAAAATGAAAAGTGAAAGCAGAAGCAACAGTAAAGGATATTTGAAGACAAATTATTTCTTGCTTAAACAGAATAGGTCATTGCTTTGCCATTTTTTCCAAAGCTCTTATTTATTTATTTTTTGTGTTTTTCTTTTATTCCTTCATTCCTTCTCCAATAACAAACAAATCAATCAATGGAAGAACAGGTATGACAAAAAAAAAAAAAAAAAAAAAAGTTTTAAATACAAGAAAATCTTGAGAATTACAATCTTCTTTGTCTCTTTTAAAGACCATTTTGGTGATGAAATTTTTAAACGATAGTATTTTGCTTCATAGGTTAACTTTGTTTCCTATATAATGTCCTCATTTTTTTGGACAATTTAAAAGCAAAGAAGAGTTTCCTAGTTATGCTTACACAGACGTAGCCCATTGGTCTCTTGGTCAAGCCAAGTTGTTTTCTCCAGTCTGGGACACGGGCAAAATTCTTAAAGTATTAAGGTTTTTTCATTCATTAGCAGACTTTTTTTTTTTTTTTTTGTCTCTTTTTATTGCTTGAACATTAGTGCTGCTGTGGGCTGTAAGATACTGCTAACCTATCTGATAAATAGATAAATTGCTTAGAGCTTTTTTGTCATTCTCATTCTCATCTATAATAATTGACTGCACATGTTACTGGACTATGGAGAATAAGGACAGAATTTTCTTCAGAATCGGTAGGGGAAGAATACATCGTTTTCTTAATATATAACTAAATTTCTAGCTGTCTTAAGGAAAAAAAAAAAAAAGAAAAAAAAAAAAGAAAAAAAAAAAGAAAAAAAAAAAAGAAAAAGAAAAAAAAAAGTGGAGTTGTGTCATTGAAAGACTGAATTAAGTCCAGGTCACCAAGATGCGAAGCTAGTTAGGATTTGGCTGCCTATAATGAGCTAATATCACAGAGAGGTTTACAGTTGTTGTAATGTGAGGGGAAATTATAATGGAGGCATTTTTTGGTGCCTATTCTAATTAAAAATACTTGCAGCATTGTAGCACCACCTGCAGGAGGCCTTTTATTTTACTAGGGTATACACTATACAGTGCCTAGGGCAAGTTTGTGTGAGAACTTTATAACCCAACACATTAGAAACCTAAAGGTCTTATAAAGGGAATTAAAAAATAAAAAAAAATAAAATAATGGAGAGGAAACCATGTTAGCCCTGCTGCACACATGGCAAAACCATACAAGATGTATAATGTTCCAGACAGATAATTTTTAGCTCTTGATTTTTAATTGCTTTCTTTTGACTGATTTGATGCAAGAAATTGCTTTTAAAATGAGTTTTCCATTTCATTGGTTAAAATGTGGAGTAGAATACCACGAATTTTCAGGCTGACATAGATGGAAAGATTAGAGGTACATTTAATAGATGAGGTGCACACACTGCCAAAACATTGAGATCCTGAAGCCTGGGCTCTTCTTATAGTCCAAAGCAAGTGAGAAACTGCCTTAAAATGGCAACAAATGGCTTCCCATGTACAGGGGAGCTGCCTGAAGACCAGGGTCTGCATGGCTGAGCCTAGGACACCAGCTCAGGTAGTGCCATGGGGATATTCCTGCCCACACGTGGATTGCTGGACACATGGATAGGAGCCCTTCTCCCCCTGCGCAGCCATGATTTTGGGCACCCATCACAGCAAGTCTGAAAGGCTTCAGAGGTTGAGTGGGGGCCAGACAGAAAAGTAATAGAAATTCATGAGAAATTAATTGAATAAACACTTTTTTTTTTTTTTTTTTTTTTTTTTTTTTTTTTTTTTTAATTAACTACAGGAATATAATTCTGATATATTTAAGAATCTGGAGGCCTGAGCATGTCAGTGCTCTCCACCCCTCAATGTTAAGGCTGATTTTGGTAATTTGGCCACTGTGGTCCAGACACAATTAACAGGGGCAGTCCCAAGGTCAGGGCTGGGGACAAATAACGCATTAACATTGACTTCACTGGCAGTCTCTATGACTGAGCCACAGTGACAGGATCGGGACAGACTGGGACTTTTACCACCCACATCCAGAAGGATCCAACACAAAAGGGACTGAAACCCCAAAGCGAGGTACTGCTCCCTGCCTCGGGTTCAGGTGAAGAAAACCTCTGACACACAACTCCAAGATCTGATTGCTTCTGCAGTTTTCTGCATAGCAGAGATATGAAGCAGTGTCCAAGTCTCCATGAACAGGCAGCCTGTACTTTAGACAAGATATCACCAAGAGCAACAGACTGTGGAAAATTAGTGGGAAAAGGCAAGAACAAGGACTTGTAATTTGCAATAGCTGGTTATGCTGTGCACATTTCTAGGGTATTTCATGCATGTGTGACTGCAGATACAAAAACACATGTATGTATATCAGCTTTGCTCCTCAGCTTGCCAGCTTTCGCATACTATAAAACCTTCAGTTTGCTGCTGACTTGACAGTTTTTCATTGTGTATCTCCCTTGCTCAGGGCAGGGGACGTGTGCAGGAGACAGGAATCAGCAAAGGAAGGAGCAAAGACAAAATGATGCAAGCTAAGGCAGAAAGGAAAGGCTCTGCAAGAATGCTGAGTGTAGGGAAGGGATAAGAGCCTGTCTCCTGCTCTGCAGCCTCACATCCCCCTGGGGCCATGCTGCTCCTCCCCAGGTCAGATTGTCTTCCATTGTCCCTGTGCTGAGGACATGAAGACAGGTTTCAAGGAGACAAAAATGCCTCTGTCTGGACAAAGACTGTGAGAGCAGCACCCCATGAGACCTTGCCCCAGCTCTGAGAATATGTCTCTAACAGCTGATGCTTTTTGTATGTTTGCTCTCTATTTGAGCTGATTTTTAAACCAGTCACTCATGACAGCCACTTCAGTAATGCTGGGAGATACAAGGGCATGGCTGGTGAAGGAGTCTTGTCTTTCAAATAGGTTCTTAATTTTGTGAGGAAGAGCACTAACAAAGCTATTTCTGTTTCCTGGCAGCAAATCATCTGGGCGTTATTATTTCCAAGCATCTTGAAGGAAAACAGGGTTTGAAGTGTAGATTTATTTTTGAAAGTTACTTTATTTTTCACATTCCCTCTCTTGCACATTTTTTCCCCTCTACCCACCTTCACTCACCTGCTCTGCCTCCCTCTTACTCTACATGTACACATGTGTTATGTGTATATGTATATGTGTGTGTACATGCATATGTCTTTCCTTTCTTTCCTTTTTTTTTTTTTTTTTTTCCTTTTTTCCTCCTGGAGAGTCAAGCTTCAGTAAATTACTGTACAGTCCTGTCTCATAGCAGCTCGCCTGTTACCTCCCCTAGGCAATTTGGTGCCAACTGGATTATATCAGAGCAGTTGCTTTCCCCACAAGAACAGAAGAAGGTGCAGGAGATTAAAATAAAGATCAGCCAACCCTGTAGCACAGCAAATTAGCTCAGGCCATTAAGCATAATGGCCTTCCAGAGGCCATGGAGGTCAGCTATTAGTTCAAAATAATGACCTTCAACCCTGGCAGAAGGAAGTACACAGGCAGACGCCTGTCATTCTCCTGATTCACTTTTTTTAAGATCTACCTCAGTCCACATTTTGTACAGTTAAAGTGTTTAACACATTTAATGGGAGTTGATATTCCCCCACCCCCCTACCCCCTTTGGATTGACACAAGAGTTTGAAGTTAACCATGTGGAGGCTGCTAAAAGATCCCAGGCAGAGTGAGTCCAATTAACAACATGGAAACACTGCTTGCTTAATTTCCAACCTACTTCAACATCAAAGGTTCAAAAGTTCACTGCAAATGTTCCTGGATTATATTATTTCAGAAAGGAAGAGAGAGGGGGAAAAAAATAAAACATTCCAAAGCTATACAGTATGGACTGCATATCATATGAAATATGAACTGGTTAGGGAAGATGTTGAAAGAGCTGGACTGGGATTCGGGGGATGTAGATTAAATTCCTTGTCTCTGCTGCAGACTTCCTGTGTGGCCTGGAGCAAACTGTATTACTGGCTCTCTGTTTTAGTTTCAGACACACGTGGGGTGCAGCTAATGAGTCCTTTCTCCTGCCCTTTGTCTCCTTTCTCTGCTTGGAGATGCTCTTCAGAGAAAGGTCTGCAGAGTTTCTCTTAGGGAGCATATATACAGAGGTGAATACACAATACAGGCTCCATCTCAACTTTAAATACTGAAGAAGGCCTAAAAAATCAATAATTAAAAACAGTAGGTTGGCTTTCAGGAAATTCTTGGCTCTGTCACAAATTTCCTGTGTGACCTTCACCAAGTCATTTAATCTCTCTCCAATTCAGCTCCACAGCCATAAAAGTACTTCTCGGTAATGCAGTGTGTAATACATCCATTCATATTTGTAAGGCATGCAGAAGCTACAATAGGAGGCCCAAAACACAGCTAGGTTCGTTTCTTTGATGAGTAAAAGCTGGAGAGCTTAATCTCATATCACAGCCTCTCTAAGGAGGCTGTCCTTGAACTCTGAGCAGGCACAGTACACTGCCCAGTGATGGAAGCAAAGGCACCACAGATACATTACACTGTATGTGGCCTCCATATGTGTCACACATGTCACATGTGTCTCATATGTGTCAAATTGAATCTGAAGCATCCTCTCCCATTCATAATTCATGGTATAAGTTTTTGCTTAGTTAAGGAAGAAAAATAAATAAATAAATAAAAATAAAAATAAAAATAAAAATAAAAAAATAAAATAAAAAATAAAAATAAAAATAAAAATAAAAATAAAAATAAAAATAAAAATAAAAATAAAAATAAAAATAAAAGACCAATGCCCAAACATTTTTTTTTTAATTTAAATTGGTGTGGAGGAAAAAAAAAAAAAAAGGATTAGAGGGAAAGGAACAGTTTATGAACTCAACATATGTTTTGAACCCCAATAAGCAGGAAGAAAAGTTCACAGATCATTGAACCCCATTGCTGTCATGCGTTGCTCCAACATGAAGAAGTTTGCCTGAATTTATGACTGTTTACAGCATGAAAGCTACACAGTGTTTGTGGAAGTATAAAAGCTGTTGTTGAGTATCATAAAAAGAATTAAATCACTGAACTGTTTTCACAGAAGGTTGAAAGGTCTGACATAAATCTTCAAAGGGTAAGCGGAAACTCTGTCCTTAATCTGCCCTGTTATGCCGAGGTACTGCAGGCAACACATATGGTATATAATGTTACCCGGTGCTGAGAAATTTTTATAAAGCCTATAGGCAAAAAAAAAAAGCTGATAAGGGTGAAACTGCATCATTAGGCTAATACTAGATTTTTCTGCTTTCATGAGTAGACCTCAAACTATAAAGCTTTTTATTTAAAACCAATATTAATTTTTTTAAAAAATACATGAACGTAATTTGGAGCTCTTCACTTCCTTTGGTGGTTTTGTAAGTGCACATGTTTTAGAGAGGGAAAAGTATGTATAAGGGAGGGTTCATATTTGCAGTGGTCTCTCCCCTCTCAGCGATACCCATTAAGAAAATTTCCTAACAGTGAGTCGAATTTCACCCTGTCTGCTTTCACTGTGCTGATGTGAAGGCAACAGCTGCTGAGCAGGGACATGGGTCCAAACCAAAATGCCAGATAGCGGTTTTGAGGGAGCTTCAGTGGGATCTGGTCTTTAAAATTACCTCTCATGGTAATACTTTTTCTCAAATACTACAATAGGGCATTGCAGAAAATGAGCTCTTGTCTTACAGAATTCAAAGTAGAGCTTTTGAAATATTTTTAAGCTATGCAAGTGTGAAAAATAGCCAGAATATCATTTGTATCCCAAGTACCTTGTCAGGATACCATTTTAAGTTTAACAATGACTAAAGATGAAAGCTGTCATTAATTTACATGAATCAAATGCTGATAAGCAATAAATAAATAAATAAATAAATAAAATATTAAATATTGTTAAAGAACAATTCACTCCCAGGCCAATACTGATGCCAGTCTTTTCTTGCCTGGATTGAATTTTATATTGGAATTATAATATAAACCTCTGAAAAGAGCATTTACAGTGGAAACACTGACGAACTGAACTGGAGCATGCTACGGGTGCCTTTATAAACATACCAGGCATGATGGTTTTTAGCCAAAAAAAGTGCTTCTTAAAAAATGTATTAAAAATTAATTTATTCCTTATGCATGTCTAAGTTAAAACTTCTCAGCATGAGCTTTATTAATTCCCTCAGGGCTCTTCTCTATCCATTGCAGACAACAAAAATGTACTCTATATAAGACATACTGGAATAGCGCAGCCCTCCATGGGATAAGTGGTATGCTTTGCTGGTAGATACTAGCACCTTCCCCCAATCTCTGTATGAAAAAAAAACATACCCAGAATATAGCTACAGATCAGTCGGTCTTAAGAAAACAGGGTTGTGCCTCATCTTTTCAAGTTCACAGCACAACCAACCAGGCAGTGCACACCAAAGAGCATATGGCACCCAATGGCCCTCTGCTCAGCCCCATGTGCACGTGTGGGCATCCACTGTGGTGCAGCCCCAGGGATGCAGGGAGTGCACACCCAGCACAAAAGGATGGGTGTGCTCTGCTCCAGGCCCTTTTCCCCACTGCAGGGACACTACAAGGTCAGCAAAGTCTTTCCTTCCCAAACACGGTCCCCTCCCACCAGCCAGGGACCAAGCAGGGTTTGGCCACTTCTTTGAATGAATAAGAAGCAATTTGAAAATTGGACACGGTCTGCAAATGAAATTCGACGTGCAAACAGCTAAGAATTTGGGTGATCTGTGATATCCAGTCCCACATCTGGACCCAATTTGCACAAAGGATTCCTGTCATTTTCCGGGACTGAAACAAAGCCCCGATTCAGCAAGCCCCAAAACATGGACTCCTGAAATTTGCAGCTGATTTTTTCAGCCTGGTTCTCCCTCAAATGGAAACATTTCTTGCAGTCATTCTCCAGTTCCCATTTTCCAAATGCTGAGCATGTTTTCAGCTTCAGCCTCACAAGACTGAAGATAAGCCTGGGGCAACATCAAGAAGCTGCAACATTTCTTTAAGAAGCAAGTATTAATATATTTCCTGTTAGACGCAGAAAATAGGATTAGAGGTGATATTATGACAAAGGCCCTTCTGTGAAATGAGGAATAAATGTCATTAATACTTCCTAATGGGCAAACTGGTCTCCCACCTGCATGTGTATCTCAGGCCTATATTAGATTGTCATGCATAATTGGTAGTGAAATAAGACCACTTTCCACTGAATGGGAAGAAAATCTTATGCTGTGGATTGACAGATTCATTTGCAAACAGATTGATCAAATCACAGATTGAAAAAATGACTCCAAATTGATTTAATTTCATGAATTGTAGGATCGTGTCATAAATAACTTTTTTATATAGCAAGAAAAAAAAAAAAAAAAAAAGCCAATGGAAGAAAATGTTTTCTCACTCTGAAAGGAGCATATACCATTTTTCTTCTTCCTACCACTTCCATAGCTGATAATGCAATATAAAAAGTGTCTTAACAGTAATATCTCTTAAAATAGTTTTCTACATGTGACATTTATTAAAGAGTGACATCTATTTCTACTTCAAGAAATTGGTAAACAGGAGTCTGTTCAAACTTGGCTGACCAGAGCATTTGAAATTGCACATTAGAGGAAACAATTCTGAATTAGGAGAGATGGATGAGATGACTTTATGGATCTATTCCTAGACCACGTCATTAGGTGACAAGCTGCAGCAGTTGGTGTGGGGGGTATGGTGGTGTATGGGAGTGTAATGTCAGTGCAATTTTAAACAAAATGCTGGCTGCAAGTATTTCCCCTGGACCTCCAGTGGAGTGCATGTAGTGGGGGAAAAAAAAAAAAAAAATAATAATAAAGGCACAGAGATTCAGGTTCTCCATGGTGAGCAACTTTGAAAGCCAGGGATCCAGGTTAGGTACTGTGTGTCTTTTGCTGCTCCCTCAGTAGTTCTCTCCCCTTTCCCAGAGGGAGAAGAAGTGTCCTGCCCTCCCATCCACACAAAGTGGCCTGCCCTTTCTAGGACTGTCAAAATGAAGCTCTGACAAATCACAGAACCACCAGTGTTCAGGGTTTTGTTTTTGAAACAGCATAAAATTGTTGTAGAATGGACAGCAAATAACAAAATTGGAAGATCAGAGACAAATTCAGGTTGGATGTGACCCCAGAGGTCCCTGGCCCTGGACTATTGCAGCAGCCTCAGTGCTGAGTCCAGGCCTGGCTGCTCAGGGCTACACCCATTGGGGCTGGAAAACCCCCAGGGCCAGAGCCAGCACAGCCTCCCCAGCTGTTCCAATGGGGAAAAGCCTTCTCCTTGTGCCTGATCCCAAACTCTCCTGTTTCAGCACTGTGTAGAGCCTGGCTCCAGCTCTACAGAAAACTCCCTTAGGACAGCCTTGGTCATTCATCCTCTCCTTGCACAGCCACTGCTCCCACCTCAACCAGCTCAGGGGGTCCTGCTGAACTTGCACCCATTTGCCCATATCTTGAGCAGGCCCAGCTGCCCCCAGCACACATTCTTGCAGGGTTGTCCCCACACTTGTCCAGGAGTTCACGTTGGCCCTTGTTGAATGTCACAGGATTGCTGTTGGCACATCCCCCCAGCCCAGATGGATTCTGAGGTGGAGAGCCATGCTGTTGGTCCTGAAATAATTTTACTAATCTTGTATATGGCTTGTATATGGTTCATTTCTGAAGACAGCTCCACGGTCAGATGATTTTCAGAAGTGAAGCTGGCAAACAGTGGCTAAGAGGCAAGCCAGGCCATTTCCCACAGAAGTTCAGTTACTGTGTTTTTGATTTATATTGTTATTTTGTAAATGACACAATTTAAAATTAAAATAAATAAATAAATAAAAATAAATAAACACCAAGTTAAGCAATGTAGCCCAGTACATACTTAGAAGAAAAATGAAATGAATGCTGAGAACCTGTGTACTTAATTTCTGTTGCATGGCCCCAGTCTCAGGCTGACCTGGAGTTTTTCAAAAGAAAATACAAATATACAGCAATTTTTTTTTTTTTTTTTTATAATGAAAATATATGGGTTTTTAGTAATGAGCTCCAGAATGGAATTTCTAGTCTGAACCAGAACAAAAGAGCTGTACCTCTGAATATTCCCTGGATAGGGCCCACTTTGGGGGAGGAGAGACCCAGGTCCTGCTCTGCTCAGCTCAGAGCAAGGACCTCCTGCCTCCCCTTGGGTCCCTAATGGATTGCTCTGCTCAGTTTCCAAAACAGTTTTTGAAAGACTTTGATTTCATTCCAACACAAAATGAAAATAAGTTTCAAAACCTCAACAATTTTTGTTAAACTGAATTTTCCCAGCCAAACCTACATACATTATTACTGTTACAAATCCCCCATGCACTTCCAGAATAATCAGAAAAGAGCGCTGCATCCAGAAAAAAATCCCTAATCGAAACCAAAGGGTAGAAAGAAAAGATACAGCACATCAGGAGGTCAGTGTTTGTGTGGCCACCCCATGCTGGCATTATCTCGCAGGGATGGAGATGATGATTATAGCTTAAGGCTCCACAGGGGTAATCCAACCTGGACTGTCTGGAGGGAGCAGCTCTGAGTTGTGCAACCTCCCACATGCTGTTCCCCACACAGGCAACTGGTGCCTATGCACACAGCCATCTGTCTGCACATCCCCTTCCCTGCCTTGGCAGCCACCTCCTTCTTTTCATAAATGTAGCAGCCCTCCTCAAACATCAATGTGGCAGGAGCTGCTGCAGCCACTACTACCCATTCTGCTTGATTGCTGGGAAGACTGGGGAGACAAGTAAGCAGGGAGGATGGAGAGGAGATAAATTTATGCATGTACAGCCCAGCCCTGCTTGCCTCAGTTGGTCATGAAGCAGAGAGCGGATAGGATCATTCCCTGCATGACTCTTCATTCTTCATCTCCCAAGGCTGACCAGGCATGCCCCACAGCCTCTTTGACCTGCAGACTACGTTACATGTGGCCATAAAAGCATCTTGTAGCCATATTTCACCTGGATTCTTTATCTATGTGAGGGATTCTCAAGCTGAGTGTGTTTGTGTATCACTGACACAGATGATGGTGAGAGCAGAAGTTCCAGGTTCACACATATCTCAGGTTAGCAAATCCTCTTTTGCCTTAATTCTCCATCTGCAATACAGGGAAAATACGTACATTTCCCTGTTTTCCAGGATAAACACATTGCAAGATTGTGAAGGTCTGGATGGAGACCAGAAGCATGAAGAATAAATGTTTCTCTTTTCTTTTTAAAGTGCATGGAATTTTTATGGGGAGGAAGGTGAAACCTTTACTTTCTGTAACAGAAAAATAATTTCAGCCTAGAAAAAAACAACTAGAAAAGGCCTCTGGTAGGTAGCGTTATCTTTTTGTCAATGGACTCAGGCACCCTTATAAGACAATGCATACCTCTTAAACATTTTTCCTTAGGACTATGTCAGGAAAAAAATAATAAATAAAATAAAATAAAATAAAATAAAATAAAATAAAATAAAATAAAATAAAATAAAATAAAATAAAATAAAATAAAATAAAATAAAATAAAATAAAATAAAATAAATAATAAAAAATAATAGTTCTTGGCTAAATCCTTAGCACCAAACACTACACAGTGAAGTGGGGATTCCTCGTGTCCTGATCTCTGGCTGAAAACACCACCTTTGTGAAAAAGAAAGAACAATTTGCTAAAGGAGCAGTTTCATAGGTAGTTGATCTTTCTCCTTCTATGTGGACAAAGGGCATTTTTGTCTCTACAATCCTTCTCTGCCCACCTCTCCTCACAGACCTCTTCTCTGCTCCATGTCAAAGTTCTTCCTCTAAACAGATGTCCAGGAATGCACAGATCAGGGACAGGGGATGCATTTCCTCAGCCTCTTGTTCTGTGAGATAAGGGTAAAAAGAACAAAAATGTTAATTAAGCCAGAGTTGTACTGTATTTATAGCAGCCATAAATAATGTTCTCCTAGGCTGGCCTAATAGCTCTGATTTATTTATTTATTTATTTATTTTCCTCCTGAGGAACTGCTTATGAAATCAAGCAACTCTAGGAATAGATCCCTATAGATTTTTTATTTTTTTTTCTGAGATCTTGCATGGGTCTGGCTCTAATTCATCTTACATCCCCAAATATGAAAAGGGGGCCAACCTCATCATTTCCAGCACCATCAGCAAAGCATGTGTATGAGGAGGGCATGCACCTCATCTGTTTTCCGTAGCCACTCTGCCTGGCACAAGTTCTGCCCATTGTTTGGGCACCAGGCTTTCTTCAGGATTTTCTCAGCAGGCTTTCACAGAACCCATGTGCTTGGCCCAGCATGTGAAAAGGTTGCCAGCAATGTAAACACATGCTCTACACAGTGCTTTAATAATTTGGAAAAATAAATAAATAAATAAATAAAAGATGAATAAAAAAAAAAAAAAAAAAAATCCTGATCTGACTCATAGAAGCAGTTTTATTCTGGGGTACAAAATGAGTGTTTCTCCATACAGATATTCTGTGAAGATGACTGTGCTGAGTATCCCAAGCTATGATTATTAGTCTTCAGTGAACAATTATTTGTGTTCATTTTCCCTCTACAGCAGGAAAGTAAGGGCTATTTATTACTCTTCTGTTCAGTAAGACTTTTCATTCCCTTCTAACCTTGTTCCACATCCCTCTCTGATTTTGTTTTCTCCTCCTGCGGATTGGGCATCAAAAGCATCCTAGTGCTTGGATGTTGAATATGAAGAACCATAGCTCGTTACACAGGTTATCTTAGAGAGGGGTTGAGAATTTTATTTTTCTTCAATTTGAAAAACATTTAAATAATTAAATCATTAATTTTATTTAATATTTGAAATGTCCAATTATTAATGTTGCCCAACACTTCTCTACAATATTGTGCTTCTATTTGCTTCTTTCCCTGCCAGATTTCCGTGTTCTTGTGCAGGGTAGATTTATTCTGGTTGATTTTTAAGCAATTTTTAAAAATCATCCCAAATCACATTTATTGGAACACACCTGAGAACAGAGTATGTCATTTCATATATTGAAAGTTATTTTCTGATACCTTTGGTGTATGCAGTATCCTTCGGTCTCAGAGTAAGGACTGGAATTTGACTGACATGGTAGCCTTAGTATTAATGCACACCTTTTGCCCTTTAAAGAAAATTTGACAATTTTTTGGCCTACCTTCAGGAGAAAAAATAATAATAATAAATGTATATATATATATATTATACTGTATTAAGGATATCCATGCAGAATTAACATTCTAGAGCTTGATTTACCAGACTTATTAATAGTATTTTTAGTGCAAGGGGTTTTTAGGGTACTATTTATATGTGCTATTTTACTGAAGTACTTTAAAACTCATTTTCCAAATCACCTTCTGCACCCTACTGAGGAGGTTCCTTAACATATTAAAATTAACAGACATGTTGTGTTGGGTCTGTGTTGGGTTCTGCACATACAGAAAAAATAATAATAATAATAATAAACGAATTAAAAAAAAATGCTCTAAATACCGTATTGATTAACAGTAAACTTTTAAGTGAAAATTCTATAGACTGAAGTAGCACAAATAATTATAAAATCAACATGAAGAGATTTTTAAATGTAGCTTATAAAATAGGAACAGTAGCACTGTGTGTTGTTTCCTGCATTGAAAGCAACTATTATTTGCCACTTCTACAACATTGCTGTTTGAATGAGACATTAAAAATAGTGTCTCTCATTTACCAGGCTCCGAAGCTGCCCAGCTGGAAGGGCAGAGAAAGGAAGTGTTTAGGGCACTCACAAGGAAAACATGCCAGATCCTGTTGTCAATCCTACTGGTGTAAATTTACTAGAGTAAATCTACTTGCTGTTGTTGTGAATGTTCTGAAACACTATAAAACAATAAGACTTGATCTGTTGTGTAATAAAGAGCCACAGAAGAAAATGAGAAAAAAAGAAAAAAAAGAAAAATGTAGCCTATATGGGAGTAACCATTGATGTATGGCCTTGTAGTAAAGAAAGAATTATCAGCCTTTTTTGTCTTGTTAACTGTACGTTTCACTTTAGCAAAATGAAAAAAAAATAAATAAATAAAATAAAATTCTTCATCTAATCATGTTTGATCCTTTCTAAATTCTGGCAAGCCAGCTTCACAGATGACATCTCATAGGCATTTTTTACAGAAGTACAGGGGCAATTGGATACCTGCAGCTTCTGAGTTCCTTGTCACTGGCTGACCAGTACCCCAGTGTCCCCGAGGTGCCACATCACTCCCTTGGTCCTGCTAGCTAGTGTGTTTTTTGGAGCAGGTTAAGAGCTGCTCAAACATATTCCTGTACCCACATAATGGGAAGGCCCAAGCCACAACCTTTTTATTCCCTTTTGTCACCTCTGACACTGTATGTTAATGCTCAGGAAAAGGATCCCCTGTCTACAGCCTGCCCTGAAAAACCTCACCTCTGCTCCACAGCCACCTCTTTCTTCTCAGCATCCCAAAGGATTTCCTAGGCTTGTCCCTGCACATCAGGGCAAGCAATAGTTTAGTACTGGGGGGTACAAAGTGACAGGTGATGAGGTAAGTGTGCATTCAAACATGTGGCAAGACACACATACATATATGACTGGCCAAACCACTGCTCATAATCAAGTTTCAGGGTACAACATATAGAGGAAGGGTGCTGGAACAGGAGACAAAACAGCCTCCCAGTAGTTCTGTTCAAGATCATGCATGTTTCCACTTCTTTCACCTCACCTTTTGAGTGCCTCCATGCTACACCCATAAGGTACCGTTCTACCCTACCCTGGTTGCACACACTTTGGTGCATAACAACCCAGCTGCATACAGAAATGTGGATTTACATTGCAGCTATTTGCTTTTTATGCTAAGTCTCAAATCTCTGAGCAAAGGAGCTAATAAAATCATAGGGGAGAGGTTCTGTGACATTCATCATATGCAGTATTATGTTTTGTTTCAGTATGAAACAGCTGTAGAAGGATTATAAAAATGTGATTTGCCAAAAAAATATTTAAAATATTTGAAAAAGGATTTGGTGGCATTTTCCTTATAAAAATAACTGATTCCTTCTGTGTTGACTAATGTGATGTACATAAAGGGTTTTGGCAGTCATACAGAATGAGGTGTTTCAGCTGTTCATATAGATGGATGATTCTAGAGATGTACAAATGTGATGCACATTAAAAATGTATCTCTACAAGCTTTTGTAGCATTCATCATTCATAGATGTTTTAAGAGGTGAAGAGTAAAACCTTGACATTCATCTGGCATTGTATTGTTTTTACTGGGAGAAGAACCATGCTCATAAAGTCAGGAGCAAAACCTCAGGATCAGTCCTGTATTAAACACCACAGCTAGGAGTCCTGGGGAACCTGAGGAAGGTGCAGAGTCCCACACAAATGCTGCTATGCTCTGGAAGTGTGCAGTTCATGAAGCCCCTGAACAGTGACAGCTCTGTGTTGGGCTGCTGCTTCATAACCTACTTCAGGATGAACAGGGGGACCAGGCCACAATGGAGATACTGGCTGGACCTAGATTCCTCCATGTCTCCCACATCTCAGCTGAGCAGAAGCCTGTGACCTCCATGAGACAGTTCAGACTTATGAGGAAGGGAAATGCACTTGCCTCTGAGGATGCTGTTTGTAGATGCAGCAGAATGCGTAAGCCTGGACCAAATTTACTGTACCAGCTGCGGGGCAAAGCCACTCTCTAATAGCTTTCTGTCTGCATTTATAAGAGATTTCAGAAAGTCTGGCAGAACAACTGACCTGACTGTTTGATGTCTGCAAGCACAGTAAAAAGGACTCATACTCAGGGAGCCCATCATGTAAATGAATCCTCTAGGACTGCCCATTTTTGTGTCCATAAGCTGCAGAGCTGTATTTGTTGGATTCAGTGTATATGAGATGGAAAACTCACTGGCTTATGGGCCGAAAGTCTGATGTATCCAGAATTTAAGCAGGCTTACAGCACACATGCTCTACAATTCACACAACCATTTTCTGTCTAGAAACATTTTTTCAGAGACAAAAGCATAGGAGTCCTAAGACACTTTGGCATATAGCTGGAGAAATCACAGGTGCGTGGTGGAAAAGAATAAAATTATAATTAAAAAAAATAAATAAATCTCAAAAGAAAAACAATCAAACAAAAAGCTCAAAAACAAAGATCTCAAAGACAAAGAAAGAAATATCTCAAAGACAAAGAAAGGCTTGGCCTACCAGAAACCCAGAAATAATTGATTCATGTTCTTTAATATTTAAAAACTTCCATCTGAGTATCCAGGGCGGGGAGGGGTGCCTTTAGGAGCTATCTTACACTAAAGCTTAAAACACAGAAAATGAGGATTTGGGGGTGAAGGCGGAAGTAGGGAATCCCAGGGAATGTGTATCACAAAGAAGTCAGAGGACTGTTTGCGGAAAGGATTCCCGTAGATGGCTAGTGTTTTATTTAATGAAATACAATCCTGAATAATAAAGTTCTACAGATCATTTCCTTTTCATCTTCATTGAAAAGAGACATGAACCTTCAGATTGTCAATACATGGGTGAATCAACACATAGCTGTGGATGTCTTTCCGGTTTGGAGCTTTTTGGTATGCTATTTTGAGTGTAAAGGGAAAGATTGCATTGTGTCTATGAAAGAGTTTGCATATTGAAGATAGCTTGGTTTGATTTCTGATAGAAAGATGACTGGAAAGAGAGAACTGAGGTAAGCATATGTGCAGCCTGTTGCTGTAACCCATACATTGTTCTTCCTCAAGTTGAGAGAGTAATTGATATGCATAATACAAAGCTTGCCACTGCAAAATATTGTACATTTTCATCTCTCATAGGTACATGAGCTACAAGTTCAGGCTGCTGAGCATCCTCGAAAACGTACTTGGAACTGTGCAGAGCTGAGTCTGGGATCACTAATACTTCAACTTGCTCCAGGCATCACTTTAGAGATATGAAAGTCATATGTTCCCTTTATTGTGTATTGAATATCCTGATATGGGAGCAATAAAATCCTGCCCCAGACTATTGCAGATCTAGCTTATATGTGGGTTCAGGTGTTGACAGAATGTCAGAGAAGATTGACTTGGAGGCTTCTGAGATGCCAACTGAAGCAAAACTTATGCAAAAGGGGAAAAAAAAAAAAAAAAAAAAAAAAAAAAAACAGATCTAGATATCTTGCTTTGTAATGGCACAAACACACAACTGACATTTTGAGCACTGTATTTATGCACGTTGATGGGAGTGAAGAATTAATATCCTCTAAAAAGTTCAAACATAAAAAGCTCTGCAATTTTAACATATAAACATACAGGCATTAGTAATTTGCATTTATCAATATTTCGCTAGTAAACATATGCCCTAGTTTTTACACCTGACTACAAGCTGCTATTTTTAATTTACAGTTATACTAAATGGGATGAGCTTTTTTAATTCCCTAGCCTCATTTTTCAATGTGGGCAGCTTCCACTGATGGCACATAAATACTTTGTCTGTATTGCTTCCATATGCAAGTGAAAAGAAACCTGTATTTTAACAAAAATGAGGAAGTTCATAAGGCTGATGCTTGTAGGGCTTAGCAAGCTATTATACTTACTCTATAAATACTAGCTGCATGCAGGCCTGCAGTTATGCTGACTGACACTAGCACAGCAAGAGCGCTGGGTCAAATGCAATTAGACTGGAAGTAATGTTGGAGTAAAACTCAAATCTGTAACAGGATAAGAGGCTGACAGCAAAAACCCATTTTCTCCCACTCCATTGAGGTCATAGATGGTACAACAGAATGCACTTACTGCATTATGCATCTCTGTTGCTGTAGCCAAGAAAAAAAAAAATGTATTTCTTATTTAACATCCAGCAACAGTTCAGGTCCCAGTCCCCAGAATCTATTCAAACACTAATGCACACACAAAGCTGTTAGTCAATTACAAGGATGTTTTTCATTTCTGTTTTTTTTTTTTTTTTTTTTTTTTTCCCCAAGAGCAAAATTCCTTATGACATTTTGTGTGAACCCCCAGTAAAATTGTGCCACAAAGCAGAGAAGAAGAAAATAAAATCCTTATTATTTTAACATCTCAGTGTTGGCTGTAAGCAGTTGGTGCATTCTGAAATCAATGGCTGTACTCTTGAATCCTCATCACAGAGAGGAGAGAAATAACATATACCTTGAAATACCCTTGCTGAAATCCTCTGAATATAAACCAAGCTGTATTTAAACACACACTATGAAGGAAGGATTTAACAAGGCTTGAAAGGATGAGATTTACTTACTTTTACTTAAGTAATGAACAAGCAAAAGATTGGAAATTGTCAAGTGATATTTAGCTAAAATAACCTTTGAGAATGGATGTTTATTTCAAATAGATATTTCATTTCATTTTATAACTATCTTAAGCAGAATAACTCTCTCATACTGCATTTGTTCATATTGCATGTCAGCAAAAAGTGCCCTACTGATTACAGAGCCAGAGCTATTTCTGACAGGTACTAATACTTGATTTTTATTCCTAGCATTTATTTAGTTAGCATTTAGTTAACTATGTCTTCACTTCTTTTCTACATAGCTACAAGGGTTCAAAACCTTATGAAGTGCTGAACAAATGCAGATGGTGTTGAAAGAAGCTGCATTCCTTTAATGAATGTAAAACAAAGGAAAAATTAAGGGTTGGTGAGAATTTGGCAGTGCTCAACAACAGCGGTGGTATTTTACAGAGATGATTAGAGTTGCTATTACTTTTTGGTATTAGTTTTAATATTGTTGAAGAAAATGTTTGCAAACATGAAATCACTGGTACCTGGCACCATGCTGAACAAGAAGGTCGGTGCAACGATATTCTGATATTGCAGCCATCACACTCAGGTGTGTAAGCCTGGTAGTGTCAATGGCTTTCTCCAGTGAGGCTGTGAGGGCTACAGAAGCAGAAAGTGGGCTCTAATTTGTAAGTGAGGCAGAAATTTGGGTCCAGAATTCATGTTCTAGTCTGTCTAATGTTTTTAGAATGTTTTGAATAGAGCAGAGTGATGTTGCACAAAAGGGAAAGCAGACAGTTCATCCAGAAAATACTTCCCAGACCGTGACAGTAAGATGGACAGAAAAATGTCTCCACAGCCACCAGAGAAGAATTTGGGAGGCCAGAAACAAGATCACTGACACCTTGTTTCCTTCAGGGAAATTGCAAAGCTTTTGTCCTCCTGAAGCAGGAACTGGTGTCCCAAGCAAACAGACCAAATGCATTCAGCTGGTGGCCTGGTGGTAGGATTTCCCAGGTGTTCCCCTTCCCAGAGACAAAGACAAAACAATCCTTTGTTTTCAGTTCACAGAAAGGTTCCAGATGATGGGAATCTTATCTTAGCATTTCCCATATAGTAAATCCACGTTGAGAAACTCAGAAAGCGCAGTCCTCAGTCGAATTGGCTTCAAACTGGCCAAGTGATTCAGAATTTGTTGGGAATATAACCCTAAAGGCAAACAAGAACAGTATGATCATATAAACCTTGTTTGTTACCGAAGCCAGGATAAAAGATAGTCCAATTACTCCAATTAAGATGACAGAAGCTATCAGGAATTATTAAATGGATGTATAACTTATGGTCTGATTTCAAGGTAGATTTCAGTTGGATTTGCTTTTTTTAAAAAAAAAAAAAATATATATATATATATTATTGGATTCAAATCCAAATTTCCACACTGCAGATTTTTTTATTTGCTCTGAAGTTTAATCCTAACTATAAATTTCCAAGGTTTGTTCACTGATTTAGGAGACACTCACAAAAAGTAGACACTACTATTTTCTTTTGACAACTAATATCCTTGTAACATCTGATAACTACAGGTCTTATGCTACCAGAATATACAAAAAATAAAGTATCTCTTTTAGCTATTTAGTAGTATAAAAAATATTTATTATTCCTTAGGATTTAGAACAAGCATATTACCCCGCACCAAGTACTATTAAATTAACAATTCTCTAGGAAAACCAAAACACGAAGGGATTTTGTATTGGATTTATGTTGAAAAACTCTGAAATTTATTCATACATTGTGGGTTCACATTTTATGGGAATAAACACATTATTTGAACATTATTACCAAGCTTCATGAAAAATTGTGCTGGACATGTTTGTAAAGGTTAACGTATATTATTAAATTGCAGTGAAATCACTGGCTCGAGACACCAGCTACATTAACACAACTCAATCCAGGCATTTGCAATACATTTGTATAAAACTGGCTCACAAATTTGCTGCATTTTCATCTCTATCATGATAGCTTACTTTATGAGTTGGTTCCTCTTTTGAACATTTAGAGGCATTTTCATTTTGCCGTATTTTCTAGCTTACACTGCTTTCTATTAACCACCTGTAAGTGATCACTGGGGGATGACCTAAGATTTCACTCAAATTGAACTATTGCTTTGTTTGCTGTAGAGTTATTAAATTAAATCAGCTTCTAAGATAGAATGAACATTTGGTATAAAAATTGCTCTGAAAGGTTAATGAATCTCAGAAATTCTCCCAAGTGAAGGAAAGGAGGCTACACCTAGCCAATATAAAACTCATGCAGCAAGAACTGCTCCTCTAATGTAATTCTTCTGACTTCAGTGAGGTTACACTAGGAATAAATTTAATCTGAACGAATCAAACCCATCCTTTCTTCAGAAGAGGTTCAATATCCAGCAAAGAATCTCACCTGCCAATAGTTTATTGGGAAAATCCAGGTCAATGTATGGTCATAAAACAGTATGGCTTATTTCTCTTATGACGTATATTTATTATGATTTCCCAGGCTTTAGAAAAAAAAATAAAAATAATAATAATAAAATTGCTGCAATAAGAAAAAAAGCTCATAGTGAATGAAACTAATTCTGTATTTAAGAAAAAATAAATAAATGCATTATACTTTTTGATATCTTGCAAATGTTTGTTTGATTATGAATACCAGTATATTATTAACCAGAGGATGAGACCAGTTCTCACAGCAGAGAGAAAAAAAAAAAAAAAAAAAAAAAAATGGGGGGGTAGAAATGCATCTCTTGCACATTTACCATTCAATCTTTTAAAAAGGACAGAAAAATAACTTTGAGTTCTATTTTATCTTATTTTTTAGAGATTCCACAGTTGAGATGTTCAGAGGCAGTAAAACAGGCAATTTGTAGCAAAGCTGAAGGTTTTCATGTCATCTAAACCATCACTCTTAGAAAACATAATTTGTGTAACTTCAATGACCTTTCCCATAGCAAGTTGATCCTTGATATGGGAAAAGCATTTATCTCTTTTGGGAACAGCATCTAGAGGGATTAAGCTCCTATTTTAAATATCTCATTTGAAAGTCTAAAAAGTGAGTGCATCCTGGACAGTGCATCCTCAAAGTCATTAATTGCACAAAGTAAATTCTCATATTTTCATGAAGTTATATTAGATGTATATTAGAATGCAGAGTGCAAAGTGAATGTAACATAGCAGACACCTCAATAACTCACTAACCTTTGTGCTATCAGTGGTATTATCAGAGGCCCAACTACACCTGCTCTGCAGTACAGGTTATTCATTTTCTAAAACCTTCAAGAGCCTGAAACACTGCCTGTGTGTGGACCCAAACAAGTGCAAAGCCTTCAGCCTCTGGAGAGCCAAGCATCAGGACAGGAGATCATTACAGCAGAAAACCACTGCACCATTGCCTTGCTCATGTTCTCCTTACTGGGTCTGTGCCATGAAGACCTGATCCTGGGCTGCACCTCTGTTGCTTTTTGGTTTGGTTTTGCATTTGAGTGGTTTTTGTTAGTTGGTTTGTTTTGCTTTGTCTGCAATTTAATGAAAGAATAGTTGCAAAATTTCTTGTGTTATTTGAAAGACTGGGTAATAGCAACAGTGATATGGGGTTAGGGATACCCACAGCTGGCCAAGACATTGAGGGCATGAGGGGGAGAAGGGCTAGAAACAACAATAGATACAAGGCTACTATTTAAAATATAGTGATTTAGACCTTACCAGTATCTCTTAGATCAAGCTTTATATCCCTGTACCAGGACAGGGTTACACAATTTTCTTCAAAGTTCTTTCATTAGTACTTGGGGTCTGTGTAATTTTAACTAACCCAGTGTGAAGAGGATTTCTGTGGCTTTCTGGCAGAGTCTGGACCAGTTGGAGGATCACTTTCTGTGCTCTTTCTTTCTCTTGGTCTCAGATTCTTGTGTGGGGAGGAGTAACCAGAAGCTAGTGGAGGTCAGTTTCTTATGGAGAGGTTATGAATGTTATTTAGTCCCTGAAAGATAAAACAGAAGAACTTTCTGAATACTTAATAGCACAAAAATCCTTGTGGGAGCAGGCTCAGTAATACAGAGCTGAGGATAAAGAATATAAAATTAGTCTGGTTTGGAGTTACCCCTTTAAGCTGCAGTTTAAACTATCCAAATGGTCCTTCCTGCCCCCATCTCCTTACCAACCCCTATTGTCAGCTTAGAAATAGGATAAATTAGTTGGCAGCCTGTGTTTTTCTATCCTGAACAGAAATAACATTAAAAAAAATAATAAAAAATAAAAATAAAATTATGAGTAAATATTTCTCATCATGTCACTTGCATTCTGTCTTTTGCAGAGTATATTATAGTGGAAGAGGGAATATTACACCACCAGAGGCAGAAACTCTGTACATGCTTCACTGCAGATTACAGAGCCTGAAAACAAAAAAACAGTCAATAAACATTTTCCTTTTTGCTCAGACAACATTGCTGTAATAGCAATGACTGCTGAGAAATTTTCCAACTAAACCTTCATACATGCAAACATTTTGAAAGCTTCTTGAAAATTACAGTTAACTTGAAGGACACATTATTTCTGCAAGTGTTTTTTTGCTTGAATAACTCAACTACAGCTTCTTGAACAGGCTTCTTTAATTTCTACTAGCACATACTTAATTATCAATGAGTAATATACATTATACAGGCACAAACAGCAACAACAACAAAAACAGAAACGACACGGCCCTCCTACCCAAATCACATAACCTAAAGAGAAATAGCACTACTTCCTCCTCACCAGAACTCAGTTATATGATGTGTGTACAAGAGTGAGACAAAACAACAGTTACTTCATATAGCTTTGAACGTCACAGATATGAGCAAGCTGATTCCAGCTGAGCTAGAAACCATATTCCTGTTTCTGCATTTCCACTAGCCTGGGCAATACAAGTATTACTACTTTGAGATGGAATCTTTAATTTTTAATTTTTTAAATCTATATTTTTCAGTTATAGTAAAAGCATTAATTTATTTTCTCTAACTGGCATTCCTTCTGATCATTTTTATTTATTTATTTTTATTTTTATAATGAAAGCAAAAACCCAATGGGTAAATCTTCTCTAGTGAGGTTAAGGCCTTTCTTTTTTTTCATCTCATTAAAATTTTGTAAAATAATTATCACTCTTTTCCTACTTCTGTTTTAGAAATTAAGACTACATTCCTGCTTGCAGTGGTGGAGATAAAAGTGTGTTTAAAACCAGGGGAAAACAGGAGGGACAAAGGAAGATAGGTTTTTTTTTTTTTTTTTTTTTTTTTTTTGCAGCTGATGCCACTGTCCTCTACTAGGAGTTGTCCAGGCCTCTTCACCTCAGTCTGGATTCTTGGAGGATTCCAAGAATACCTAAATAGAGAACTGTGCTGCTTTTTTTTCACCTCACTAGGAAGGTCACCTGAGAAAGTCTGTAGTTTCCCATTAAGACCAATCCTGCTTTTTCATTGTCATGTTCAGTTAGGAAGGCACAGAAAATACAGGTCACGAAAAGAAGAAAAAAAAAAAAAAAAAGTTAACACTTGAATACTAAAGCTAAAAATATGTTTTTGTTTTTGTTTTTGTTTGTCTTTCACTATTACTTCCCTCCCATCCCCCTTCCAACCATCCCCATTTATTCAGCTGCATGTGTTTTGCTTTTAATTTGAGCATTCATTGGAGTTCAGGTTTCACTTAGTAACTAAATAGATAGCCACTTTGTACCAGCTCTTCGCTCCTGCAGAAAAGACCCTACAAGAAGAATGGTGAAATTTTCACACTGTGCCATTTAAAAAAATTCTTCTATATCATCTTTTAAATGTCTGTCTAGGGTTAGTCATTGTAAAAGCTTCTATTACTAATCAATGCAGAGAGCATGTGCTGGTCATTCATTTTGTCACCACTTAAAAAGGAGGAAAAGATGAACTATAGACATCTTCATAACAAAGTACACCAAACTGCAAATCAGAGAAAATTTATTCATGTTGTCTTCTGTATGTGACAGATTTAACTTCAGCCCAGGTTCTCTCTCATGCTCCACCTGAATTGTAAAGCAGATATCTCGAATCTAAAAATTCTTTGACAGAGATAAAAGAGAAATTCTATTCATACCATGTGTGGACCAGAATATCAAAACATTTTCAGATGTGCAGGATAACCAAGGGAAGTAACTTCCCACCCTTTTTTATACAGGTCTCCAGCTACCAGACCCCAGATTCAGCAAAGGAGAAATGAGTCAATTCAACCTGTGAAAACCTGCGTGTTCAGAGAGAATGAAGAATATTTCCTCTGTATCACAAAGTAAGAAGAGTCTCAACTCTATTTTTTGCAGCTAAAGTGTCATCAAACAGAGAGGGAAAAGAGTGTTTATTATTTTATTTTATTTTATTTTATTTTATTTTATTTTATTTTATTTTATTTTATTTTATTTTATTTTATTTTATTTTTTTTGTTGTTGTTATTGTTTTCTTTTCTGAAAAGAAAATCTGTTGTTTTCTGAAATGAAAATCTGTCGTTTCTATCTTTGTTAAGGTATTTGTATATAATGTATGTCCTTCCTGACTATTTTAGCATCTTGCTAACATTTACAAATAGAAATAATAATTAACAACAACAACTCTACCTTACTCATCCTGTAAATGAATTGCTTTTCAAGATCACACAAAATGGATCTTTCTTGTGTTTTTTTTTTTGTTTGTTTGTTTGTTTTTGTTTTTGTTTTTTTTTTGTTTGTTTGTTTGTTTGTTTTCACACTAAAACCCAGGCAAGCAACCTACAACCCCTAAGTACATCCCTCTTGTGTCTCTACCTCTTTTCTTTGGAAATTCATTGCCAGCCATCCCATCTCACAAATATATGCAAGCTGGCCCAGACTACCTACCTCTTATCCTGCCCTTTCATCCATGTTTCAGAATTGGCTGAATATTTCTAGGTTAGAGTGAAACAGGTAAGGATTGAAAGATAGAGTGAAACAGGTAAGGATCCAATTTCTATTGTCTGTCTGTATACTTTCAAAGTCTGAAAGAAACAAATATTTTATTTCCACTGCCTTCTGAAAGATTTCTAATATTGTGTGCAGGCTTCCATTTTATAAGTTGTCATTTTATAAGTTGTACATGATTTGCTACATTTCTGGGAAAGTGTACAAGCTGTCATAAAAACAGTATCCCAGAGAAAAAACAATAGTTAAATGATCTAGTAATAAAAGAGACTGACTTGGAACAGATCAGTATTGTCAATCTATCTTCAGGTGGTTCTTTCTTACAGGAAATGTGGTTGCTGAGTTAACTGGCAAACTGCTGAGATTTTGGTAGGGTAATCGAGGCCAAAAATTATCTATGCTGGTTAAGATCTTCACTGCCAATGAAAATAGGATTATACTTTGGATCCACAATCTGAACTAAAAATACCAAACTAGTTGCCAGTGTGTTTGGATCAGGCAAACATTCCCTCTTGGCCCTTTCTTTTTTACCTCATCTTAGAAAATCAATTTTGGTTTCAGTTTTGTGCTAGACAACTTCTTGGCTGCTGTTCACCACAGTTTGCTGTTTCCTTAAAAAGGATAACATCCCCTGAGATACACAGAAATTAGTGGCACCCTCTTTCCTGAATATAAGCCTTGCAATATGCAAGAGTTTTTAACAATGACATATTCATTCAAGGAACATATTGAAAAATAAATATGTAGTAGGAATTAGGCATGACCCTAGATATGCTTATACATACCTTTCTTTATTCAAGTGTTCTTCTGGAGAAGTATATTAATGTAAAAAGGTTATTCATGTGCATGAGTGTCTGTAGCTGAGACAGCTACAGAGAGTGTAAAGATGTGCAGGTCTAGTAACAGGAATGGAGCTTCACTTCTCAGTATTTCACTTTACTGTCAGTGGGTATGCAATTCCAGAGGACAAATTGTGCCATTAAATATCATCCTAGAATATATTACTATCCAATCTTGAATGGAATATATGAAAGTATTAAATTATTGTTTACTGTTATTGAAACAGCCAATTTGCGAATATCCAAAGTAAAATGAATCTTGAAAGACTCCTAGGATTTTATATTTCTAAGTAGATTCAGGTGATTCACACACAATTTCAACTGAAAATCCCTCTCTTTCTAAGGCCTTTCAATTTTTATATATTTGTTCTAAACACATTTGTACAAAGCAGAATGACAGACTAAGGGATACTTTGAAAGATAACAATGATTTTCCTTTGGCCAGCATTTTGAAATAAACTGTAAATAAAATTATCTATCTTGGAATTATCTTACGTCAGTCCACATACCTGCAGTTCAACAGCCCAATATGATTAAATAGTTTGTACTGTTGGACAATTGACTGACCTGAATATCTTCAACTGGCAATGACCATTCCTTTTCTTTTTATTTTCTTCTGTTTCTTTGTGATTCTTTGTGAGTTATATTTATTGTATCTAACAAGATTCTTTTTTTTTTTTTTTTTTAATCATATATTTACTCTTAATTTCACTTACTGCATGTTACACTGGCTTCTCTGTGTTTTAGTTTCTTTTCCCTTTAATCTCCAAGAGTTTGGTCAGGCCTTCTTACAGAAATGCAATGGAGTATTCAAAGTGATGCTATAAAATAACAACATTCCAACTGTTTTCAATATGTAATGATAGCAAAACAAAAGCCTGTAAAAACTTTGAGATATTATAACATTTTTTCAATATGTGATGAGCCCACAATCATTTTTATTGCCAACATATTTTTTTCTGTTAACAATCAAAAAGCCAAGAAGAACCCTATGGAGTTGATGGCCTACAATTCCATACGTAAGTTCAAGCCTGCATGCTACATCCAAGAGAAACACTGATTCGTGCTTGGCAAATACAGCACACTCTCATTTATTTGTAAGCAGGTAATGTGCTCTGTTGATCATCCATGCTAGCAGTACAAAGCCTCGTGTCCAGCAGGGTGTTTAGTAATACATGAAGCATATCATGAATACAGCTGTACTGCTGCTGGGGCTGGAACAGACCCAAGACTACACCTACTTTCCCACTGAGCTTTGAGTAATAGGCTCTGCTGGAATCAAGTTTTAGCTGTGCACAAGTTTAAGTCTACAATCAAGAGTGTTGTAGAATAGCCTGAGTCTTGCAAGCCCAGCATTGAAACAGGATTTGTAATATTGGCTGGCTCCTTGCCTTGGTATTTCTATATCATACTGTACAGACCCTGATATACTTGTTTTATTCATTCTTTTCCATTATGCAGCACAGCTGAGCCTTCTCTTACCCTGGACTATCAAGATGTAAGAAGCAGTATGAACACTGCATAGAGTTTGTATGATCACATTCCAAGCTTAACACAGGACTGATAAGGCACAGTTTTCCTTGGTATTTGGCAGAGCAGCCAAGGACCTAATCCAAAGTCTGCTAAATCAGTGGTATCTTCTTGTTGACTTCAAAAGAAGGCCTGAGAAATGCTTAAGTGCCAGAGAAATGCTTCTCTAGCTTATGCATGAGAGGTGTGTGCTCTAACAGAGTCAAAACAATGTTTTAAGAAATGAATTGCCCTGTAATTCCACAGTAAGTAGATACTATTTAATGACTGCAGAGCTCATTTTGGAAATCAACCCCTTCTAGATTAATTGGAGTGCTGTCTAAAAAGCAGTCTCATCAGTTTTGTACATCAATTTTATTGGTAATTGAGTGTTTATCAATAGGAACAACTATTTCTATCAATTATTTAGTACACATACCTTACAAATGAAACAGATTAATAACAGCTAATTACAATGTAATTTACAATTAAATTAAAATTCCATGTAAAGTGTTAGCCCCCAGGAGATCACCTCTAGGTTAATATCTGCATTGAAAACATAAATACTTTATTTTGTCTATCGGAATAACCATCAATTTATCTCTCCTGAGAGAGAAACTGAAGTCTCCTGCTTACAAGGAGAGTAAGAGAAGTCAACAACACACTGAGGTCAACAAGAGGTGTAATTCGTGTTTGTGTGTCTTATCTTTAATTTACAGTCACTAAACAATATTTATATAGTTTAAACTATATAAATTTATAAACTATATTAATTTACACTGCACTAAACTATAAATGATATCCTGGTATTTATTGCCCTTTTCTGCAGATTTTATAGGCTCTCCCCCAGGAATATGCAATGATTCAGCAGGTATTTCAGAGGTGCAGAGTTAGGCAACAGAAATTGGTTAATTCAATCAGCTTTCCACTGATACATTTCTGGGGACTGAGTTATCCTGAATTGTGAAGCCTGAATGATGCAGTCCTGCAGTGTCCCTTGAGGCATTCAGGACACAGACAAACCACTGGGTTCATAAGACATCAGCTTTGGACTTGTTAAATGCACTGTAACATCAATGATCTCCTTGCTGGTGTTACCTTAAACACCTTCCCTGGATCTTACCAAGGCTGGCCTCAGCACAGAAGCCTCTTGATTCAAAGGAATGGAGGAAGGACAGCAGCTCTGCTAGTTTGGATCAAGCACCAGAGAAGCTCTGCTAGACCTGAAACTTGTCAAGGACAATTTCCCTTCTTTTCCCTTGACATAGTGCATGCTGGTTAGCACCCCTGCAACTGAAACATATGAATGTTCACAGAAAAATAGTGTGATCTCTCCAAAATTCACCACTCCAGACTGGCTCCAGGTAGAACTGAAAGCAGCATGTGGGACACTGCACTTTAGCTATTGTACCTATCTGAACCATGCTTGCTATACATTTGTAGAACAGTACACATAAACCAACCAGTGCTACATAAACCAACCACAAGGCACGTACAAGTTGATCTTACAACTCTACCATAAAAATTGTTGATGTCCAGTAAGAACACTACAAGAAGTGCATGACTTTAGAAGTGCATAGCATAAGAAGCAGGGAAAAAATAAAATTGAATGCTCTCCAAGAGGTGTTATTTGAGTAGTCTCAACATTTAAAGTGAAGCGCAGAGAAAATAGAGAACTCACACTCCTCTACAATTGCGTAGTTAAATCTGTAGACTATATCTTTTCTCAGGATGCTAACTGAGCTACCTTTGTTCCATTCCAGGTCTTAAACCATTCATTGGTTTTTGTGTAAAGTCATGTGCTTCATGACTAGCAGTCCCCAAACCCCAGATTTTTTTATTATTATTTTTTTAAAATTAGATTAAAGTCAGTTTAGAAAATTAATATCCTGCGATATAATTATGAGGAGAAGCTGGACAGTCACAGACAAGCGACTTTTCACCCCTTTGACTACCTCAGTCCCCAAGATTCCTACTTGCCAGACATCCCATGTGTCTAAAGATCTGATCTCCTGCAACAGCAAAGCAGGGATTAAGGGCTTTATCTCAGCCAGTCTCCATGACATCCTATATATTTTGAAGAAAACCTTTTGTCATATCATCTGGAAAGGGAGAGCCACAAAGGTACTGTGAGAATCATGTGAGGTGCTCTGCCATTGGGATACCTTTTTGATTGATGCAAATCCCTTTTGGCCTTGTAATTGAAATTAGATTAATTTGCTTTCATACTTTCATTGTTTTACATGGTTAAGGCATGCTTACCCCTGTTGTACCACAAGCTGACAAGCTTTGCCAAATAATACTAGTCCCAAAAAATATTTAGTGTGCATAAACAGCTCCCAAACTGGTCTGTACAGAAGCACGTTATGTTATGCTTTAAATAATCCCTGAAATATCATTTGAATGTAGGATATCCTGAGCCAGTCTATTACCCTAGTTTTAAGGATTTCCACTCTAAAGAATTAAATGCTTTAGAATTTTCCAATTATATTGAGATCACCTTTAGCAAAAGCTATGTTAAGATGAAAGAAAAATGAAGAATATATTTGCCAAATACAAATAACACAATTGCAGAAGCTTTAGAAACAGATGAGTGGAAGTGAAAACAGAAGCACACACATATCTACTGCTTAGATAAGCTCCAAAGGTTCCTCTTACCCTGCAGGATGCAGCTGACAAGCTGATTAGATGCTTCATGGCCTTGTCAGTCTTGTTCTATGCAAATCCTATGTCCTTAACTTGCCTCCCAGAAGGCTGGATTTGACAACTCCTGTTCCTTTTTAAGCTCCCAACTTTTTTGAGGGGATAAGGTGAAATGTGGCTCCAGCTCCATCTTCTCTCTTTTATCATTCCAGGATTTTCTATTGATAGCTTCCAATAAGATGTAGTTTCAAAATTCCTTCCCCAGAACTATTGGTTTCCTCATTCTGCTTTTGAAATATGTATGTTCTTTGGGCATGCCCAAACAAGGTCATTGCTTTCCCCAAAGTGAAATGGAATGTGTTCATGACCAAGCCCTGCAAAGAGCTCCATTATTATTCAAATGCTGGAGTGGAGCCTTTTACCAAAACCTTATATTTTCATACAAATATATAACTTGGTAATTATATCCTAACAGTTATATCACCAGAATTAAGTCAGGAAAATCATTCCTCAGATTCATTTGAAGGTAGCTAAAAAGGTAATTGTTTCAGAATATTGATGGGAATAATTAAATCCTAATTTTATTATTGAGGAGTTCAAAGACATGTTTCTTTTCTTTGTATTACAACAAGGAAAGCCTGCATTTTCCCTCCTATCCCTTCTCTTCAGTAACCTCTGTCTATGATTATAAATTGTCAAGAAATAACTATTTATTGAGATCAATTTGATTATTTGTCTTCTAACTCTAAGAATTCCCATAAAAAATCTTCAAAAATATTTTGTCAGTTTACCCAATATTCCTAAATCCCTTATATGGGACACTCAGAGGATACCTCAGTCTAGGAACAAAATTGTTCACCTAACTGTGAGGTCAAAGGATTATGTGCTTTATAGATAGCTAAAAAGAAATGGCAACTAATATAGTTGTATCATCTGTTTATGGGCTTGCAGTTACACATAAGTGATAAAGAAAAAATTAACATCAGCACAACCCACACAGCTGGATGAAGAAAACACAGCTACAGCCGACACTGGATCCAGCAGAGCTGTTGAAAGATAAGGTCAAGTTCATAATGAAGTCACCAGATTAATATCTCATTTAAATTTTGGATAAGATAAGATAAGATTTTTGGATAAGATATTTGGGTGAGGTCATAGGATGAAATGTAACACAAACTTTTAAAAAATATTGGGTTTTGAGTAACATAATGGAGGTAATGCTGACATTTAAAATTGATTAATATGCAGTGGAATTAACAGCAACAGAATGTGATGAGGATTGACTGGCTATAGCACCTGCTTGCTATGTGTGGAAGAAATACAAATGAAGTATGACTGATCAGCCTTCTGAATGAATAATGATGATTTTTCAGTGCTCTGCTTGTGTATTTTATGAATTTGTTTCTGTCAATTATTATTAGATAGATAAAGAAGCATATAGTTTAATATAATATAATATAATAATAAAAATAAATAAATAAAATAATAAACACTAATAGCATTTTTATCGAGTCTTGGATGTTTGAAAGTGAAAGTTGAATCTGAATACTTTTACTTTTAAAAACAATAACTACCCTCCAAGTTATTGTTTTTCACATGTAAAATATTAAGTGAACATCAGTAGTTGCTTGTTCAGCACAAAGAGAGTCTTGAAATCCTGCAAAAATCTTATACTTTCTGTCCCTTCTCAATGCAGAAATACGCCTAGAAGATAAGCAAAAACATTTGCTTGTAACTGAAAAGATTTTGTCAGTAGTGAAAACACCCCAATTAATAATTATAGCAAAGTTTTGAAAGTCACACAGTAAAAAACAAAAACAAACAAACAAACAAAAAACATACAAGATGCCATGGAGTATTGTAGGGGTACCAAATCCACTTAAATAATAAATGAAAATGTAATTAGACCTAAAGATTTCTAAAACACAGTTAATTTCACACAAGGTCTGTTCACACAAATAGGCCTGTGTGGGGCTGGCCTTTTTGACACCATCTTTCAAGCAATTACAGTTCTGTGTACCTCAAATTCCTTGATTTTAGAGAAAGGCTGTAGGTAGCTGAGCAGACTCAGAGCCCTTCAGTGCTACCTACTGGAAATGCTTGACTGACTGCAAGAATTGACCATGGATGTTGAGGAGTAAAAATATGCTTTCCCCTTCTGCCAAAAAGTCATTAGGTTTTCCCTTGTTTTTTGTGGGGCAAGGACTAAGCTCATTTTTGGAAATAATTGTTGATAAAGCATTTAGGAAATGTACAGCATAATGAAGTTACCACTATTCTGATGATCACTGTTCTTGCTTGCAGTAGTAGTGCACAAATATTTCCATATTACAACACTCTTCACAGGCATCTCTGATATTCACACACTTTGTGATTCAGGCAGCTAACAGACATCCATGTCAGCAGGTGGGGAAAGATTTGGAAATGAGATTAAAAAAAAAAAAAAAGTCCTGAAATTCAGTAAGAAAATTCTATGTCTCAAGCTTACAACATCTGTCAGCTACTAAACAACGCCATCTTCTCTGTACTACTTCCCCAGTACTTTCTGCCCTCACTCAGTAGTAGTGTTGGTAGAAAGGGCACCAGGAGCACTTAATAGGGATATAAGTCCTATTTACCTAGGGGGCCTTTCCTAGAGACAACCTTTGCCATCTGAGTATTTGAAATTTTCTTAATTGCTACGTTGAAAGTCAGGTAATTGTACAAATAAAAAGGAATGCAAGATTTACAAATGTGGAGTGAGAATGAGGAGGAGATATCCTGGATCCTCAACCTAGTGATAGATTAATACTCAGAATGGGACAAAAGAGGGGTCCTGGGTTCTGATTTCAAAGCTGGGATTCCATCCAGTGACTCTTCCACACGTGGCATAACTGATTTCCAAAACTATACTGGAGCTTAATGTTTCCCCTGTAGTGTGTTAGAGTCATCAGGTTTAGGTCTAAATCTGCCTTCCTCCCATTAGGCATAAGATTTACAGCCTTCTACAAGGAGAGAGTCCAGGTTTCTACTTTGTACTCACTAAACATTTTCTTTACCCAATCCTTGTTTCACTATAGGCCATGATGCAGAATAGAGGGATGTAGAATGTAGTTCTGCTACTGAGATGTTTTTTTTTCGGAATAATTCAGGCTTGTAGCAGTATTTATGAGTCTTCCTATTCCAATTGACTTTGACAGGGCAATAGCAGAACTGTTTGCTTGAATGTACGCACACACACACACTTTGATTAAAAAAAAAAAAAAAAAAGTTTGGTGATCAACAATTGCAAACTGCCTGGTGCTTTCTAACTTCCTTTTCACTTTGTACTGTAGTGACTGGTAGTGGCAGGACTTATAAAACATGTTGGCCATGAACTGAGGTCATGAGTTCACCCATTTCCCAATCAGTATTTTCCATTCAATACTTTTGTTAAATATGCTGGCCTTTTGTGCCTCTTTTGCATGCCTCAAGGCTAGTGTATATATGGAAATCAGTGTTCAGGAAACAAGATGTGTATCTAGAGTTTACACTAAACTCCATAACAGGCTGATGAATGAGAAAATAGTTCCATCTCCTACCTGCAAAGCAGTTAGATCAAATTTGCAGTGGGGCAGCAACCTTACACAGAGATGCACTCCTCAGATCTGCTAGAAATAGCCACACAGGGAGGTGAAGTACCATAATACTCCACCATACAAGAACCCAAAGCTTACTACACACTTGCTCTGTTGATCAATTCTTATTTGATGTTTAGGGTCAAGACACAAAGGTGCACTGAATTTGTGCCAGGTAGGGCGAGTGTAATAACTTGCCATATCCAATGTAATAACTAGGCAAAAAGCAGCCAAATGTTTATAGTAAAATGAGTAATTTACTTCTTTGTGTTCAAAAAGTCAATGCAATTTTACTCTGTTCTTTACCGACAGTATTCTGGACCCAAACCTTTCATTATATTAAATAGCATGGAGCACTGTTTTGACTGAATGAATTTTCTGAGTATGTGAATTGAACTGAATCATTTTTTATAATTTCGAGGCCATTCACAGTTTAAGATTCCAAGGGAGCACTACAGCAACACATTCAGACTGAATTGCTTTGAAATTGGCTAAGGGCTACTTCATTTTCTTCAGCTACATTTTGAAAAGCATGTTTTCATGGGATAAATTTAATTTTAGGTTCAACTGCTGAATTGATTAAATGTCTTATTGTGTCTTACCATAACTTTATTTTAATTCCAAAACTCCTTTTCCCAAATAGTAAAAGCTAGAACAACCATGTTTTTTGTTTGTTTGTTTGTTTGTTTTACAATTAAAAACACCTACTTTACCTTCAGAACCTTCTTGTCAGATAATTTACTTTTTTTTTTTTTTTCACTGACTTTTTGGTTTCAATAACTTTGCACAGTATTTTTGCCCTCTTTGCCTTTCTTTTTTTTTTTTTTTTGACAGAACATGGTCTTACCATGATGGCCAAGAAGAATTCTTGATATGATTTGATTATTTTTTTATTTTTCTTTTCATTAAATTATAATGACATATAATATCAATTGACAGGAATGTGACATCAGGATTTACTGACATATTAAGAAGAGGACAAGTGTAAAGAAGGGAAGGAAGACTCTTAAACATCAATTTGTTTAGGACTATGGGAAAGATCTAGACAGGGAGGAAAGCTCATAGGGGTAATTTGGAAAATGCAAATATAAAAGGTTAATTTGGTACATATGTAAAAAAAAAAAAAAAAAAAAAAAAAAAAAAAAATGTGTCTAGAAGGAAAGAAAAAAAAGTGTTTTGTTTGATTACTTGTTGTTTTTTTTTAAGAATATAAAGTGAATTTTGTGATTCTAAATGTAAGGCACCATCAGCTATTCTCTTCCCCTTCATTTTATAGTTCTTCCCATAAAGTGAGTTTTTTAGACTATCTCCTAAAATCAGTCCTCTTAAGAATAATCTCTCTCACCATTTTCCATGGAAGATGTTCTCCAGAAACTCACCATGCAGCACTTCATTTCTGACAGGAGACAGGAGGCACTAGCAATACTTGTCACTGAATCTGTGTTGAGTATGGAACTTTTGTGAGCACAGAGCTGGACAAACTGCATTCCCCAGTCACTGTTATTTGCATGTGCAATTGGAGGTTAAAAATGTTTAGCTAGGACATTGCTGAATATGGTTTACCTGCATCTATGCACACAAAGGCACTTCACTGAGCAACAAATAATCTGGAATGCTGCTGTCACAGTTATCAATACTGTTTGCCATAACGTGAGAATGGAGTAATGCATAAACTCCTTTTATTTTATATACTTTCCCTTATGGTAGACATTTAGGGATTCCCTTCTTCCTGTAACTTGAAGAAGAGTTTGCTTTTGAACCATCATGCTTAACACCAGTTGACTTCTGTAACTGTCCAACCTTCTTTAATTTTCTGCTGTTTACCTTAAAAGCAATATGTGGCAATAAATTTAACAGCACATTTATGTAGTCTTGAAAACATATATATTTTTGTCTGTCTCAAATATTTTAAGTTGCAATTCAATTTTGTCCCTTAACTGCTCTGTTATGAGAAGCTGTAAATATCATTTCCAGTTCATGATGTTATTTTTTTGGTGTTATCTTGCTACACTTGCCCTTTGGTAACTTCTTGTCCATACTGAGAAACACTAATGAGGATAGCCACAGCTCCATTTTGTGGCATAGAGTGTGCCACAACATATGATGGTACAACACCATTTTCGTGTTTGATTTGTTTCCTTTTTCTTCACTAGCTGTTCCTACTTTTCTGTCAACCTCTTTGATTGCCACTGAACATGGAGCTGGCCTTTACACAGAGTTGTCTACAGTGACTTCTAACTCCTTCTTACTGGAAAAAGCCAGTCATTAAGTATGCAAAATTGTGGTGTTTTCTTCCCATGCACCTAACTCCAACTGCATCAATACTGATTTTCATCTCCTGATTTATTTTGCAGGCACCTAGTAATTAATTTTTTATCCAATTTTTGGTAGGATTTAGTTTAGTCCATTCTAAGACTTCCTTTGAGGAACACTTTTGCAGAAAGCTCATAGACAGTTAAAAACAGTTTTAGAGGGATGAATTTGGCTGCCATTGACTTGGATCTAAGAGTAAACGTGGAACATTTCCGATGTTCCAGAATACAAATTGGGAAAGCAAAAACAATAACTTCCGATTTTAAATGTTTCAGATCACAGCACTTCATCCCAAGGCTAATAAAGTCCTTTCTGGGCAGCATTGCAAGCAAGTTCCACACAATCTTTTTCAACAAAGATTTTCACCTGGAAATTTCTAGGCATTTCTTGTATGCAATACTCAGCTGCAGAAACTTCCACTGAGCGATGGTATTTCCTCTGAAGTCTCATGCCATCAGTCATTATCCATATAGTTTTGATTAAAATAGATTTACTGCACAGTGTCACACAATTTCACAGGGCATTATCTGAAAATTTACTCAGATAAAAAATTGTCAATGCTTATTTTTAATATTCTTATCCTTCATCATAGAGACAATGACCTGCAGCTCCCATGTCACCATGCAAAGTAGAGGAATGGCCACAGCTTCATTTCTGCAGAGCCTCTGATCACATTGGCTATATCCACCCTACTTACTCAGGATAGCTGCATTTTAGTGTGTTCATTTAATTTCCAGATGTTTGTATGCAAATTCCATTCATGGGAGCATTCTCTGTCAAGTACGTACAAGAGTCAAGAAAAAGCATATCAAAGCTTATATAAATAAAACCTATAAATCTTACAATTTTATTCTGCCACAGCCGTTCAGTGAAGTACAGCAGTATTACCACTACATTTTGCAGATGTTCACTATGCCTGTATTTGACTACCTCCAACTGGACAATATGTTATCTCTGTATATGTGTTTCTGTGGATTGCATTGTTTTCAAGTCCATAAAGTTTGAAAATGTCACAATTACCCTAGTACCAGCATGCTGTTTGCACAGTACAATGTTGCACATGGACTATCACATCAGTAAACAAAACGATCTCAGCCCATCACACAGACAGGGGAAAATGTTGCGCTTCTTTCTGACGCATCACTTTGGATCAGAGCAGGTTTCAGAAAATAGCACAACTGTGGGAGAAGTAAATACCTCCGAAGGTCTCTATCTCAACAGCCATGCTGTTGTACATATTAAGGCTAACCTTGATATGACTCTTCTTTCACTCCCGCTGCAAGTGATATACAGTGAGACTGAGTGGAGATAAGGGACAGTGAGGAGGCAGAACATTATTTCAATTTCATTTTAAAATAAAGATAAATATGATTTCCTACCAGTCTTTTGTGAACACACTGCAGAATGGTACCTTCAGATCCATAGGTTTATAAAAGGACAGAAAATTTCAGGCCCAGTCTCTGAAAGATGTCAGTGAATGATTTTCCATGTGGGAGCTGTTTCATGAGTCAGTGGAGCCACTTTAGTTCACACACACCCTAACATTTCATTTAAGACTGAGTCTTCTGTGGTTTCCAAAGAGTCTGTGCTTTGGTGGCTTGAATGTATTACTACTTGTTTTAAATCAGGATTTATCCCTTTTGTTTTCATTAGCCTGCTATCACAGAGATCCACACACCCTGCAGAATCCTAAATAGAGAAATGTCATTAATTACATATTTACTGGGACATAAATACTGACATATAACTTCACAGCACACAGGACCATGTTCAAGAGAGAGTCAAGCAGGGCAGACAATTTTAAATGTTCCGGATCTGGCAAGGAAAGCATTATTGCTTTCCATATTAACATTTAATGCTTTGAGCGACTCCAGAGCAACCTCGGAGAGAGCCCAGCATGTCAGCTGGTTGTGCCTCAGCACTGACTCTGGAATATAGAACCAGGGGAGACTGCTGTCTGATCAAACCCCTCCTGATGCCACCCTGGCTTTGGTGAAATTTAAGCTGCCTCTTCCCTTCTCTGTCTTTGTGAGGAGCATGGCAAGGTGTGACACCCTGCCTCTTAATGATGGACGACCCCACTGACTCAGCCCTGGGGACCTGGCAGAAAGAGGCTGGCTGCTACGTGCAGGTCATGCTTCATGCCAGTTGGCCAGCAGGGACCCCTGAGCCATATCACCAATAAAGGCAGCCACCTTTCGTTCCCTCCTGTCCCTCAGCTTTTAATACTATGGTGCAGTGAAAATGCCTTTTAGTAATTCTTTGACCATGTTCCTTAATGTGGCTTTTCTGAGCCATTTGGGCTAGAGCAGGGGAGGTAGCGTGAGAGGGAAGGAGATGTGGTGGAAAAGGAGGAGCATCATGCCTCAACTGATGTTATCACCACAGGGTACTGCAATGAAAGGAAAGTGAAACAAATCTTTGGAAAAAACTATAACATCTCTGACAGCACTGAAAATCTTTTTTATCACAATGCACTTTGTATGACTCTGTCTCAGGGCACTTTTTCTCCATTTTCATAGCAGGCATGTTTTGTCCCAAAAAATGGCACAAAGAGCCTTTTCCCCCATATGTACAATGCACATAAACCTTAAGCTCATTTATTGTATCTCAGTGCCTGAACATGTGAGCTGCACCATATGCAGTCACAGAAGACCTCATCTCTGGTGTGAAGAATTTCTGTGATCATGACAGAGAAGGCATCTTGAAATGAAGAAGCACTTGAGGTGGGAGACTTAAGGGCAATGCAGTGGAGGAAAGATACAGACTATATCTTCAGTGCATGGTTCTACCCCTTGAAGGTTAGTGAAGAGAGTGTTGGAGACTCTTATTAATGTAATAAAAAACAATGTATTTGCTGCAGGCATCATGGAAGACATAAGTCCTTGTATCAAAAAAAAAAATAAAAAATAGAGAGAGAGTTGGTAGAGTTGGTATAACAGCCTGAAGCACAAATTCATTAAAAAACAGGAGCTGAAACAGGTGGCCACATTTACTTTAACCATCTGATGGTGAGGTCATATTCCCTCCTCCTGTCTTTCTAACACTGATACTCCATTAAAGAAAGGAGACCCCTGCAAGAAAGGAGCTTGACCAAAGCTCCTCTCCTTCTCCCAAAACTGTTCTGCAACAGCTGTTATTCAACTAGAATAACTTCTAAGAACATCGAGAAAAAAAAAAAAAAGAAAAAAAAAGATAATAAAAAAAAATAAAATCTCAAGATGAAGTCATTTCTTGGAATCACATGGACAGAAGACTTGAATTTTCCATCTGCTTGACAATCACAGTGCTCCAAAAATGGTAGAAAAATAATAACGTAGTTCAGCTTATTTGTGTTTTTTGTTTGTTTGTTTTGTTTGTTTTGTTCATTTGTTTTCTTTCCTTTCTTTCTGAGGGAGTGGGTATGGGATCCAACCTACCCGTATAGCTTCTGTATGTAAGTAGATGCCACCAAAATAAGAGGGCTCAGGATAATGACCTCACACTTGAACTATGTTTAACTGACGAGACTTGCAGAGGATGAAGTACAAATTATACAGCTCTGACTCTTGTTGAGAACAGGACATAAGCTATTGCCTCTGAGCATTAGCTGGAGTTATTTTGGTGGAATTGGATGTTTCTAATGTACAAATACATGTACCTTCAGATCACCTGGTTTAAATTCTTCACTGTAGTGAGAAATGAATCAGTACTGTATTAACAAAAAGAGTGTATTCATCAATAAATAAGAAGTGTTGGGAAAATTTCTAATGGAACAGAAAAAAAAAAATGTTATATGGAGCATTTCATTTTTGTAAAGTCTCATGAAATCACAGGCAGGTGAGTCACCTTGGTTCCTTTCTCAAGGTGGAAAAATGCTTCATAACATAAGATCAATAAGCTGACACTGAAATAAACTGCATAAGTTATCTGATTTCCTTTTAATAATAATAATAATAATAACTATAATAATTCTTACTCAGAACAAAAACTGATTTTAGAACCTCATCATTTGTCTAGAATTGGTACTACTCAACCTTAGGCAAGCACTACAAATTAAAATTAAACGCTAACAAACTTCCTTACCAAAGTTATTGTTTCATGTTGCTTCTGACAAATGTCTTTTCCACTAAAGGGAAAGCAATATAAATCCAACAAGCTCTGAGAGTTTCCTATTGCATCAGTACCTATTTTTATTACCACCTCTTCATGAAACTTAGCAGTATACCTTGTTTCTACTTACCTGAAACATTAGCTACATTTTCATAAAATCATAGAATCATTAAGGACTGAAAAGACCTCCAAGGTCATCCAGTACAACCTACCACCAATACTACCCACTAAACCGTGTCCCTAAGTACAACATCCAATCTTTCTTTAAACACCCCCAGGAATGGTGACTCCACAACCTCCCTGGGAAACCCATTCCAAAGCCTAACCACTCTTTCTGAAGGTAAGAAAGAGGCATTGAATGGAATAAAACCACTGTAAAATTTTGAGGTAAAGAAGGGAATAAAACCACCATAAAATGCATAGGCTTGTGTTTTGCTTTTCTTCCATCCACACAGTCAGTTGCTACCCTGCGAACTCATGCACAAGGGCTCATAACAGATTAGAAAAAGCTTTTGAACCTAAACTGAGCTTCATGCAGTTGGCACCGCCTATACATGACCTGTTCAGATCACCTGAATAGGACCCTGGACATACAACAAGGTGCTGGGCACCACTATGTTCTCCTTCCTGGGACAGATCAGCAGTAGATGTACATTCGTTTCTGCTGAATTAGCAGTGACTGTAGAAATATGCAGCAAAGGGATGGAGTGAACCTCTGAGTGTGTTAACCTCTTGTGCTGCTGCCTAAGTGTCTCTAGAGCTAGTCTGTTAGCATTGGTTTAGAAGACAAGGACTTTGTTTCCTTCTTCCTATAGAGAGAGAGAGGGGAGGGGGGGGAACTCAGAAAGATTCTTTGCACAAAGAGGTCAGGCACAGTCCTAGTTTGTGAATACATGACTTAAAGACTCATGTGAAGCCATTGAAGTGCATTGATTTTTAAAGCTTGTACTTATGCAGAGCACCTACATGGTTTCATTAATTATTTAACACATTTGTTTGCTCTGTAGAAAACTTGCAATTTCCACTGCAACCAGATAAAGGAAACATTTTTTCACAGTCTACTGGGAAGGAGCTTTGTGTATGCAAATAAAAGCTACAATGAACTGTTAAGCATCCAGACCTCAAATTGGTGTTCTGTCCTAGTTATTAGCTGCAGATGTCCAGTAATGATTGTTATTTGTTTGCCAAATTGACTTTTTTTCCCTGTGGGAAGAAGGATGGAGAAATAGGCTAAAGAAAGTCTGTCCCTCCACTTCTTCTTGCCTTAATGAAAAAAAAATGAAATCTCTTGATGCATGGAGTAGGTTAATTGGAGCAACAAATGTCTTGTTCAGTTAATCAGCTCTGAATTCACCAATAGGTATCCCAGCTGGCACTGGAAGTAATCACTGGAAGTGTAGGAGTGTATATATAAGCAAGCCAAAGCTCAAACAAAACTGTGCCTGTGATAACTGAATAGACAGTACTATTCTGACAAAGGATTTCTCATAAAATTATTTCAGAGGAACAAAATAGGATATGCACAGTTAAAAAAAAAAAAAAAAAAAAAAAAAAAAAAAAAAAAAAAAAGAACAATATTAAAATGAAAAGGAGAAGATCATAAAAAGGGTACATTAAGACTTGAATCTACAAAGTCAATAAAGTCAATCGAATTCAGTTAAATAAAAAAGCTTTGCTTGGGAAAGGGATTTCATTTTAGTCTGAATTGACAAGATGAAAGGAAATCTGACTAAAAATTTACTAGGATTGTGATAGTCATTTCTAAAATAAGAAAAAGACGATAATATAATCTCAAAACAAAATAAAACCTACCACAAAGGATCTAAAGATATAAAGATATTCCCTGGGATATTCCCTGGGAGCTCACCAAAACTGTCAAAACTCCAAAACTCTTTCTGCAACAATGGCACATCACTCCCTTTCTGCCTCACCCAAGGCATACTACTTTTCCTCAGAACATTCAGTTAGATGATAGAGAACTGTCCTGAGTCAGTATCACAATGTTATCTCATTATCTAAGCGATATGTCTTTTTATTTTTCCAGCAAGAAAGGGCTGAGTCGCACTCTTTACTGTACCATAGTGTTAGTTTGTGTGTGTGTGTGTGTGTTATTGTTTTCTTTGTTGTTGTTGTCCTTGTTGTTTTGTCAGTGTAATTTTAGAGGGATCAATAGCACAGAGCAAAGCTGAGTACCAGTGAGAGTAGTCTCCAGGCATGGATAGGATGCCATGTCCTGGATCAGCATGGAAGAGGTATGACTCCATTTTTATCTTGACACCTTTTGATTATGTTACTCAACCCATGGAATCCAGGGCTACATTAACAAAAGGACTTGTGTTTTATTAGACACTAAATTCTATGTCTAGACCTCTGATAGAACCTCTGATATGAACATTCCCCAGACACCAAGTATTTCCCTTCCACACATGTGCAGAAAAACCTCATTCTTGACACCACTGAATATCTGTAGCCCTGCTCATGTCCAGCTCCCACCTCAACCCCCAGCCAGCTCACATCAGCTTCTCTCACCTAAAGAACCCTGGTGGTGATTGCTATTGAAGGAGGTCTGCCTGGCCAGGTTTCTATTAAATGGTGCCAGAGATCATGCTGGCAACAATTGCCATGTAGCCATAAACATACTCCAGCATAAACAGAAGTACTTAACTTAAGTATCACGAATGCTTCCAGAAGCCGTAACACTTAAATCCTTTTTTGTGTAGCCAGTACTGGGGTACAACACTGGAAGTAATCTTATAAATCCTGGTGATAATCTTATTTTATATAAGATAGCAGTCTTATTTGTTAATAATTAAAACTTAAGAATAATATATTTTTTTAAACAGATACAATTTTATAACAAGAAAGAAATAACAACACAAAGCTCATTATATTCCTCCCTCCCACCCTACCCCACCTTACCCCTCCCTCCCCCCCAAAAAAAAAAAGTGCTTTTTTTGTTGTTTGTTTTGTTTTAAGAATGAAGCTTGGCTAACCTTTTTGCACTGCCAGAGTATTTCATGGCAACTGCATATAACTCGTTTTCTGTTCTTGTCAGGGAATAAGCTCTTTTCTATCAAGGTCAAGTCAGAGAGTGCTCAGTATCAGTTGTTGGCATGCAAAGATATAATAATAGTACTTAAACGTATACAAAGACATAGTAATGGTACCTGTTAAATCAAAGTGTACCATTCAAATAGCATACAGAATCACTCAGGTTAAGAGAAATGTAGTACCAGGAATAAAGAAAAAGGAAAATCCTCTAAATATTCAAGAACTAAAGCAAAATCATTATTATAAGCCAGTAAATTTGAACCAGAAACCTAAACTGCTCTATTAGAGGGTCATCAGTGCTAATTCTTGGGCCATACGAAGTAGGTTATCAATGATTAAGACTATCAGTGCTGAGATAAAAATAAACTATCAGACATATAATCACATCACAGATAATATTTGAAGCAGGCTTCTGTTTGCTGTTACAGTTTACAGAGGGGATGTGTCCCAAAAAGAAGTCATGCTTAGTACTGAACAACTTCCCTGTTACCATGATGTCCAACTCTGCTCAGCTGTGTGACGACCAAAACTGTCCGCAAAGAACAATTCCTAGCTGATGAAATCACAGTTGTATTTGGCACTTTTCTGAATGATATCTTTGTGAATAAAAGTCAGATATCAATTAAACAGATGTTTCAGGGAAAGAACAGTATAGTTGCATCCTATTTACAACAATTTGACCAAGATCAGAGTCCGGCTCGACATACCTAAAATAGGAGCTTAAATAATTTGGATGCAAATGATCTAAGAGTTTGACAGAAAACAATAAATACATTTAAGCAACACCCTACTTTTCGTCTTCGTTATTGTGGTCAACCAAATAAACCTCTTTAATACTACAATAAATTTAGCAACATAAATTTTTTCATCCCCCAAATCTGAATCTTCTTTGTGGTTTGGGACCACTGACTTCTCAACTTCTCTCCCGAGAATTCTTTGTCTGGATAGAGCCTTACTTAACTTTTTTTCTTTTCTTTTCTTTTTTTTTTTCCCCACAGAAGTAAGGATAAAACTCAAAGATCTTTTCTATATTGTACTGTCTTTGTGTCATGGTGATTCTGTTGGTTTCTACAGAGGAAGATCAACATGATCTTAATACATCCAATTCAAGAGTGATGTCCATACTGCTCTTCTAGACATGGCCAAGCACAATATGGTCTGCATCTATAGTTATCTGAAGAGTGTCATGCTCATAGCAGAAGAAATCCTGTGTTGGAAAGATTCATAACTTACAGTAATAAGATTAAAAGGGAAAGAAGGATTAAATAAAAATGACTGCTTTCTTATTGATCTGTCACATTATGTCTGTGTAGTTTCATTCATAAGCCTTGTCAGAAGGATATAGTAAATTGTATTTCATTAGTTAGAAAGACCTGTCTTCCAAAGTATAAAGAAGTATATGACTTTCTACGATCTTTAAAACCTAAACACTTCTTACCTTCTTTGAGCAATAGTTCTATTACAAACAAGCCATAACAAAAGAGTAGTGACAGATGCATTACTAATTAACAAGGGCAGTTCTTAAAACGTGAGCACAGTATTGTTTGTTTGTTTGTTTACATGCTTTTTATTGAATCAGTTACACTTGATGTTTCTCTTCCATTTTTCCATAGAAGGTAAAGATTTACTGTGAGATCCTAGTTCAGGTTGCAATGTGTGTTGTACTTGCAACACAGAACGTAAGGGCTGTTAACCTAATTCAGATTGAAGTATGTAAGGCCTTATTGCTTCTTTCATCCAAGAGTTGCTTCAGCTGCAGAACATCTTCAAGAAAAGCTACAGGAAGACAATATCTGTGTAAATGTGCCCAGACAAAAGCACTTAGGACTTCTTGTTTATTATCCCTGTAACTCAACTCCACGTCATTTCTGCAGAAGGCCAAGAAGAACATAACTGAGGGGGACAAAAAGCCTCAGGAATCTGTACTGAAATTTTCATTAAACACACCAAGCCAAAATAAATGAGGCACATAACCTTTTTGTCTGAATAGGTACTGACATGTACCTATCACATCTCATCTGCCAGAAGTTGGAGACAGACAGGTGTGAGTTGGTTCAGGAACCACACAGTCCTAGTAGCAACACATACAACTACACATGGACTGTGTTCAATGGCTCAGATGGGGTTCCCATTTAAGGGCATGTGACTTCTCAACAAATCTTCATCTATATGTAGCCTGTTCATAGTGTGAAGGGAAGGGACCTTCTCTGTGACTCTCAGCACCTGGCCATTTTTTCCTTTGAGAAAATAACCCACTTAACAGATTGGAGGATACTCACTGTGAAAAATCATGAGTAGCTCTGCATAATTTCTATGCACTTTTAAAGTGGTATTAATAATCAATAGTTGTCTGTGTCTAGTGTTGTTAATAAGACATTCTCTATCATAAAAACAGGAAATATAAGACTTTATGAGATGACAATACCGAGTAGAAATCTTAAGTAGTAACTTGTATCAAGTGAGCAGTTACAGTGATCATTAGGAATAAAGAAAGAAAGAAAGAAGGAAGGAAGGAAGGAAGGAAGGAAGGAAGGAAGGAAGGAAGGAAGGAAGGAAGGAAGGAAGGAAGGAAGGAAGGAAGGAAGGAAGGAAGGAAGGAAGGAAGGAGGGAAGGAAGAAAAAGAAATGAATGTGTCATTTACTAAAAGACACTTTAGCCATGTGCACTTATTTTGTGGAGATCTTAATTCTGTTGAATAACATTTTGCATTTCATTGTGATTCAATACTGGGGACTAGCTGCTGATAGTTCATGCCATTACTTTTAATTGGATAAGGTCCATTTGCAGAAGTAAATTTTCCTGTGAACATACAGGGATTCTTGATTTTTCACAAACATTACTCACACAAGGTAAAAACTGCTCCATGATAGGCATAACATGATGGTGAAACCAGTGGTCTGTGCAGCCCCTGTTCGTTTTAATTATTTAAAGAAAAGAAACATGTTTATTAGCTGGGACATCAGTGCTTTCCACCTGATGAACTGTAAAACTTTCATCTCAGGCTGAGTCTGTGACTGCTTTATAGCTGCCTGGAAGTCTATGAACTAGCATGTATGTTACTTCAGAAGTACTTATGTTTGAAAGCCTCAAGCTATTCTTCAAAATAAAATTAAGGACAGAAGGAACATTTTTAACTAGACCAGCTTTCACAGACAGCATATGAAATGTCAGCACACCATGCAGCATCAGTGCATGACTTTTTAAGTAAGCATGAAACATTTTATATTCATTTGAGTAATAACTAGGGAAATAAAGATATATGATTCTTCTATAACTGACATCAGAAAGGGAAGTTTGAGATGACTATTGATTTTTTTTGCTGGTAATCAAAAATTACTAAAAAATTATTAAAAATCGCTAAGACCAAACATTGGGTTGGTACAAGGAAAGTTATCCTGTGTGTGCAGCCAGTGCCTGCACTGGCTGTGGCATACATGTATATGGACACCAACAACACTACATTGTATATAACAGGTTCGCAGACCCTAAGGACTCTGTGTCACTGGAAGATCTGCACAGATTTCTGCTTTCTCTTGTTCCTGACAAAAGCTAGCAGATGCTAGCGAAGAGAGCTAGCAAACACCTTTATGTTTTTCTTCCCTGCAGAAGTGAAACTGGCATTGTTCCCAGGAGGCAGGTAGACAGAAGAAAAATAAAAGCCTAAATATTAAACAGGAATATAAGCCCCAGAGAGTAAAGATTTCTATCTAGAAGGAAAAGCATGAGAATATCATGAGGGTCATATAACCTGGCATCCACAGGTGGTATTCATTGGTTTGTTCAGAGAAAGGCACAAAATGTTCAGTAATGCACATAAAGCGCAGGACTACAAGCTTTGGGTAGGAGAGATTCCCCAAAGACCTCATCTATTCTTCAGTTTTTGCTGTGGAGTGCTGGGACTGATTATCCATATAATTTCTACACAGATAATATTTTGCTTCAGTGGCTTCTATGAATTAATTCAGCACAGTTTAAAAACATTCTTTCTCATTTCTTACCATTTACATTCACAAGCATTGTCTCTTTCTTCCACAACATCATTACCTCCAATGGCTACTCTTCAGTTCATGACTATATTGATCACGGGTTTGTTCCATCTTCATTTCCCATGTTTATTACCACATCAAATAATTGTGGCATTTCCTGAATTAATATTTTGCCAACAGGCAACCAGCAGCACACACATATCACTATGCCTTTTGTGCAGGGAGGTGTTGACTTCCCAGAAGCAGATGGATCGGGGGGTGAATAAATACAGACATCCAACTGAGCTCGTGGGTGACTGGAAAGTTAGGCTACATATTTAGTCTCTTACATTGATATTTAGTTCCCCAGATTTGGAAACTATTAAATGTGTGTGCGTGAGTGTTTCCCTAAAGCTTTTGCAAAAAGGGTGCACAAGAGGTAACATCACATAATGTTTCTTATACTTCTTCCTCATGCTTCCTCATCTGATGAACAACCACAATCCCCAGCTGCCAAGTCAAAGAATTTATCTTCCTTTCACACAGCATCTGCCTGTCTGACATGTTCTTGGGAGCTGCCATATGTACTTATCTCCTGATATTTTGTCTTGGATACTAAACTCTGCTATGGATTGCTCATCCAATTTTAGTACTGCAGTTTTCAAACCAACAATCTCTGGATGCCTCTGAATAAGTCTCTTAACTGAGTGGGACATCATCTTCAATTGAAAACAGAGAGTGCCTCAATGTGCAGACATATTTGCCCATGCATTCCGGCTGCTTCCAAGGCTGAAACGTACTTGAAACACATTTCTGACAACTCCAGCCTCAGAAACTTCTTGGGCTAGTGGGACTACACTGGCTGCAGTGATGCTTTTGTTTTCAGTTGAAAGATCTTCCAAAACAACATGAATAAAACACAACAGCAGAAATTCTGTCATAGGGTATTTGTGAAGATGCCTGACAGGAATTTCAGATAATTCCTTCTCCTGGCCACTCTCTCCCTCACTCAGCTTGGTCAGTAACATTTCCACATCAAAGTGAGAGAGCTGGATTGTCTGTAGGCAAGAAACAGCAGCTTCTCCCTTGACTTATCTACCAAGCTTCATCAAGCAAACACTTGCAAGGCAAATTGCTTTTTCTTCCTTGGTCGTTATAAGATTTGGTAAAATGTTTGCTATGTGTATTGACTTTCCTGCATTGGCCCGGTGACTGTCCACATTTGGAAATGTGTAGATAAATAAAATATAATGTGGAGGGTTTGTGTGTGTTTGTTCGTTTGTTTGTTTTGTTTGTTTTCAATGCAAAATAATTACATTTCATGCAACTACATTAAATTATAGCTCTTCTCTGGAACAAAGAATCACAGAATGGCTGAGGTCAGAACTCATCATCTTTGTAGACCTCCTCTGAACTTGCTCCAGTAGTTCTTGTACAGGGAAGCTCGGAACAAGACACGGTGTGGCCTCACCAGGGCTGAGCAGAGGAGGAGGATCACCTCCCTTGACCTGTTGGCAACACTCTTCCGAATGCAGCCCCCTTGGCCACAAGGGCGTGTTGCTGATTCCTGGTCAGCCTGCTGTCCACCAGGACTCCCATGTCGCTCTTTGCAGAGGGATCATGCAGAGATCATACATGCAGAGATCATACATAATCTTCTAATTTGGTCTCATCGTATTCTTTTATGTTGCAACAAGTGCAGATCTTCTAGGCCCAGCTAAACTATTTATTTGACTAAGATCTGCACTGACAAAAATAAAAAAAAAAATAAATAAATAAATAAAAAAAAAGGAAAACTAAAAAGGAAACTAAAAGGAAAACTGCAGCATTTTCCACAGATGTTTTCCAAAATACTGTAAGTGTAAGAAGAAATAGTGTTTACTCCCAGAACTCATATAATGTTACACACCTGGGACCGTAAGAAGGTTGAAGAGAATTTAACCCACAGTCCAGAAGCAGTACACTATTAGCAGTTGCTTTTTTTCTTAGGTGTTGTAAAAAAAAAGATGAAGAAAGTTGTTGTCAACATGGTATGAGCACTATCTGCTTCTTAAAAGAGTGGGACAAGTATTCGTAGTTCACATACTCAGATTCATATATTTCACAGAATCACAGAATTTCTAGGTTGGAAGAGACCTCAAGATCATCGAGTCCAACCTCTGACCTAACACTAACAGTCCCCACTAAACCATATCCCTAAGCTCTACATCTAAACGTCTTTTAAAGACTTCCAGGGATGGTGACTGAACCACTTCCCTGGGCAGCCTGTTCCAATGCCTCACAACCCTTTCAGTGAAGAAGTTCTTCCTAACATCTAACCTAAAACAACCCTGGCACAACTTAAGCCCATTCACCATCGTCCTGTCACCAGGCACATGGGAGAACAGACCAACCCCCACCTCGCTACAGCCTCCCTTCAGGTACCTATAGAGAGCGATAAGGTCGCCCCTGAGCCTCCTCTTCTCCAGGCTGAACAAGCCCAGCTCCCTCAGCCACTCCTCATAGGACTTGTTCTCCAGGCCCCTCATCAGCTTCGTCGCCCTTCTCTGCACCCGCTCAAGCACCTTGATGTCCTTCTTGTAGCGAGGGGCCCAAAACTGAACGCAGTACTCGAGGTGTGGCCTCACCAGAGCCGAGTACAGGGGGACGATCACCTCCCTAGCCCTGCTGGTCACACTGTTTCTGATACAAGCCAGGATGCCGTTGGCCTTCTTGGACACCTGAGCACACTGCTGGCTCATATTCAGCCGACTATCCACCATCACTCCCAGGTCCTTCTCTGCCTGGCAGCTCTCCAACCATTCATCTCCCAGCCTGTAGCTCTGCTTGGGGTTATTGCGCCCTAGGTGCAGGACCCGGCACTTGGCCTTGTTGAACTTCATGCAGTTGACGTCAGCCCATCGGTGCAGCCTATCCAGATCCTCCTGCAGAGCTTTCCTACCCTCAAGCAGATCGACACACGCGCATAGCTTGGTGTCATCTGCAAACTTACTGAGGGTGCACTCGATGCCCTCGTCCAGATCATCAATGAAGATATTAAAGAGGACCGGCCCCAGCACCGAGCCCTGGGGGACACCACTAGTGACTGGCCTCCAACTGGACTTGACTCCATTCACCACGACTCTTTGGGCCCGGCTATCCAGCCAGTTTCTAACCCAACGAAGCGTGCACCAGTCCAAGCCAAGAACAGCCAGTTTCTTGAGGAGAATGCTGTGGGAGACGGTGTCAAAAGCCTTGCTGAAGTCAAGGTAGACCACATCCACAGCCTTTCCCTCGTCCACCCAGCGCGTCACTTTGTCATAGAAGGAGATCAGGTTCGTCAAGCAGGATCTGCCTTTCATAAAGCCATGCTGACTGGGCCTGATTGCCTGCTTGCCCTGCAAGTGCTGCGTGATGACTCTCAGGAGGATCTGCTCCATGAGCTTCCCTGGCACTGAGGTCAAACTGACAGGCCTATTATTTCCTATAATAAAACAATAGATTGAGACAGAGGATCAACATTCCTTCAAAAGATGAAAAGCATGTAGTCTGATGTAGGTCAAAATTAAGTTACAACCCTCTGGGGTCAAGAAAGAAGCTGTCAAGGAATTCAGACCTGAGAATGTGATTGAGGCACTGTTTCAGAGCACAGTAGCTGGAACAGTGCTGTTTAAACAAGACATCTACACAGCTCATTTTGAAACTGCTCAGAGAGGTTCTTTCTCATTATTACCATTTTCTTCCTGCTTCTTGTCATGTCCAGAAATTACTAATTATAGGAATGCTTGAAATCTTTTATCTCCAGCCTAACTGGAAATAAGAAATACATGTGCTTACCAGCTTTTCCACAATTATTTACTTTTTTTTTTTTTTTTTTTTTTTTTAAGGAGACTGATTTTTAGATAAACATGGTTGCTTCCATTTTTGCAAGGCTGTTTGGAAATGAACCTGTTCCTGAACCTTCTAGTCATTTATATTCAGCTAAAAGAGATTTAACAAATTCTTCTGTAACCTCGAAGTGATATTGTTTACTGCTTTGAATTGAAGGAACTAAGCTTTCGGTACTTAGCTGAAGCATATCAAGGTCAAGTTTAAGCAGGCCTCTGAAAGTTCAGTACACTTTTAATAAGCATCAACCATTCATGCGTACTTCTCAGCCCTTTGCATCTGTTCTCAATTGGAAGTGAAGGTCACTTCTATTAGAGGCCAAGATTAGCTAGTGGAGATTAAGGGAAAAAGGATCTCCTACCTGTGCCCCAGCAGGAAAGTGGTTGTGCACATTTACTGGAGTGTGGGATTCATTAGATGAATTGCTGTTGGCAACTTCTAAGAAACTGAATAAATCACTAAGCCCTCATTTTCTGTTTAGAAAGATTTGGCTAAGATAAAAAGCACTAGCAATTTGTTTTTCAACAAATTAAACCAGAGCAGTTCAGGGACATCTAAAAAATGTAGCTGTGTATAACTGAAACTAAGGATGCTATCAAAATCTCCTCATATTTGTTTTCATTTGAAATTTTCTTAGATAGTACACTGGTCAATAAAATAAGAAAATAGAAAACTCATTGAAAGTCCTATAACTTTGCAAACTAAAGTGTCAGAAATGCAGAAAAGTACTATTTACTAAAGCAATTATTAACCATTTTTATTTTCCAGAACAGATTAAACCTCCATTCAGATCAAATTTCCATTAGATGGGCAATCTTCAGGCAAACACCTAAATACTAAGTCCAGTTCTAAAAATAAAAATGTTTACCAAAAGCAAGTAATATCTTGCAAATGCCATACTCTTCAATATTGTGAGTTCTTACCATTGTTTTACAAATCTTATGATATTTATTAATTTATAAAACTATTCTGTTCAACTAAGGACAGCATAGAATGATCTGTCATTTAGTTCAGTTCATTTTACCTTAATGCATCACAATTGCAGAAGACAGTTGTGAACATGTATATCACTTGAGAAAATAGCACTGTGCAGAATTTAGGATCCCAATGAGATCAAGGAAAGGAGTTTTGTCATTTTCAGCAAATGATGGATTCTGAATGAATTAACTGTATATAAATAACTTGATGTAGTAATAGGAAAGTGACTATATATTTTTTGAATTTGCTAATAGATTAAAGAAGAATTTAAGGATCGCAGCTATTGAAAAATAATCCTTTAATGAACTTTCAAGGAGTCACATAGCTCTTTCTAGGGAAGAATTTAAAAATAAAGGCGTTTAATTTTTATTTTTTTCCCTAAAGACAAAAAAAGAACTGACATGAAAAAAGTAAAGATTCCTTGGAAAATGGTAAGGTAGTAAATGCTTTTTACAGAAAGTCAGGAAATACCAGAGGTCGACTGATGCATAACATTAATTTGGAAGCTTTGTGTACAAGTGCTATGCTATAGTCTTTAGTAACCACATATTTGCAAACTTTTACAACTGACTGCCTTACTGAGTCAATGTTTAGGTCAGAACTGTGTTGAATGAAGCAGCTGCTTGATACTGCCTTTTAAGATTTTTTTCTGTGTTCTCTTTGTCTACATGGTACCCTTTGGCACATGCTTTGCCCAGTGAGAACTGTAACTCAGGTTCCTCAGGTTCCCTTCACTGCCCTATGAAGTGGGCACTTTCAATGGAGGTTAAATCACACAAAGTCGAAATTAGGTCTCCTCTGAATGATTAAGATGACACCTTCTGGGAGTCATGGGACTACCAGTGCATCACAGGATGCACAATCTGGCCTGACAAGTGGGCACATCAAAACTTAGAAATCCTTGAAACAGTGTAGTTCCATAATTCATCATAACATTGTAATAATATAATGTTTGGCAATTCTATCTTTAGACTTTATGTCCTGCTTCAGGAATGAAAATATTTCAATGTGTTCACAATGCAAAAATTTTGATGTCTTTATTATCCTAAATCTAACTCATCTTTTATTCCAGTTCTCAGCATCACCACATATAAATTTATCACTAATTAATAGTCAGTGAGTTGACAGAGATGTCCATTGCTTCAAGGAGCTTTCAGACAGATAAAGTCAGAAAGGAAGAAAATATTGTTATCTTAGTACTGCAGATTGGTAACTAAGGAGAAAAAAAGATTAAGTGAATTGCAAAAGTTTATCCAGTAAGTTTTTAGCAGAGCCATAAACTGAATGTGAAATACAAAACTGGTATTGCAACCATCTAAGTATTTAGAATGTTGTTAGTCTTGCAGCAATATTCTTTTTGTATCCTGTTAAAAGTTTTTAGAAATCTCCTTCCACTTTCTGATTTCTCTTCCCCAAATGTGTGTTTTGATTTTAATTTTGGGAACTGAAAGTAATGGAATTAATTGTATGAATAGAGCAGCAGAAAGGTATGGGATTTGCAGCATTTGTGTTTGCATGGCCAACATGGAGGTTACGAGGACAGTGTGTCTATGTTTTCTCACTTAATAGGGATAAAAACCAAGCTTTCATTTAACTGTCATGTTTACAAGTTACTTTGGATCAACTTATGCCCTATGTCTTGTTTGGTTGTTTCATTATCTTAAACAAATCTATATATCCTATAAAAAAAAAAAAAAAAAAAAAAAAAAAAAATTTCAATCTGGCTCAGTGGTCTAAAGCACCTGATGACCTGAACACATTTTTTCAAGAAATCTGTAGCACTGTGGTCTTGAAATGGTCTCTTCTTGAAAGTTAGAAGCTCCTTCAACAGTAGGAGCAAGTGATGTCCCATTTTTCCTCAAAAGGGACACCAGAGAAGAGGAGGCTGGGTGAAGGCCTAGTGGCAGCCTGCATCTTCCTCACAAGGGGAACAGAGGCACCGATCAGCAAGAACTGAGCTCTGCCTCTGGGGACAGCGACAGGAGCCAAGGGAACAGCATGGAGCTGGGACAGGGATGGGTCAGGCTGGGTGTTAGGAAAAGTTTCTTCACTGAGAGGGTGGTCGGGCACTGGGACAGGCTCCCCAGGGCAGTGGTCATGAGCCTGCCGGAGTTCAAGAAGCATAGGACAAAACTCTCAGGCAAATGGTCTGATTTGTGGGTGGTCCTGTGTGGAGCCAGGAGCTGGACTTGATGATCTTTGTGGGTCCCTTCCAACTCAGGATATTCTGTGATTCTGTGATTCTACAGCTTTCCATTTTTGTAGCATGCAAGGGAAACCTTTGTTTTAACAGCCTGTAAGGATTCTGCTTGTTTTTTGGAAAAGACAGATGGAAAATTCTGGAATAGTCCTATAACTATTTTGTTTTCCTTTTTATCTAAGCATCTTTCCTACAATGAAAAGCTTAGAAAGATTTTTATATATATATATATTTAATCTTTCATATTTTCCAGAGATTGCATTGAGAAAATCAAAGCCTGATTTGCTGACTTGTACTCTTTGTTAAAAAGATTGAATATGACTCAGGAATCTAAATTTAAATGTGACATAAAACTGTAAAACAGGTAGAAAATAAAGAAAAGCAGCATCTTTGTTCCAAATGAGTCTTTTATTCATTTTATGTATCAGCCTCCCACTAAGGATCAAAATGGAATAACTTCTGGTCATTTGTTCAATCCTATGTATAAAATTTAGCTTTGGTCCTAAGAAGTAATAGATTTTTCTACAAGCTATTAATTGTTAACATTGCATTTGGCTGCTTATATGTGCCTACAAAAGCATATTTATAGAAGACATTACTCTTGTCAGCTCTTCAGAAAGTGCAGTTAGTACACTGTAAATCCACCTTGGAGACACCAGGTCTAGGCCTCCTGAAAGCATCCTGTTGGATCTTTTATTCTCCCTGTGAGTCTGAGGCAGACATATGGTATGTACCAGCATGTTGTGAAGAAGAAACAAAGCCTTTTCTCTCATCAGATTTCACAACAAACTTGAGTGGAGTATACTTCCTGGAAAATGGGCTAAGCATAACACAAGCCCATTTATCTTCCATTTAATCTTCCTCTGCAGCTGGGATCTGTATCCATGTCTTAGTCACTTTGAGGCTCTGCTAATAGTGTAACTCCTGTCACCTTTCACGTAACATGGTGCTCTGAATAATTGTGGTGACATGTTGTAAAAGTCCTCCACATACACAGTACCAGAAATTGCCTAGTCCCACCTGTAAAAGGATTATTTCTACAGAGTTTCTAAGTTACATCCTATATTTTATCTGCAATCTTCATAGAATTGCTTGGGTTGGAAGGGACTTTAAAGATCATCCAGTTCCAACACCCCTGCCATGGTCAGGGATGACACCCACTAGATCAAGTTGCCCTGAAGAATCTTTCCATCTTAGTGTGTGCTTCTTCAACTCCTATGTAACACTCTCAGGAATTTACTTGGCTCCTGTTTTAATAATTTTTGCATTAGAAAGAAGAAAAGTGAGAAAGGAACAACAAGGTTTCACCTGGGGAACAGTAACACCACATACATCACCCTGACTTCTCAGTTTATTATTTTTTTTAATTTATAGAGTATAGACATAATTTTATATTTAAATAATGAACAACACAAACATTCATTCCCATATATATATATATATATGGGAATGAATATTTGTGTTGTTCATTATTTATATATATATATATATTTATATATAAATAAATTTATATAAAATTTATTTAATTTATAAATAATATAAAATTTTATTTTATAAAAATAATTTATATAAATTATTTATATATATATATTTATATATATATATATATATTGTCTTAAGGCAAACTGTGAATGAAGTTTAGCTTAGGCAGCTGAACAACAACAAATCCAAAAACAAATAATTCACTTACAGGTTTTCCATATACTTGTACTGGACAACCAAGAATGATTCCCATAGCAATGGGAATGTGTTTGGACAGTGCTCTCAGACATACATCCTTATTTTTTGGGTGGTCCTTTAGGGACCCAGGAGTTGGACTCAAAATCCTTGTGGGTCCCTTGCAACTTAAGATATTCTATGATTCTATGACTCTATGATTCTAAACTCCTGTCAAAACAGTACAAAGTTGTGTCTGTCATTCTCATCTGGTGAAAAAGGTTATGCAAGGTGTTGTGCCAAGGAGAGTTGAACTAAAAATTCTCAAAGCAGATAGCATATTGCCAACCATATAACCTGGACTCCCTGTGGACACCCTGCACAAACTTGTCTCCCAGGCTGGGTCAGACTTTAAGTAAAACTTCTGCACAGCTGTGTATCTGTCCCCAAATACAACAATCCTAAATTCATTTGACAACATTTTGGCAACATAAAAGACTTTAAAAGTCAGGATCAGACATGATTTGAAGGTATAGTTGGAGCACTGTAAGAAATAATATTTCTGGTGTTTGATACTACATCTTACTTTCCTGCAGAAAGCTATTGTCTTCAGAACAGAGCCATTCCTGGTCATTCATGTCAGTGCAAAGTCAACCAAGTAAATTTCAGTCACTTCTGGCCAATCTTGAGACTTTGCATAAGAAGCGCTGTTATGAACTTCTACCATGTTCAGTTGGAACAAGAGCCTACAGAAGAGAAGCTGGAAGAGTTATGACATTGGAAAATACTGCAGCTGCTTATGGACTGATTTTATATTCACTTATTTAAAGTAGGAATAAATTACTTTTTCACTCAAAGCCAATTGTAGACTTCCTCTGTGAACCGAAAATCGAACTCAATGAGAAAAGGAAGCAAAACAGATGGAGCGCTGTTGGGAAATGTGGGGGCAACTCTGGCCAAACTCAAATGCACATATCCTTTCTATTTAAACAAGGAAAAAAAATTAAAAAATAAAAAAAAAAAAGAAAAGTCCCTTCCAGGAATTCACTTTACAAAGTCTTTAGAGAGGTGGGGTGGAGCTACAAGGAGAATACAGTTGTATGGGTCATTTCCTAGTCTCAGAAAACCAGTGATCTCCTGAAATCTCCTGAAATTCTAGGGTAAATTCTACTCATCCAAATTATTTAAATTGCCATCTTCTATTTTGGTAGCCCCACAATGGCTTACACTGATGTTAAACAGTCAGAGATTTAGAATGGGACTTAGTAGTGTTTAAGGTCTTAAGATTTCCATTAATACTGGTCTGGAGAGCACAGGTCTCAGACGTGGTCAGTCAGCCATACTGATCTAGACTGGATTCCTGTTACACTGCTCTGTTGTCAATGACTACATGTACTCCAGTGCACAAATGATGTAAAAAAAAGAAAGAGAAGAAAGAGAAGAAAGAGAAGAAAGAGAAGAAAAAGAAGAAAGAGAAGAAAGATAAGAAGAGAGAGAGAGAGAGAGAGGGAGAGAAAGAAAGAGAGAAAGAGAGAAAGAGAGAGAGAGAGAGAGAGAGAAAGAATGAGAGAAAGAGAGAAAGAGAAAGAGAGAGAGAGAGAGAGAAAGAAAGAAAGAAAGAAAGAAAGAAAGAAAGAAAGAAAGAAAGAAAGAAAGAAAGAAAGAAAGAGAAAGAAAGAAAGAAAGAAAGAAAGAAAGAAAGAAAGAAAGAAAGATAGATAGAAAGATAGAAAGATAGAAAGAAAGAAAGAAAGAGAAATAAAGAAAGAAAGAAAGAAAGAAAGAAAGAAAGAAAGAAAGAAAGAAAGAAAGAAAGAAAGAAAGAAAGAAAGAAAGAAGGAAAGAAAGAAGGAAAGAAAGAATAGGAAAGAGAAGACATGTGTCAACAACAACAACAAAAGAAAAAAGAAGCCCAAACAAATGAACAAACAAATAAAAAACAGAATCCCAAACAATCCATGCTATCTAGAAAAGCTTTTGACCTTGCCACTATCAACAAATAGAGCTCTGTCAAAATTATCATATAGTTGAACCTTGGCAGAGAGGTTTGCAAACAGTTGTTCCAGTGATACTGCATACCTGGGGACCCTCAAGATAACTGTTGTCAGACACCTCTAAGCTACTCTTCAAGATAGGCAGATATGAGACAGGCAGAAACACTTAAAGTCTTAAAAATACTGGGAGAGTAGAAAATGTCCATTTAGCTACTGGAGTCTTGATAATGCTTTCAAGTCATGTTTTAGCAACGTCACAAGCTACAATTTTAACAAAAGTGGGGTGGGTTTAGCATTCTTAATGTTCAGTGTTGCAGCAGCAAAGAAGTAGAAGACTGGTCCATGGAGTGGGATGCACAAAACTTGGCTGTGTGCCTGAGACAAACATATATAAAAATGCTCACACGCATGTACAGGAAACCAGGCAAAGTGCTGGGCAGCACAAGGCTCAGTGATATAGCACTTACTTGTGAATACAACACACACATGTAAGAGGTCTTTTACAAGAAAATGTAATGTGTCCCAGGCACGATTGACACCATATTGTAAAACAGTATGTGAGTCCTGCAGAAAAATTAAGTGCTTGGATACTATGTAAGTGTGTTAACGTTTTTAAAGATAAGACTCCACATATACTCATGCTTCCAGGATCTTGACCTTTAAGAAATACTTTTAGGTAAAAAAAAAAAAAAAAAAAAAAAAAAAAAAAAAAAAAAAAAAAAGAGAGAGAGATTAAGAACACTGAGAAGAGTATGGAAGTTATACTGTGAAATGTAACTGGTTTGGGGGTACATATCTTTGCTAAATGTCTTCTCTACATAAATTATCTAGAATTCTCCTGTAAATGTGTTTTTAAATCTATTGGAGAAAAACAAATGAAACGAATTATATGCAATTTTAGCATTCAATCTTAAAGGTTAATTTGTTAGAAATGTTATGAAAATGTTGCTCGTGTAACATGAGTGCATGAGTCAGGTTCATATCCAGAGTGGGAATCATGTAACAGGTATTCATCAAAGATTTTCCCAAATACATAAACATTAAAATCTTTGTGTCAAGACCCTTGTTTAACTCTTAAGTGCCAAAACCAATATAAACAAAAAGAATATACTGACCTCAAGACACAAACAATATTGATAAGTAGACTTTCAAATGCATTATTCACAAATGTTCTGTCATTAACCAGTAAAGATACTATAAACAACATGTATAAAAAATTACTTCAATTATGTAAACTATCTCATTTGTAATGAAATCTTGCAGTTCTGTATTGAAGGTCATATCAGATATAAGCTTTCCCAAATACACAGGATTTTTCTGAAAAGAGCAGATAGCAGATGCACTACTGCTGGAAATTCAGTTCCAACCTCCTTACTCCCTGATCCACAACAAGTGGAAAGCTCTCCTGGACACATGGCCATACTCAGCTTTCACAGAGAAAGGTCTGAATATGTCTCTCAAGTTATAGGTGAATTGGCTAATCATGAAGCTACTGCAGAGATGGTAGATGTTCTGAATGTAGATTTTTGTTTCTCTGTCATTTATTAGCACTTAGAAAAGAAAATATGTTTTTATTTTCATGGAAAAAATCCATATGATCAAATCAGCCAATATATTTTTATTTCAGTTAACTCTAAACATTTTTATTCTTTTTTTTTTTTTTTTTAGCCACTGAACTATTAAATAAATAAATAAATAAATTATTCACTCATTCCTAGTTAATGGACTTTCTCTTAGTTGATTATGAAAATCACCAGCAAAATTAGCCATTTTTTTTAGTGTATGATGTAAACAGGATGTCATATAAACAAAAATATTTCTTCCTCCTCAAACTGAGGATTGAAGCACATCAGCAGATGATGTGTACAACTTCATACCATCACTGGGCATGCAATAATATTTTACCCTTTGAAAAAAGGAAAATTTTATGGCAGAGTTGTCAATCCAGCAACTTTCATGAACACTATATTTTTTTGTTTGTTTGTTTAAGTATGTAAACTAATAGATATTTCCACATTCTAAAACAACCATGATTTAATAGCATATAACTTTCAATTGGAGTACAGATCTGTTCTTATTTTATCTAAGGCAGTTCATGCCTGACTTCTCAGTTACCTAGTGGAAATAATACATAATAAGAAGGAATCAAATAAAAAGATAATGTCTTTAGATGTCTTAGAACAGAGTAGTTTTGATAGAATAGGAACTCTGTTTATTAGAGCTTGCTTCCACTGGCACAAATAAGATTTAAATTAACATTTAATTAGTTAGAAATCCATTAAGATACTTAAAATATTTGGCTTTTGAGTTTGTTTAAAGTGAAATAGAGTATGACTGTAAAATTAAATGAAGCAAAATCATAGTTTTAGAAATAAATTATCCAGAACATCTTAAAATTCTTATCTAATGACTGTGATATACAGCCAGTAAAATTTTTTGGCTACCTAACCAGTGAATAGGACACACATATACAGAGGCAATATATCTTTTCCATTTTTCTAAAAAGAGATTAAGTTCATGAAACATTAGTTTATAGATATATAAAAAATAAATAAATAAATATATATATCGAAAGAATTCACACAATGTGAATTCCACTGTTCAGAAGTGTTGTTAGCCCACATTTAATGAGAATGTCAATACATAGAAGACATGACTAATTGTTGTAACTACTGGAATTCAGAGTAGACAAAACTGCTTTCTTTAATATTAAAAGCATACCAACATAGCATACTGTTGTGTTTTAACCAAGCAGGCAGCTAAGTACCACACAGCCACTCACTCACTCCCACACAGTGGGATGGGAGAAAGTATTGAAAAAGGTAAAAGTGGAAAAGTAAAGAAGCACATTGGTGTATTACCAACACTATTTTCATCATAAATCCAAAACACAGCACCATACCATCAGCTATGGAGAAAATTAACTCTATCCCAGCCAAAACCAGGAAACAGACATTTTAAATTTCTTCTAAGAATTAAAACCTTTGGAAACTCATGTCTTCTATAGCTACAGAACATGAATTTTTAGCTAAATCTCAGTTCCCTAAATGAAGATCTTGAACCTGAAAATGATTTAGCACCAGGATTATTCCCCTCTACCCGTTACTTTAGACCACATCTAGCACACTTCATAAAGTTCTGGGCCCTTTAATATAAAACAGACATTGATGAATTGGCATGAGTTCAGCAGAGCCCCAAGCAGCGTCCCAAGCTGCAGCAGTGTCTCTGTGAGGAGAGGCTGAGGAACAGGTTTGGCACAGTCTGGGATCAGACATCCTTGGGAGATATGACAGCAACCCTGTTATCTCCAGGGAGGTGGTCTAGAAGAGGTAGCCAGGCTCTTCAGTGAGCATGGCAGAAGGGTAAGAGATAACATGCATAAACTGAAATCAAAGAAACACAAAATCACCAAATCACAGAATGGTTTATGTTGGAAGGGACCTCTGAGGGTCTTCTTCAGAGAAAGAAAAAGACCTTCTCAAGCAGAGAAAGTTTCTAGACCACCACCAAGCATATGCAATTTAACAAGAGCAAGTGCTGTATTCTGCACCTGGAACAGGGCAACCCCATCTATACATACAGACAGGGGGACAAGAAGCTGAAAAGCTGCCCCACAGAAAGGGATCTGGGGTTCCGGTCGACAGCAAGTTGAATATGAGTCAGCGGTGTGCCCTGGCAGCCAAAAGAGACAACCATACACTGAGGTGCATCAGGTACAGCACTGCTAGTCAGTAGAGGGAAGCGATTGTCCTGCTCTTGTCCAACATCACCTCAGGCACTGTGTCCAGTTTTGGTCACCACAAGATAAGAAGAACATAAAACTGTTAGAGAGTGCCCAAAGGAGAACTACAAAGATGGTGAAGGCTCTAGGAAATATATGTAGATGTATGAGGATATATGAGGATGTATCTAGATGTACGAGGAGAAGCTAAGGTTTGTGAGCTTTGTGAAGACCTGATTCTGTTCAGACCAGAGAAGAGGAGATTGGGGGAAGGTCTCATGGCAGCCTGCAGCTTCCTCATGAGGGGAGCGGAGGCACCGATCAGCAGGTGCTGAGCTCTGACTCTGGGGACAGCAATAGGACCCAAGGGAATGGCAAGGAGCTGGCACAGGGGAGGGTTAGGCTGGGTGTTAGGAAAAGGTTCTGCACCCAGAGGGTGGTCAGGAACTGGGACAGACTCCCCAGGGCAGTGGTCATGGAACTGAACCTGCTGGAGTTCAAGAAGCATCAAGACAAAACTCAGACAAATGGTCTGATTTGTGCGTGGTCCTGTGTGGAGCCAGGAACTGGACTTGATGATCTGTGTGGGTCCCTTCCAGCTGAGGATATTCTGTGATTCTATGTTACTAAGTTAGGATGAAACAAAAGCACTAGCAGGTATGTAGGACATTCTAAACAAGAGATGCTGCCTTGTCATATGATGGGAAATGTAAGGTCCTAAACACTCAGAAGGGATCGAGATCTCACATAGTGGAACACTTTCTGAAACCTTAAAATCATTAAATTCTGTGTTATAGGTAATTTGAATATAGGAAATTGAAAGTTGCTCCTGTAGAGTCAGTCTCATGCAGTTTTAGGCTGTTTTCTTGTCTACTCTTAAGGTACTAGCTAATGTTCCTTTATTCTCATATGCACCTCACGATTCTTTCTAACTGTCCTTTGAACTAAGTTTCTACATATTTTGCATCTCTTCTGTCTCACTAAGAAACACAACCCCCCAAAAAATAAATAGAAAAAAACAACTTAATATTATAACTCACCTCTTACCAACTATGTATGTTTTTCTGACACATAAGAAACAATCAAATCCACTAAGCTTCTTACAGTAAATCAGTAAATGTACCTGCTTTTCTTTACTGTGAAAACATTAATTATTTTGGAACTAGAGTCTTGAAAACACAATATTTTCTACTAAGCTAAGTACAGAAACAAATCCATACAGAGGCAACTCCCAGCTGGTGTGAAAACAAAATGTGTCCTATATGTCAAGCTTATATTAAAAATGTATATGCTTATGCCATTTATCATCAAGATTATCGAATAAGAATGACCCAATTGCAGACAGCATGAAGATGTAATCTCATAATTAACAGAATCACTCAGACAAACACACTAGAGGAGACAACCTTTTCAAATGCACTCATGTCTGCTGCAGTCTTAGATGATCTGAGAGAGTACGCTCTGTATGCATAGCATCCCAGAAGAATGTGACCCATCCGTCCCAGTCAGTAACACATCCATATGTTCCTACATATATACATAATGGGCAAACTAATTATGAAAATCAAGCCAAACCAAGGTCTTAATATGACTTGGAGCCATCCCTACTCTAGAAAATGAGCTGTTTTCCTCCACAACTACTTCTATATTCTCTTGCGTATGATATTTCTTTGTACAAGTTATGTGATCAGGAATTGGGGCAATTATTGCCTGACACACTGTACCAAACAAGCTGAAAAATGTTCCTCCTTTTCTGCAAGTAATTTGCAGGTTTTTGTGTTCAGCTGCAGAGATACATGTAAAAATTAAGATTTTTTTTTTCCCATTCCCATAAGAGATATTAGCACAGAAACACACACACTAGATCTTAAGCAGAAAATGCTCTGACTGAAGATAAAAGAGTTCTGAGAGTCCTACAGAATTATCTGGTATCACTTTCTTTACACTCTTCCCCTCTTTCCCTACCCCTCCCCCCTTAAAGATGTACCTTCCCCATCCTTAAGGATGACCTCTTTTACCTAATCCCTGACTTCTGAGAAATCCCAGTCAAAATTGCTATCCATTTAGCTGAAGAGAGCTTTTAGGAATTGTCAGCATATCTCCTAAATTAGAAGGGGTTTCACTACCTGAACAAGAAAGGCTTCTGCCTTCCAAAGCATATTGTGTTGTCTTTAGAGTGCTTTCAAGACATGCTATTTACTACAAAGAACCCCTATGGACATGGTGAAAAGACCAAAAGGTATGCTCACCTTAGAAAGGTGTAGGAGGGAGAAGCAAGTCTTCTTGAATAGTTTTTTGTTAATTAAAAAAATAATAATAAAAAAAAGTTTGAAAATGAAGAAACAAAATTTTGTGGAAAAACAGTCATTTCAAAACTGTTTGCTTTCTAAGGGCTTAGAAATGTTTTATTGATTTTTGGAAAAGAATTATGATTTTTCATTTGCTGGGTTTTAGTCTAGCATCCAATGTCATTCTATTAACTTTTGTTTAGATAGCACTGACCCCATTGCTGTTATGAATGGACAAAAATGTCAGCTAAAAGTGACCAAAATCATATAATCTACTGGTTCCATACCACTGTTGTTTTTCTTTTCATAAAATGTTATTTTTACCTGGAAAACACTTCATGAGAGAAACAGAACATTCTGGCTTTTACGTGCAGGTCATATTTTTGAACCAGTCATTGAAAATAATAACTGTCAGCTTAAATCAATGCAGAAGCCATACTCCAATCTTTTGTAAACCTACTAACAGTTGTAAAGACCCATATAATATGTTAATCCACACACTTTGCACAAATGACATGGAAAAAAAAAAAAAAAAAAAGAAGCAGAAACAAGTAGAGACTTTACACAGGCAGAATCTCCACATCTCCACTCAGGATATTAAGGAGTTTTGGTAAACAGATCAGTCTTTTGCAAGTATTTTTTCAATAAAATACAGAATAACTGTAGGGCTTAGTGGCAAGGAGCTGTTGCTGTTTTTTCTAAGGCACTTTTTGTTGACTTTCCTTGCTCCCCATGAGCTTTCTTGGATTAGAAAATGATTCTCTTACTCAAACTGCATGACATTTCTAAGAAACAACATATGGCATCCATTATTTTATCAAAGCTGCGTGCCTGTGGCAGTGGCAAGGCCGTTGGGCTGAGGCCCCAAATTTTGCTTGTTTTAAAATACTGCTGCTATCTGCTCTGCACTGTTAAAAACATTAGCTTAGTAGCATTTCCAGGAAATATCTTTCCAAACCTGATAAGGCTCGTAAGAGGATGACGCAAAGTTTTTTAGGAACCAAAAAATATTAACTGTGCAGAAGGACATGACATTCCCTTCTCTCTGTGCTTTGCAACCTCCCATGACAGCCAGCAGTGGGAATCCAGGAATGAACAAATCCCACTCCTCCATTCTCTCTTTCAGTTTTACTTGGCCATTCAATAGAGCTTTCTGAACATCTGGCAATAGTTCTTACAAATGGCAATGACACATGTTGACTTCAGTGGCACAAGAAATAATCAGTGATAGTGCAACATTTGAGTAAATTTACAGACCTTTTATGCACCACTTTAGTCATCATGTAAAACTTCTGTATGTCTACACAGGAAATCCTGAACGAAAACATAGGCATGTGGTGCTATGCAGTGCACAAGGGTGCAGTACAGGCTGATGCATTCAGGATGAATCCAGGTGCCTCTCCATCCCAGTATTTCCCGTATTGCTCTTCTATTTTTACCTGGGTCTTCTCTCAGACATCAAAACCAGACTCCACAATGGGGCAGGTGCTCAGTAATACATGAGATGCAAGATAGTGACATCCCACAGCACAGACCTCCTCTAGAGAGAAGTAATTATGAAAGGGAAATTTTCTCTTGTAGGCAGGAATTTTCCTCCCAGGCTGCTCCCAGGAAGGGTGGTAATATGTTTGGCTAGCCATGGGCAGAAGCAGAATTCCACAAACTAGCCCCAAAATCAAAGGCTTTTTTTAGAATTCACATACTGGATTACTGTAACAGTGTTAGAATAAATATTTTATGGGATTCAACTAATTGAACCCAGTGGAAAAGTCCTTCCCAGGGCTCTGTTCTCATTTCTCTCCAGCAGATACTTTTAGTTTCAGCCAAATGTGTTGGCAAACCATACAAGCCTCTGTCACATTATCTAAGTATTTTTAGATTAATGGGACAAAGGCAAACTTATAAATAACACATCATTTTGCATGTCAGTCCTGTGTTCCCATCCCAAGGATGCTGAAGCATTTGACAAAGCATTGGCAGAAAACTGTGTTCTGTCCCAACATGTTCAAAGTAGGATGCCTGGGGGAGGTGAGGGAGGCAAACAGCTGCAGTCCACGGTGGGATGTTGTTGCTTTTCCCAGCAGCAGCACCTGCTGATGAAAGAGCATCCCTCTGTCCTAGTGCCAAAACACAGGCATAAGTGTAGCTGAAAGGGGTTAGTATGGGCTGCCAGGAGACTGGAGGATTCAGTCAACCTATCCTCTCACTGCTGCAGGAATTTCCAGGTGAAAGATTTGCTTTACATCAAGCATTGGTCTGAGCTGGCATGAGCTGGAATGATGCTGGGCTTGTAAATGTAGAGAAAATAATTTTGCCTATTCATACTCACATTACATAGATGAAGGTCATTAATTAAATGTATATAGATGAAATGTGTTTATCTCCAATCACATTCTTGAGTTGAACGAAAAACAGAACAACCTTTTTGCCCATTCACCTCAAAATACCTCCCCCTCACTGACCACTGCTCTGAACTTTCCTCTCAAAGGTCTCAAGTCAGATTTCAAAGAAGAGTGCAAGGAAATGCAAGCACCAAGTGAACTTCTGCTGCAGCAGATAAAGAATACCTAGGCACAGTCTATACGTGACCACAGCTAGGAATCACATCCACCTCTTGGAAAATGTATAGAAGCATATGGAAGTCACCTGAGTGAGACAAGGGTAGTCCTCTGCATTTCTGCCTTCAGCATTAGTCAGACATGAAAAGTGCCTTTCTAATATACACAATGGATGCTAAGATACACAGGTGGTTGTACTTTTTTTACAGGAAAGTATGTTCTTGTAAAGAAGTATCCTGCTATGTTTGGAATATTCCTTTAAGCAAGTACCTTTTTCCTTTGCTGTGAAAACCTTTCACTGATCCAAGGACCTTAAGGCATGTGGAACCAAAACAGGTAGTTAATCGTATAGATGTGTGAGTGATACAGCCTCTTCAGGGCAGGCTAAGATTAGGAAGCAACAACTGATGATTTACTCTATATACGACTGAACCTTTTTTTCAACCCTGCAGAGAAGGCCTTTTCTTTTTCCATGTCATCTCTTTAGGAATTTTTTTCAGCCAGCATTCAACACAGCAAAATAAAAAAAAAGCATGTTCCCCATCAGAAGCCCGTTTTTTCAGAGCGGGTATGAAGGTTTTCAAATTTCTCGCAATCACAAGGAGCACAAACAGATGACAGGCAGCACTGCTGCAAAACTAGAAACAATACAGACCAATAAATCCACTCCTTTTAAGAGTCATTCATGACCTCCAGCAACCCAGACCAGGATAATCTATTCCATGTGTTCCCAGGTTGCTTCAAGACTGTCAGAAAAATTAGGAATGCAGGTCTTATTTGTTTGTTTGGTTGGTTTTTGTTTGTTTGTTTCCTTATGGATAGGACAAAACACAATACAGGGGAATATTTATATCTGTGTGTCTCTGTATCACTCAAATTATGTGAGTGATTAAGGCTTAAGTTGACTAAGGTAGCCTTGACACATATTCATCTGCACAAGGATTCCTATGATGTACCAGTTGCTGACTTTTTATTCAGAAGACATAAAGCATATGCTTTGAAAGCCTTTGCGTTGATACAAGGGTGTCATATTCTGTGGAGATCAAATTTAAATTCAGTCAGTCAGGTTCATGCCCTCATATTATTACCTTGTTGTGATGTTTCAGATTAATATCTAAGCTTACATCATACTGTTGCTACAGCTCTGTGAGTGCATGGGGTTTCCTGACAAGATCTTCTATTTCATACCTCTTTGGTGTTTCCCGTGTCAGCAAGAATAGGACAAGTATCTTTCTCAGAAGCAAAAGCTCCTCCTACAGCTCTTAGCAGTGAATTGTCTGGAACACCCACTTTCCTATCAACAAATTGAGGCCCAGATGGTTAATTCACAACGCATACTAAATACCTGAAGTTCCCTGGCAAGGGTTTTCCAGGATACTGTTGGATATGTTTCCCATCTTTCCACAGTCCATTGTAATTAGGTAATAACAGTGTTGCAACTGTGGCTTGTTCCAATCCAGTACAAACATAGATTGTTCCAATTTTCTACATATATATTATTCCCTTTTATATGTAAGATACACAAGAATGGCTGACTTTACTTAGACACACAACCAAAGTATCTTTTTCAGACAGAGGCTGAAGCTCTTATATTTGAAAAAAAACCAGTTAAACACACACAAGAAAAGCAAATTATTTTAAAAATAAAATAAATAAATAAATAAATATGTTATTTCCATATTTGTGTTTCTTAGAAATTTTGGATTCTGGGTAGAACAATGTGAGAACTGCTTTTGTTATCTTTTAGTGTAGGAAGTATCAGAAATCTTTCAAGAAACCCTTTGAGTCATTGTAAAAGCATATATGAAGATAAAGCATAAATGAAGTGTGTCAGATAAGTGTTCAAACTTTGCTTGATCTCTGAAACTTTGAGGTGCAAGTTAACACTAATATCTGTCCTGCTGCTATTTCATTGAGTCTCCTCAGCAACATGCCTCACGATTTTCTGCAGTATCAGCAACAACAACAACAACAAATTGGCAGCATTTTGGAAGTCCCAGCAGCCAGGGTCGTGCTGTTCAGTGGACTCCATCACTATTGGAAACTATAATAACCATCTGCCTCCAAAGAAAACAGTGACCCGCAGAGTGCCAGCAACCTCATATTGTTACAGTTCAGAGCACTCCACCCTTATGGGATGTGCAAGGTCTGAGGAGCAGAATGGTGGGAGAGAGCTTGCTGTGCACAAAGAGAGGCTGTAGTCAACAAGAGGCCAAAACTAGGCAGAATCTTAAACAGGAAAGCCAGCAATATATAAATGCTTTCCTTCTTTCCAGAGGTCAGCCTATGGCAGATTTTTCTCATGTGCACCACATTTCAGCCATTAACCAGGCAAGCCTCAGGGGTAAGGATCTCATGAGAAGGAGAAAAATCACAATTGTTCTGGAAGTAACATATTATGTCCTGATTAAATAAAAAGCTGTGCTTCAGCAATTTGGCCAATACAAATAGCAGCTTGAGTGATTAAATTGCAGCTTTGGAATTTGTTCCCAACTATCAATTATTTAATACTCACAGCTTGGAGAAAAAATAAATAAATAAATAAATAAATAAAAAATTCAATAATGCTTCTAGCAAGAAATAAGCGGCTCACTAAAGCAGATATTTTAGAAATAGTGGAGTTCAAAGGAACTCTTCAGGGACAGTGTTGTAATTTCTATCAAAATGGCAACTGCACGTGAAGGGTAAAAGGAGAAAGGTTTCCTTAACATGTAAGAACTCATTTGAAGACATGCAAAGCAGAGAGAAACAGATGGCTTCTATCAACACAAATGGAAATAAACTGGCAAAAATTATCACTTACAGAGACTGATGTACTCAAAATGAACTGATAGTTTTCATATATATTAACTGTAAGAGTGAACTGATAGTCTTTTCATGTTAAAATAAGCTTCACAGACAGCAAGGCTTGTTTTGTTAGCAGAATACTCCACAACATTTCAGATCTGTCCCTCAGAGTAACTGATTCTCTGTGCTCATCTTATGTGTCATGTACTAAAGTGTTGCATTATCAGAGCCACCAAGGAACAGAAAAACATTGACTTTAAGATCTGTAGTTGCTGAACCACAGGTCATAAGGCCAGAATGGAAATTGTTTTTGTTGTTGTTGTTGTTGTTGTTGTTGTTGTTGTTGTTTCTCAGATATGGGTCCTGGCATATTTTACATGCATAAATGTTTATAGATATTTCACTGTGGTTGCATATCATTTAGCTGGATGGGTCATTAAATATAAGTGGACACAAAACCAGAACAATACTACTGGGATTTATTGACAAGGATAATTTTCACTCAATGCAGGTGTATTAATATACAGTAGAGAGCCATTTATTCCTCCAATTATTCAGAAAAAAAAAAAAGCAAAAAAAAAAAAGCATAATGTTTGTGCTAAGCATCTAATATTGCTATCTATGCTATCTACAAATAGAAAAATTGACAACCTTAATCTATAACAATCACACAGTCCTGTAAATAAGTAAGAAATAGCTTCAAAATAACAAGTATTTTTATCATTATTTGAGTATTATTTTAGCATTAGTATTCAGCAGCAGTCTGAATAGTTTCAAAACAAAACATCCTTAGGGGGTGATTTGAGCCAGTCTCTACCCAAACCACCTGGATGATACAGCGATTGAACATCCAGACTTACAGTCATATTCTTAAAATTGTCAATTTATTATTTTCTGTATTGTAAACTTACATAATGGGCAATAAATAACACACAATTTGGGAAATTTGTAGGAGGAAGTGGTTGGTATATGTTAAACTAGGGCTGCATGAACTCCCAATCTAAATGAGAGGAAAGTGGGCATAGGATAAAATGCTTTTGGCCCTTAATGATTGTCTTATTCTTCCACTGCAGAAATATGTGCAAGAGAAAATACCTGCAAGCTTATCTAGTTCAGTCCATGCCCATGGGAGCATAGTAAATGGAAAGGGGAATGATGGACCCCTGAAGTGACATATTGTTAAGTAGGGTTTGTATATTTTAATAAATAGACTCAGTCTCTGAAAAGTAACATCAGAACTTTCCCTAACCAGTCGTAGCATTATAGTAAATCCCTTTGTGTTCACTACAGTATCACATACAAACTTTCATATCGCACATGGCTTCCAAAAATTATAGAAAATAATAGCCATAAAGAGGGCTTGACTGCCAATGGTAGGAGGATTCTCTTTAATCCATATGGAGCACTAATTTTTCTATCTTATTAAAAAATCCCTACCAGGCTAAATCTTCACAGTAAATCCTTCCTCTCCTCACTGGAAATACATAACAAATGACTGCTCATGGAAACCTGTAAGCACTGAACATCAATATATATAGTTTCTAATGTGGATGTTACTGTCTCTCACTGCTAAGCGGATACAAGCATGCCATGGAAACAACAGAAAGGAACAACAGTCATTTCATCTAAATATTCAGTTTGCATTGAATCTCACATATTTCTATGCAATGGAAACACTGAAAGGTACTGACACTGACAGGGAGAAAAACCCCAGCCCCAAAAGCCTAGATTTTATATGAAAAGGACTGTAGAGAAGAGCAGGATGGAGCTCTGAAGAGCTTCCATGAGGAATTAACAACTATGCCTATTTTAATCAACTCCCTGTGGATCTTGTCTGTATGCTTATAACAGGACTACTGCTCTAAATGGTCAATGCAACACTCTAGGCTCCAGTTTGTATTTTGGGTCACATCACATGTGGGCACCTCAGATCTCCAAGAAGACACTCTGGATCACACCGCTGCTGCAACTCCAGACCCAGTCCATCCTGCAGGCATTTCTGTGCAACCAAATTGTCAGTCACACACTTCTTGAATACATAATGCAACGTCTCTTTAACATGTTACACTGATTAGTCCAAGACAAGAGATATCATGAAAAACAATGCTTTCTTGTAAAATAATTTTGGCAACGAAGTGAAATTCATATCAAAAAAGCACTACGTTAAAGAAAAAAAAAAAAGATCCACAAAATTCATTTTCTTTGTGTATTATCACACAAGAATTAAAGGCATTTCTGTCTCTCAGAGCTTCATGGCATCTAAAAGTATGAATGCTGGTATAAATGTGTCACTCTGCTCAGCAGTCTGCAGATTTTCTAGTAGGTTTGTTGTTCCCTGCTGAATATCAAGGTCAGTGAAGAAAGCCTTGTGTTTGCTGATGACTTATTCCTGTGAAGTATGTACCAGACAATTACTCTACCTCATCAGAGCTAGATTTATTTTTAATACAGACTTGAACCCTCAATTTAGCAGGAAAGAAAGTGGAAAGATAAGTTCCCTTTTCTATACTCTGTTATCAGACATGCAACAGCAGAGCTTTTCACAACATCAGGAAATACAAACCTTTTCCTTTAGAAAGTAACCTTTCCAGCCTCTTCTGCATTTGAGATATCCACATTCTTTTTATCAGAAGGTTATTAAAAACTAATTACAAAGGTCATAGTTTACAGATCAAGAAAGAGATTTATCTGAAACCTGCTGAGGTCCCACAATGAAGATAAACTTTTAAATATAGAAAAAAAAAAAAAAAAAAAGTCAGCTGGATTTTATTTGTATTGGTATCCACTTCAAGGTTACATTGTAGGCCTAGTAAAATGATGAATCCAGTTCTTAGCATTAAACTGCACTTTAGTTAACACTCAAGTGTCAGACATCCATTTGTCGCTCTTCAAAATATTAGGCAAGAATGTTATTATTGTTGGAGAGCATCAAAGGCACACCATCGTAACTTTCAAATTGGTGTCATATCTCCATTCACTTTCCTATGTAACTAAATGTGGTTTATTTTCTTTTTAATGAGGCAGAAAACTTGCATGTTTAACCAGAGAATCTCTGATCAGTGAGATGATGGTATCTACTGGCCCTGAAACACCAACTAGCAAATGCTTCAGACATTGACTTCTGTAGTGGGTTTATGTGGCAAGGTTTTGGTAGCAGGGAGCCATAGGGGTGGTTTCTCTGAGAAAGATCTAGAAGCTGCCCCATGTTTGGGAAGGGCCCCATTCTTTTCCAGATCCGAGCCAATAAGCGATGTTGTTTTGCGCCTCTGTGAGAGCATATTTAAGACAGGGAAAAAACGCTGCGCCACACAGCAGCTGGGAGAGTGAGAGGAGTGAGAGAACAGCTTTGCACCAAGGTCAGTGTAGAAGGAGGGGGAGAGGTGCTCCAGGCGCCGGAGCAGAAGTCCCCTGCGGCCTGTGGTGAGGACCATGGTGAAGCAGGATGTCCCCCTGCAGCCCATGGAGTACCACGGTGGAGCAGGGTTCCACGCTGCAGCCCGTGGAGGAGACCATGGTGGAGCAGGTGGCCCTGCACCGACGGAGGCTGCCGCCTGTGGAAGACCCCTGCCGGAGCAGATTCCGGGCCGGACCTGTAGCCCGTGGAGAGGAGCCCACGCAGGAGCAGGTGATCTGGCAGGAGCTGCTGCCCGTAGGGGAGCCAGGTTGGAGCAGTTTTCTCCTGAGAGATGGACCCCGTGGTATGGACCCATATCTGGAGCAGTTCTGGAAGAGCTGCTGCCTGTGGGAAGCCCACGCCGGATCAGTTCATCAAGGACTGCATCCCGTGGGTGGGACCCCACAGCACAGGGGACAAGAGTGACCGAGAAGGAGCGGCAGAGAAGAAGTGCTGTAGACTGACCATAACCCCCATTCCCCGTTCCCCTGCGCCACTCGGGGGGAGGAGGTGGAAAAGAGTGGATGGGGGGGAAGGTGCTTTTGGTTTTTTTTTCCTTTGTTTTCTCACTTCTCTCGCTTGTTAGTTGTAGGCAATAAATCTTACTATCTCCTTATGCCGAGTCTGTTTTGCCCGTTACAATAATTATTGCGTGATTTTCTCGTCCTTATCTCAATCCTTGAGCCCTTTTCACATATTTTCTCCCCATTCCTCTTTGAGGAGGGGGAGTGAGAGAGCGGCTGTGGTGGAGCTCGGCTGCCCACTCGAGCAGAACCACGACAACTTCCTGGATGGTTTCAGCCCACAGACTGAAAACCAAATCTTGGTGTTACGCCATGGCCTTTACATTGTCCATGCATCTTCAAAATACAGGTCATCGTCCTAGCATGCTGTTTTTACATTTAAACTTAGTGTCCAGATGGCTGTGCACAGAGACTCAATGACTGTGAGTGTAAAACATTTTTAACTAGCAGTCACCTATTCAAGTTCCACAGAGACTCTGAGTCATCGCCTTTTATAGGCCACACAAAGTTTTGTCTAATAGACTTCTTTATGGGGTGAAGAATAAATAGAGGTAGAGAAGGACAGTGGATGTTGGGAATACTGCTCTGCTTACAGCTGGGAAAGCATATTAAGCTGGAAGTACTCTGCACAGTTTTGCAGTCATGGTCAGGCACAGGCTTCCTCAGCTTCCTTGGGGACAGCACTCCACTACATCTCATCAGTTGGAATGCCTTTCTGCACTTCTCCAGCAACTATGTTTTTTCATTGTTTCAGAGACTGCAACAGCATTAGTTTTCCATTAACTGAGTTATGACCTCTGATAGACTTCATCCACTAATTGTTTTGGAGATTAGAACAAAAGCCCTAAGCTAACAGTAAAAACTGAGCACAGGAGAGCTGTCAGAAAAGAACTGTCAGAACAGAGAAGAGGCTGGTAACCACATTTTTCATTAGCTGAAGCCAAGGCTTTGGCTTAGTGGTGCACCACAAATATAATGAAATACAGTAATTCAATAGGGAGTAGCCAAGGTGTTATTATACTGCTGTATTTCCCCAGGAGAGAGAGCTAGCAGTCTTGACACATATTAAGATATAGAGTCAGCTAATGGTCCGCTGATCATAGAGCAACTCTCTTAATTCATAGACTTTCATACCAGACAAAGCTAGTTTATTTTGTGTGTGTGTGTGAAAAATAGAGGGAATGTCACTGCAAATGAAAAAGTATGCTTCTGTTAGCTTTGTATTGGCTAACCTTTGCAAACCTTGAGTTACAAAGAGTTGTAATGATCAACAAGTCATAAAATTCAATGATATGCATTTTATTGGAGAAGAAGCTTCTAGTTGTTCTTCAAAGGCGACATCATATGCTCTGAGAAGTATTTGTATCAGCATACACTGCATGTTCAGGTACAAAGTACCTGAACAGGTACACTGTGATATAAAAGATTTACCCAGCAGAGATGTTAAATGCAAGAAATTCTGCTAACATCCATCTCTTGAGCTTATCCAAATACTTTATTTTTTTTCTCTGCTCTCTTCGGCACCTGTAGGTATAGAGAGCTGTACTTTCTATCTGGAAAATAAATCAATAAAATGTAATTGCATGTGGAGTATATCTAAATTAGAAAATCTTGTCTTAAAGGTAAATATAATTTGGTTTGACAGCTTAATGATCACAGGCCTCATTTTTTTTTTTTCCTCTGAAAACTTGATATAAGTCTAAGAAGACTTCAAAATTGCTCTCTAACAAAAAAGCTAGTCCATTCACAGATCTGGGCAAACACTAACTCTTTCCATGAAATTTTTGAAGAAGTAGGTTCCAGAAGAGGAAGAAATAAATTTACTTGCACTCAGACTTTCTCTGTGTTTTCCCTTTTTTATATTTTATTAACTTACATTTAGTATAGCATTTTAAAAGCAATAAGATTAAAATTATTTGTTTGAAATCACAATGTTTAATATTTAATATTACAATATATCAATTATTTATGTATTATTTGTTATATCTTATAACAAATAATATAATATAATATCTTATTATATTATATTATATTATATTATATATTTATGTATTATTTATTATATCATGACATATTTATGTATAATATGTCAAAGAAAAAAGTATACAAAGATTTTTTTAAATTCTAAAAGAAAAAAAAATAAAATTGGTACATCTGCCAGAAAGTTCCAAAAAGTTGTTTAGATACAAAATTGAAAATGTGCTTTAAAAATAAATGTGCATATTTCCTCCGTTCTGTTTTGTGAGGCAACATTTTTAATTTTCAGTATTCCACAATAGCAAGAATGTAATGAAATAAATGTTAGAATGTCAAGATTTTTTTTTCCTTTTCGTTAGTGTAAGTATACTGTTACTGTCTTCAGACGGGATTTCATTTGAAGAGTGACAGATTTATTTAAAGTACTTACATAACTATAAGTTCAACAGCAAAACCCAACAGCAACATATTCAGATACGTTCTTTTCATAGAGAAGGATCACTAAAGAAAACAATAGCTACTGTTCATGATCCAGTGTTTTGTCCAGTGTCTGGACAAAAGCTAAAGTTTTGAGAGCAGGGAATTTCCTTGGGGAGCAAAGGGCATTGCAGTTTGGAGCAATGTGTGTTTGCTTTTACAAAATGATAAAAACACCAGGCAGGAATCTAGCACATTTTCCTCCAACATTAACGCCAGAAGAAAACAAAATTTGAGCCCTAAATGGACCCAATACTTGGCTGGAGAAAAGATGGATATTTGGACAATGAAAGTACTTGTTGATGATGTTTTTCTCTGTGCTGCGTGAAGCAGGCATGTGTGTACATTTCTGGTTTACAAGTACTAGAAATGTGGTACAGAAATTTTGTGGTACATTTCTAATGCCTATATTTCACCCCAAAAATACCTGAGATATATCATCAATGTCATTTCCTAAAAGACAAAAACTATGGTGTCTAGAATGTTGACTGACTGGACTGAAGAAAACAATAATTGTACTTTTCTTTTGCTTTGCCTGCTTCATAAAAAGAATAGGAAGAAGGAATACAAAAGCAGAATTTTCCCTCTAAAACAAAATCAAAAAAAAACTTTTTTTTTTTCATTTACAATAATTTTGTTAAACTTTCAATGAGTTTTTTGTTTCTGTGAAATATATACTTAAATTAAAGAAATTATGCTATGAAATTTTATGTCAGTGAAGATAATGGAAATTATTCCAGGGCCCTATAGGTCATTTCTCTGTTTGGAAACTACATCTGACTTCATTTTCTTTGAGGAGATAACTTCTGGTGTTCTTCCTGTTTTTTATTGTCTTTCAGGTCTGTATGATACTTATGTCAGTGTCAAGAAGCATTGTTCACAGATACTTGTTATATTCTTGCAATAAATATGACCACTTCCAAGCACAAATCTCTCAAAACATAATCTCACTTATCAAACAAAATTCAATTTTCCACTCACTTTCCAGTCACTGAGCTTTTTCTCAAATTCTTGTTACTATGTCTTAGAAGTTGTCCAGCAATTGTAAGTATCACCAGATGAGAGTTAGAAACATCCAACAGATTTTCATACAACCTATAGTCAACAGCAATGCTCTCTCATGATTTGTTTTTATTAAATCTCCATGAAACATATTTCAGGATAAGTACTTCCCTGCTGATTTTACAGATATTAATTGATCTAGATGATCACATGGGTACTGTTTCAATGATGTGTTTAAGCAAGGCACCAAACTTCAAGATTAAATGCAAGCTTGTGCTTAGATACCTTGCTACCCTTGGGTCATAATGAAAGAACTTACTATGAAGTTACAATAGACTCTTAACTCTGAATTTCCTGTCTTTTATACTACAAAAGCTCACCCTTAACCTTTCCGTAACAGGGATTTTTCATTTAATGCCCCATAGGGTTAAAAGACAGATGAGCTGGTGGTAAGAAGAGGTACATAATATGCTTTGCACATTGACAGCTCTTACCCTGGAATGTGGTTTACAGGAAAAAAATGTTGCCATATGTTGAAGAAAGTCTTCATATCTGTTTTTATTTCTTTAATACCTTCCAGACAACAGCACAGGACATGGCTCCTATCAGAATGGCAGTTTAAGTAGACATGCAATGTCTGATATTTGGGAGACGCCCTATAATACCTGCATCAAACTATTGCTGTAACTCAGATTCCAACAAGCAGGAAATTTGAGACCTCTTACCCTTCCCTGTTGCTTTTATTATTATAGTGCACTGCATGCAAACATTTCAATTAGTTTCCAGCATGTACAGAGCACTGGCATTTTCCCCTGGCAAAACAACTGCCAGGTTGAACCATGTAGACTGTAGAGCAGATGGACTGTTTTACTACTCAGGATTAAATACTGGCTACCTCTCCAATGTTCAGTGTTAAAAAGCAGACAAACTGGTAAAAATTCAAACAAATCATACAGAATCTATAAGCATTTGGACCTAGCTTTGCAATTAAACTGAACCTAACAGTGATGTCATAAAGACGCTGTTTTTCCTACCAAAAAAAAGCCACCACCACCACCAACAGCAACAACAAACACTTGATTAATTTGGGTTCATTAACCAATAACTATGAAAATGTAAAAATAAATAAATAAATAAATAAATAAAATTAATTAGGCTTATTTTATGGTGATCCTCTGGTTAAACAAAACTAAAATGCTGGAACATTCTCTAATCTCCAAAAGTGATGTGCTGAAATAAGTGTGAAAGGCCTACTCAAAGTCTGAAATTGAGATAACAGGACACAGTGTCCAAATATATTTAATCCTTCTTTGTGGGGATATTATTTAGGGCTTGTGACCAGAATTGGTCATAGTGACACAGAATTGGGAGCAGACTGGTTCATGAACAAATGTGAGCAGACTGATATTTTTATTGCTTCTATAAAGGTCTTAATGTATGCGGAGAAGTGTAGATAGTCTATGGTTTTCTCTACCAACTTTGTAGCACAGACCTACTTAAATCTGCTCCAGGACTGCAGCCTGTAAACCCAAATTGGAATGGAGGTTCAGCAAACAGTTCTCATCTCTAAGAAGAAAACACAAAATATTAACTAGGTTGGACAAAATATCTGTCCTCTTTGCAGGTGGACCACCAGATGGCTAAGCTAAATGTCATGTGGTACCATAAGTACCTAACTGGGCAGTAGCAGTTAGAGTAAACATTCTGGAGGAGGTGACAAAACTGGAAATTTTGGTCCTAAGTGAGTTTTAAAATCATTATTTACTGCAAAATTCATAGCTATTCTCTGCAATATAACCACAATTCATGTGTACCCACTAAAGTACTGTCACCTCTAACTGCTTTGAAATGTAAGTCTAACCTTGTCTGTGCTTAGTATACCATCCAGTGCTGCTAGTGCACTGCTGGCTGCTTCCTAAATGCTTATGCAGAATATAGGTATCTTTCACCATCCATTTGAGTGCCTAGAGAATGATATTGCCTTAAAATATTGGAAGTCAGTTACACTTAGGCTCCTTGAGGATCTAGAAATCAATGGCCCTCTTAGACTCTCAGGTCTTGTCCGAATCCCAAATATAGGTGTCGGTGGCTCTCTTTGTATCTTCTCACCAAGGCTTGCTTGCCCACCTCCACCATCATTGGGTGGTTACATACAATGGCTCCTTCTAGTATTGAGAAAATTCTATTGTCATGCTGTCACATAGAAAGAACTGAAATGTGAATAAAGACTCAGCTCAAGTGCCGGACTCCTGATGGTTCTCATATTACCATTTCAATGATGTGCTGAGGTGATTCTCTCATCAGACTGGCTTTTTGTCTTTCTGTTGGGAAGGTTATAAAAGAAATAAATGAAGATGTCATAATTACAACTTCTGTTTCCTGAGATCAGTTAGCTTTAACCTAACAATAAATAAAAAAACACTCTTCACAAATATAGCTTTTTGATGTGTTCAGTATTTAGCGATCTACAGATAAGCTCAAAACCTTTCTGTTCTTGTGTAATTCTACTAGATTAAATTATGATGTTTCAACCTAAAATGTCTTGACTTCATCAGTATTTAGTATCCCTGTTAGAGATATTTTGCATTTTGTTAATGGTTACAAGTAATTTTGCCTGTATATATTTCATACTTTAATTATTTAATTACTATCCTGACTGTTAATGGCTGCAACACCAGGGCTAACTGGTATTCATAACCACTAGAAATGAAGTTTGTCAAATGCAACCAAGAATAACATGGACTGTGTTAGACTTTTCTTTGCTGAATCTTGTGGGATAAGCAGATCACTTTCTGCCAGTTCTGTCAACGGTTTTCACAGAGACATTATGAAAACTAACATCTCTCAGGCCAAAAACAAACTTCACACATTTTGAAATAAATCATTCTTGGCAGCTTGTATCAAATGATTATGGAAAAAGTTGTGGGAGTTCAATCCTTCCTGCTTCTGTCTGGAACCCTGTTGTCCAATTAAATGTCCCACATGGCCCAATCAGAAGACTGCTCACTTTTCAAAACCAATGGACAAGACTGATATCTGGAGTCAGATTATATTTTTGGAAACCAAACCAAAAATATTTCTTAACTGTCTGAAATTATGAGATTTTATTAAATCCATCTACTGATGTTAACTAAATAGTTTGATCCTCCCCCTCTTCGATAATCCACCTGGGCTCTGTTGTCATGGACAAAGACTTGTTATACACCATGTAAGGCTAAATATAGGGTCAATCTTCTCTGTCAAAGCACAACAGTGTTTAGAATTATGGAATTGTCTTAGACACAATTTTACTAGTTGCTGCTGAATAATGGAAGGAGAGGGGGAGGAAAGGGGAAGGGAATTAAACATATTTAGAGCTCCATGAAGAAGGAATGAGCCTGCATTGCCTCTTTTGAAAAGGGGTCCATTTTGTTGGTAGATTAACTACTATTCCATATTGTTCTGTGATTTATATCATGAGGGCCTACAGGTCTGGATAGGAGCCATTTTTATTATTACAGGAATTTACAGAAATAATCTCAGAACTACAGATCCCTTCAGACAGGCACTTCAGACATGATTAAATGCCCTTGCTGGAAACAAAAATCAGTACTTAGTGCAATGGGTTTCACATGGGCCCTGGAGCCATTCTTCTGCTTCCTTTCCACTGGCAGAGAGATATCCCATCACCTTCAAACAGCTCCTCTAGTCTGCTGTTTTTCCCCAAAGCAGTGCAAGATCCACTTTTCCTTTATGGATCTTTAACTCTTTGGATCCCTAACGGAACACACAGGCACAGAAAGTGAGAGAAAATGCAGATTTTTATTCCACAGTGCTAATGCTTACCTAAGTACTACTTATGTTATGTGATAACTGTGCTACAGTATAACCATGCCCTCTGCTGCAACAGAGTGGGAGCAAGACCAGAGAGAAGATCAAGAGAAAGATATTTTCTTCCTTCACTAAAAAAGAGGGAAGGCTGTCTACATTGCTGCCAAAAATCCCTCGTGGTTGGACATTTTTAGTATGACAGCTGACAAACTACAGCACAACTCACTGAGGACTCACAAAGTATCTGAGAAAAACCTGGTGTTAAAACTTCACATCTGAATTTGCAGCTTATATCCATCTCGAAACTGCTTCTACTTGAAGTTCATCTCCAGACTGGAATTTTAGACCTTTTGTGTTTACGATCAGTATTAGGCTCCTTATAGATAAGGGTTACTCTGAGTTGATGTTTACATCTAAAAGGAAAAGAATTAGTTTCAGGGACATATGAAGGGCCCCTGCCAGCTGACAGACCACACTGAACCACCTAGGTAAGCTGCTGTGAGCAGGCAGCAAGCACTGGCTTGCAGTGATGAGTTACATGGTGAGTGTATGGCTGCACACCAACATATTTCCCTGCAAAGTTCCCTGAGGGAAAGGAAAATTTTTCAGCAGAATGCTAATCACTGCCACTACTTCTGTCTTCTTCCAGAAGCCAAGCTGCATGAGTTTAACTGATAGCAAAACAGAGCTCTCTGCACACAGCAGTTTTCATTTACAGTATGCAACCACACAATAGCCAAAAAAAAAAAAAATGTGAGGAAAAAAGCACAGCAAACAAAACAGTCAATATTAAACTTGAGAGGAACTGTTGATAAGTATAGAGAGATGGCTCTGGTGCTTTGTGACATGCAGCAGTGACAGATCTTCTTTCATCTTCCAGATGAGACAGATTAGCAAGGCCTGAGGTGCCAGTGGCCACAAATGAGTGCTCAGTCAGGAAAACAGAAGTGGAAGGGAAGGCACTATACTCATCCCATACCTGAGAGCAGGAAGAGTTCTGCATGTCTACAGCAACATGAACAGCCATGGGTATAAAGTTGAGATGATGCTAGTTCCCCACGCAAGACCCTTGCTCTGTAGAGATATGGCATTTCATTGTGTCACCTCCTCTGGCTGAGGCAGAAGCTCCAAGTTCCTGTTACATTCCTGCAGTAGTGCCCCCGAATGTATCAAGCCTCCATTGCAAGCTGAAGGATGCTATCAAAAAAAATGCAAGGAAAAAAAAAATCTGTCAGTCAGAAAGCAGCAATTTCTTCAAAGAAGTGGTGTTGTGATGGTTTTCCAAGCAAAACAAAAGGCACACTGCCTGCTCTGTCCCACTTGGAACTCTGCAGTCAGGTTGAAAGGGAAGGGATTTAAGGAGGGATTTTCGGTGAAATTAAGGAATGTTGGAGACTGGCCGGCAACATCTGGAGAGAGGGGCTGGGATTTGGCTTTGGGTTATTTAACCTTTCTGGTTTGATCTACATGAGTTTCTATTTTCAGTCAACAGTTGAGCAGTACTAAAATAATTTCAAGAAATTGAATTGAAAACTGTTGAAAAGCTTCTTCTAAGATGTGACAACATGAGTTCCATTATAAAACAGTTCAATTTTCATAAAAGCTCCAATTATTTAGAGCTGCTGTAACTATAAACATCCATCTCATCAGTAATCTGTAAACATCCATATCTATTCAGTAAAATACCTTATTGTAAAAATTGTCACCCAATTCTTTTTGCAGTCACATTGGCTGGGAAAGTGAATGGGACTAGAAGAACTTCTGGTTTAGGCAGTGTAAGAAAGGCTGGCACAGGAACCAGATCTCTTTATGCTTACAAAAGAACTCAAAAGAACTTAAGGCACTGGCACAATGGTGTGAAGGACCTGAAGGGCAAAAGTTCCTGGTAAAAGAACTGAAAAATAAAAAGCACTTAGAGATTATAGGTGGTACCCATTCTCAAAAGAAAAGGCAAGAAAATAAAACAAAATAAAACAAAGAAACAAACAAACAAAAATAGGTTGGGGTGAGCAAAAGGAAAAAACTAACAGCTGTACTTAAGTTGTTAAATGAAATAGGGCTCCAGCATGGCAATTTCACAGAGGGAAAGAGCAAAAGATCTTCAGAGCAACAAGTGGACTTGTATAGTGTAACTCACACAGTAGATTAATTACAGAATTTAACCTTTCCCAATTAAGGTGGGTTGAAGTCACGTTCTTAACCTAATCGTGTGTGATATAACCCTCAGGCCAGCAGGGACAATAACAGATGTCCAGCCATGACAAGAGCTTGCATGATGAAATAAAAATGATGGTAGTTTCCCAAAACTTAATATATGACAAATGTGATCTTTTCTGACAGAAATTTTAAATAAAATAAAATAAAATAAAATAAAATAAAATAAAATAAAATAAAATAAAATAAAATAAAATAAAATAAAATAAAAAAGCTTCAATGGTTCACGAAAGAAAAAAAAAAAGTAAAACAAAACATTAAAAAAATGTTTCAGGTACAATGAATTTCTTCGTAATGTATGACAAGACAGACTTGGGGCCAAATACTACAATTAAGTGGTGCATTTGGTTTAAAAATAAGAACTTCTTGCCACCTTCTGTTAGTTTCTCAGGCAGTTTCTCATCCATATAAGGTTGTTTCTATGCTTTATTTGCCATGAAATACCGAAATACACCACCCTGACATCTTCCCTTATAACACCCTAAAGGCTGTAGTCTCTATCCAGAGGCACAAAATGTCTCCCTCCTCATGGTAGACATCAGTTTTCTGAGCTGGTTTCTTGCCCATGTAACTGCACCCAAGCACTTGGTGCTAGCAGGGACAGGAGTAGAAACAATAATCAAGCAAAGCATGGGTGATCACTGTAGGTGGTTTGGTGAAGGGGACAGTTATTTGCTTGACTTCTGCATATTAGAGTACAAATCAGAGTAGAAGGGAATATGCCATTCAAGCTATAGTATCAGTATGTACAAACCCCAATATAAAGGGAAAAAAAGAAGGGAAGTCAAAGGTGAAAAAAAACATTTTCCCCAATGAAAATACAAATTAAAAATAGCTATATGAATTACTCCACTGGGTTTGCCAATTCTTATTTAATAGAAATCCAGAAAATTTAATATAAAGATAAAATATAAATACCTTGATCTTCAGTGCTTGCTTACTCACTCCAGTGAATATTAGCAATTCTTTTGGTGTCACTGATGCTCAACATTCTTACCTTAGACCACCAAAGGTTTGTTTGTTCATGTGAATACTGTTGCTCATTTTCCCATATATTTTCCCATATATTTTCTCTTGAATTTAATGAAGTACTTTTTGTTTTGTGATCTCAATCTGAATTACCTCTTAGGCCAAGTTGTTCGTGTATTCCTCCAGCTCCTGAAAGGTACTCTTCAATTGCTAATCTACTTACTGGTGATATCATTAGACAGCTGTTTCTTAGACTCATCTTACAGTGGAAGAAATATTGTTCATTGGTGTTACTATGGGCAAAAATAAGAACAAGGCACTGATGTCATACCAGACACACAGTTTCCTCTTCTTACCTTAGTGGACAGGGGTCGGGATGAATCACCAGTGAACATGAGAGTTGTCTCACCTGATTATCTACAACACCATTAAGTTGAAAAATACCTCAGATGTGACCTTTACAAAGGGAAACTTGCTCTTTTTCTTTCCCGCACCCCAACCTTTGCCCTCCAAGACTGCATAAAACACTGTTTTTTTCTCAAAGGCTTGTGTTAGTGTCCCAAATATGTCCTGACACTGGGGTAAATCTTCAGCATACACTGAGCAGAGATGGGGGCAGGACTTCTATTAACAGTGATCTAAGTTGTTTAATTCTCCTGCAAGCTGTGCTGAAAATGAGACCTACTGTGCCATGCCACATCAATTAGGACACAGTATGTGACCTGAAGCAACAGTTCTAATGCAAAAAATTCAGTGTCAGACTGTTTCAGTTTGTGAAAAAAAAAAAAAAAAAAAAAAAAAAAGGCACAGGAAAGTGATTATGATTTTTTTTTTTAAAGACACAGCATCATCTTGAAAACACAGCTCCTTCATAAATCTCATTACTTCTGTTATAATTTAATGTTTAGAGTTATTTAATGAGATAACATCTTATTTTACTCTTTTTCACTTTATTTACTGTTTCAGTGTGACTGTTTCTTACACAGTCAGTTTTATCATATCATTGTCTGTATTTTTTATATTACTCCAATGCATTTCATGTTATATATGATATCACGGTATTAATGTTTTCAAATAACCCCTGTAAACAATATCCTCTAGCATCTGTTCTTTTGGCTACAAGAATAGTTTTGATTTCTAGATATTCATTCAACCTTTTACAGTTCTCTTTCTCTACTTTTAAAATTGCAGTTCAAATATTTTTGTAACAAAGTACAGAGTAGTCAGATTTTCATCAAAGTTTTCGTGTTCCACTTTTTAGATTTTTTCTCTCCCCCAAGTTAAAAAACAAAAGTCACAAGTATGTGAAAAAAATTCCTTCCATAATAAAGAATATATTAAAAAAAAAAAAAATGCATTGCCACTACCACCCACCCAGGGGGAAAACAACCAACCAAAAATAAATAAATAAATAAAAATATGCAGGGACCCATTGCTGTGGACACATATCAAAAAAGTATTTCAAACTGTCTGTCTGACAGCAATCAAGTGAGCAGGCTGCTTGGATTTGACTGGCCATCTGACATTTCGTTCTTTCGCAAACAACATGATGATAAAGACTTGTGCTTTTCACTTTCAGGTGGAACTATTTTTGCCTTGCCTGCAGGATACCAACTGGCAAGAAATATTAATGCTCTGGCTTGTGGCAGTTTTACCATTCTTGTCATTTTTACTGACATGTTATGCATGGGAGTGATCCATCCATCAATACACCTTCTATGCATGGCTGTGCTCAAGCTCAGCCCAAACTAAAACCATGCCTAGGGAAGACCCACAGTTTTCAAACAACCTCAGCATGCAGGATCACATCTTTCTCCTGTTCGTACTAAACCTTTTACAAGCTAGCAGAGAGGTTGAACTTCACTCTATCTAGACATTTAAAGGGGAAAGTTAACACCACCAGGAAATCCTGTTTACTAGGAAAATGCAAGTAGTAGAATATGTTTTGCCATTCCTTAATCCTTAGATAGAGAGAAACGAGAGTTAAAAACAAATAAAAGTGGATCATCAAAGACATTGTAGCCATAAATATCAAATCACACTTCACAAGACAACTAAATGAGATGAAGATCACAGAACAAACTATCCAATAAATAAAGACCACCCAGAAAAAGAAAAGTATAGCAAGACAAATGGAGACATAACTAACCACTCCACACAGAAGATGAACACAAATTAAATTAAGCGAGACTGAAAATCGAAGTAAATTACATGAAATCATTGGATCAGAAAAAGTCAGGTCCTAAAAGTATTACTGGCTTCTTTCCATCTCCCCGTTGTCCATCTGATAATAGAAAATGCCATTAAACATCTCATAATCACTGAATTAAATTTATCTGATTATAGGAATTTCAGTATTTGGGAGGATGTAGCCTACATTTCCAGGAGTGCTGTGATTTAGTTTTAATAGTCACTGCAAATAAAATGCCCCTACCCATTTGTGACTGACAAATGACTTTTCATACCACAGATCTTTGTTGGGGGTAATTTCAGTAATTGTTTCACTTTGCCTCTAACAGCCAGCAGCAAGAACATAAGAGAGAAAATGAACCTTTGCAAAGGCTAAGACCATGGAAAGAGAAACACAGGAAAAACAAATAGTGGAATCTAATTATAAATATTAGACTAATACTACTTTAAGCCATGATTTCAAGTTTGATTTGACTAGTATAAATTCATACTTACTCCCAAATGGATACATTCAGAGTGAATAGCAAAAATTCTGTTCCTGAAAGCTTGTTCAGCAGAGTTCAGCAACAGAGATACCTATTTTTCTGAAATGGAACACATTCATACAGAATTGAAGCTGGGAATCTTTTTCATCTTTCTCCACTCTGTTGGCTTACACCAGATTTAACCTCAATCCAGGAAGTGCCAGTGACACATGCCTTTCCATGAGTGCCTTTCCATGGGTGAGTCAGAATGCTTCTGAATGCATGAATTAAATGATTTGATAAAATGAAGCAATTAGATGATGTAAAATGGGAGTGGGAGTCCAAAGTTGAGGAAGTGGAGGCTGAACAACTGCCGCAGGTTACCAGTTATGTGAGTACCATTTTCTCAGACCTTCTTTAGAATTTTCAGTAATTTATGGTCCTTGTTTCTCCAGCTTTGAGGATATTCCTTTTCCAATTCAATAGGTGAGTTTTCTGGGACAGGTACTCTCTACATGTGTGCTTAGCATGTTGACGACACATTTCTTCTGTGAATTCTGGGCCCTAAAAGGACTAGGAAGGGTGAGAATGGGTAGGAAGCACCATCTGCTTGATGATTTGCTACTTTATTTACTTCTGTAATGCCCTATATCTGGATACTGCCAGCATGTGCTTCTTTTCTCAAATGATCTGAGAGCTGACAGATTCCTACCAGATGCAAAACATATCTGCTTCTGGCTGTTACGGGGGCAAGTACAATAATCCCTGTAATAAAATACTTATGGCCATGCACATCCATATTGTTCTCATCTTTCACTGTAGGATTCAGTTTAACAACGAGTTATGGTATGGGAGTCAAAGTATTTTCAGTGGAAGTTACGTTTCCATCAGAAAATGGAGTGCCACCAAAACTAAGAGTTTCTGAGTTAACAGATTTATATGGGAAAATGTTAGGACCTATTTTGCCGTAGACCATGGTGGCATTAATCTCTGTCTCGTCCTTATCTGTTACATCTTACACCCATTTGTTTAAACCACATGCCAATAGAAATTGAGTTTCAGCTTGAGGTAATATAAAAACCACTGTGTATTGTATCTGTCATTAAATTCCCATGGACAGACTCAGAAATTTATGTCATGCCCCAGTGATTGGTAATTTTGCTTCTTCTTATCAAAAGACCTTAAGAGAGGATCCAGGATCCGTCTGTGCAAACACAAAGGAAGGAATAGATCTGTAGGGCTGAATCCTGAATCACTGAATCACTGATAACTGAAACCTTTTAACGTGTTGTCACCTTTTCAGTGATTGTAAATTTAAGACCAGTGAAAACTTATGCTGAATTACATAGACATGATAAAGTTATGCATTAGTCTTTTATTTCAATATTCCCCAATTTCTGAGGTTCCCTAAGTGAGAATGGTATGATATTCCATATGTATTTTTCTACAATCATTGAAAATTCTACTTGGAAACCCATAGAAAAAGCCATTGAGAAAAAGTGCTAAATCATTGTAAAATATTTTTGGTATAAGTCAAAATCTGGTCCTCAAGCATTATTCTGCTGTTATACTAAGGTGTGTATGAATCCACAGAGAAGACTATTGCAGTGATGCTGGAATTGTTTTGTTGTTGTTGTTGTTGTTGTTTTTATTAGTCATATCAGATCATTTTAGAGAGAGAGAGAGAGACTAGTTAGAGGAAAAAAAAAAAAAAAGATAAAGGAAAAAAGGAAAAGATATGTAGTCTTTATAGCACAGCTTAACTAGACATTAAAGCATGCAAGGTCTTTAAAAAGCCCAGGAGAGGGTTGGGTTCAGTTGGGTTGGGTTGGGTTGGGTTGGGTTGGGTTGGGTTGGGTTGGATTGGGTTGGGTTGGGTTTGGTTTGGTTGTGTCACTCATGTTATGTCACTCATATTTATTTTTTTTTTGTTTTTACCCTCACAAGAGGGTAAATCATTTTGGTAGCAATTCTGGCAAGGTAATATGGTCAAGGTAAAGAATATGGTCACACGGGCCTGTGGTTTTTTTGCTCTTAGTTTAAGATAGTAATACTCCAATTAATATAGCAAAACGTAGTTTGACTACCTTCTTGCATGTTTGATGAGCATATGATTTAGATTTGGTACAATACTATTTAAAACATATGCAAGACCAAAGTCAACGTCAATCTTAGATTAGTGTCACAATGCTTGAAAGACTGACTGCAAAATCTGTGAAATAAAGCATCTCATGACATCTTCATCCTGCTCAGCAGGATAAAACAGACAATTATTTCAGTATCACTTAATATTTCTATTAGTTAAAAAATCAGCAAAAATAAATAAACAAATAAATAAATAAATAACCACCCTACATTATTTCATGTTCTATCCATGTATCCATGCAGATGTTTTTTGGCATTTATACTACTTTTTCTATAAATAAAATGTAAACATATTTATACTGATTTGTTTCCATAGCAATGTAAAAGCTCCTCTTCGGTTTCCAAGGCAATGTGCAGCAGAGTAACAAATCAGAAAAGTATGGAAAATGCTTAGTAAGCAATGGGTTTAGGGAGCACCCCAGGCCTCCAAATAGAAATGTAATCTTCATTATAGCAATCTGAAAAAAAAAAATGCTTGAAATTAAAATTAAATAAATAAATAAATAAATAAATATCTTATAACAGGTTCATTTTCCCTTTGGTCATTGAACACATTCTGTAGAAATATACTTTTTTCATGACAATTCTTATTCAAGTTAGTTCCACTCACAGGAGCAATGGATGTTCAGTTGTTTGTTTTTTTGTTTGTTTGTTTGTTTCTTTGCTTTGTTTTGTTTTGCTTTGTTTTGCTTTGCTTTGTTTTGCATTGTTTTGTTTTTGTTTGTTTGTTTGTTCTAATGTGAAAATGTCTCCAAGGATTTTAGGAGCTCTGATACAAAACCTGCTGGAGGAGGGATGGCTCCAGGAGAAAAGTCTAAATAATGAAATCAAGAGATTCGACTCTTCATTTTTGACTATATAGAGATGCTGTGAATGATTTGGCTGAAAAAAAAAAAAAAAAAAAAAAAAAGACTTAGTATAGGTTTTTATTTTTGTCTGACCAGACTGTCTTGGAATATCTTTAAGACTCTTGTTCTGTTTATTGGAGTGACCTAACACAAGAGAATACTGTTTGTCCATGTACAAATGTTGAAAGGAAAAGTATATTAGTTATAATACCATTTTTATATATAAAATCTCTAAAAAAGCCTTTAAAATTTTTTTCTGTCCACATTTAATTTCAGGCTTTAAATCTAAGAAGACTCTATCTTTTCCTGATATCCATCCCAAGTACAAACCAGTCACTATAAATTAGTTTAACCTATATATATATATATATATATATATGATGTTTATTAGGTTTATTCAGACAAAATACATATTTTAAAGTAAAATTTATCACTTTTACCTTGATAAGCAGAAGAAAAAACAAAAAACAACAAAAAAAAAAACCACTGTTTTGAAATAGATTCAGTCAGAGGAAATAATAAGTATAGTAAAAGATGTTCTCTATTGTCACACACCATCTCTGGAACTGAAGATGTTTAAGTACTTTGAGAAAAAAAAAAAAAAAAAAAAAAAAAAAAAAAGACTTTTTAATTTTGGAGATGCACAAATGATGTTAGTGCCCAAGAATGATTTGATTTGTTTCACATGTGAGGTGACTGAAATGTCTAGATCTAATAAACACCTTCATGAGTCCTAACAGCTGCTGCCAGCCTTTTTTGGACTATCAAAATATGGTCACACGGGCCTGTATTAAAAAAAAATCAAGAGTGTGTTATTGCCATAAACTCACAATATTGGCTGCTCTCCTCTTCCTCTTCCCCTAAAGTGTCTGGTATTCCTTCATTTTAAGTAAACTGTAACTTATTTCTTTGCTTTGTATGCAACAAGTGATCATTCATATTCTATTTTTGAGTATGCCTTTTTTTCATTAATTTCTCATATGAATGAGGGAAGTTGAAAGCAAGTGAAAAACCTTTTGATAAGTAACAATAAGCAGAGTAATTGTTGATTGAATTCAGCTTGAAGAAAACTATTCATTTAGAAAAATCTATCAAGTTCAAAGAGAAAAGTTGTCTTTTGTATTATCCAAAGATTGCTGTGAATTACACACCTGCAATGAATATCAGAAATGTGGCTTCCCATTTTTAGAGACTTTGCTAATTAAAACATGATCTAACCCCTGGTTTGTTTTTGACCTCAGAAGTGACACGAAATAAAACTTCTGTAAATATTTCCTATAAGTATATTATAAACCTTGAAACACTTATATTGCTAAAAATTGTCATTTTAACATAAATGTGTATATATATATATATGCATACACACGTATACATATTCATATATGCATATATAGGTATATATATACACACTTGTGTGTATGTGTATATATATATATATATTAGTATTTGCTCGAGGTCATCATTATCCAGGTGGAAATCTCAAGTTCACTAAAGGTGATGAAAAGATGAAGATTAGATGTTCAGAAGTTTTTTTGTGACCAAATACTACTCATTTTTCTTTCACTATTCAGCTAAATGATTTTCTGATACAATCATGTAAATGGAAAATCTGATCTGAACATGCTGAACTTCATTATAACATCAGTCTACCAATTGTTAAATTACAACAAAGTGTTCATGGCTGATTCTTTGGATAATTCAATATAAAAACACAGGCAAAATCACCTTAACAGTTTCAACACTATTTCTGGAAGAGAACAAAAGAGAAGCATGCATGTAACGGTTGGAAAGATGAAAATCAAGTAAATGTATATATTGCTTTTATACAAACATTCCATCGAGTGATTCTATAAGGCATCTATGTATGCCATAGCAGTATTATTAGAACCCCATATTATTTTTAATGTTTATATTCTCTGTGTGATATTTTTAAATGTGTAGTTTATTCAGTTTAATTTAACCCTAATTAAATGCAGCAATTAAAATAACATTTTGTTAACAAAATTCTTTGTGTAAAAAGATTTGGACAGATTAAAATCAATATTAACAGATTTCTGTGTTAAAGCTAAACTTCAAATTATATGTTAATTTTATTTGCAAACATAAAGTGTGAAATTAATTAGTTTAGAAGCAAAGATGTGTTGAAATGTATTAAAGGTACCATTTAAAAAAAAAGAAATGGAACCTAGCAAAGATTCAGTTAGATGTCAAATGGCAGAAGAAGTGTAGACTTCAAAGAAAAATATATTATATATTTTTCCCCTAAGTGGACCTTTTAAATAAATTTTGACCTATGTTTTAGGTAGTTTTGTTTGTTTGTTTGTTTGTTTTTAGGTACCTATTTAGATAACATTTAGCTAGTTATCTCTTATTTTATTTCTGTTTCCTCCTGCTCCACTTTGCAATATCCCACCTCCATATTCTCTCGTGACACCCTATTACCAAACTACATTATGAGCACACTTGTTAACTGATCACATTCTGTTATTCAGCAGTTATTCACAGAAATCAGTCCAGTACTTTCTTTTTTACTCAAGCTATTGCCAGAAAACAGCAAGAGGCAATATCGCCTTACACTCATGTATGAGTCCAATCCAAATGAGTTCAGAGGCTGTATTTATTTATTATATTCTTTATGTTCTTAGAACCACAATTCCACTGTAAAAGAGCTACACACAGCTTTGGAAATGCTGGTTGAACTGACAGATAGTCAGAGATACAAATTATAACATAATTTTATAATGACAACATTTGTTCATTACTTAAATAGGAAAAATGCCCCTCCTCAGTGCAGATCCAAAATTCAGTGTTTGGGGTTATGCAAGTTTTCTGTCTTCACCACACTTCAATCTACACTTCAGTTGGATGTTTGCAAGTCTTCCTGTTTTAAAATATGCAGGCTACACTGGAGCATGAAACATGGAAATCTTCATTTGTTTGTAGTCTGTTTCATTCTACAAAAATCATCATTTGAAAGCTGTGCACTGTTGAATTACTTGATCAAATTCTTTCAGAAGCTTTTGCAATTGCTAAGCAAAACAATTTAAAGCACCGTCTGCACATTCTATCAAGTGTGTTTGAAGAAATGACAAGTTTTTTAGTGCAGAAGAATCTCATTCTTCAGCAATCTGGGACAGCTATCTCATTATTTTTAAAAACTTTATTCTTTGTTGATATCCCAAACCACTGTTTTTAATTTGACAAATAAACAAGGAAAAGGTCTTCTCATCTTGGGAAGATGTATACCTATTTATGTTAATTAAAGAAAACAAAGTCTCATCTGGTACTTTCCACTTGAAACTGACAGAGAAACAACTCGAAGTTGCAGAGAAGTTGAAAGAGTTTTGCTAATGAATATGTATATATTTTCAAACAGTTGGAGATCACAAGTTAGTACAGTGGATGCTGGAAACTGCTGATTATAATAGACAGAAATGTTGATCTATGTGTGATCACAGGCTAAGATTTCTGAACATAGTCCTACCATACCCAGAAAAAAAAAAAAAAAAAAAAAAAAAAAAAAAAAAAAAAAACATTCAATAAACTAGCTCGCATATATATATAGGCTATGTAGAGCTTTGGGGAGAAATTAACATTCTCATTCATTTCTGTATATTAATTTACAAGAACATGACTGGGTGCTGCCTGGCTAGTTTCTACTACAAGTGTGATTGAGGACCAAGCTTTTTTGCCTTCCACATAAGCTTCCTCTACAGAGCATAAGCCTACAGAGCATAAGCCTTTCAGGCAGCAGGCTATGGTAGGCAAGGATGTTAGCTCACATCTTCTGTCTGCACATTTTGAACACTAACTTCAAATGCTGTTAACTTCTTCCCTAATAATCATGTTCTTGGCTATTACTTTTAAATAATAGAAAGGATTACTTCCAACTTTGACTTGTAAATAACCTACACGTATGGTTCAATTGTTACTAAATTATCATTATAAAAAAACTAGTCATGAGACTTGCTACATGATAAATAACTGTGTAGGATATCCTTTTGCATACCCATTGACTGCTTCTGATATCAGTACATATGATACATCCAAAAAGGTGTCTAAGACTTATTGATATATAAAGACTATCACTTATAGGATGTATCAATGCCCTGCAGCAAGGAAACAAATGTAGTATGTCAGAGTGAAGTTAAATTTATTTTGTATATGCGTCCTCCTGGTAGTGCTTACATAATTAATTTCTATACACACAGATACATGGGATTTGCTGCACCTGTACAGGTCAGGGCAATAAATCCAACAGACTTAGCATATACCACATATATTAGGTATGTTCGAGTCTTCATGCAATAGATATATTGGAAAGTACACACAGACTTCTTTGAGGAAATCTCGAGCAGAAATATGTGAGCCCTTGCTTATTTACTGATGAGGTAGAACTTTGATTTTCAAAATGTCAGCTAGTGGTAAATAGCTAAAACCTCCTGTGAACAATAGCAAAATGTGCAAGATCCACTCCTGACATGCAAGTATATGCTTTTGAAAAGACAATCTGTATTTGCCTTTCCAAAGCTTGCAAGTAAATAAAGACTTACTTCAACTTAATGATAGCATTCACAACCTACAAGGAATGTTTTTATCGGTTGGGTGAGGATACCTTTTCCTTCTGTTCCAGGATCCTTCAATTTAAAACTATTTTTATTCCAGTTAATTAGAGTCATTCATTGAAACTTAGAAACAAACAACTCATATAAAGACCTAAGGGAAAAAAAAAAAAAAAATAATGGTATCCACACTCTCTAGCATGTCACAGTCAAGATACAATGAATTAGCATCTTCTTAAAACTGCAGACAGTATTTTATGCAAGAAATAAAAGGTAAACTCTGTGTCTGCTCACAAAAATGACACTCTCTTAATACAACCTATATAGAAAGAAAGCTGACAGTTATTTATCCAGTGGCCAGGGCCTTCCACTGTTAGCCACGTCTGATGCAGTTAGGGGGCTGTTGCAATTTTCTGCATGTAATCTTCTACCTTTTCAGCAACATACATATGACATGGCATCTTAGGGATGTCAAAGAACAAACCCTGATGCACTGAAACAAGATCAAATACATGTCAAATAGCCATGACAGAAGATTGTTTAATCTGTTTTTCAACACTTCTAAGAAGGAGACTCCATAAGAAACAACTTTTTTGTTTAAAGACCCTTAGAGGTGTCAACTTAACTAACTGTCCTTGCCTACAGTTCCTATTGTTCTTCTACCAAGGGAGAAGAAATATGTCTACTACCATAATCATTATGACTTTTTGCACAATTGAAAACTGCTACCATATCTCCCCCATTCTATTCAGTCTTCTATTTCCTAGTTTTAAATAGGTCAAATTCTTTCAACCTTTCCATGTAAATTATGATTCCCAAAGTCCTTTTCAGTCTCACCACTGTTCTGTGTATCTTCTCCAATCTGCAGTGGTAACACTCAGGAAACAGTACTCAAGTGAGGCTTTCCAAGAACCACATGACTAATCAACTCTCTTTCTTTATTAGATGTCCAGCAATATATGACAGAACAAGCTTTGCCTTTCTTCATTATACTGCTAATTTCTATTTGTTCCCTGACCCACTGTTGATTTCTGATTATTCTTCCCATTAGTCAAGATCATTTTTAATCATGATCCTGCCTTGTCAAACACTTGCTACATCTGCACTCACTGGTTGGTCAGCTGGTTGGTTAATTCATTTATTTATTGCCTCATTATTTTCTAAGTAGTTATAAAAATGTTCTGTATGGTTTGTTCTGGTGTCCTACGGGCTATTAAAGTGAGATTGTTTTAGTGTTCCTTGGGTTCTCTATCTTCTTTTTCATTTGAAAACATTGAATGTCCTCACAGCAAGAACACAGAAACTCTGGATTCTAGCATGAGTTCCAATGACCAGACTTTTGCATAAATAAAAAGGAGCTGTTTCTTTTCAGCCAGGTATTCATACCTTAAAATAAGCAATGTCTAGTCCGTTTTGAAGGGAGCATTTTCCTGTTGCTATTTGTTGATTTGTATGCAGGAGACGAATTCCAGAGCACAGAGAAGTAGTACTTGACAGGTACAAAAGGAGATCAGAAATATGTTCAGGTCTTCTGTCATGGTTCTGCTCGAGTGGGCAGCTGAGCTCCACCACAGCTGCTCTCTCACTCCCCCTCCTCAAAGAGGAATGGGGAGAAAATATGTAAAAAGGACTCAAGGGTTGAGATAAGGACGAGAAAATCACGCAATAATTATTGTAACGGGCAAAACAGACTCAGCATAAGAAGATAGTAAGATTTACTGCTCATTACTAACAAGCTAGAGAAGTGAGAAACAAAGGAAAGAAACCAAAAGCACCTTCCCCCCCATCCACCCTCTTCCACCTCCTCCCCCCGAGCGGCACAGGGGAACGGGGCAATGGGGGTTATGGTCATTCTATAGCGCTTCTTCTCTGCCGCTCCTTCTCGGTCACTCTCGTCCTCTGTGCTGTGGGGTCCCACCCACGGGATGCAGTCCTTGATGAACTGATCCAGCGTGGGCTTCCCACAGGCAGCAGCTCTTCCAGAACTGCTCCAGATATGGGTCCGTACCACGGGGTCCATCCCTCAGGAGAAAACTGCTCCAACCTGGCTCCCCCACTGGCAGCAGCTCCTGCTGGGTCACCTGCTCCTGTGTGGCCTCCTCTTCACGGGCTACAGGTCCGGCCTGGAATCTGTTCCGGCAGGGGTCTTCCACAGGCGGCAGCCTCCATCGGTGCAGGGCCACCTGCTCCACTGTGGTCTCCTCCATGGGCTGCAGCGTGGAACCCTGCTCCACCGTGGTACTCCATGGGCTGCAGGGGGACATCCTGCTTCACCATGGTCCTCACCACAGGCCGCAGGGGACTTCTGCTCCGGCGCCTGGAGCACCTCTCCCCCTCCACTGACCTTGGCACCTGCAAGGCTGTTCCTCACTCCTCTCACTCTCCCAGCTGCTGTGTGGTGCAGCGTTTTTTTTTCCCTGTCTTAAATATGCTCTCACAGAGGCACAAAAAAACCTCGCTTATTGGCTCAGCTCTGGAAAACAATGGGGCCCTTCCCAAACATGGGGCAGCTTCTAGATCCTTCTCAAAGAAACCACCCCTATGGCCCCCTGCTACCAAAACCTTGCCACGTAAACCCACTACATCTTCCCAAAGTGCAATGGATAAGTTAAGCATGCACAAAGTCTGAATGGAAGCTATGGAAGCATGGAAGCTATAAGACACAAAAAATCTAACTAAATAATAATAATAATTAATAAATAATTATATAAATAAATAAATAAATAAATGCAAGGCATTAAAGCCTGAGATTTAATAACAAGACAAGAAGCATGTTAGGCACCTCCAGGTGTAGGCAGCAGCTGAATGTGAACCTTCAGTTTGGTATTCAGTTTTGTTCAGTCCTGTTGTCAGTGAATAAAGATAGGTAATTTATCACACAGAACACCTCCAGAGTCAAATAAATCATGTTTTTATAGAAGAACAAGCAACAGCACGGTTGGAGTATACTCTGAAGTTAACTTGCTTTTATCTGTTAATTTTACTACTCAAACATCTCTTGACATTGGAGGCACTAAAGTGCTGGAAACACTTGCATTCATTTTCCTTCCTTGAAATGACACCTTTAATATAATTAATTCATTTATTTAATTGATGAATTCATTTCTACAAAGTTAAACTTCAGTGGACATTTGCACATTCATGTTTTAAAATATAGTGTATGAAGAACATTTAAAAGCAGGAAAACTATTTAAAGATAACAAGGCTAAGATGCCAGTCAGCTCTGTAAAATCATTACAACTGCTTTCACGCTGTCCCTAGCATTTATACACAAATCATTCAAACAATTGGATTTTTGACAAAATTCAATTAGCACTTTTATTAGTGTTAAAAATGTGTTAATTTTAATATGTTGATAATTAAATGCTTGGCTTATTATTCTGTAACACCAAGATATCCATTCTTTCCTCACATACTCCTAATAATAATGATATTCAAGTTTTCAAAATACTCCAAGATCCATATATAACATTACCATGAATTACTATACAAATTAAAAAGAATAACAAAATAAGTGAACATTAAAGCTGTTCAATACGCCAAAAGTATAAAATGACAAGAAAAGCCAGTGCATTAGGTTTCCCAAAAAACGTTGGCACTCACTGATATCTAAAATACTCCCCCATCTTATACAGGTTAATAATGGTGACCATGGACAATATTGATCATTTGGTAAAAGTTAGGTCAGGACTCTGTATTGTTCCTCCAGCATGTCATGTTCTTTCATCTATAACTCTTCATTATAAATTTAGGTTAAAATCTGATCCCTTAAGAAACAAGATTTCTCCACCAAGGATATTTCTCTAATCTAAAACTAACTTTTAAAGATGGTTAGGTAGTCCAGCACAACCATAGATCATGAGGCAGGACTATCATGAGCAGTTAGTAATCTCCTTTTAATTGCAGTCTGCTGGCAACTGAAGTAATAACAGAGAAGCATAAAGGATCCCCTTGCTCACACAACATAAAAGGTCATCAAATGCAGTCCATACATTTTTGCACTTTTGGACATTTTCAGAGTATATATTTAAATAAGAAACAACTTGTGGAATTTTCCTTCATGAGATATTTTTTTTATCCATATATTAGAACATTCTTATTATGAATGCTTTTGTTGTTCTTTTGTTGATGTTTTTAACAGAAGGCTGCTTTGCTTCCTGTTTTAGCTTTTCTTTGTGTTTTGACGCCTTGGTATTGTTCCTAATTCCATCGTGAGTTAGACAGAAGAAGAGGTTAGTAGTACATCATCTATATTATGAAACATATTTAGATGAACAGGTTTTTCTGAATCACTAAGTAAAGAAAAACCACTTAGTAAAAATCACTTAGTAAAGAAAAAAGTAAGTTAACCAACCTGACTCAAAGTACATAATAGGAAGACTGCATGCAAGAAACAGAGGTCAAATTTTTTCACCTTTTAATATTGTTCCAAGCCCTTGGTGCAATAAAAAGGACTAAATTAAATTCCTATTTATTACTATAGTGGGCATAAATAAAAGCATATAACTGAAAAATATGGGTGTAGAGACTGAACATATTAGAGTCAAGAAACATTTCTCTATTCCACCCAAAGAATGGTATAGAAAGATTCAAACTATGAACTTGCATTTTACCGTTTCTCTTAGACTGTTTATTATTTAATTATTTATTATTTATATTTATGTTTATTTATGTTTATTATTTATATTTATGTTTATTATTTAATTATTTATAATTGTTTTTATAATACAGAAACTTTGTCTTCTCACTAGTTTAAATAAAAGCTAAAGTATTGAACATCAGAGTGAGCAGGCAAACAGTGGAGGACATCATGTGAGTAAGCAGATGGATACTGAAAACTTGTGCAACATCACAGATGTCATACAGGCTCTATGGTTGCTGCTAAGATTTTGTAACTAATTAGATGCTTGAAAACAGTTAAAACCTAGGTTTCCTAGTTTTTCCAATTGTATAGCTAAATCACGGGAGGCATGGATGCCACTCAATTTATCCTGTCTCTACCAAGACACTTGCACGGTGCTTAATGCACTTGTGTTTAAGTGTCAACTTAAAGATATAATTGGGATTTTATTTATTTATTTATTTATTTATTTATTGTGAAAGACAAAAAAATGAGATCAAATGTGAGTTAATACAAGAACCACAAGGTTCTCAGTCATCGGGCAGCTCAAGGTCAAATGAAGAAAGCAGTTTTTCTTCATGACTGAGAGGAGTGACTTTTAGGTCCTTCTTACACTCTTACACTCAGTCTCTCCTTGGAGATAACCACTTACCTATTGTAATCATGTGAAAAAAAACAGCAATGCTGTCACCATATAGTCTGACCAGGCTTCCTTGCACTTGGGGAAAGGTGCTAGCTCTGCCTTAGGCCACTTTCTTTCCCTCTCTGGTCCATTGGCTTGCTTTCTACATTACCATGTTACTTGGATTACATGGACAGAGACTTCCTACAGCTTACTGGCTTTGTGTACTCCTTTTATGTATGTATAAACTAATGTAACTTGGATGTATTGGACTCCAAAATGCAGTTCTAAAAAATCTATAAGCTTTTCACAGTTTAAATCTTTTCTTAAGAGTCTGTGTACAGTTTGTTCAGATCACAGGTGTTGGAAATTGAGTTTGCCTAGAGAGGAAGTGAGAGTATAATGCATTTTTCATACCAGATGATAACATGGAATGTAGTCATGCAGAAATCATTCAGCTTCTTCTTAGAGACTTGATTTCAAAGCACCATTAAGTAAAGCTGATTGTTTTGCCCAAACACTAACTTCATTACTTAAAAGTAATCTGCAAGGGAAATGAATGCTTCCTTTAATTCACTAAATGATTCGCCTTGTCGAAGTGTCAGATAAGACAAAGAACCTTTAAATCGCAGAAGAGCTTGCTCACAGAATGAAAGACAAGCCAGTTTTTGTTTTACTGATTTATTTGATCAAGAATGCCTGAGTCATGAATAACTTGTGGCTGTTATAAACTTCAATATAAAGCTCAAATTAAACACTCAGTTCTAATTTCACTGAATATTAAAACATCAGCATCAATTCATCAAACATAACGAAAGATTAAAATGAACAGGCAGTGTAGGTCTATCAGAACAAAACAATTCCCCATGATGGTAGAGCTGGACCTATCTCCCAGAAGCTTGCAGCACTGCCACATGGAATCTGGGAGGATCTGTACTTTCATACAGGCAAAACAGGCAAAGCCTAGCTGCATGTCTCTTTTTTATCTGTAAGTCAGATGAGAAATCTTAGCCAGTGAATTATGTGTGAAAATTCTTTCCTACTAACGGTAGCAGAAAACTTCATCATGGGAAAAAACTATTTTCCCACCCACCCAAAAAAACTCTTTTTTTTTCTCCTTCACATGGGCTCACATTAGCTTACCATTACTGAAATCATGAGAAACAAATCACCCATATTTTGTGCATCTCATGCTAATTTTACAGGTCTACATGATGTCAAATCAGGTTTCATCCTATATAGACCATGCTGAGACTGTTTAGTAATGACTGCTCTCTTATGTCATGTAATATAAAATATGAATGCACATAAATATATCTTGCCATTCCAGAATGTTTATAAATTCACCACAGTCCACAGCAAGCATAGCTACAGAAAGAGAAAGTGACTGTAATACTGTCTTCCTGTGGCTTCAGAGGCAACAAGACTGGTTAAACTTTTTACCCCTGCAAAACGCTTTGTCTTTTTCAGAGACCTTGATTGCTTTCAATATAGCATGGTTCTATGGATGAAGATGATGCCTTAGTAGTGTTGGCTTTTGGGTATTTTTTATCACAGCTCACTGACTTGTGCCACTGTATACGAGCTGCCAATCTCTCATCTTCAGCTTAAGTTCATACAGCCGTTCATAACCCAGCATGTCACTGCACAAATGCTGACATAGAGTAACAGCTTTCTGGGAGAAGCTGGTGATCAAAAAATCCACATCACTGCAGTAACCCTTTCAGGTCTTCAGCAGGATTCTCAGCCAGCTTTTATTGCTGGTGCCTACACTACTAATAATGTATCCTCTTACATGAATGTATGCAGAAATTATTCAGCCATAAATTTAAATTTGCATTTTTGAAAATAAATAAATAAAATAAAATAAAATAAAATAAAATAAAATAAAATAAATAAAATAAAATAAAATAAAATAAAATAAAATAAAATAAAATAAAATAAAATAAAATAAATAAAATGCTTAGACTCTAAAAATAGTTAAAACCTCAGATAGGTTGAGATCTTTTGGAACAGGCTAGAGAGACATCTTTCAGGAAAAACATACTTAGATGATCTTACCTTGAAACAAGGGATAGAGTGGATGATATCTTAAGGCCTCATCCAGCCTAATTTCCAACAATGCCATGAGTCTACTATCTTAACTCAGCATCTGGAAAATTCAGGATCAGGATCAGTCACTGCACGGAAATGGGGGTTGGAGTGGGAGAATGGGTGGTAGGTGGAAACATTCCATCTCACCATGAGCCACATGAACCACAAGTTATGAATGAAAAGATCCTACCTGCAGAAGGATCAGGTACACTTGCAAGTAGGATTAAGTAAACTTAAGTACTCCAGGTGCTCAGAGAGAGCCTATGTGTGCCATGGCAGTGGCCAGAGGCAACAGTCTCCCCAGGGCTGCTGGGGAGGTTTGCCTGGTGCAGCTCAACTTGTGGAGCTGCAAGTGCTGTAAAACTGAGTTAACAAGAAAGTGGGCTGGTTGTAGAGGAGGTGTCACACTTGCTTCAGAGACAATGTGCTCCAATGCAACTGCCAGGTGTTTCAATGATACTCTCTATGTTCCAGGGCTGGGATGTCCCAGGGCAGTCATGTCCAAGGCATTGGAATCTTAATCCACTGAATTCAAAAACAAAATTAACCCTGACTTCAAAGTAACTTGCAACATTTTCATCATCCACTGGATATAAACATCCTTTATTTGCAGAAGTGTAAATAGAAGTACAGATCTTTATGTGTTTAATGCCAAATATACTTAGCAAGACAGTGACAGTGATACATGTTGCTCTATTTTTAATATGTCCCATTACCACATGTCTAACAGCTTAAACACGCTTTCTTCCGTCAGGCACTAATTCTTAAGTCACCTGTTACGGAGGAAATAAATTTCTAGATTTTTTTTAACCTGCAAAGATCAATTCAATTATTGTTTTTCAGCTACATTATTATCAATTCAAACAACAGAGAGCTCTAGAAAGTGTTTAACCCAAATTGTTTCCCTTGAGGAAAAAAAAAAAAAAAAAAAAAAAAAAAGATCCTACAAATAGATACCACAATTGCTTTTTGAAATGGATGGTGCTCTGAAGGTGGAAATTAGGAGAAAATAATGTGGCAAATACATGTTTTAATTCATATTTCTTATTTTTATTTTAGCAGTTGAAGTTAGACAGAAGGTTACCCCACTGCTAAATGAACACTAAATAAACACTAAATACTGCATACGAGCATTGCTTAGGAAAACTGAAATTCTGATATACAGAAAACAATTTAATGATTAAAGATAAAAACTGCATGTTCCACAGACAGCAAGTGGACAGATGGATGGAAGGTTTGGACGAGCTGTTTGATGGCCTCCCACCATTTGTTCTGGTATGCCAACTGGTAATTATTCTGCAGAAAACTATGTAGAACCAGACTGTGTTTTGTCACATAAAATCTATACAATGACACGGATCATAAACAATTCTGTATGCACATCTACATTGAATTTCTGAAAGAAATGACGTAATGACATGTCATTGTAATTTTGAAGATAACAGAAGCATAATTGTATATAGTAATGTGGTTACATCTGGTACTGCCACATGTGCAAAATCAGAAGACATAAGCATGCCAACTGAAAAAATAATGCTGAAATATATCAATAGGCTATATTACTTTGCCCAAATATACTTGCAATTACAATTTCAGCTATGGCCCTTTTGTGTCACAGTGCTAAAATTCACAGTCCTGATACTGAACTATGTTTTCAGTCAGCTAGTAATTTTTAGCTACATTTTCTTGTGACAGAAGAAAATTGTGTATGCCAGTTGGGTTTAGCTGAAGGTCAGCTACAGTTCAGTGCAATAGTCCTATCTATGCAATCTGTTGAATAATTATCATGATTTCCTTTGCTGATATTGATTCCAGCTCATCAGAAGTCATATGGAGGTAGTGAAGAGTGCTGATGACCAGTTTGGTTACCAACAAATGATCCAAACTGTCACTGAATTTGAGTATTTCTGATGAGATAAATAGGGCTCCACCATGCACATTTTAAAGCAATAGCTAAATTTATAGGGTAAATTAGGTAGAGCAATCCCTTTTTGACAATAACAAATTATTTTCTTGTGGCACAATGGCTCCCAGCTCCTCCTGTTTGTTGCCTTTGCTGTGTGCATTGGCATAGATGCACTTCAGCTGGGTTAGAGATCCTGTCACCTTTTGGTGGGGGAGAAGCCCTAACTGCTATGTGACTGTTCTCAGATAGTTCCATGATTTCTAACCCATCAATATCCCTTGTGCCTTAGCTGCTTCTCTCCTTCTGCTACCTCCACTGGTATGGCAGACTGAAGGACCTTGCTAGCACACTGTCCCACAAACACTGACATACCACCTTCAGGCTTAACTCCAGAAAGTCTGATTTTATACCTTCCCCTTTCAAAACTAGTTTAAAGCTCTTTCAATGAGCCCTGCTAACTCCTACACAAAAATCCTTTTCCCCCTTTGAGACAGGTGCACCTTGTCTGTTGTCAGCAGGCCTGGTGTCATGTAAAATGACCCCTGATGAAAAAAATATCAAAGTCCTGCCTGCAACACAGGCAGAGAAGGACCTGGGAGTGATGGTGGATAGTCGGCTGAATATGAGCCAGCAGTGTGCTCAGGTGGCCAAGAAGGCCAACGGCATCCTGGCTTGTATCAGGAACAGCGTGACCAGCAGGGCTAGGGAGGTGATCGTCCCCCTGTACTCGGCTCTGGTGAGGCCACACCTCGAGTACTGTGTTCAGTTTTGGGCCCCTCGCTACAAGAAGGACATCGAGGTGCTTGAGCGGGTCCAGAGAAGGGTGACGAAGCTGGTGAGGGGCCTGGAGAACAAGTCCTATGAGGAGCGGCTGAGGGAGCTGGGCTTGTTCAGCCTGGAGAAGAGGAGGCTCAGGGGTGACCTTATCGCTCTTTTTAGGTACCTCAAGGGAGGCTGTAGCGAGGTGGGGGTTGGCCTGTTCTCCCACGTGCCTGGTGACAGGACGAGGGGGAATGGGCTTAAGTTGAGCCAGGGGAGTTTTAGGTTAGATGTTAGGAAGAACTTCTTCACTGAAAGGGTTGTGAGGCACTGGAACAGGCTGCCCAGGGAAGTGGTGGAGTCACCATCCCTGGAAGTCTTCAAAAGACGTTTAGATGTAGAGCTTAGGGATATGGTTTAGTGGAGGGCTGTTAGCGTTAGGTCAGAGGTTGGACTCGATGACCTTGAGGTCTCTTCCAACCTAGAAAAAATTCTGTGATTCTGTGATTCTGTGATATTGATCTGCTGGCTCTTTCTGTTTCTCCCCTCACCATTCCTTGCAACTGAAGGGATAGAAGAGAACATTACTTGTACTCTGGATCCCTCAATCAGTTGTTGCAAGGCCCTGAAGTCTCCCTTGATTGTTGTTGGACTTCTTTTCAAACTTCATTGCTGCCTGCCCGAAGTAAACATAATGGGTAATATTCTGAGGACTGCGCCAACGTAGGAAGCTTTCTTTCTGTATCTCTAAACTGTGCCCCAGCAAGGCAGCTACCTTCCCTATGTAGTGGGTCCAGTCTGCATATTGGGCCTTCTGCTCCCTTCAGAAGGGAATCTCCTATCACAGTAACACCTCCACCCCCCTTTTTTTTTCATCTTTGTTGACACAGTTTTGATGCAGGCCATAGGCTGACTTAACCTCAGTAACACCTCCAAGCCAGATGAACCATCATCCTCCTCATCATTATTCTGTTTCACTTGCAGGGGCCACATAACTATTGTGTGAGGACACCTGGGAAGGTGGCGTATTCACTGAGGAGACACATCTGGTGTGCTGCGCAGTAACTTGTCGCCATTGCCCCTTATTCTTAGAGTCAGTGCGTTCAGTCAGGTGGAGAGATGACAGAGAATCCTCCATATTATGCATCCTGTCTGCCTGTTGGGCCTGTCTCAGGGAAGTCAGGGAGTGATTCCAGTACTCTGTCACCCTCTTGCCCTCCCTGATCCTCTTCATCCTAGTCACCTCCTTTCAGAGCTCTGCCACTAAGTGGAGGAGCACCTCCACCCGGGTGCACCTCCCACAGGTGTGCTCATTTCTGCCATCTGGTGCTGGCATAAGAGTAGGGCACACAATATACCCTAGCACCTGGGTGATAACATGTTTCTACTAGAGCTCTATCTGGGAAGCTGCAGTAGTTGTGGTGAATGCAGAGATCAGAGAGCCTGTGGTTTTCTGCTGGGTAGATACCCTCACTCCCTGGTCAAGCTATCAAAGCTTTAGCACCTTTGCTGTTGTGTGAAGGTTTCAAGATGGAAATAATGTTGATAACGCACTGATGTCATAGTTGTTGCTGAGCTGTGCTTACCCTAAGTCAAGGACTTTTCAGCTTATTGTGCTGCCCTGCCAGCAATGTGGCTGGGAGTGCACAAGAAGCTGGGATGGGGTTCAACCAGAACAGCTGACTCAAACAGATCTAGGGGATATCCCATATCATGTTCAGCAATAAAACTGGGGACAGTTGGCTGGACATCAGTTGGCTGATGGTGTGCAATTACATTGTGCATCGCTTGTTTTTTAAATGTTTTTCTTTCTTTTTTTTAATTAACTAGTCCTTATCTCAACTGCCAAGTTCTCACATTTTTTACCTCTGTCAGCTCTCTCCACTATCCTACGTGGAGGGTGGTGGTGAGTCAATGGCTGTGTGATGCTTAGCTGCCTGCCAGGTTAAGACACAGCACATAGTTAAGTGCAAAACCATAACTATTAGTCTCATGTTAGTCTAAGAATTGTCTAAGTGCTTTTCTACTGGTCAGAACTACTTAGAGGATAAAACTTTTTTTTTTCTTTAATTTAATATACCCATGTATTTTAAGAAGTAATTCTGCTTACTAGTCAGATGACTGTCTATATACACAGTGGAGGTGATCAGAAATTGCGGAATTGCACAGCTACTTTTTCCACATGGACGTTTGTCATATTGAACTGCATTCCGAATGCAGTACTTCATGATGGGTTTTAATATGAAAAACACATACCCAGAGACTTGCTGAAAAGTTAAGAGAAAAATAGGTGCCTGTAATTTTCTTAAAAAGTTTAGTTAGCTAGTCTGATTCTGGCTCTGTTAGAGAAGCAGCAATGTGAGTTGCAAGCATACATGAGTAATTTCAACCACAAAGCTGTATTCTTTTCACAAATTAAGAAAAGCTACAGGTTGAGCAATTCATAGTCTTTTGCTTATTGACTTTCACCTCCTCTTCGGTTTAGGAGCTATTTTCTATGTAGTCGGCTTAAAATATTTCCCTTACTGTTGTTTTTTTGTTTTTTTTTTTGTTTTTTTTTTTCTGCTAAATATATTTTTTCTGAGTTTGGGATGCAGCTTTTCTGTCAACAGTTCACCATAAAAGCTACAAATTTTTAATGTAACCTGATGTAATTGGATAGATGGGTCATCTTGCAGATTTGCTTTCTTAACGGATAATCTAGATGTGCAATCGCACCTGTCCTGAATAACTGAGTTTTAAATTAAAAACTTTCCTAGTCAAATATTTTGCATGAGGTATATTAGCCATTACTTTCAACTGTTAAAGCCTGCTATTGTTCAGGCCATTTTCTATTTATTTTATTTTATTGGCAGAATTTAAAAAGATCGTAGAATGAGTCAACAGAAACTCATTCTTGAAATGATTGGCTGAAAAGGGAGACTTTCAATGAAAGTTCCTCTGTAATCTTATCTATAGTACTATAAAATTCAATCTTTGAATAAGAAGCTGGTAAAACAGCGGTCTCCAGGCAGTAAATTAAGTCACTAGAACCTTAAATATATTACTTATAGGAAACTAACTAAGGAAGCAAATGTCTTCAGGCACAAGATGGAAAGGCCTTACCCTGGATCAGACACATCTTACAGAAGCATTTGGTGCCAGAAGATAATTTAATCTATTAAAAAGCAGTACGTCAAAGCAGTTACAAGGTACAGGAAGGTATTGCATGATATAAATAATTGAAAATAAATTACTTCTGTAATATATATCAGACTTATCAGACTTCAAACATTTTTAACAGGTAAAACTGAAAAAGGTTATTTCTTTTCTGCCAAGAAGATTGAAAATGCATGATTTGATGGCAGGAATAATAATAAAAATGTGGTCCTGCAGAAAACAATGCCCATAGATACAGAGATGTGGGAATTACCGGCATCTCTGACTTTATAAAGAAGGAGCAGTGTGAGAGAGACCTGTGAATGCTGGACGTGGACAAAACTGTGGCTCTACGTTCTTTAATAAAGAGAGGGCAATTGGATGAAGCAGATGAATTATGAAATATAGAACTATTTCAAGTGATAAAAACCTTGTTTTAAACTTGTTTGGAGGGTTTAAAATAGACGTGCCCTGTAATATAAATGAAGTCATTCATGCATATTTGACATTTTAAACTCTAGCAGCACAAAACAGGGGTTATTGATACATCAATAAGAGTAGGTTCTTTGTTGCTTGCCCAATAATTGTGTTTTACATTGTTATTTCTTGGATTTATTATAAATTTTATAATTGTATTTGACTTATGACATCAGCACAATTAATCTTTCTAGGATCTTGAAAGATAATTATATATGTCTATCTGCCAAGAATAACATTAGAACATCAAAAGTAGTAAAGTTAACTGTTCTTTCAAAATGAGTTTTCCTTATTTCTTGAAAGTTGGGCAAAATTTTTGACTTATTACATTTCTAACTACTGCTGGACTGTGTTAAGCCACCGCATTCAACATACTGTCTGTATCTTCAGACATTCATTATTAGTCAGAGAAATGCTTGAAATGCCTCAAAAGATGTACAATGGTCAAGGGGGTCAGAAGTTCACATAGTCACTCAGGCCTTTGTTCTCCTTCTTCCCATTTATATACTGAGTGTACTGGGGAGCTTTTGATTGCCTTCAAAAAGAACTGGCAGAAATGCCCTCACAAACCAGACAGACCTTCCCTGTTTTCCAGAGTATGTATTCCCCTCCACCCCTCCTGATCTGTCCTCGACTTTGCTGACCTCTACAAGGCACAGTTGTAGATGGCAACTGATGCTTATCCTCATGCTGCTTTTTTTCCTGTGCCTGAATCATTACTCCGAAGAAGCCTATGATGAGGTTTCAGCAGTTGTAGCAGCCTCAGGTGGACCAGGTCAGTACTAAAGCTTATGCTACAGAATATTTGCCCAGAACTGAATTCACCATTATACACATTTCCCCTCTATTGCTCCATGGGGAGCCACAACAAAGCTGCCTCAGGCCTTGAGAGAGCAGAGTTCTTTTTGGAGGTGAATGGGAGCTAGGTCAGGTCTGATTTGTAAATTAAATGAAGTCAGCAGACAGTTCAGCTGAAAGTCAGATGAAACCTGTAACAGGGTAAGTAGGATACCAACAAGAGTGTAACAATGTGAATGAGACACTTGTAGTGGCTTCACCTGATACCAGTTTCTAGTGCCTGCTGCCACCTGTCCCTCTCTTTGAGTGGGATTTGTAGTCCTCGCTGTAATGAAGGCTTTTAAAGAGTGAGCATTCTGTCTGCACTCATGAAATATCTTTCAGCAACTATTAATTAAACTGCATGGTAAATCCTTCATTGTTAGTCCTCGGAGATAAATAGTATGGGGAGCTGAAATGAAAGTCTGACTTGGGAGTAAAATTAAAAAATAAGAGGAGTAAACTTCAGTTTGAACATACAGGATTCCAGAATAAATTTATCGGTATTTTAGGCTGCTTCTTCTCCATGTAAGAATGAATTAAACTTCATTCCTTAAAGTACAGTTTTATGTAATATTGGATCTATCTGAAAACGTGGGAAAGACATGAAAGACTTTGTAAAATTGCTCTTCAATTTGTCTAAATTGCAACTAGTCTCAGAGCTGGTCAAATAATACAAATAGGGGGTAGGGGTTGTAAAAAGTGATATTTTCATTTATGTTTTCCTAAACCTATTAAATTTCAAAGCTTTTACCATGCACTGAAGTGTGATAGCCGTTTCTTTTTAATAGTTAAGACTCAGATGATGCCTGGACTTGCAGCAAACTTCTGTGTCATGCTCCCTTCTGTTGCTTTGCAGTTGTATTCTCCATAGCTTCACAGTCATTTCTGGTACTCAAAGTGTATGGTAAAGAAAACTTTTCCTTAGTTTCCATCTCATTATCCTCCTCTTCTCAGCATCCTTTCTGGCCTGGCCACACATCGAGGAAGACCATGCTTTTATTTCACAGGGAACAACTTCAACAAGTTTAGGAGGAAGCTAGATACCAAAATGCTTAGCTCAGCCAAGGAAGAAAAAATTCACTTATATTATGTACATGCAGTTCAGTGGTTCTTGAGACAAGAGTCTGGGTACCAGTCAGAGACTTGCAAGCTAAGCAACTAGTTAAGATTGGTTCATATTAATGTTGCATGCTTAAGATCTACCTAAGAAGAAATGCAAGTGCAAACTTCTCCAGAAGAATGGACATCCCTCTTCTCACAGGGCCTCTGCTCCAGCCCTGACCAGCTCAGGACCCTGCTGAACTTGCATTTGTTTGTTCATGCCTTGTGTGAAGAGGGGCCCAAAACTGGACATTGTATCCAGATGTGGTCTCATGAGTAAAGGGTAAAGGGAGATGTTCCCATACCTTCATGGACAGGCCATGTTCCTACACCTGGGAGCTGCCAGTTCACACCTGGTTCATGGGACTCCAGGGCTCTAGCACAGGTAGGTATTTCCTTAGGGTTTTCAAAGGGAAGTAGTAATTTACTGCAAACATATGATTGCATATTTCCTCAAAAACTTATGAAAATCAGAGTGGGGTCTGGGAGGAAATGTTATTTGTCCACCACAGAAGGGATCACAGAAATAAACACTTTTTGTGCAACTTTTTAATGAAAGGATGCTGCCTCTTCATGGTGAGATTGATTCCCTGAGCAGTAAGCTCTTCCCAAACAGACCAGCTGAAGGATGGTATCCCCATAAGGCAGTGTTTGCAGTTCAGACTTCCCTATTTAACATACAGTTTATTTTCCACCCACTGTGTTTTCTATAAACACTAAACAGTTTGAGCAAGACTGAATTTCTTTTCATGGCTATTGACACCCTGCTGTATTGCAGTGGTTTAGAGGTGATTTTGCATTCAAGTGTGAGTCTATACTTGAGAGGAAGTTAGTTTTCCCTGATTGTCTTATAGAGGAAGAAGAATGCCAAATCATTTGGTCACAACTCAGTCCCTGCAGTGCATTTGGGACAGCAAATTACATACTACTTCCTTGTCTAGAATTTATTTTGAGGATGTAAGTCCCAGTAGTAAGCAAATATGGGCAATGCCTATCACAGCTATTGGAAGGGCTAAGGACTGCAGAATCAAGTCTGAATTGAATGACACACTTGCAACAGATTCCCATTACAAGGAAAAATAAAATAAAAGTCACAGCTAAAAAGAAAAAGGGGGGGGGGGGGGGTGGTGAGACGGGGAGGAAGAAGGTAGTCATATCTGCTGTAATTCCAGATTTATCCTTGTGTTAATCAAATCTGATATTAAGGTGGCTGAAGAAGCATAAATTCACTAAAAGAAATTGGGAGAAAACAAACACACTCTGTGACATTTACTTTTCAATTGCTCATGATTTTGAGTTGAGATTATCACTGGAAAAACAAAATCAGTAATTTTTTGGATATAGCGCAAAATCCTGACACAGTGCTGGAACAGAAGATTGTAAAACCAACCAATTTTCTTGCCTTGTTAAAGAATAAACAATTATACAATGATTCTTCAAGCCAGTCCATAAATCAGATTTTAGAAAATTAAAACTGTAGTCAAGTATATAGTATAACTACAGTTACCATGGTAATCCACTAAGAAGCTCCCATTTGCCCTGAAAGTAATTCATTCATATGATATGTGTCTTAACATCAGCTTTCAGGAATACTTCATATTGGTCTACAGAATATATTGTATTGTTAATTGAAAATTCTCTTGTTACTAACATTAAATTTCTATTTTAAATTGTAATAAACCCATATAAAAAGGTACAATGCTAGGCTAGATTACTGCTATGAGAGAAGCTGGTCTCTCATAGGTATCTCTATAGGTTGCTTTGCAAGCTGAAAAACATTTATTAGTCTGCACCTTTGTGAGCTGGGAATGCACAACATGCTGCTTGCTAGCTGCTAGGTCAAGTATCACTGAGGTGATGTTCAATGCAGAAAAATAGAGATCATCAAGATTTTAATACTAAATTGGTGGTTGTGTGGTTTCCTACTGGTTATCTGTACAGTTTAATTTAAAAATGAAATGTTAGAACTCCTCACTCAACATCACACCACTGCTGTGCTACTTGAGAAAATTTTGTTTCTATGGTAACTGCTTAAGACTTTTTCACTAGCATTGATGTCATCAACAGACTAAATTTAATTACAGTATATGCAAACCATTGAACTGTTGATTTCTTTCATGATCTTATCTGGAACCATAATGTAACAGTTACAATCAAAGTGAGTATTTTAGTACACTAAATAAACATGTTCAGAGGGGCAGCTATAGGTATATTTCCCAAAATATACATAAATAGAAAATCTTTTGAGAGGAACATATTAATTGGCTCTCTCCACTGGCAGGTGACCAGTTCCATTTTAGGTACACTTCAGGAGTGCAGGAACAGAGCAATTCTGCCACCACCTCCGAGCCAGCAGTCAGATGACGATAGTGGAGAACTTCAGGGACTGGCAGATCCATTCTTCAGAGCAGTGTGTTTTATAACGGCTACACAGCCTGTCTCAGAAAAGAAACAAGTATTATGAGAAACATTTTGTCGATGAACTGGAAGACACTAATGTTTATAATCAGTAAAAGTCAGGCCATAGTACAGTGGGATTTGTCAAAGCTTTAGACTATTTTAGTCTGTTTGTCATAAGCAAAATTCCAGATCAACAACTGCATTCCTTCATCGAAATGAGAACCTGCAAACTATCAATCTTCATGTAAAACAAGGTTTCAAGAGAAGATAGAGACAAATGCTCTAAAGGCTTCACCTTTGATATATTTGCTTTGGTCTGGCCAGCCCTAGCCCATTAAGGATTTCCTTCTAATAAAGAGGCAGCATCTTAACACTTTCAGATTCTGATGACTGAACCTAGGATATAGGTTCAAAGTCTGGTGTACTGAGATAGGGTCTTTTAAAACTTTGACCACTGTCATAGCACCATGTTTTAATTCCATCTGCAGCTACACTAAAGCTATCATTTTTGAGGGAGTTTGCCAGAGCAGTTTCCTGAATGATATATATATATTTTATAATAGTAATCAATAACTCAACATTCTTTTTAATTTTCAGACCATGGTCTAGGAAAGGGAATGGTAGAAACTAGGTGAGTTTCCTGTGCCAGTACTTTCTGTTTCTTGTGGCTCCTCATCCTGATATTACAGGAAAAGATGGTGTGAATAGCTACCTATAGGGAATTCCCAGTATTAAGAGAAACTACACCTTACCTAGCAAAAACTCTTCAGTTAAATTATTAGGTGAAGCTACATCATATGAGATGTTTAGAAATACATTCACCAAACATTAACTATGGCTTCTGTGATTCCCTTGTAAGAGAAATTTTTATGTAATTGTGAGAATATCTAGATACTATAAAATCATTTTGCATTTCCAGAAACAAATGCAACCATTCCTAAATATAGTCTATAATATAGTTACAAAATTGATTGGGGTAACTCTACAAATATGAATAGTACTTACCATCACCTGGAATCCTTATATTTAATTCATCTCACTTTTTCTTTTCTTTTGCATATTTACATTCCTTCTTGGAAATCTTTCCTCTTTGCTGAATTCTTGCCATACCTAACAATTTTTATAGTACTCAGGATACAACACAGGTTGCAACAGGGAACCATTTTTGAGAAGGATCCCTGAACTCAGGCTATAACGTTTGCTGAAACATATTTTAATAAAGAGCAAATATTTATAAATATGATGTTTTCTACTGTTGCCCATCTTGAAGTACCTGCAATATACCAAAAGTGATATAATTAGATAGACTAGGGTCATTTACAGCAAAGTGATTAAAAGATGTAAATATAGCAGAAGCAGATAATAAAAAATATATATATAATTGTAGAGACTGGTTCCTGTGTGTATATGAAACATATTGCAAAAGAAATGAAAGAAAGCCTTAATTTTGTACACAGAGCTGATCCTGAGAGATAATGATGAGATAATAAAGATGGAGCTATTTTGCTTCTGTTGCATTAGCTTGCAAAGGATTTATTTGCTTGCTTGGTTTTACTATCACATTGGAGGAAAAAGTGTGACAAGTACTTCCAAGAATATAAATAAAGTATTACAGGGAAGCTTTTGACAGGGAAACAACTAATAAAGAAATCATCTCAGGACAGTATTAGAGAAAAAAAAAAAAAAAAAAAAAAAAAAAAAAAAAAAAAAAAGCTGTTGCTGATGCACTAAATTCTTGTGCATTCTGTTTTTAACAAGGTAAAATTTGCACAAGATAAAAGGAAGGAAATGGATACTTACACAGTACAGCTGGAAACTCTAGTACTATTATGTAACTTGGAAAATATATGAGACTCCTATTAAGATGCCAGGATATGTGATTTTAGCTTCTGTGAGAAATTAAGACACAGATCCCTGCAGAAACACCTCCAAATAACAAAGACAGCTGTATTGTCCATAGGACAGGTTAAATCTATAGCAGCCTGTAAAACAGAGAAAATACACAGGACTGTCCGCAGAGCAGGGCAGAAGCAATAACCAATAATGTCCAGTCTTTGGTGTGAGGAGACTCAGTTGCCACAAGCTGTCGTGCTGCTATCTTTGCGATAAAGGCAAAAACAGTAACAACAAGTTACAGTCAATTCAGTGTCTGAGAGTTTAAAGATGTACAGCAAAGGGGAGAATGTCCACAGAACAATATTATTAGGCACACAGGTTCTCAACATGCCCACAGCAAGGGGGGCTGCCTGCCATTTGTCCACCATTGCTGTAGCACTGACTTAGAACAATGACTCCTTTGATTTACACTGGGTTGTGGAGCCAGCTGCAAAGCGATGCTAGCCCTGTAGCCTGCCACAGTTTCAGACTGAAGAAATGAAGCCAGGTGTTAATGGTGCACAAAAAGCTATTCTAAAGTACTTGATAAGAAACCCAATGAACCAGATATGTTGGGGTTTGGAGTTAGTATAGTTTTGTTACAACAGCTATGAAAAATAAAGCAAAAGGGTAGTAACTTCAGAAACTAGAGGAAAAAATCTAGGTCATAAGAAATAGACCTGGAGGAGGCATCAAAAATACACAGCTAGAAAGGTAAATATATTTGCAGCACCACTGCAAACATTTTTGTCAGGACAGCAGGTTAGCTTTTACAACATGGAATCGATCTTCAATTAGAGTCAAATTCCCCCTTTGATTAGTCCCTTTGACTAGAGTCAAAGGGGGAAGGGGCTAAAACCAGGCGCGCCGGTGAAGACCTAAGGGATGGTACGCTAGAATCAGAGGGGCTGTGTGCCAGTGGGGTCCTTTGGTCAGATCCACATGGTGCTGAGTGTAAGGAGACGCACCTGAAGTGCTTTTACACAAACGCACGCAGTATGAGGAATAAAATAGATGAGCTAGAAGTCCTGGCCCAGTCCCGCAACTACGACATCATCGGCATAAGCGAAACCTGGTGGGATGAGTCCTGTGACTGGGGTGTTGCGATAGATGGTTACAGGCTCTTCAGGAGGGACAGGCAGGGTAGGCGAGGTGGTGGGGTGGCGATGTATGTGAAGCAGGGGCTGGACTGTGTGGAACTTCAGGTCGGCGATGGCAAAGTTGAGAGCCTCTGGGTAAGGATCAAGGGACGAACGAATAAAGGGGATGTCGTTGTGGGAGTCTATTACAGACCCCCTGGCCAGGATGATAGCGCCGATAAATTATTCTTTACAGAACTAAGAGAGGCCTCGAGATTAACTCCCCTTGTCCTTATGGGGGACTTCAACTTGCCGGACGTTAACTGGGAGTGCCACACGGCTGACACGAGCAAGTCCAGGAGGTTCATGAAGCACCTAGATGATAACTTCTTGGTGCAGGTGCTAACGGAGCCAACTAGGAAAGGTGCCCTCCTAGACCTGTTGCTAGAAAACAGAGAGGGCCTGGTGGGAGATGTGGTGATTGGTGGCCGCCTCGGTCAGAGCGACCATGAAGTGGTTGAGTTCAAAATTTATGGTGACAGAAGGAAAAGTGCCACCAAAACCTCATCCCTAGATATGGGGAAAGCGGACTTCAGGCTGCTCAGGGAACTAGTCAGTAAGGTCCCCTGGGAAACTGCTCTTGAAGGCCTCGATGTCCACCAGTGCTGGTCACTCTTTAAGCGATGCCTCCTAGAAGCACAAGATAAGGCAATTCCAAAATATCGCAAGTCAGGCAGGCGGGGCAGGAGGCCGGCGTGGCTAACCAGGAATGTTCTAATGGAGATTAGGCAGAAACAGAGAGTGTTTCGCTACTGGAAGGAGGGCCAGGCGTCATGGAAAGAATACAGGGATGCTGTTCGTGTTTGTAGGGAGAAAGTTCGAGTGGCCAAAGCACAGCTAGAGTTGAAGCTGGCTGTGTCTGTGAGAGAAAATAAAAAGGGTTTTTTTAGATATGTAAATGGAAAAAGGAGAACTAAAGAATACATAGGGCTGCTCCTTGATAGGGAAGGTCTCCTCACAGACGATGACGTAGGCAAAGCAGAGACGCTTAACGCTTTCTTTGCCTCTGTCTTCAATGCCAATGATGGGCTTCGGGACCCAGGGTGCCCTGAGCTGGAGGACCGGGACAGTGGGGATGACAAACTCCCAACTGACCCTGAACGTGTGCGGGATTTGCTACTCCACCTGGATCCCTACAAGTCCATGGGTCCGGATGGGATTCATCCCCGGGTGCTGAAAGAGCTGGCGGATGTCATCGCGGAACCTCTATCGATTATTTTTCAACGATCCTGGGAATTTGGAGAGGTCCCGGTAGACTGGAAGCTGGCAAATGTTGTGCCAATTTTCAAGAAGGGTCAGAAAGAAGACCCTAGCAATTACAGGCCTGTCAGTCTCACGTCAGTGCCTGGTAAAATCATGGAGAAGTTGGTTCTCGGACTTATTGAGGCGCACCTGGGGGACAAAGCAGTCATTGGTCCCAGCCAGCATGGGTTTGTGAAGGGTAGGTCCTGCCTAACTAACCTGATTTCCTTTTATGATAAGATCACCCGTATGGTGGACCAAGGGAAACCAGCTGATGTGATTTTTTTGGACTTCAGCAAGGCTTTTGACACGGTTTCCCATAGGATCCTACTGGACAAAATGTCCACCATACAGCTAAATAAAAACATCATACGATGGGTGAGCAATTGGCTAACGGGCAGGGCCCAAAGGGTTATGGTAAATGGGGCTGTGTCAGGCTGGCGGGCGGTCACCAGTGGGGTCCCTCAAGGCTCCATTTTAGGGCCGGTACTTTTCAATATTTTTATAAACGATCTGGATGTAGGAATAGAAGGTATTTTGAGCAAGTTTGCTGATGACACCAAACTTGGAGGAGTTGTGGACTCAAATGAGGGTGTAAAGGCCTTGCAGAGGGATCTGGACAGGTTGGAGAGCTGGGCGATCACCAACCGCATGAAGTTCAATAAGAGCAAGTGCCGGGTCCTGCACCTGGGACGGGGAAACCCTGGCTGCATGTACAGACTGGGCGATGAGACGCTGGAGAGCAGCCTAGAAGAGAGGGATCTGGGAGTCGTGATAGACAGCAAGTTGAATATGAGCCAGCAGTGTGCCCTGGCAGCCAGGAGGGCCAATCGTATCCTGGGGTGCATCAAGCACGGCATCGCTAGTAGGTCAAGGGAGGTGATTGTCCCGCTCTACTCTGCGCTGGTACGGCCTCACCTCGAGTACTGTGTGCAGTTCTGGGCACCACAGTATAAAAAGGACATGAAACTGTTGGAGAGTGTCCAGAGGAGGGCTACGAAGATGGTGAAAGGCCTTGAGGGGAAGACGTACGAGGAACGGCTGAGGTCACTGGGCCTGTTCAGCCTGGAGAAGAGGAGGCTGAGGGGGGACCTCATCACAGTCTACAACTTCCTCGCAAGGGGTTGTCAAGAGGCAGGAGACCTTTTCTCCATTAACACCAGTGACAGGACCCGCGGGAACGGGGTTAAGCTGAGGCAGGGGAAATTTAGGCTGGACGTCAGGAGGGGGTTCTTCACAGAGAGGGTGGTTGCACACTGGAACAGGCTCCCCAGGGAAGTGGTCACTGCACCGAGCCTGTCTGAATTTAAGAAAAGATTGGACTGTGAACTTAGGCACATGGTCTGAACTTTTGGGTAGACCTGTGCGGTGTCAAGAGTTGGACTTGATGATCCTTAAGGGTCCCTTCCAACTCAGGATATTCTATGATTCTATGATTCTATGATTCAATTACTGCCCAGTTCACAATTGTCACAATATGTATATTGCAGACAGTTTTGTGTACAGCAAAAGAAACCTTACTGCAACACTGTGAATCATATCTGTATTCACAGCTACTTTGAAATAAATATGAAATAATTTGGCAAAAGTCATTGTAATTATTCAAAGCTTGTGCTGCTGTCAAACAATTCATGATGTATGAGGTTTAGATCAATTTCTCCTGTCATCAAGGACAAGCTCAAGCTTTTAGAGAGAATTCCTTTATCTTTTCTCCATTATGTATATAAAATAAAGATTAATTATGTATGTAGATTCATTCTAGTCAGAGCTGGTTGAGTTATAATTTATTTTAATACACACAGAAAGAGTGGGTCAAATTCACCTGCACTTTGGTGGGGTCAGATGGTTATAAACGAGAACAGAAGCTGGCCCAGCAGGTAGCTTAGATCAGTATTTACGACATCCTAATTTACCCTGTTCACGCTAAGGCTGCATTGCAGCCTCTTGAAAGTTACACCCTTCAAGTAATTACAACCCCAGAAAGTCTCTTACCCATCTAATTTATACACACTTTTTCCTATTGGCTTCAATAGTGCCAATAAAATCTTGTCTCCACTGTGCAAAACAGCACAGCTTTGAGCTTGGCCTGCTGCCAGCACAGGGAAGACTCATTAGCTGGGCTGCAGCATCAGCCCGATACAGCTCTGCTGCTCCTGGCCCAGCTTCAGCAGCTCAGAAGAGCCTTGCCCTGCTCCCTGCAGACAGCTCAGCTTGGTTAGCAAATCCCAAGCCCACCACTGCTCCAGGGCTTGAAGAGAAGGCTTAAGCTTGTTGCAAAGTATCCAGATCCAAAGATTCAGCCAGGGTTGTTTCTGAATTGATTTATGCCTTGCATATATTTGTTTTCATGTAATGGCATCCGTGTATTTTCTGTCTTCGATTAAGCATAATTAGCAGATGAATTCATGTATGACAATATGATTGTTTAGCTTTGAAGCCTACAATTGTGGCAGTCCTCATATGCATTTAATCTTCAGCACTCTGTAAAGTACATTACTAATAGTCAGGAATGGTTCGTTTTGTCACAGAGGCCCGTCTTCAAGTGTCTGTTTTTATCTTAGTGTGGGACTGGAAGGAATCCAGGATGCTTCTTGTTAATTACTAAACTAACTCGTTTAAAGTTAGCACCAGTCTTTCTTCCATGCCTATTACTTTTGTGTATTTTATAAGCAAACCCAAACTTTGGTGGACCCTGAGGATGTTTTCTTTACTCTCTGAAAGCCAGGTTGTCCTCTTTGTGCAGAAGTGGTCTAATTATGATGTATTAGAGGAAGGGTAACACCACTGCCACTTGCTAGATGTTCATTGAAAACAGTGAGTTTGTCACAGATACTTTATGTTCAGGGAATGGCTTCCAGTCCTAACCCCATTTTGTCTCAAACAAAGATGGTGATTCCAGCTGTGTCCAAGTGATGGCTCTGTTTCATCCCACCAGAGGCATGAAAACCAGGACTACGTATTCCAGGCCCCTGATCAGATGAATACCTTCTTTTGTGGGTGTGGGTCCTTGTGCTTCTCAGGGTAGTTTGCTGATACTATAGTCAAGTATCTCTTTACATCTGTCACTACAGAAAATACTGAAGTGTGATGGGATCATTTCTTAATCCTCTGCACAATTCAGCACTCCCCTGAAAGAGTATGTTTTCTTGATTTAGCTGTATAAGGCTATGATCCCTAGATGAGACAATAACACATCTTACTGCATAATAAATTCCAATGATTTGTTAAAATCAGAAATTTGTTAAAATGTGAAAAACTATTATATTTATGCAAGCACTTTGATTAGTTTCACATGTTTTTTTCAGGCTTCCTCCTTATATTGTCTAGAGAAACACAGAGAAAACAAGAAAATACTGTATTAGAGTACATTACATGCAAGAAATGAGTACCTACGGAAGTGATTATAAGAACAAAAGGAGGAGCAGCAGAGGTCTTCTACATATATACATATATGTATATATGTAGAATATGTAGATATATATATGTATACATATATGTATACATATATTCTTATACATATATTAAGAAGAGATTGGACTGTGAACTTAGGCACATGGTCTGAACTTTTGGGTAGACCTGTGCGGTGTCGAGAGTTGGACTTGATGATCCTTAAGGGTCCCTTCCAACTCAGGATATTCTATGATTCTATGATTCTATATTGCCTGAAACACTACCCAGAGTGGAATTTGAATGGCAAAAAAAAATGCATATCAAAGAATATGTTCTTTACTCACTATAAGCGTATTATTTCCTATCACTTAATTAGCTGTGTTTACCCATATGTTCTATTTTTACTGAGATTTCTTGTAATTGAAATTCATATCATCTATGTGATTTTTAAAGATGATGACTGCTATTGTAGTGAATGAGACATAATGGTATATTCTCAAGTTTTATACTGCAGTAATGCTACATTTCATTAATAAATGAATTACTTCATAGAAATAACCTCTGCAGTTACAATGAAAATGCAGGTAATGTGATTCCAGGACATTTGAATCATCAGCTATGCAACAGTTACTGTTATTCATTAGAGAGCATCTACAAGTAGTTACAGATGTAAACTGGCAAAATAAATAAATAAATTCTATGATATTAACTATCTGCTGTCATGCAGGCTGTGTCACTTACCACACACAAAGCAAAGTAGGATATACTTTTCTATAAAAGCCATTTTTGCCTTGTCTTGAAATAGTGGTTTCCCACATAAATGAGGTTAGCCTTGTGGCTAACAGGGAGCCCCATCCATGCAAGCTGCAGCAGAGCCCATGAGCAGTGTTGACACAAGGCTTGTTTGTGGGAGCCCAGAAAGTGCTGGCTAAAGCTGTATCTGTCATCCAGCTAGAGAACATTTCACTCCAGGATCCAAGAATGACTATAAACATAGCTATGAGTTTACTAAGAGTGCAACCAGTCTCTTAAGCATTTTCATTGTTTCTTTAGGCATATATCAGTGAGTGGATTATCAAAATGCTAAGTTGGTGGTTTTACAAACAAGTGATAAATCAACACTGAATATATTATTTTTTTAACAGTTAACTTTTCATCCAGTCCAAAGTCCAGCTGGAACTTTGGCTGCAGTCTCTCTAAATAATATGAAATAGCCCACACATTTGCAGGTGGGGACTTTTGAGACACTACAGGGTACCCAAAACATCAGTACGAGGCCTACAAAGATGACAGGGAACTCATAGAAGACACACACCCTCCTGGGGTGGCAGATGGAGGTCAGGGTATGTATCTCAAACAGTGACCTTCAGTAACTATCGGGGAAGTGAGTGAGTAGGAAGCACCTTCCTGTTTAGAGGAGCATCCCCAGCAGTTAACAAGCAGAGCAGTAGAAATAAGACCAAAACCCCCACAGAGGGAATACAGTGTTTCTTGCTGATCTACACCAGTATGAAAGTGAACAGCTGTAGATCTACTCTTTCCTGAAGGTTCTTAGGAAAGGTTGAAGACTCCCTTCTCTGCCACTTCACTCTGTGAGGAATTCAATATCTTCTGCTAGCACCAGTTTTGAGTTATCCTAAGATGCAGCAATTCACAGGTAGGGGTTAAATAGCCTCCAGGTAGGCACTCCTTTAACCTGTCAGCTTCTCTGGGGTATGTACAGCTGTAGCCTGTGCTGTTCAGGATGTGCTTCATAGAGCTTCACTTACTTTTCCAACAAATGAGTGAAAATCTTTCTCTTTCAGCAGCTCATCCTCTTCAGTCATGCTCAAGTTGCAGAGGCCAGAGATGGAAAGTGTTAATTTTCTGGGCATCTTATTTACAGATTCAGTGCAGAAATGCCATTCTACTGAAAATTGTTTCTGAGTTGTTTGTGGTTTTTAGGTGTTTTTTGGTTAACTATCACCCAAGTGCTGTGAGGTTGCAAGCTATCTATTAGAAGAGAAAAATGCTGACAGATATAATTAGCTCTAGTCTGTTTAGATGCTTTGGACAGAATTTGGAAAAAGAGCATCAAACAGCAGCATTTTACAGAGGTAATCCTCTGTGCTTATGAACTATTTCTTACTAGGTGTGAGTCTATTCCCCTTACATGTTTGCAGACAAAACTACTGCAATAATGAAGATTATTGGTTTTCTGTCTAACTAAAGAAGATTATTTTCTTTTTAAACCACTATAGTCAGCCTGACTGGCTTCAATTTTGCAGTTAATGTGGGTCACAGCGCTTGTCTTTCCCTTTCAACATTGCTGTCTTTATTTGCACAGTTAATCACTGTTTTAAAACTATTTCATTATTTTAGAAGGCTTACACTCTACCATGCATATATTTCCTGTTTCTTTAGCTTTGAAGAGGGGAGAAGAGAGTCCTCAGGCCTGGCCTACCAGTGCCAATGACCAGTCATTCTCAAGAAATCCTCTGGCACATTCCCACTCCTTCTGCCATATATCCAAGTACAGTGTTGAGATATCTAGAGAAAATAGGGATTCAACAGGTGGGATTCAGCTCCAGTTTCATCCTGTAGGTGTCTGCTCTGAACAAAGTGCCTAAGCCTCCATTACAGCTTGTGAAGACCTAGGATCCAATTCATGCCTAAACATCAGTTTACGTTTGAGACACTAGGGGGTAGACACAGTGTTTTCGTGGTGTGACACTGGACCTATGGGCAACCTCTTGGAGAGGCATTTAGAAACCACATGGGATACCCCAGAACTCAAATGGCAACAGATGCTTTAGACCACCATTAACTCCTAAAGGAGACTTAGACATATTGTTCCAATACAGTCTCCAGGACTGTAAACACATTTAGATGAATCTGAAAGCCATTCAAACTTACTAAGGAAAAGACAGAAAAGAAAAAAAAAAAAAAAAAGACATTTAAAAAAACTCAGTGCAGAAAAGACACACTACTTTACTGACGACAATTCTTTTCATTTTGTTACTGTTATCGTTAATGCTCTGTATTTTTAAAAAGCAGTGAAAGGAAGAAAGAAAGAGAGAAGAAAGAATGTGTCTACCAGACTCATGGTGAAATGGAAGAAAGTGAAGAGCTCACCAAGCCATCTTCAAAAAGCTTGGTATGTTTTCATGGCAAGTACGGAGCTACGTAGATATATTAATTAGTGTTCCAGCATTGATACAAACACATCTTTCTAACAATAGTCGTGACCGTAACCTGTTACTAAACATTAATCTGAGGTTCTCTGCACCGTAGTAAATTGTTTTGTGTAGTCTAATCCTAAAATACAATCAAACAAAAAAAAAAAAACAAAACCTCCTCTGCACTAAGGTTTATGATTTCATGATGTAAAAGGAAATGAGAGGTACAACATTTTTTTATAGCTTATTTTGAACATTTGACTGAAAGTCCTTGTATACATTCTGCCCTTAAGCTCAATGAATTTGAATTGCAACTGTGAAAATTCAGACAGACCTTGATTGAATAAAAAATTAATAAAAATTCAGTACATACTTTCACTTATTAATGTTTTCCATGCACTTTCCATTAGTGTTCAAGTGCATGTTCAAAAAATCCTCTAGACTTTTAAATGATTTCTACATAAGTTGGTAGATAAGAGAAATAATTGTGAAGAATTTTACAAAGCTCTTAGGTTTTATTCATATGAATTTGAAGCCTGTGTTTATAACTGAGGAAGACAAATGACAAATCACAGACACGACACAGATTCTACATCCCTCATTTCTAGGCATGCATATTATGCATATTGACATCATGTAGCAAATCTTCATCATGTTTACTACTGTATAGCTTCAGATTAGTCCATTAACCTTATGCTTAGTGTGGAATGATTTATGATACACCCCCTTCCTTCACAAAATGAAAGACCACATTTAAAAAATAATAAATAATAAATAAATAAAACAGATCCCACTGAGTCATGTTGATGTTGCAATCCTCTGTGCCCTAAGCACTAAAAACAGTCATTACAGCAAAATGTGTGGAATTCCTCTTGCAGTAAAACCATGCAGGCTGTGGCCTTAGTGATTTGCATCCAATCTTTTAATACAGAGATACATGGATACATGGGAGGAACAACCCTATGCACCAGGATATCCTAGGGACCACCCAATTGGAAAGCAGTTCTGCAGGAAAGGACCCAAGAGTCCTGTTTGACACCAAGTTGAACATGAATCAGCAATGTGCCCTTGCTGCTAAGAAGGCTTAATGATATTCTTGGCTGCGTTAGGCAAAGTATCACCAGCATGTCAAGAAGGTGAGCCTTCCCCTCTACTTAGCATCAGTGTTCAGTTCTGCCACCCACCCATGCCTCTGTAAGACTGACAGTGACTGTTCTTTGATTTGAAAGACAGTTACTACAGTTCAACCCTGTGTTTGTACTCTAAAATATAGATGTCTCTGTGTAAGTGTATACTGTCTCTGAGATAGTCAGTGGAGACAGGAGAGCCAAGGCACTACCCAGTAACTTAAACATATGTCCTAAGACATCTAGATGGCTAATGGCATTTCAGACATCCTAGAGTATCCAGAACAACAACACATGGGTGGCATATATTACAGTGGTAAAGAGACCTCTTCCCCTCAGCCAAAGGAGACAGGCTGAAAAGTTTCACGCATCATACTCAGCCCTGAGGCTGTCAGCTGACCAACAGATTCAATATGGTCCATATGTAAAAATTCCTTATAAGGAGGGTTTTTATCTTCTGAGAAGTTCAGCTTTGAGTTCCCAAACATAACTAACAGGCCCTGAAATACTGTAATATTTTTCTTCTGTTCTGTTTGTCTTTTTTTAGGTTCTACAGGGAAGCTCTGACTGATCACTTGGTCATTGTACCTGTAAATTAATGTCTGTTTTGGCCATGGTCCAGAGAAGCACTTAAGCATGTGCTTAAGTTCTTACTTTCTTATACAGAGATGGCAACATGCCATTAATGATATTCTGTGCTCTCTATATATGAAAGCTACCCTAAAGGAGTAAGGCACTTTAAACCCACAGTCCTGAGGTGCAGTCAGGGAGCAATCACCATGGATAGGGTAGGATTTAATCTTTTTATTCCCTTGATTCCAAAGGTGTGTGGATACCGCTGTGATCCTCAAACAATAAAGATACAAGAGTGGCACAGTTGTAAACCATCATAAAATATTGTTTTCTAACACTCTCTACGGTTATGAGTAATTGTTAAAGAACATGCATGTCTATGGAGAACAGAAATTTTCTGTTCAACTCAAGGATTCATCTGTATTGCAAATGCCTTCCACAGACCAGCTTCTTTAAGGCTCTAAGGCTGCTTTACAGCTACTTGACAGCCAATGCTTCTCTCTTCCATGAGATCACCTGCTGTTCTCCAGGGACCCAGACACACTTCAACACTCACAGTATCCTTTTATCAATGAGTTCCATGACAGTTTGCATGGAGTACCTTCCCCATTCAAACCTACCTCTGGTTTGATTTCTCTGTCTTTAGACATAGCTCTTCACCCCTTAGCAGCTGTATCCCTGAGTACAGAGTGGTCCCTATTGATTTCTAGTAAAGGAAGAATGATGTGGCAAGGCTAGCCACATATTAAACTAAAGTATACATGTACAGCAGACAAAAAATCCTCCCGTTTCTGTTCAGTCCTCATTTCAGTTGCAATGAAAAAATACAGAGTATTTTCACTGCTTCCCTATGAATCCCATCAACAATTTTATACAAGTACTGTCTGAGTCAAATGCCAACAGAAATAAAAAGGACTCTGTGCATGAAAGAAAAGGATCATTCTTTATTTAGTTTGAGGGGTGGGTACTATGTGATTGCAATTAATATTAGTTTTAATCAACGCAGGAATGCCTCATGGTTATATAGGCTGAAAAGCAATGTTTTCAACTTCTTTGATATTTTCCTAATAAGAAAGCAACCAGAGGAGGATAAAGAAACTTTACATTTCTGCTTAGTTTTCTTTTATTATTTTAAATAACTTTAAAGCAGGATGTTCATGGTGGCATGCTGATCAAATACTCAAACACTGAACAGTAGGGTAATTTTTATAACAGCACAAGTTTACAGGCCGATCACCTAATGAACAGTGGGAATTTTAGAACTAATGTAAGCAGTGCTGACAACCTGCAAAATGCTATTATAAATTTTCAAGATGGGCTGCATTTCAACACCAGAATCTTCAAGGTCTTATATCTACAAGATAAGAAGTCTGTAGAAGAGAAGGCTCCAGGGAGACCTCATTGCAACCTTTCAGTACTTAAAGGGGGCTTATAAAAAAAGATGTAGAGCTACTTTTTACTCAGGCAGATAATGATAGGACAAGGAGGGATGGTTTTAAAATAAAGAGGGGAGATTTACATTAGATATTAGGAGGAAATTCTTCACTCAGAGGGTGGTAGGGCACTGGAACAGGCTGACCAGAGAAGCTGTGGATGCCCCATCCCTGGAGGTGTTCAAGGCCAGGTCAGATGGGGCCTTGGCAGCCTGATCTAGTGTGTGGCATCCCTGCCCATAGCAGGAGGGTGAAACAGACAGGAACCTGTTAGAGAAGGTCCAGAGGAGGGCCACAAAAGTGATCAGAGGGCTGAAGCACCTCTCCTGTGAATAAAGGTGGAGAGAGTTTATGTTTGGCCTTGAGAAGAGAAGCTGGGAAGACCTCATTGCAGACTTTCAATATATATAGAGGGCTTATAAGAGGGGCAGAGACTATTTACCAGGGCCTGTAATGAGAGAATAAGGGATAATGGTTTTAAAATGAAAAAGGGTAGATTTAGACTGTTTATAAGGAAGAAATTCTTCACTCAGAGGGTGGTGAGGCACTGAAATGGGTTTCCCAGAGAATTTGTGCATACCCCTTCCCTAAAAGTGTTCAGAGTCAGGTTGGATAGGGTTTAGAACAATGTGACCTGAAAGATATCCCTTCCCAAGGCAGAATGGTTGGACAAGAATACCAGGTCCCTTCCTACCTGAATGATTCTATAATTCTATTACAAATCTAAAGAATACAAGAAGAAATTTAGTTCCAAAATGCTTTTGATATGTAATGAAGAACACCCCTTCCCCTCCCCCCCCCCCCCAAAAAAAAAAAAAAAAGAGAGAGAAGAGAGATTTGTATTCAATGTGAAGAACATAGTGAAGAGACATCTTTAAGAGATTGAACTGAACTGAATTCCAAAATACTAAAATGGGAAGAGTAGATGTAGATAAGCCGTATCAGCTTTCATCGAAGCCTCTGACTTGGAAATAATAAAAAAAATTAAATGACAGAGACTCAAGTCAGATGAATGAAGCAGAGCATGGCCTCTTTTGTTACAGCTTAGTGCAGAGATAAAAGTAGAATTTGGTACACCCATCTTACCTAACAGGGAAAACTTTTAGAGCTATTTGCAGATAGAAGTGCTAATTAGGTAACCGGGCCAGACAGAATTATTCCCAAACCGCTATCTGTTTTATTAATGTTTCTGTCTTGGTACTTCTTAGCTCTCTTTATGGAGACACTGTAAAGGGAAGCAGATGCTTTGCATGCTCTATGGCACATTAATGAGCACTGATAGACAAACTTTCCAGTTCCTTTCCTTCTTCCGTTTTGCATTCTACACTGACAACATTTTTATTCAGCAGTATGAATGATTGATATTTGTATTAGTATCTTAATTCATAAAGACATTTCGGTAATGAAAATATATGTATGCTTTTCCTGACATGATAAAATGACAACTCAAAGGTTGTCACTTCTAGAAAATAAGGCAAGATAGGTACGATTGACCACCAAATTATTCTAGCAAAAAATATGTTCTTATAAGTCTAACTACTGAAGAAAAGAGTAACTAAACCATGTGTATATATGCAGGTGGAAAAAATGTGTGTAAATTACTTGATACTGTAGATAGTGTTTGATGCTTGACAGGAAATTAATTTCCACACAAGCACTTGCTGTGACAGCAAAGTGATATGACAGCCCCTGGAGAACACCCAGCTAATTACTGTATCTTCCTTTGCTCTGTATTTTTTCCCCTATTGTAAACCATGGACTGAAAGGTAGAAATCCATACTCCAACTGCTGCAAGAAATATCCATGCAAAACAAATGTAAAAACCTTTCATGCAGTCATGAAGGATGTTTGGACCCTGGCAAATGTGTCAGGTATTCAGATCAGAACAGGTTCAGAAAGACTTACTGAGTGTTAGCATCACAAATAAAAATTAGTTTTTCATGTTGGAATGTCTCTTTCTTTTGCACCTATGTTAAACTGTTAATGCTGGTAGGCCACTACACAGCTATGCACTTTTCAAATGCACAAAAAAGCACACTCAGAAGCTGGGCTTGTGAAAGCTGAGAAATTTCTGCCAGTGTGAGAAATTAACATTGAGCTAATTGAGAAGCATTGAGAAGAGAAAGAAATGGAGTGCAGGCAGGAACTTAAAAGTCTGCTGTGCTCCAAGAGGTATCCACCAACCCAGGAGCTACAGTGAGCAAAATGCTGGATGCATGCATTCCCATCACACATGTACAGAGGCACTCTGGGTGCACTCTGACAGATGTCAGAACAGCAGATGACTTTTCCAGAAAGAGGGGGAAGTCTTTTTTTTTTTTTTTTTTTTTTTCAATTTGAAGCTTTAATTATTGCTTGGGTATTTACTAGAACCAGACTTTACATGCTGTGGCTTCAAGAAATCCATAACCATCATTGATTTGTGCTGGTTATTTTAAATCTCACAGCAGAAGTGCACATCAAGGTGCAGCACAGAGGGAAGACATGGGCCTTACACCAGAAGTCTGATATAGATCACTGTGCTCCACATGGAAGAGGAAGTGTGAAAGGAGGTACTAAGACAGTTAAGGTAAGAGAAAAAGATAAAATATGAACCTGGATATACATTCATATTCTAATAAAGCTTCCTTCCTCCTGACCTGAGAAAGTAATTTCATCATCTGTAATTTTGTCTTTGGTTGCCTTTTATTTTCCCCTGTATTGATTTTGTTTTCTTTCAGTTTTCATTGTAGGATATAATAATTTGAGTTAAATTTGATTTATAAATACCTTCAAAGTTTTCTGACAAAATCTGGGATTTGGGGTGGAGGAGGAACAGTACAGGAAATTAATTACAAAAATCTCTGGTAGAAAAATGTTAAAATAAATAAATATGCTAAGTGAGGCATTTTCTGATGGAACACTTTTAAGATCTATGAAAGAAAATACAAAATAAACAGAAAAAAATAAGAAAATATAAAAAAAATAAAAATAAAGGAAAGGGAATATAAAACAGATTACAGGAAATTTAACCTATAGTTTTCTGAATCAAGTGATGAGCATTCTATTTAAGTTTGTTATACTCTATCAACGTAAATTCATATGTAGTCTGCATAAGAGGTTAATCCTGACTCTGCTACACAGGTGCCTCGGCTGTCAACCCAACAAAATGGTGTGATTCACTGCCACCCCATGCACTCTCTCCTGTGATGCTCGGTGACACTGCCTGAGAGGATTGAGGATGCTCACAGTGTTGCCATAAACCAGGGCAGGCTGGCCCAGATGGTAAGGAGGTTCTCACCTGTGCAAGGAGCCTGAAATTCAGAGTTCTCCCTAAATGTGAGCTCAACACATGAAAGCAAGCAAAGCAACATTTCTCTTTTATTTGGAGAGACTAAGCTTGGTGATGCCAAGTGTTCAGACTGAATCAATCTGTCTGCCAAAAGATCAGATTCAGTTCTTTGTTTGGGCTGATGCTACAACCAGTTAATGGTCATATGTGGGCAGAGCAGAGTCATACAACTTACACACGTGCTGTCAGATCTATTCATTCCCTCTTGATATCTACATCCTCTGCAGTTATCCCTCTCATTCACTTTTCTCCAGCTTAAATCACTTTGGCAGCTTCTTTTTATTTCCCACTGAGACAGATATTTAATGATTTTCTGCACAGGAGTGAGCTTTGCAGGGAAATCAGAATAGGAGATAGCCTCTGCTCCTCAGCTGTGGGCAGAGTTCACAGCTATTCTTGAAAATAGAAGATCACACAAATTTCCCAAGTTGGAAAGCCTGTTGGAAGTTAACAGGAAACCACAGACAGATCCATCTTGCTTTCTCCATTTGTAACCAAAGAAGCTGAAATTCAGACTCTGACACTGATTTCATCTGAACACTGCTAAGCTCCGAGCTTTTACATAAACAACAACACTGCAGCTCTTTGGAGGTATCATCTCAGCCATGACCTTTTCTAACATTGCTTGTGCATCCTGACAAATGGGAATGAGAAGTTTATTCAGCTTCCCTAGGCTTATAATCCAGAGTTCATTTCTATATCTCTCAACTCTATGATGTATTTACTCTAAAAAAAAAAAAAAAAAAAAAAAAAAAAAAAAAAGAGAGAGAGAGAAAATAATATTTGCTCTTAGGTTGTTTAATTTGCTGATACAACTGGTTCAGCTGCTACCACTTACATTTACTGACAGAATATACTGTTTTCTAATCACTGAAGGATAACTGTAGCACGTAAGGTTTGGTTATAGATATGAACGATTGTCTTTAAACCAAAAATAGAACACAACGAAAATCAAAGATGAGCAAATTAAATTAATCTTGAGACAAGAAGAATAGTTATCCTAAGAGGTACCCCAGCTGAACTGAAAGTCAGATTCCCACAGGGAAAATTCAGATACAAACAAAGTGCCCTCTCCAAAATTTTTCTCTGGAGGGTTTTTCAGCCATTAAACACATTGCCTCCTGCCATTTCTGTATCCTGCTTGACTAGAAATGCCCCAGGGTCAGCAGCTGTCAAGCACAGCTCCTGCTAAGCCCCTTTAGGAACCAGAAAGTAAACAAAGTGATACCTAAGCCCAGCAGAGGAAACCAATCCAATAAAGCTTGCTTAGCTCATGTGTAATACATAAAAGGATCAGACTCTTTACAAGCATGAGGAGTGAGAGCTGCTTTCATTTTTAAATATATTCTAAAGAGAAATCCTGATGATAACGGCCACCCTTACCCTTATTGTAGCATGTGAGCTGAATGGTCAGAGCACTTGCACACAGAGGGGAAGATTTGGTCTCTGGGTCTGCTTAGCCTGGGAAGTGAAATCCATCTTGCCTTTTCCAACCTTCTCACAACTGGTGAAGTCCCAGTTCAAATTCCCTGAAATTGTGGGGGAAAAAAAAGTAAATCTGATGTCCTCACTTCCTACATCCCTAAACAAAATCGGTGATGTGGTCACCAGGGGCTGTTCCTTCTCTTCACATGAACCAGTGAATACCAGGGGCACAACTCTAGGGTACCTAACTCTCCATGCTCCCCCAGCCCATGAACTCCATGTCTGTTCTTACATCTAACACCTAAAAACTAAGTAGGGTACCACCTCAGAGACTGGGTGTATTTCTTGAACCAAAGAGGTGTTAACTGTTTTAATACTTTAGAAAACTTCCTCTCAAACATTTTCAATTATTATATCTAGTGTGACTTTACATGCTCACTATCTCATAGTCTAAATCAACATGTGAATTATCTTCCACAATGTCTTAACTTTTGATAAGCAAAAACCCTGCGGCTATAAGTGTCATCCAGGCAAGCTAAAAGTAAAACAAGCAAACACTTTTTCGTTTATTTATATAGAAAGATTTATTTTAGTGTCTAAGGATTTCCAGAGTTTAAGTACTACCAAAAGACCTTTGTTATACAATTTTTCAGTAGGAGAAAAGTTTTTGAAGACCTGAAATATGTTAGACATAAAGAGACCTTGCTAGTCAGATAAAATGATAGTGCTGGTTTATTTATTTAACTACCTAAAATCAAAGTGATGAAGACAGATTTCAAGATTTCCTCAGCTGAAAGCTAAGGTGAAAGCTAAGCAAAGATAAATTTCCATACAAAAATCTTTTTTTCCACTCAGGTGCCCATTTCTCTGTAATTCTCATAAACCTGTATAATCAATATATCTTGTTATACCAATATTATGATTGACTGTTTTTATAAAGCTACGTGCTTCTTTGCAAGCTGATTCTGATTACTATAAATGAAGTACAATCAGTTCTGAGCTGCATTTTTCAAATCTGTTGTGTGTTTTCAAAACAGAGTACCCATGGCTGGCACATCCACCCAATACTTCACTTATAGGCTTTCTATTCTGCTGCATTCTAAGTAGTATTTGATTATTATATATTTCATTAAAATGATGAGTAACATAATGTTGTTAGAACAAATTGTCCTTCATCAAAATTGTCATCTAATGAAAAGTGATGTTGCAGTCATATTTTTCATTACGGTTATTCCACTGTTATCTCTGTTTTTTTGAGTAGAGTGGAAGTTGTTTACTCGGTCAGTTCATGCCCTGTTAGTTAATTCTGTAAATCACATATCAACATGTGTTTGCCCTCCAAAAAATCCTCATTTTTTTATGTCTGTGTTCTCATATTACCACAAGGCCTCTGCTGTGAGTGGTGTCTCCTTGCCAAGGGCTGCACGCAAACATAACACAAAAACCTGATCCAGCAGAAGCTGTGTCTGTTCCTGTGTTTGTTCTTGTGGAACAAAGGAACAGTTCAAAATGTGTGGGCTCTGAGAGCAAAGTAGGAGCACAGTAGCACCAACAGGGTCTCTCTATCCTTGTCTCTGACACTGGCCCAGAAAAGGCTGGATGTTATCAGGGTTTCAGCGGGAGGAGTTCAGTTCATGAGGCAGTGTTTCAGGTGCCTGACTCCTTTCCTGGATACAACACAAAGTTTTTGCCTCAAAGGGTGTATGGTATAAAGCAAGTAAAAGACAGGTAGAGTGACTCACACAGGGTCACAGAGCAGGCTAGGCATCAAAACAATACCAAAGTCCTTATCATCTGACTCACAGACCAATTTATTGTGCTTGATATACATTTACCAGAGAGTTAGGATGCCTTTAGATCAGCCATAGCACCATACAATGAATTCAATAAACATAATTCTATTTAATATAATAGATATATAATATGATATTTTGATCCTCACAGCCTCCTCATCCAGACAGAAAATCAGCCACCCTGTATGTCCCAGACTTCAGTAAGCAATCAATACAGCACTCTTTGTAAGTGGACAGTTTGAAACCTACTTTCAATGAATTCTTGAAATCTGCTTTTCACAGGTGCTTCCTGTGCTTCCAGCAAATCAGATTAAAGCTTTAGTATGAGAACGTAATATAACATGTTGATGAATAAAACTAAATTGGATTTAGTTAAAATTGAATTATCTTTGAATAGATACTCACAAATTACTACTTTTGCTTGTTTGCCAATTGTCAATACTTCACATTAATATTTCTTACAGAAGTCAACGGAGTGCAGAAAAGGATATAAACAGACTGTCAGATTCAGTGTATACAGGCCAAAGGAGCATAAAAACTTTCTTTTTGTCATACACAGACAAATCTTTCCACTATTCTAAATGTCAGTGGTGGTGTAGTAAGAGATGATTCAATACAGTGGAACATCCTATTTCATGCTGTTCGATTTCTGCTGTGTGATACTTTTTATTATAGATCAGTACCTTGGAAAAGTAACTGGAGTTGTGTGGTTTGTTAACTTAACAGACAAAGTATGTCCCCATCCAACACCATATGCTTAAAAAGGATCAGCTACTGCTTTATCCATCTATTCATTATTAGATAACAAATCAAACTACCTGTTCTATTTACATAACATTGACAGATAAGTATGTAACAGGCCACCAAGTAAGAGGCCCAATATCAATACAATGATCAAACAGAAATTGTTATTCAGCAGGAAAATTATTATTCAGCACTTCAGGTAAAGTGATGTCATAGTTGTACATCACTCTACATAGGCAGCAAGGAGCAGGTTAACAGCAGTGATGCTCAGGAATTCATTAAAACATCTTTTGCATCTGTTATTTGGCTGATGAAGTGTTTAGGGAGATCTGTAGTTTTCTAGGCATCCTTATTTTGAGCACGATTAATTTTTTCTCAAGGACCCATCACAGCTTTGGTTGAAACAAGTCAAGCCTACTTCTGTCTTTTCTGTAGTATTACATACCTATTGCAAGAATGAATTTGGATTCATTTTTTTCTGCACAACTTTGAATTCTATAGACACTCATCCAGCCCCTTAACAGAGGAACTGTTTTCCACCAAAACCAAACTGTCCCACAGTCCAAGTAAACCATACAGCACAATCCTACATGAGCCTATGCTGTCAGTCTTCTCTCTCTCCTGTTTTACTGCCTGCTTGCCACTGTTGAGCTGCTAGATCTCTTCTGAGCACCTTCTTAGCTTAACCAGCTCCTTGATTTTGAAGGAGCCTGGCAATAGCTGACAGGAACTACTCCAGACAGGCAGTATAGATAGGGACTGTTTCACTTTGGGTCCTTCGATACATGACAAACTCAAGGACTTTCATAGAGAGACTTTTGCCTCCTGACTCATCTTCTTGCTAGGTGCCTCAGGATATGAAAACCATATCCTGAAAAAAAATAAATAAATAAATAAAAATGGAGGGATTGAAACATATTTCATTGTTTTGGCTACTTTGAACTGAAAAGAAAAACATGCAAAGAGTTATTAAAGTTCATGGCCACTCTTTGGACCTGACCCTGAAGACAGATAATGTGATTGTAGCCAGTATGTACCAGAAGGGACCATAAGGATATGTGCAGCCCCCCTCCACTCCTATACACCTACAGAGGAGTTCTCAAATACAGCTATCTCAAAAATGCTGGTAAATGTAAGACATTAGAAGTTCAAGGAAGCTATGACGTATCCACTGTTAGTGCTTTCTATTAATGCTGCAACAAAACTGGCCCAACATTTTCTCTTCCATAATCTGCAAAGACAATGTAGATGAGCCTAAAAGCATAAATGAAGATACAGAAAGTATATCTGAGATACGGTAACTCTGGGGTTTCTTGGGGAATATCCAACTGGCATTTAAAGTATGGAAACTGTTGCATTTTTAGATGATAACAAACCATCACTGCTACTCTCTAACTATGGATGTAGAATAAAAATGGTCTTGACTGGCTAACCCACTGACAAGCAGATCCAGTAGACAAGCTCACTCTGTTTTATTCTGGGAACGTTTGCCTTGTTACCCACACTCTCCTTCATCTGTGATAAGCATAAGTTCACTGCAGATCAAAATCCAGTATCTTCACACAATGAATTCAGGTTTTCCTCATAGCCTACTCATTCTAAACCAAGCAGAACAGACCCACAGCAAAATAGTTCTGTGGGGGACTTTCAAAATTATTACAAAAATAGCTTAATGACTGGAAAGCCTGAGGAGTTCATGACAGTTACACAGCTGCTTCTACATGCTGTAAAATAGTTCCAGTATCATTCCCTGTACCTAATACAAAAAGCCACAGCAATAGTACTGTTCACAGTCCTCCCACACCCTCGTCTGATGCGTTTTCTCTGCAGGAAGGTTGTGATGCTCATTACAGTACAATGGATACTTGTGGAAGGTCCATCATGTTGTCATGCGCATCTGGCCAGACATAGGGAGAGGGATGCATTCTTGCTGCATGCGGACAGTGATGGGGGCAAGGTTACACTTCAAGTTTTTGGCACTGTTGTTGATGCTGTTGATAGCTTTTTCAATGGAAACACTGTTATTAAAATATTTTCTCCACCCTTCTTTATTTCTGGAGACTCAAGAGAGCTGGCAGCGAAATGTGGGAATTCCAATGTTCACATATTTTAAATGGTAAGAGAGATGATGTTTTCAAATGACCTTTTCATAACACATTTTGAGAAATTTGCCTTATGCTTCACTGCAGAGTCTGAATTTCTTACAGAATGTATCCATGAACTCTGGATTATTAAGGAAATTTCTTCCCAGTTTGTTTGTAAGTCTATGCAGCAGTATTGGTCAATATTTTCCTCCAGTAATGAGAAGTTCAAGCATGATTGTATCTATCAAATTAGTAAAAGAGAGTCAGGAGAGAATTTTGAAATGAGAGTAGTGCATGAAACAGACAGTTCCAGTTTCTGGACAATATATCATTCTAAATGAGGGACATGTGTAGCCCAAGTTACTTTGTCATTGAACTCCAAAGTAGAAAAATATAGCTTATATCAGGCCTTAAAATGCCATTCCAATTGAAGAAAAATACTAATGCATCTCTCCCTATGTTGACTTATCTCAAATAACATCATTTATCTTTCAGAAGCTGTAAATAAATATTCTTTAAAACATACACGCTTTAATTTTTAAAAGACTATGATTACCACCTTTAAGATTCTCTTGTTGCCTGAGCTGACAAAACAGACAAAAGTTCAGAAAGCATCTAGCCATGTGTCATGTCCTTTTCTAACACAATAATCTCTGGCATTTCTCACTATTCTGGTGGTCTGCACAGTTTATAGACATCTGCAAGCTGGAATTGCAGGGAAGATGCCCTATTACTGTTATTCACAGACTTCATTTAACCCAACATATTGGTCATGCATCCAAAAAGGCATTCCAAAAATCTTTTAAGGGCTGTGCCAAATCTGTCACATTGCACATACAACCATCATTAGAACTTCCCCTCAGGCTCACTGCTAAATGAATACTGAAAAGTTTCTCTGGTTAACTGTACTTAGTCTGTTCATTTCAATAACATACTTCCCTGCAGATTCTTGTGACCTAATGCTGTATCAGGATGGGATACTACTGTGTGGCTGTAAACACTGAATAACCTTTTATAGCAAAATTAGAGGTGTATTAGAAGCACATTAGCAACTCACTTGTATGTATTTGTCTTAAATTCTGCCATCAACCCCTGCTGAAAAGAAGATTTGAAAGTGTTATCTGGTACCTGGTAATGAGTGGTGTTCCTCAGGAGTCTGTCCTAGGACTGGTACAGTCTAATATCTTTATCAATGACATAGACAGTTGGACCAAGAGCACCCTCAGCAAGTTTGCAGATGACAACAAGTCGAGTGGTATAGTTGATATGATAGAAAGAAAGGATGTCATCCAAAGGGATGTGGACAAGCTTGCACTTGGGTCGGGGCAATCACAGAAATAAATACAGACTGGGAGAAAAACTCACTGAGAGTAGCACTGCAGAGAAGGACTTGGAGGTTCTGGTGGACAAAAAGCTCGACATGAGCCAACAGTGCACACTTGTAGCACAGAAGGACAACTGCATCCTGGGCTACATCAAAAGAGGAGTGGCCAGCAGGTTGAGGGAGGAGATTGTCCTCCTGTACTCCACCCTTGTGTGGCTCCACTTGGAGTGCTGCATCCAGGTCAGGGGCCCCCAGCACAAGAAGGATGTGGAGTTGTTAGAACAGGTCCAGAGGAGGGCCAGAAAGATGATCAAGGGGCTTCAGCACTCCTCCTATGAAGAAGATAGGCTGAAAGAGCTGGGGATGTTCAGCCTAAAGAAGAGAAGGTTCTGGAGTGACCTCATCGCAGCTTTTCGATACTTAAAGAGGGCTTATAAAAGAGATGAAGAGCAACTTTTTACTCAGGCAGATAATGACAGGACAAGGGGAAATGGTTAAACTAAAAGATGGGAGATTTAGGTTCGAGGTTAGGAGGAAATTCTTCACTCAGAGAGCAGTGAGGCACTGGAACAGGTTGCCCAGAGAGGTTGTGGATGTCACATACCTGAAGGTGTTCAAGACCAGGGTGGATGAGGCCCTGAGCAACCTGATCTAGTCAGTGGTGTCCCTGTCCATGGCAGCAGGGTTGGAACTAGATGATTTTTAAGGTCCCTTCCAACCATCCTATGATTCTGTGATACTGAAAATGTTTAAAATTGCCCACACTCTGATAGATTGCAATGGTTTAGAAGAGATTACTTTACTAAAGTAACTGACTCCATACAACTGAAATTATTTTAACCCATCAGCAACGTAACTTATTATTATCATGGTATTTTATCAGAAAATTATTTATAGATGTGCTATTCTATTAGACTTTTCTCATAAGAGAAGAATGTAGCAGTCTGTATTCTCTTTAATCTAATTTACACTTACATTTTAGTATGTGATAAGTACTAGCAAGAAAAGAAAAGAAAAGAAAAGAAAAGAAAAGAAAAGAAAAGAAAAGAAAAGAAAAGAAAAAAAAAGAAAAGAAAAGAAAAGAAAAGAAAAGAAAAGAAAAGAAAAGAAAAGAAAAGAAAAGAAAAGAAAAGAAAAGAAAAGAAAAGAAAAGAAAAGAAAAGAAAAGAAAAGAAAAGAAAAGAAAAGAAAAAAAAGAAAAGAAAAGAAAAGAAAAGAAAAGAAAAGAAAAGAAAAGAAAAGAAAAGAAAAGAAAAGAAAAGAAAAGAAAAGAAAAGAAAAGAAAAGAAAAGAAAAGAAAAGAAAAGAAAAGAAAAGAAAAGAAAAGAAAAGGAAGACCCACACTTCCACACACAAACAAAGCTTCTAAAGTACTCTGATCAAGGTAGTAAACAATGTGCAAAGAGTACTGCTAATTGCATCTTTAAAGATTCTTGGCTCATCTCCCACATTGTAAACTTAGTTATACTAGTTTAAGCTACTAGTAACTGATCCTGAGAATGTGGTCTCATATAACAAATACCAATGCAAAGAAAAGAGGAGAATCTCTGGCATTTTGCTAGGCTCCAACTGCAGTTTTGCAAGAATCTGTAATGCAGTTATTCCCCAAGAATCATATTACCACACTTTCAGCTGTTTGTGAAAGCATTCTTTCTTTCCATTTGCCACTCTCGTGTTTAAATAAATGTGTGTAGATATATGTATATGTATGTGTGTTTATATAAAATAATTCACATCAATATAAATGGCAGATTTAGAAGTATCCTAACATTTATAATATTGCCAAGTTTTGCAGTTTGTCAAAATCACAGCCATTAGGACAGCTAAGCATCCATCTCAAGTTCTCATTATTTGCAGAAAAATGTTGTGGCTTTTGCTACAGGGAGCTCTCTTCAGGGATAATGAAATATTTGGAATAAACAGATGAAAAACAAAGCTTTCAAACATAATCAAAATGCTGACCTACTTAGTAGAAACTAGGGAAGTTTGAACGCAGTCCCAGGACAGAGTACAGCTATTGCTTTTTGTCAGGGAGGAAAGTAGAGTTGTCCGAGTATTGTGAGCTAAAAAATAAATTTTAGTTCTGGACAATGCATGCTATGGGGCCAAAACAAAGTAGCAACTTTCTGATTCTGCTTTCAGAGGTGTAGGTTCCACCACATGCTCCCTGAAGGCAGCAACCCCAGGAAACCGGGGGATTTTCAGGTATCTGGTAAAGGCAGTACAGGCTTCAGGACAAAAGCAGCCTTCTCATCTCCTATAGCTTGATACTCTAGGCAACAATCTACTTTGCTTATGCTCAGACTAGTTTTACAGTATAAACAGGAGAAACAAGGTAATGGATATCCAGACAAATTTATTAAATCTGATATGGTCATCAGGACCATTACCTGAAAGTAAATAAGTGTTTTCTGAGGCTTAGCAGTGAGTGGGAAACAGAACTGTTGATAGGTAGGATCATATATATATATATATATATATATACACATATATATATGTATATATATGTGTATGTATATATAAAAGGTTATATATATATAAAGTTATTCTAAACTTTGAAGTTTTTCATGGATACAGCTATTTTTAAGCAAACCATTCATGGCATAAGACTGCAATGTAATAATCCCACTTCTCCTGAAAGTATCAAAAAGAAATATAGCAAGACACAGGTAGTCCAACCACATCTTGGAATGTGTTAGCTTTTTTTTTTTCAGACAGTAGGAAAAACAGTGTTACAGGAGATGTTTCTGTATATGATTATTGATAAGAGAGATAAATGAGTTGAAAATATAATTGGCAGGAGATAATATGTGTTCTAAAAGCCTCTCACTTCCCCTGGGAAGAGAAAAGATCCCAAGTTAGCACCAAAGACTTCAAGCAAAGGGACTGTCCAGCAATAATATGTGTTCCCACTTGCTTAGAAGGAAGAGAAAGCAAGTCAGAGAGAAAGGAACTCTGATTTTCTGCCAGCTGCAAAGCAGGCAAGCAACCCAATTGATGAAATCATCACCACTATCCTCTGCCTGCTGGGCACAGGCTGCTGGGATCAAGCAATGAAGGTGGAGTCTTTCAAGTGGAAACTGAGGTGCCTCATGCCATGTGACCCAGAAGACAGCCAAAAGCTGCCTCATATTCATGGGCTCATCTGTAATTGCAAATCAGAGCAAATCTGGTTTGTAATCTAAGAAAATAAGCACATTTTCTCCTGTCCTGGAGAACAAGTTTTATTCAAGAAAACTTTACAACATTGTTTGAAGCTGAAGGGGTCTTTCATTTGCAATAACAGTAATTGAGTAGAAGAAACAGAGGCATAGATTTATTCTTATGCCTCCTGCTAGCTTTTTTTCTTTGATTAGTCAGATGTCTAAGTGATAATGACATAGATGGTTCATGATTACTGCCAAGAATGTTCTAAATATTGTTGACAAGCTGAAGGACAACATGTTGTGTGGATAGCAGGTCAGACTAGAGAAATCTCAATTTCAAATTTCTAATATGTAACAGTTATCTGGGTCACATCTACCAAGCTAGTTATTCAAATTTGCTGTTTAAAAGCAACAAAATCATATCCATGATTTATCAAGTAAATGATAAATGGAATCATTTACACCTTGAAAAATGATGATTATGAAATGATGGAAATTAGACTCCAAGAACAAAAATCAACCACTGTTTTTTGCAAAGATAAAAAATAAAGCCTTTCTTTCTGTTTTAACAGACAGGAGGTACATGCAGTGTGAGAAATATAAACATTTCAATTTATTCCAATCAAAACATGCAACGGTAAATCGGTAAAGTTGTAGATACAGAGAAAGATGGAGTATTCGTGGTTTATGTATACTGTAAGAAATAAAGAGTACAGGTTCATATATCACTATCAAAACCTGATTGTATTTAGCCAAGACCAGTGAAGGTTCAGGTTGGTTACAAAACCAGTTTGTCAAAACTTTACACCAGAACCGTAAAATATAAGGCATTGCAGATAACTCTCTTTTACCTTTACACAGTATTGAGTGCAATCCATAGAGTTGCAAATAAACATATTGTGAGTGGATGAAGGCCATTCCTCATTTGGCAAAGATGCTCTGTGTGCCCCCTGACAGATGCTCAACCTCTCGTGGTTTTTAGAGCATAATTTTCAGCTTTTTGAAGCTGTTTGATATGTGATCAGTTCTAGCAGAACCAAGTCTTGATGCCACGCTAGGAAAATAAAGCAGACAGGAGTAGACAAATGCATCTTTTAAAACTACATTAACAGAAACATAGTAATGGATTCCTTCTATTGTTCAACATAGAAACATAATAATGAGTTCCTTCTACTACTCATATCTTACCAAAGACATCATTCTTTTTCCAGAGGAAAAAAAAAATAAAAAAATCTGTACAATTCCTCTGTCAACATCAGCATTGTACCATTTTACTATTGCTTTAGGAATAGAAGAGTTGGTCAAATAATAAAATGTTTGAACATCAGTGTAGTTATTTGTAGTGCTCATCCACTAAAACAAAACTTTGCAATTGAAAAATTTATTAAAAAATATTTTAACCATGAAAAATAGTGACGGCATTATGCCGGCCTATTTGAAGGAATGAAACATAAAACTGAAAATCCTTTGAAGTCCATGCTTACAAAATAAGTATGAACAGAAAACATGATATTATTGCCTCAAAAACAATCTTGTGAACAAGGCTAAGGCTGTCTTTGTTGGGGGTTATCAACATCTTTTTGTTGACGTTTTTTTGTTTGTTTTTGTACGTGTGCTTACATTTCCTACTCTCTAGTGTCCCTCTGAGTGCTCAGTGTTGTTACCCAGAAAAATGTGAAAGAGGATTGGTAACTCTCTACATCTCAAATGCACAGCAGCCACAGTTTATTTGAAATGGACCGATTGGATTTTTCATACTTGGACTAATCTACTAAAGATTAGCTTTCATCAATGGTCATGACAAGCATCTTCCAGATGTTTCTGTGTTACTGATCTGCTCTAGCACTGGTGCCAGGCTGATGACTTGAGGTGTCCCCACAACCACTAAACTCCTGCTGTTTTCTGAGACCTATCCCCTAGAGTTCATAAACTGTCATCATCTAGTCTAAATACTTATCCCAGTTGAAAATACTGAATACATATTCTTCCAGAGGTGGATGCAGGGAGGTAGCCCTCCTGAAAGGACTCTGGTCACTGAAGGTAAGCAAATTAATAAATCAATGCAGAACTGATTACTGTACTCCCCAAAGCTGTGGGGCCCACAGAGAGCTCTCTCCCTCCAAGGAATCCCACTGAAGCCAGACAAAGTGAGAGTGTGAAAAGCTTTTGGCAGAAGGAAGGCAGCTTTTGCATGTCTTTTGTGAATCCATCTGCTCTTTGCTGATATCTATCAGAGCATTTATACACCTAAAATGAAAGATATCCTTGCAAATAAATCAACAGGGTTCAGACTACTGTACAATAGTGATGTAATTAGACATGTCTTGGGAAAAAAATATAAATGCATTTTATATTTTACATATATTCACAAGGAAAAACAAAATTACAAAGTGACTCAAATAAATAAAAAATAATAATAATAAAAAATGTCCATCCAGTAGTTTTAAGCCCAATCCACTTGTACTTCAATAAAGGAACAAGTCTCCTCTGCAGCCAAGCATGATGAGAAGAACTTAGAATACCAACCACAAGCTTTCGAAGAAAAGTATAGATTTATCTTGAAAGTTAAGAGATATTAATCCTTAATACGTATTTCTACTTGTTACTTGCTTCATGGATTCAAGGTCTTTAAGTTTCGTATTTTCAAACAAAAAAATCTTTAATGCTTCTTTAAAAAAAAATAAATAAATAAAGCAAGTATTTTCAAACAGTTATGGTTCCAGTAGACCAAGTTTCAAAACTGTATCAAGAATCACAAGATTCAGATGAAAATATCACGCTTAACATTAAATATATAAAATTTTGACATTTTATAGAGGAATCACAGAATCACAGAATCACAGAATTTCTAGGTTGGAAGAGACCTCAAGATCATCGAGTCCAACCTCTACCTAACGCTAACAATCCCCACTAAACCTAAAGCTCTACATCTAAACGTCTTTTAAAGACTTCCAGGGATGGTGACTCCACCACTTCCCTGGGCAGCCTGTTCCAGTGTCTAATAACCCTTTCAGTAAAGAAGTTCTTCCTAACATCTAACCTAAAACTCCCCTGGTGCAACTTAAGCCCATTCCCCCTCGTCCTGTCACCAGGCACGTGGGAGAACAGGCCAATGCCCACCTCACTACAGCCTCCTTTAAGGTACCTGTAGAGAGCAATAAGGTCGCCCCTGAGCCTCCTTTTCTCCAGGCTGAACAAGCCCAGCTCCCTCAGCCGCTCCTCGTAGGACTTGTTCTCCAGGCCCCTCACCAGCTTTGTCGCCCTTCTCTGGACCCGCTCAAGCACCTCGATGTCCTTCTTGTAGCGAGGGGCCCAAAACTGAACGCAGTACTCGAGGTGTGGCCTCACCAGAGCCGAGTACAGGGGGAAAATGGAATGGAATGGGAATCAATGCAATGGAACTCAGTGAGACCAGCACATGTAGGAAAAATCAGAATTTAAGGTCTACCTGTAAAATGACCTGGCAAAGGTGCTCTTATGGAGGTTCTTTCTACTGTGATATGAAGTCTTGGCTCAAAGACTTCATGAACCCTGTGGTTCAAATGAACCCTGTGGTTCAAATGATGGGAATACTAGGCAGTTCTGGACTTCTGTCTGAGTTTGGACAGATGTTTAACTGGAAGACTAAAATTAAAGCCTGGAAGGTGTTTTAAGTATCTCTTTTTTTTTTTCTTTCTTTCTTTCCTTCCTTTTTTTTTTTTTTTTTTTTTTTTTTAATGTGTGGAAAGGGATGATTTCTCACAAACTAATAAATAAATCCTAAAAATACTTTTCTTAAAATAAGATAATCTTCCCCTAAATCAGTCAGGAATTAAGGTTTTCATGAATTCTATATACAATATATTCTTGATTTTTTTTCATAAAGAACTTTGATATATATGTTTATTACTACCCACTTTTGTCACAGTAGCACCTCAAAGCCTCAGGATTAAGGCCCTGCTTGTATGGAGGGCAGTAATAAATCAAAAGGCAGTCCAAGAAGTCTTACAGTCCAAATATATGCACGTCTCCTTGGAATGTGTTATTGTCAAAGGAATTGTCTAAAAGACCAAAAGGAGCTTTGTTTGTATTTAGATTTCTCTCTTTTCTTAAGCTGTTTGTTTAGAAATGGGTCACTTAGCATAGCAGATGTTTCTTCAACACAACATATTTGTGTCACAGATGAAGAAAACTTTCCAACCAACTCTCTTGTTTTAGTCACTATAATTTAGCAGTCCATTTTATTTCTTTTTAGAGCAGATAGAGCAATTAACTAAACATTTCAGTTGTTCATCTGTGTTTTTCCACCACCTGTAATTTGTACAAATAATCTGATATGGGAATTTTTAGTACTGTCATAATAAAAAAATATAAACTCTATGCGAATGTGCAGTTTCAAGCCACCAGAAATTATTCAGGAAACATCACTTAGCTGGTTTATGCACCAGAATGTAAATGAGGCCTCCTTTTTTTCCCCCAGTTACCAGTAAAGCTTAGGCATTCACTGCTTTCATTTGACTTCGTTCCTTTTTTTTCTTCTGTTGCCATGGAAACCAGGGTGCCAGTCAGTCTGCAGAAGAAGCTGCCATTGCAGGTGGTTTGCAGATACTGTATTAATAAATAAAGAACTAAATAAATAACTGGGACCCATATTTTCCTCAAAAAGACAACAGTAAAAAGCACATCACTTAGCATTTATGCTGTTGGCTTGTGTAATTTGGCTACGGAGACTTTATAGAAAATGTTTATTGCCTTAGAAAATAAGCATGCATGTATTCTTGTACCCGGCAAGCCCATTGTGTATATTTACAGCCTTCTCTATATCAATCAGCTAAAATATTGAAACAACATAAACCAATTGAGTTGAAAAGAATGAATCTTAAAAAGAAAGGGAGAATGAAAGAGAGAGTGTGTGAACACGCATGCGCTACTGATTTATTCATGTGCACGTTCAGTTTATGTGCTTGGAGTTAATACCCATTTTGGATCTTAGCTGTACAGTGATTCTGTTGTTCTGAAGAGATTTAAATTAATGTAACCTTGATCTAAGAAATGAAAATCAACTTGAAAAAATATAGAAATAAAACTGTTTTAGCTTGGTTTTAAGCATCAGAAACATAGTCTTAGGGGAACACATTACCAGTCTTCCTGAGAATCCCCCATATCCTTAGAACATTTTTGTCTAATTTCAGCCATGTCTTAAAAATTGGTAGAAATCCCGCAGGCAATTATTCATGTAAAATATTTTGTAGAAAATTAAAATTGGGTGAAGAGATCAATGCTTCTAAAAAGGAAAGACAGGGAGAACTCTTCTGTCATCTATTCCATTTGGTATGTTTTAACAAGTTGAACAGTCTCAGAAACAAAAATCAAGTACACAGAGAGGTGTTATTTCAATTCTCTCCATCCAAAATAGTATTTTATTAGATAGAAAAAGTGGAAGGACTGCATGGCTTACAGTTTTACCTGTGATGCATCTTAAGTCTTTCCCGTATAAAGCAAACTCTACAGTTATTACTTATTTAGGTGTTCATAACATCTTAGGAAAATGTATCCACCTTTTCTCTTCTTTTTTTTTTTTTTTTTTTTTCTATTTTTTTAATGGTTTTGATTCCCCTCATATTTCTTAGACAAATTAATGTTAGCATTATTCTTCTAGGGAAAGAATAATCTGTTTGAGCTTTCCCAGTAGACTATTGTCTAATCCAGTGACATTCCAGCAGAAAAATACACACATACACAAAAACAATGGACCTAAAGGGAAACATATATGAAATTTTAACATTGAAGTCCACGTGAATTTTGAACATACACAAGGAAAGGAGGACAAGAAGGATGAGAGAAACAGAGGACGAGAAGGATGAGAGAAACAGAACAATTTTTGGAGATGAGAAGTTTCAGAATGAAAAGAAAGTTGAAGGAGAAGGGAGACCTGGAATAGCTCTGTATTAGGAATGAGGCCAGGAGAGATCAGGATATTGAAGAGGATTATAGATTTCATGGGGCTCTGTGCTGTTAGAGGAACTGTTCCTTTCTTTTTCTCTTTTTTTCTACCCCAGATACCCAGAGCAATAGGAAATCCCTTCAGCCAATGCTCTTCTAAGGTGTACACTCCTGAATTATAGGGTCACAACTCTAATTCTTCCCTTCACTATCCAATGTTTCTTAAGCAGCTTTTTCCTCCATTAGTCTGCTGCCATGAGCAACAACCTATTTGGCTTATGGTTTCATATTTTTTGATACTTTTTCACTAAGTACTTTATTGATAAATGCTAACATGGAAAAATGAGCTCAGTGACCCTCAGTTCTGACTCAGTATGTTTTTTCTCACTTTAATAATATATTTACCAGGAAATAGATAGAATGAGAAGCATTGTTTGGGGCTTGCTTTTGCTTGTTCGTTGTTGTTGCTGTTTCATTGGTTTTTTTTAATCAACAGAGCTCTAATACTACCTGACTAGCAAAAATAGAGCATAAAATAAAAGCATTGGAAACTGTGGATAACACTTTCCCTGTATAGTTTACTTCATACAAAAACAGTGCCAAACCGTGCATTTTTTATCTTCTTATTCCAGAATTTATCCAAGTCTCACTTCTTATAAAGGCTTGTATGGACTCTAGTGTAATTGGAGGTAGCTCACTTGTATCTACAGAGCTTGTTGACAAACCAAAAAAGAGAGCCCTTTATAGATACACTCTGGTCACTAGAGAAAAGATTTGATGCTGACAGTTAGTATAGTCAATAGAAGTCAATATATATGAGATAGTTAAATAGGTCATTCATGTTAACAAATTTCCAGAAGTAATATTTACGGTCGACTGAGAAAAAAGAAAGGAATTTTGTACAATGGATTAAATGACAGAAATCAAAATGTTGACCTTGCATTACTTTTACATGAGATTTTTTTTTTTTTTTAAGCTCTGATTTGGAGCTGCCAGTGGAGGGCTTCTGGAAAACAGACTGTTGTTTCTGTTTTCATTATTTCTTTCTCATTTCAGTCTGGAATGTCACTTGGTTGCTGAGATCATTGCACAACATGAATTGTACAGAAAACCCCTCATTTCTGTAAGATAAATGTGCTGTTATATTTTAAGTTGAACAGGCAAGAGCCTTCAAAATTTGTACACGTAAATGGAAAAACGCTTATGTTGGTGGAGAAATCTAAACCACATCCTTTTGTACTCTAACCATCTACCCACTCATAGAGAAGAGTTGTCAGGGAAGTATTTTAACTCTGAGTGTGTCTGAAGTTTCAAAAAGGCTGTTCTTTTTCTCCTCTAGTCACAGAATCACAGAATTTCTAGGTTGGAAGAGACCTCAAGATCATCGAGTAAAACCTCTGACCTAATGCTAACAGTCCTCCACTAAACCATATCCCTAAGCTCTACATCTAAACGTCTTTTAAAGACTTCCAGGGATGGTGACTCCACCACTTCCCTGGGCAGCCTGTTCCAATGTCTAACAACCCTTTCAGTAAAGAAGTTCTTCCTAACAGCTAACCTAAAACTCCCCTGGCTCAACTTAAGCCCATTCCCCCTTGTCCTGTCACCAGGCACGTGGGAGAATAGACCAACCCCACCTTGCTACAGCCTCCTTTAAGGTACCTGTAGAGAGCAATAAGGTCGCCCCTGAGCCTCCTTTTCTCCAGGCTGAACAAGCCCAGCTCCCTCAGCCGCTCCTCGTAGGACTTGTTCTCCAGGCCCCTCACCAGCTTTGTCGCCCTTCTCTGGACCCACTCAAGCACCTCGATGTCCTTCTTGTAGCAAGGGGCCCAAAACTGAACGCAGTACTCGAGGTGTGGCCTCACTAGAGCCGAGTACAGGGGGACGATCACCTCCCTAGCCCTGCTGGTCATACTGTTTCTTATGCAAGCCAGGATGCCGTTGGCCTTCTTGGCCACCTGAGCACACTGCTGGCTCATATTCAGCCGACTATCCACCATCACTCCCAGGTCCTTCTCTGCCTGGCAGCTCTCCAACCATTCATCTCCCAGCCTGTAGCTCTGCTTGGGGTTATTGCATCCCAGGTGCAGGACCCAGCACTTGGCCTTGTTGAACTTCATGCAGTTGATCTCAGCCCATCGGTGCAGCCTATCCAGATCCTCCTGCAGAGCCTTTCTACCCTCAAGCAGATCGACACACGCACCTAGCTTGGTGTCATCTGCAAACTTACTGAGGGTGCACTCAATGCCCTCATCCAGTCACTACACATATAAGCAAAATCTTGGAAAGTTTTATTTTCTAGGCAACAAGTAAAGAAATCTCTACTAAACACCCCCATTTAGGCACAAGTTGAATTTAAATAATGTCACCTTTACAAAAACAATGATTGCCAGCAACATGTAGTAAAAAAACTGAGACAACGCTGAGCATCTCTGAAACATACTCACCTAGCAATCCACTACTTTCTTCTTATATCCACAAGAATCATGAGCATTTGGAGACAGGTAACCCAAACTTTGATTTAATTTAAATTTGGATTCTGTTCAAGTCCATCTGTACTTAATGTAAATGTTAAAGTGTCCAGAAACAAATATGGATTAGAACTGGCAACCCTCATCTGTGCAAAGCTCCCTCAAAATCAGTGCAAATGTGCCTCAATTAAGTTTCTGGGCTGGACTTTACTTGGAATTAGAGATCATAAACATGTGTTGCATGTTTTATAATATTTGTCTGTAAAATTTTCTCAAGAGACGATCTGAAATACATAGTTCATGTCTTAATGAGAAGAGAGGAGAATTTGGTTTTGATTTTGTTTTATGATTGTAAGAATATTGATGTCATAGCCTAAAATGGAAAAAGTACACTATTGTGTTATATAGCATTATATCGCATAATTTAACCTCTTGCTGAGATGGAACAGAAGACAGCAGGGGGCCCTGATAGTTGTTAACACACTATTATATTTTCATGGCTTATTTTCTATGCTTGGTAGAACTCTGGAAAACAGATGGAAGGCGACCATGTAGTCCTACAAATTTCCAGGAAACTCTGGTTATATAACTTATACTAGTCCTTTCACCAAAAGTCCAATTGCTACTGAAGTCCAAAATAATACTGAAGAATCTTCTGAGCAGAAGAAAGCAGAGCAAATGCTCAAAGGTTGCTCTTCAAGGTAAATGATAGCTACTCAGAAGTGGGGAGAGATATGGAGAAATGAGATAACAAAGCAGCAGTTGCTGTGGGCCAAAAGGCTGCCTACTTTCACTGCCTCTATGTATGAAAGTTTTAAAAATTAGCTCCATCAGAGTCTGCAGTTTTGGAAATACTTATACTTGATTTAGCAAGTGGAAAACATATCTTGGTCCCTGTGACTACCAGTAGGAGGACCTGTGCCCACCAAGCAGGACCAGTTCAAGAGGAACAGCCAAGAGTACTAGGCTTCTCAGGTAGTTTTGGGTGCATTATCATGGCTCAGAGGAGGTGTCCTGTGGTTTGATTTCTCTTCACAGCTAGTGCTTTGAAACTGTTGGACTTGTTGGACTCCTTGTGGAGTCTTTCAGTGGGCACTTCCAGAGGCTGCTTTGGGGCCAGTGAGATAACTCCATGCTCCCTTCCTATAGTCACTGGAAGAAAGAGAATTCTCTAGAGGAACAGCCAGATCCTGCTGTACCCACTCTGAATCATCCTCTGGAGAAGCGTTGCTTGGACTATCAAAAGTCACCTGGGACATTTATCTCGTTAGTAGGCTACAGCCTTTCTCAGAATTTTCTTTGTGTATTTCCATATTTCTCTCCTGGCTTTGTAAGGTAAACAGAAATGGTGGCATAGATTCATTCCTTCTCCAAGCTGACTGATGCCAGCAGAGTTCTATTCCAGGAGAAACTCAATCCCATCACTTGTATTTATTCTAACTCTGGATTAACTTTTATTTCTTTGTTTTCATTACTGTGCTATTTAATTAGATGTATTCTTACAAAACTCGCCTGGGGCTTTTTCCTTTCCAAAAGAAAGATGGTGTGTGATTTTTTTCAGAAACATCCGAGTGACTTAGGAGTTGAAGTCTCCCCAAACGTTAGTGGGTGGTTTCTGAAATTCAGAATAATGACCCCTTGTCCAGTAGTTAAAAACGATGTCAAATACCCACAGCCTCTGCATTTGATAGGCAGAATGATGTCTGTCAGCACATCACTGAACCTATTCCTAGGCAAGTAGTAAATCAAGGACAAGATTGGATCTGATATTTTAAATACAGATCATTTTCAGTTATTGAAGCTTAATGTCGGTTTCCATGAAGAGGCAAGGGAAGATTGCAACAAAGAAAACCTGGAACACAGTAATCCTATTTCCTGTGCCTGCCACCTACTTTTACAGCCAGCCATGTAATATATTTTTGGCAACCTAGCTACACCATTCCACTTATATTTGGTGTTTTTTAATGTAAGTGCTAAGTGACTTCAGTATTCCCTGGACAAGCTGCAGCATTCCTCACTAAGCATTGAGCACGGATGGCTTCTCAGTTGCAATAGATGGCACAGGGCCCACACTGAATATCAGCAGGAGTATCTGCACTGCTTTCCATAGGCTTTTGATCATATCTGTGAGGAGAGTATGCATTTGGAAAAACCTTTCCATGGCTGCCTGGGAGTCAAGTGAAACATGACATGAACAGAAAAGAAGGCAAGTCTCTTGAGTACACATTTAGGGGCAACGGGAGCAGCAGACCTCTGCTTTGTGGTGACCTGGGAACTCCACCACATTTCCTTTGGGAATCCACCTGAAAGAAAACAGAGTGCAGAACCTGATGGTCTATCTGGACCAGGTAAACTGAATGAGAGGCAGAAATAATATGGCACCATTTTGATGATTTAGGGGTACATAACAGGAGTCAGTGTGTTTTTGCTTTCATGAGCTCAAGTATGAATGTATTTTGCAATGCCTGTCTAGCATAAGATAAGCAAAAGGGATGGGGAAGAGACCTATAAAAGTAAGACATACACGGGGGCATACATGGAAGCAAGATATTTCTGCAGGCCTTGACACTTTTTCCCAGAAATATGTTTTTCCCTTAGTAGTAAATGGGCAACTACAGCCTTAATGACCTTGACTTTCATTTATGTATTCTTTCCAGTGGTTTAACAACAACTTTGTTTTATTTTTTCCTGGCTTCAAAACTGACATAATGATTTCTTTAATTTCTTTTTCCCATAGAAGCAATTCTTATTCAGCTTTTACAGCTAGAAGCAGAAAAGAAAAAAAAAAAAAAAAAAAAAACACACCACCAACAAAAAAAAAAACACACAAGCCCCAGTGCTACACATAAAAATGTTAAAAAACAACTTTGCAACAACAACAACAAAAAAAAAAAACTATATGGAAAAAAATATCATAAACCAATATAAACAAACAAAAAAAAAAAGGCCACTGAAGTGTTCTGGTAGTGGAATCAACCTCTAACCTCTAAATAAAATTCATCAGTTAGGATCACAACAAATAATCTCAGCCTTACTTATTGCTTATATTTTGTCAGAGTTAACAAGGTTATTTATCTCCTGGATGTTTTTTTATGCAATATGAAGTCCCCCCAAACACAAAATAGCGTGTGCTGCAGAAAAATATATATATATATATATATATATTATTTATATATATATATATATTATTTATATATATATATATATAAATGTATATATATATATACATAGAGAGAGAGAGAGTTTTCTGGCCACAGGGGACATGTGTGTTACAGAATTTTAGAGAAGTTTTTTCAGTGAACCCAACTGGCTGAGATGGACATCTGCTTGAGTTAAAGACATTGTGTGCTTGTACAGACACAAGTGCTTCAAAAGGAAGAGATAAAAGGGCTTCAGCAGCCTGCTTAGCCACATCCAACAAAACCTCATAGATAAGACAGCTTCAGATAGTCAGAGAACCACAGAGAATGTGCATATTCTGCATAAGCGATCATACCTGCATTTTAAGTGAAGCAGGAACACTTTCTATAGCAGCTTTGCAACACCTCTAAGCAAGAACTACTACGTTTGCATTGTGAGTAAGATTTGAAAAGCTAGTGAACTGCCTTCCATTTTGGGAGAAAACCTAACAATACATAAATGAAATCAAGAAAGGAAAATTTCTTGCAAATGCTTCATGTACCACTGATTGTCACACTCGGAAAGGCATGAAAGACAGGGAAACTGTGCAACTGCTATTGTCATTTATTGCATAATATTTGTGTGAATTGTGAATGGTTACATGATTTGTTTCACCTCCAATTAATGTTAAAAGGCTTCACTTCTTATTTAAACATTTCAAAATTAAGAAATTTGTCAAGGATCTAGATTCCCTTTGACATTCCTGATACAAGACTGTGCTAGTTGCAGATGCTTAAAGATGCTTTTACAATGCTATTTGCTCATGATGCTGCATATGAAAAAATGAAGAGTAACATTTTCTGTAAAATTATATATATATATTTATTCCATTAAAGTTACTTATGTAAAATAGATTTCTATATAAAATGTTTATTCTTTAACATGACATTATTACTGTTTTTAATCTCTTATTTGCATTTGTTGATCACAGATACACAGATAAGCAATGTATCTAATGTTACTTTGGACAATTAAATGTGAATTCTAGAATGCAAGGTGAATAGAGGTCAGAAAAGGCACAGAAAAGGCACTTCTACAGAAGTTGATAAGTTAATCATACACAGGTTAATAACATAAGTAGGTACTAATTTTAGTTGCTTTTGGAGAACAATTGCCTGCCTTGAGGATAAAATACTTTCTTTTAAGTGTCAAACAGCTAAACACAAGCACTGTCAGAATATCTTTCCTTGCAAATATAAATTCAGTATCTTTACATTTCAGCACTTCTATCTCGTATCCCAGCAACTCTTCTGCAATGGACTCCTGAGTTTTAACCCTACTTGTCGTTAGACCACAAGATGCATAATTGCTGCAATGAAATATGTGTCTGCCTGCCTGCCTGCTAGTCACTCTTGAACATTTTAATTCCCTTCACATGTGAAAGTGGAGAGGTCTGCAAGCTCCTCAAAGTGTTGTGAAAGTGCCTAGCCAGGAGAAGGCAGAGCCCAAAAGAGGTCTGTCACCCTGACATGCAGTATGTGCATATTAGACAGCCAGGCAGGATGCGCATAGACGACTGCCTGCACTCACCCTGGCTTATGCTGAGAAGCAGTACCATCAGAGGCATTGGGAAGAGCTGGGTTTATGCTGTGAGAAAGAGGCTTAAAGGCCCAGGGACTCTAAGCTGTAGGAAAGAGAATTTCTTCCACTCCAATGCTCAAAGAAGAAATTGCTTTCTATGGGCAGCTTAGTCTGTTCACTGAAATAGTTGAATATTGCAAAAAAAACCTGTGTCATTAGTGGCCTTGGAGGACCTGGTCCTGCAGGTAAAAAGTATCTTCATTTACCAGTGAACCCAGTCTGAGCCCAAGATCTGTAGGTGTTTTTATGAACATAAATTTTTCCAGGACAAAATTAATTTCTGTCAACGGAAGACAAGTTTGTCTAACATAAATATCTTTATTCCTCACAAAAGTGGAAGTGTTTCTCTTTTGCTCAACAGCCCAAAAGGAAACAATCATTTTTTCAAGAATTACTGTAAATGTTAATCAGGAAGGATCCGTCAAGTAACCTTGCAGTGGACAGCTTTCCAAGCCTTGGGAAAGCAAGCAGACTTCGAGTCTTGGGAAATGATGCTGTTGTTCTTAGCTTTGATTTGTGCGGGAGTCAATGCAGGGGCAATTTTGACAGTTGAGCTGAAGGGAATGTTACTCCCATTAAAGTCAAATCTTGATGCAACCTTGCTCCCTCGGAACTAGGCAATGATAATGTGCTAAGATTGTTTATATGATCCCTGACCATCATATTTCAGAGTTTGAATTAACCAAGAAAATTACATGACCAGAGCTCCAATATCACTTATTTCATCTTTAGTAGAAACCAGGCAGAAGGATATTTGCAATAGCTCAGCTGAGAAGCAAGAAGGGTCTCCGAGTACAAGTTTGTTTCAGAAGTACCTGAAGTTATAAACTGGCTCACCTGTACCTTTCCAACTTACTGAAGTTTGGACGAAACAGTCAGGTGGACTGTAATCTGTGTCCTATTCCTTTTACTATTCAGGCCTCACTCTGTGGTAGTTGAACACTTTCCATATGCACAGAGTAGCATGACTAGGAGCTGTCAGATGCCATTTTTACCTTCTGTCATCCTCCTCTCCCTGATTATTGGCACTCAGCTTGCACAGGCAGGGTGAAGCTACCCCTATATTTATTCAGTGAAAAATTGTACCTTGCTTTCTTTCTTGCTTAGTGATTTTGTAAGAGCCTCAGATTTGTGCCTCTGGCCCAATGAATATTTATTTATTCAGAAAAGAGACTGAGAGAGGCAATCTTGACAATCAACATTCAATGGTTTCACATCATCAGGTGGGTGGGGTAGTTGTCCATGCTGTAGAAAAAAAATGGGAGAATTGGGAGAATTTGAACCTGGGTGACTCCAACCCAGAAGAGTCTTCCGCTGCCACATTATTGTCTACTTGGAACTGTCTTTCTGTTTCTTAAAAAAAAATAAAAATTAAAAAAAAAAAAATGTTTTGGCATTTTCCTCACTGGAGAGTGGGGTTGGTTTTTCGTTTGTTTGGTGCAGGTTTGTTTTTTTTTTTTGTAATCCCAGATTCTCATGAGACATGAAATCACTATGAAATCATTACCGGGGGCAATTAATAGGACAGAGTACTATTTTATTTTTTAATCTCTTAATCATTCAATCCATTTTTTTGTGGAGACAACTTGGTACTAGCATGCACTGATGGACTTTTCAGATGCTTCACTTGGAACAAGTAAGGCCAAAACAGAATTAAAGCAGCAATGATATTACTTTCCATTAAGGAAAGCTCACTGCTACATGCAGTGAAAAAGTCCAGAGGTCAAAAAGATGGAAGAGTTCAACAAAAACACTGCTCTTCTATGACACAATCAGATTTAAAGAGCCTTTTAACTAAAAAGTGTATGTATTTATTTATTCATCTGCTCATTCTGTCTTTAGGACAACAAAGCTTTCAAGAACAGGCATCCGATGACCTCCACGGGAGCCACTGAGGACCTCAGGCCAGCAGTAACAGTTCATCCTCTTTGCTAACAGCATCTCCATGCAGATTTAGTAGAGACATTCAGTCTGTAATAAACACAGTCTAGGCAAATACAGACATAGAATTGTCTGCTGGCTCATTATTAATATATTAGAATAGTCTGGACCTCTGACCTCTTTACCGAATCTTCCACTCTTACCCCCAATTTCTTTTCCTGCCCACGCATGCAGCAGGAACCCTCCTGGATTTTGCACATACAAGATCACAGCTGCAGCATTTTGCCCCATACTCTGTACCCCAGAGTCCCTCTCCAACAGGGATGGCACCCTTTGACAAGACAGAGCATGAAAGAGAAAGCAGCGTGTGTGTGCCCAGCATGCAAATGCTCCCTCCCGAGCACAAGGGGTGCGATTTCATCTGGTAGCCTGTAGTGTGCACAGCTTAAAAACAAAATGAAAATGCAGAAATGCAGGAAGACTGTATCAGTCATGCAGATGCAGTGGGAAAAAAAAATAATAATAATAAAGTTAAAAGGAAGAAGAAAAAAAGAGAGAGAGAGAGAGATTGGAGTACACTGTTAGGGTTTTTTTTGCTTTTTTTTTTTTGTATATTTTTTGACACTAAGCACAAGTCTAGCAGATTTAAGTACTACATAAAAATGAGTAGCAAGACAAGTCCAGGGAACAATAGATCTGAAGGAAAAGGACTTCCAGAAGCAGACTTGTTTTTTGTGTTTTTTTTTTTCTTTTTTTTTTTTCTTTTGCGTGAGGCCTGGAAGCAGCTAATCTCTGCTGAGTAAAGATAGCCATTCAGATCAGATCAGTCGACAAGGCTGCTGGAGAAGGAAAACCAGGATATCATTTCATTGTCACTATTGGGGAGCCACCAGATGCTTGGGATTCCATATATTTGGGGGATAAATCTTTCAAAAGCTCCATTGACACTGGGGTATGTCAATAATTCAACATATTAGTTGGATGCAAATACTGCACAATAAGGTATGGAAAGAAAACTGTAATTGGGAATGCCAGGGCGAAGGGGGCTCTATCTTCTGACTGAGCCCATTGTTGAACTCCAGGCTGAACCTCCGACCCTTTACTTTGGAAGGACACAATAGGCTTTGATATGAGATGGTGGGAAACGGTCTTGGAGGCTCATTTCACATTCAGCTGCAATTCATCAGCTTGGCTGGGACTTCTAGCAGCTTTAATGACCACTGCAATTGATGGTTAAATCAATTTGTGACGGTGACAGCATGGCTGGCCCCTAGACTGTAACAATCCGGGATTACAACAGGCAGAAAGGGCTCTGTTATTCAGACGTGCGTGGTTTCTACTCAGCTTTGAGTGGGAACAACAGTGGGACAAAGTCTCACAAGACCAGGCCCAGAGAATGTACACATTCACTCCAGTTGACTACACACCATGGCTGCTTCTTTTAGTGTGATAAGGCGGGTTAAAAAAAAAAAAAAAAAAAAAAAAAGCTTTGTTATAAATAAAAATATACAGTAGAGCACAACAAAGGACCCTGATATTTGACTATATCCTTAGGGAAAGTGGCAACCCAGAAAGAATTTCACCTTTGTTCCTCCAGGGACGAAGTGGGTGGTCTGTCCCCCTCCACCCTCTGCCCCAAACGGTGGTGCAGCTTGCCCCCACAGTAAAACCCGTACACGTCCGGATTATGGTAGAGCAGGTTTGCATTTGGCAAGAGGGGCATAGGCAGGGGGGATGGGGGCCAAATATAACGTTCAGACAGTGAGAAGGAAGGACTGCTCCCTCTTCTGTCACTGAAGAAAAAATGCACGCAAAACACACTAAAGCATGCTATAATTCATTTTAATCTCTCCATAATTATAATTACCTCTCACACTGAACAGATATTGCAGGGAAAGAAGAAGACCAAAGCTCACTCTGGTGGCGTTGCTACTAATAATTATGTTACAGGACAGTCAGTTGTTTTGGACATGAGTCTGCAAGGCCAGTGCTTGCCTATCAAGAAAAATTACAATTTCCAATCATCTCAGGTCTCTCTCCTGCCACATTTTGCTGGTACAATATGATATTTTCACCCAAAATATGCAGTGTATGTTATCAGCAGACAGAATTTCTGGGAAATATGTTATTTCAGTATAATACTGCATATCAACTAATGCAGGCAGTGGCTAAAAGCTATGAGACATTTGAATTGTAGCATAGATATGATATAATGTGTATGTGTGTTTTGTTTATATTAAATTACACTTAAAATATTTCAAATGGTTCACTGAAAAGCTATGTTTTCTATGTCATATTAATTGAAATAATTTATTCAGCCCAAATAGAACAGTTATAATGTTGTGTATCTAACCAAGCGTAGACTCATTTAAAAAATCAATATGATATGTAGTCAGAGAATCAAAGTACTTAGAAATTTATATGAGGAAGCTGTTAATGTGAACACTACACATTATGCCAATCAATAAGTTGTAAATTATATAGTAATTAATTACACATCTCTCTTTGTCGATTAGGCATGATCAAGCTATTTCTGTGTATACTAAAGAAACATGTTGAAAATGAGTACTAAAAAAAATTTAAAATGTGAGCCACAGTCCACTGACCTGCTAAATAAATCACTTCATCATGTTCTGAGTTGAATCCTACAATTAATAACTAATTCTGGCATCTTCCTTACAAAATGTCATGGTCTAAATGTTGCAAAAGAAAGAGCTGACTAGTTCCTAGAAATATGTAAATCAATTGGTTGATGTTAATACCTGCAAATTTGTAACCCAAAATAAAATACCATATTTTGAAAATGTAAACACATTTTATTTTTTCTAAAGGATCTGTCCAAATATTGAAAAAATATTATTGCTAACAGTAAAAAGGTCTGGCACTAGGTCCAAACCCTGACAGTGGAGGAGGGGAAAAAAAAAAAATCACTTGGTTTCTATGGTAACAGTGCCGGTAGAAATAGTTGTGTGAGCATACTGAACATGCATAAAAGCCTTCCCAAGGGAGGTCAGAGGATTTGAAGAAAGAAAGGAGGGGGGGGGGGGAGAAGAAGAAGGAAAAAAAAAAAAAAAGATGGCAGCTTCTGCAGAAAGCAGATATTTTATGCTGAATAAGTGTTTCAGATGTGTGATGTGATCAATAACAAAACAATGTTGCTAATAGAATAGTCAAAAATCTTTGACTATGTATCCATTCATACTTAAATCCCATTGGTGTATACTCATTTCTATGTGAGACATATATGATACATTCACATTTGCTTTTGCACACGTGTTTAGATATTGGTGTGTGAATAAATTATACGTCTTCATACAGAATGGAAGTATAATGTGAGACTATAACAAACCCCTTACTATATATATTACCATATATAGTGTATCACATATGGACAGTGTCACTATATCAGATATATTTAAATCATCTTTATATCTATGAACTATAAAGTATAATATGTATGAAATATATCTGAGCCACATTATCATTAAGAACATTGGAATAACTCAAAAGGAGCAGCAAGAAGCACCTAGCATTATTTGTAGATGAAGTTATTAGTTTTGGCAATTAAATCATGTTAATTAATTTTAATGTTATTAGTGATGGTCAAGAAGACAGGAATTAGTCAGAATCTGTTGCACAATGAGCAAGCTGTATATACCAACTAGACTCTGCAATTCAGCCTGCTTAGAAACCCTGTGAACATGGTTCATTCTTTTGAGCTAAAAATGTTCACTAGCCCTTTATTTGCATCTGCTTCAATCCTCTGTTCATTGTTGGTTGCTATAAACTCTCTCCATGGGGGATGGATTGGCACAGAGAGGAAACGTGACAGAGGCTCCCATGCAGAGGATGAGCCGTTCCTGCAAGTGAAATCCCACATCCATAAAGCCAGGGGGAGGGGCAGGATTCCTGGGTACACTCAAAAGCTCGATTTGTGCAAGCAGGAAGGCAAAAACATTTTTGACAGTGCTTGGTGTGCAGAGCGGGTTTGGAAAACGTGCATCATTCTCATAGATTTCTGGAGCGGCACAATGCACTATAATTTCAAAAGCTTGCTAGATTACCTTCTGAGGCACGGTGAGAGAGGATTTTCGTCCAGAAGAGGTGGCTATAGAAAGCAAGGAGGATCTATAGCCACTGCTGGTTCTTTATAATTCAAGAGGAGGCACATTATCTGGGACTGACACTTGCAGAGACAAAAGTGGCACAGAAATCTTCCCTGACCCTCTCTCCCCCTTCCCTCTCTCTTCTCCCCCCCTTTTCCCCTTCTCCCCCCTCCCACTCCTACCTCCCCCTATTCAGCCACCAAATGAGGCCCAAGAGCAGAATGAGGCTCCCTTTTGGGCCAGTCACACAACCGTCCTTCCTCACTCCTTACATGTAGAAAAAACACTATTATTTACTTGCAGCATGTAGGGTGTGGTGTGGGCACACAGCCAGCAAGGATCTTGCATCAGGCACCTCCCTGGGGAATATGGAAGTGAGATACACAAAGGATGCACTTGACTGTAATGTCCCTAGCTTCATAGCTGGTTCAGAAAATCATGCTACTGACCACACTGGCCTTTTTGAAAACGTACCACCACCATCGGTTTCAGTGAGAAAGTGTGTTTTAAGGAAGGCATTTTTAATTTCCCCTCTATGAGGGTTGCTCTGTTCACATTAGAGAAAAAGGGAAAATTAATCATACATTGATCATACTTCACCCAGTTTTGTAAACTTCTCCTGCAAGACCAAAGCACCACTGTTAGTCATTAATTTTCCTTAATTAGACCTCAGGTTAACATTTTCCTGAAATGAACAATGGCTCTCTGCACTTCTCAAATCTACTATTCCTGTGTGTCTTTGGACACTCACTTAGTGTCCAAACTAAGCAAACTAAGAAGATAGCTAGGACAACTAGCTATCTTCTAATTAGAAGATACTCCTATAATTGCTAGAGAAAGGAAAAAGAAAAACAAAAACAAACAAACAACAAACAAAAAAGAGAAAACCAAACTACGATCTAGGCTAAACAGACAGAGCTTGTCAGTGTCATTACTGAGGATCTTGCTGCTGGGTTCTCCAGCATCTTTGCTCTAAGCTCTATAAATATTAATCTGTTGTAATACTACAAATAATTCAGAAATATCACCAAGTCAGCAGAACAAAGTTGAACTCCAGATTCCCCATGCACTTATTTTCCTCCTGCTCTCGGGTGGTAGTGTTTTGAGAACTTGAATGGTTGTAACATGCCATGAGTTTTAACGATAACTCTGACTTTTTCATATGATCTCCATTTCTTTCCAAAAGCCCCAGTGGGCCTGACTCCATGTGATATATGCTCCAGGACTGGAGTGTCATGCTATCTAAATATACATTTCACTTGACATCTGGAAATGGATGGTCACTGATCCAACATTTTTTCCATGTCTTCAAAGACTTAGGCCCAGATGCTGAATCATAATCCACATTCATGAGTGCATATTCTGCCCCTTCTTCACTGTCCAGCAAACCTGTTTTGTTTTTTTTTTTTTATTATTCTGTTATTTGAGTGCTTTCATTTGCAATCCATGAACTTTTAAATCAAAACTCTTGTCCTCATTCTGCATGTTAGTTTTTCCTCTTGCTTGAATTTGCTATGTAACAACTCTGCTTTACTATTCAGCAACCTGTGTTATGGAGAAAAAGTTCCATTAGCCTATTAAGAGTATAAGAGTATTATAAGTATTATAAGAGTATTATAAGTATTATAAGAGTATTTAACAGTATAAATATGGTCGTTTATTCTACTCACAGTGTGCCCTCCCAACAGCAGCATTTCGTGGAAATTTTGAATCTTTCCATGATAAACTTAGAGGGAATTCCCAGCTTCCTGTCTTAGATTCCAGGTCTCCTTAACATGGAGGCTGTACTAATGCTCTTTTGTACTAATGGACAAATGTGGATGATTTTAGTGTAAATGATGGCCAACCTATTAAGGCAGTGACTACAGAGCAATCAAAGACATGACTACTGTATTAAGTCCAGGTACACAACATACTCTTCAATCAACTTCTTGTCTGAGCTCCATGATATGGGGGTTGACTGATTGTACATGTAAAGCCTGTGTGGAAATCATTGCACTACACTGTAGTGAATTCTGTGACTGTAAATCAAATACGCCTCAAATCAGTCCTGAGTGAATATTTTGGACAGAGTGTATTTTTCAATATTTGTATAAATTACAATTGGACAACAGCTGCCTAAAGTAGTTTTATTAGTTTTGTTTGCTTATTTGTTATTAGCTTCATGAACTACTACTCTAAATTTCACTCATTGTATAACCCTTCTACAAACAAGCTGTCTTCTCAACATCAATGAGCAAACATTTGTCTTTGTTAGAAGAAGCTGTTGAATTAGATTGTAGAAAGACATAAACACACAAATCCAGATGTAGCACAAAGTATGTCCTATTTTTATACATTTTGATGAGCTTACTTTTGTTATTGTTTTTTTATTTCTCTAAAGAATGACCAGCAGAATATCTAGTAGTTCCAATATTTGCATCACTCCTTTGTGCTTCTTCTGTGGCTCCAATTTGCTGGACATAAACTTTTGTCTTATTCTCCCTTGTAGAAGTTCAGAGAATTCTGTTGCTGTCCCTTTAGGGTCTTAAAAAAACAACCCAGCCAATCAGAAAATGCAACACACAACTGTGATGAACTTGTACATGTCCACCCGACTGTTCTATGCACATAAAAAAAACCTGGCCACCTACACACTGTACCTGGTAGGGGTCCTCTTCCCTTGGTTCGAGTGGCTGCAGTTGTTTAGGATATACCCAAATCCAAACAATGGTCTTTCAAAAACATAACATAAATAAAAACTATAAATAAATAAACAACAAAATAAAGGACTCTTCTTAATCCTCATTATATGTATTTACATTAAAGATAGTGTGATAGCATTGTAAGTCAAAATGCAGTAGTGGCAGAAGATACAGGTCCAGAAAATTACTTTATTCCTACACACAATTCACAAGAATGGAAAACCACAAGTACTGTAGATATGCTTAGGTCAATCTAAAGACACAAAAGACTATGAGGCTTGAACTTTGGGATAAAAATATTCATGTCTGTATTGGTGTAGCTACAATCATGTAGCACAAATTATTGCACTGATGGCACTGATGATACAGTGTTATTATCCTGGATATTAATATATTATGATTGTATCAATCTGGTGTCAGAAAAACTCTGTCTGAGAGAGGATTTGTGTCCCTTTCTTATTGTTTGGTCTGCTTGAAGAGACATGCAAAACATCTAAGCATGTATCTTAGAGCGGAGACCACAAGAAAAAAACAGATGAAGACTGCAGAAATCAAGAGTTCAATCTATTAATAAATAATAATAATAATAATAATAATAACAACAATAATAAATCTGTTTCATTTCAGCTTAAGCAGGTTAAGAAGTTTACTGAAATATTATGCATTCACTCATGCCAAACCTTGTCAAAATAATAATATAACAAGCATCACATCTTAAATATATGTGACCTGAAATCATTGCATAAAATTCTGAACAGCAAGCCACGGACATACTGACAGATACAAATGTAAAGTAAAAGGAAGTTAATTCCCAGAATTATCATTGAACATCATAAACAACATTAAGTCCTTCTCTGAACAACCAAAGACTTCAGAGCTACTGTAAATTGTTCAAATTTGGGCATATTATGGAGTTTTTATGGCTTTGATATGAAAAAGTTTGTTTACTCCGGGCGAGATTCTGATAACCAAAATTTGAATAGTAATTCTCTCTTTGAGTAACCAGTTCCACATACCTGAACAGAAAAGACCAATTTGCTCCTTGGCACTGAGAATGTTGTTCATTCCACTTTTTTCAGTTTTCAGAGTTCTTTTCCACCAAAGTCTCAGAAAATTATTCATGAAACTGAAAAATCATCTCTACAGGACTGCTTGCAAAGATTCCACTCAGCATAAGCAAAGGTGACAAGATTTGGTTCTTTGTATAAGTCTAAAAAAATCACAGTGGCTATAAAGCAGCTATGTTTCTGCAGCAAGAATTATATGATGATTTTGTTACATGCAGTTTTTCATGGTGGTTAAGTAAATAAAAGGTTTACTTTGCATGTGATCGTTAGAAACTGTAAATCTTAGCTCATAAAAACAACCCTTAACAAATACAGTTTTGCACTAGCCAGGCAGTGCAGAAAATAGCATCTCATTAGCTGTAAATCTTGGCAGAAAGGAGAAACAGAGCCTGGGAGTCTTAACAACAGCTTCTGTGCACCAGCCATTAGATCATACTGAAAAGCCCAACAGGTCTAAAATTTGGTTGCGAAAGCCCACATAAACATTTTATTATTATATGATCATTTAATTACTCCAAAATCTATGGTTAGGGCTCATGCCAGCCTTGAAAAGATTAAAGGCTACATTTTAGGGTAATGAATTCTACTTATTTTTATTTTTGAAAACTTTATTAATGGGTTTTAAAAGGTGATATTCTCCTATTCAGACTTTCATTGCTTCCATGTTTGGCATGTTTTTCATGTGATATGTGCTAAGTAGGCATGGCATGCATTTTGATATGTGACTGAAAACAAGGTCCAGGCTGGTCTATGAAATTCCCTACATACCTCAACTTAGACACCTGCGAATGCATAAAGGCAGCCTTGTACAAGCCATTTAATGCCTTGCTCCTGCCAAAGTTCTCTCATGACAGAGTGATGTGGCATGGAGGGACCTTGTGCTTTTTCCATAAGAAAAGAAAAAGGAAAACAAAACATAAGTTCAACAAGCAAATGCCTATGCTTCCCCAAAACACAGCATCCCACATTATGGGAATCACACAATGCACAGCACTGGTTCAACCTCATGAGCTCCATCCAGAGAGATACTGGTGACAGGCCAAGAGTACCCCCATGGGCTGCACTCTACCAGATATTTTGGGGCTACACTTCTGAACCCACTCTGTCTATCCCTCTAGTGAGCTCGTGCATCAATCTGGAGTATCCTGAACCATCAGTCAAGGCTGCATGCCTCCTTTTTAAGGTGTTATGACATCAGAACTGAGCAGCTCAAATAAGCTGCCGGAACCTTATACTAAAACTCTAAAACTGTGATGAAAAAAAAAAAAAAAAAAAGGGTCTCTTTCTTGCTTCTATATTTTTTCAAGTCTTCTGAAACAGTTCCTCCTCATTCCAGATATATATGAGAAAATTAAAAACAGACAGGTAAAAAAAAATTAAAAAAATAAAAAAGACATTTACTTTATTTTAATAAAATGGTGAAAGTTGAAAATAGCAGATATTAAATCCATAGTATGAGGTAACAGACATTTGTTTTGCATAAAAATACTCTGGCATTTATAGCTCCAGAAGGCTCTCACCATGAGCTTTCCTGCTCTTTGCTTACGTGGCACCAAGGCCTCCTTCAGCTGTTGAAGATGTGCTGAATAGCAGACAAGGGGAAGATCTGTATCTTCTTTATGAAGTGGTCTGGGCAGCAAAAGAAGGATTTCTTTCCTATAATGAAAAAAAAAAAAAAAAAAGCAATGAACTAAATCTTAGAGAAAAACACCAGAAAACAAGATGTTAACAATTCTCTAATCCCCATGTTAGTGGTCTACATTTGCCATATGCCTTCATCTTAACCTATGGAATAATGTCAGGTGTTGTCAGCTGGGGTGTTAACATACTGCTTTTTCTCCTGTCTGGTTTCTACCAGGTCTGCCTGCTTGGAAAGGCCTGTCAGTAGAATCAGCTGGAAAATGAGCAAACAAATAAGAGAGAACAACATGAGGAAACAATACCATCTGGGTCATATTTCCTGAAGAAAATCTTAATAAATTCTGACTAAGTCAATTGCACCACACAGCTTCACTTCAGATTGGGAACTAGCTCAAGTTTTTAAACTTTTATATAGGTTCTTCCATATATATGGATCTCACAAAATAGTTCAGAATAATCTGTTACTTCCTTGTTACTGTCGCCCTATATGTGATCTTTCCTTCTAAAGTAACTAAAGGTCTTTTCTTATGTAGGGGATACCAAAGCAGGGTCATGAACCTTAACATTCATTCACCAAGCTCTCACACATATCAGTATGATACTCAAAGTAGCTGTTAATTATTTATTTTTGCCAAAATATATATATATATATGTTTTTAAGTCCATTTGCCTTGAAGAGAAATACTATCTGCACTATAATTAGCTCTTAAACGGCAACATTCAATAAACATGCACTAAGCAAGATACTTTGCCATCAAAAAAATATATATATATTAAAACACCTGGAAAAAAATTTCTTATCAAGATAGAAAAAGCAAGAAAGCAAGAAAGATAATTAAAACTAATCAGGAATATGGTAGATGTCATTCTCAAGAAGCAATAACCTAAAGACAGAAACAGATTTAATCTAACTAGGGAAATCAAACATGTCTGGTGTCTTTATAACAAATGACAAATAACAGCAATAGCCAAGGTTTGAACTGGGTCATATATTTTATTAAAAACCCATATGGCATGATGATCCACTATGAAAAATGTGTATAGTAGTGGTTTATGGCTGTGGTTCATACACTAACAAGATTTTCATTTACTTGAACATCTTCCATCATGTTCAGGACAAGAAAGTGTTTCTAACGGTCTCCTATTAGCAATTATTTTGGCATTATGATTAAAAAAGCAGCTCAATACAGCTCAAGCAATGTAATTTAATAAGATGAGCTACTTGTTTTTTGGTTTGGGATGGGTGGTTGTGACTGCCTGTTAAACATCAACATACCTCATACTGGACATTTGGAAAATTTGACTGATTGGCTGATGTCAAGTCCAAACTCAAAGCAATATCAGATGTGCTACTGTTCTGGGGCGATGTGGGAGCAAATATGCTGATTAAGTCTGGGAAAAAAAAAAAAAAAGAAAAAAAAAAAAAGTAATTTTCTACTTTCATGGGTGCCAGACAGCTCTGCATCAGATGGTTGGACAAAAAAATCCACATTCCCACATCGTGTCATGAGGAAGGTGCCTGCAGCATGGGTATTTATGAGTATGCACCAGTCCTCCATACAGAAAGTTCATGGTGCTCTGGGGATGAAACCAAGCAAAGTTTACAGATCAGCAACTTGTCAGCCCTATCCTCCAGCTGAAATTAAATGCAGATAAAATAAATAGAATGTTTTAAGGAAATGGAAATACCAAGTGCTGGAATTTCCTGGCTATATACAGCTGGATTTATTTCAGGCTCTGTGGACATGGAAAAAAACATGAGCTCATACTCCCCATATGGGAAATGTGATGTTGGTAAGGGAGGAAAACAGAGTTATAGTCCCTGTTCTATGGAAACTGCATGATTAACCAGGCCAAAGATGAGAAAATAGTCCTATCAAGAGCAGCTGCCCAGTTAGAGCTTGGAGAATAGCATGGGCACAGGTATGTACCCAGTAAGTAGAATGGATGAGGCTTTCTGGGGATGGTAGGAGGGGGGGGAGAAAATTAAGCCATGTGGAAGCAAGCTGTGCTGTGACCCTTGCCCTGGCTCTGTGTAGTTTTCTAATATAGAAGCAGATTATCTGACTTACTGACTCCAGTGTGCATTGAGGGGTCGACTTGAATTACAACAGGGATGAAATGTTCAAACAGGAGAATATCAGTGTCTGTGAGTGTAACAAGGAGTTGTCAGAAAGGGGATTTGAGCAAGGAATGCTGGAAGTGGGAAGTCAGAAGATTCTACACCCATGGTATCTCACATTCAGCACCCAAAATTAGTGGATGGTTTTTGTTTTAACCTCCATGTGTGTGGTTTCTCCATCTGTCAAACAGATGCTCTTCTTGCAGGATGTGCCTACCATAACCTTGTAAGTCCAATCTGTGGTGTGTTTTTGAAGCTAACCTTCCTGTTGCCCCCACTCACCATACTCCAGTTTGCATTCCTGAGCCCTGATGGGGCACAGATAAGATTTCTTTGGGTACAATTAAGCTGGGAATTGTTCTGCTGGTATCCCCACCTAATGCCCTCCAACTATTCATGGGTGTTCAAAATATGCTGCTGGGATACAGCAAACCACTGCAATGTGAGCCTTAGGCCCCCAGCATCGACTCTTTCATGTGGTACTTCACACTCGCTAACACAAGCACTGATTTCTGTAAAAATGATGCTACAAAGTGCTTGGCTGCAGCAGTGATGAGCAAGAGGAACCACTGGGCAGGAAGCTAATAGTCATTTCTTCAGTGCAAGGATTGTAAAGTGCAGAGTAAAAGCATCACATGCCAGACACGGGAAGAAAAATAAGTATTGCATAGCAGTGCTCGAATGGGCCACTTACACTTTCTGTGCACTGACTGAGGTGGGTGTCTTGGTGAGAAATCACATGCAATCATGTAACTAAAGACTGTCTTGAGGAATACATTCACGAGGTCAAATTAATGTTGCACAGACCACCTTAATTCTGGCATTTCCTAAGTCTCGAGTGTTTGACTTTACAACCTTAATAATGTTCTTTTAACATAGTTTTTGTATGTGTAATAAATTATATTCCCTTCTCAATTTCAGTGCTCTTCTCACCAGCAATGTTGTTGGACTCTGGTCCTTCAGTATGAAAACAAATATTGGAAATTATTGCTGTTATTATTGAAACCAGATGTACATCTCTCTGTGGCATTTATTTGTATAGTGTCAAACTCTAGCACGTTCAATTTCAGTGTAGTTATTGAATAAAAATGAGCAATAGAACTGATAGTGAAATGCCAGTGCTGGAAAGGCCTGGATGGCGGCTCTTTTCAGGAAACTTTGTAGTTTTCATTTCTTATGCACACAGTCACAACAATGAGTATGAGCAAAAATGACAAAATCACATAATCTCATCAATATAGAGTAATGGAAAGTAATGGTGGGCCAAGATGAAAGAATCTGGGCCCAAATGTGTTAGGCACTAAACCCACCCTGAAGCAGGCAGTGTCTTGTGCCTTATGGGTAAAAAAGTGATGTCTTTAGCAAACTGAAAACAGCAGAAGTGAATCACAGGCCTCACCCTCCTTTTATTTTATCTCAAAACTCAGACACATCCACCCTGAAGGACAGTATTTCTCACTATCTACTGCCAAATGATCCTTCAGTTTATGCTTCAGTTTTAGAGGTCTAAATTTTAGACATCAAGCATTAAGTTAGAAAAATCCCATCATGCCTTTTCTATGTTCTCACTGCTCATCCTGACTTCACCACAAGGAATAAGCTGCTTGACTGTATTAGAAAGCACTGAGTGGAGGATATATGCAGAGAACAAGCCCAGTGATTGTCTAAGAGGGTATAGGGTTGTGGGGTGACAAAAGACTTCCTTAGTTCTTCCTTGGAAAAAGAATACCAAAACATAGGCTACAGATCTCCTTCTCTTGAGATATTTAAGGCCCATCTGGATGCCTACCTGGGCAGCCTGCTCTAAGGAACCTGCTTTGACAGGGGGGTTGGACCTGATGATCTTTCAGGGTCCCTTCCAACCCCTTCAATTCTGTGATTCTGTGATCTCTACAAAAAGAACAAAATACAAAACTAGCATACCTATTTACATGTGAATGGTCAGCAATGCTGGGTAAGACAAAATAAAAACAATTCTTAAAAATAAAAAAAAATTATTGGAAGTAATAATTTTCAAAGCCTTAAATTAATATTACAGCTCCATGTTTAAGTACACAAAAATTAGGTAATCCCAAAACTAGACAAAACATGCATTGATTTGATCATTGTATATGCATTTTAATATGAACTTTGATTGTGTGTTCACCTTCATAATTTCATACAGGATTCCTACCTTGGTTAATACACATGGTGGAGGCTATGCTCAGGGCTATGCTGGCAATGAGGTTTGTGGAAGGGTTAGGTCTGTAGAATTAGTGAGCACTCAGAGCTGTAACTGCAGCCTAGGATTGTCTGTGTCCTGGATGTGCATCATGAAAGATAAAGACTGTAAATTAGTCTGTGGGTTTCTTGGGCTGGATAACTAGTCTTATACATTTGGGGCTTTAACTGTTATGTCACTTAGGTGTCTTCTCACAAACCTGGGTGCCAGTACGCTTTCGTCTCAGAGAGCTATCATGAAAAACAATTTATTAGTGGCTGTATCTCCCTTATGCATTGTAGTAGAATGGTGCAGTAAAACCAGCTGAAAGATTAAACACACATAGAAAGCATGCGGTTAGAGAGATGCAGAGTAATATATTCCCATTCTCTGTGACAAGAGCAAAAATAATTATGGCTCCTGTTTACCAAGAGTTTTTGCAACTTTAACACATCTCCTACATACACTTATTACAGTGTAAGCATCTGTACAATTTCCAGGGTCATGCAAAGCACTCTCTGGTGTCAAAAATCTTTCAATCTAAATAAACAATATGTATAGCGATGGCTGAACAAAGCTCTATATGTATGTAAAAGCATCCTTTCAATTAATGTATGTTAACCACTGCTACAAATAAATTACTCCCAACTTCATCATTCTTGAATACCTACGGAACATTTTTAAAAACCCTAATGTTTCTGGACAAGGCACTGCCAACCAGTTTAACCAGAAAATTCTCATCTTCTTCTCATTCATCTACTGACCAGCCTTCCATGTTGTGCCACACCAGTGGTGTTCACTGGCAGCCTCACAGAACTTGTATTTGGGAGGGACCAAGACTTGCTTTGTCAGTCTTATGTCTCATTCAGGAGAGCAAGGGCAACCTATTGATTGACTGATTTCATTTCCATCCTCCTGACATTCCTTGGATTTCTTGCAGCAGAGATCAGACACCCCTCTCAGAAACCAATTTGGAATTTTAACAAGACTTCAGAGAGAAACTAGCTTAAAACAACATGGACTTTCATTGGCAAGCTACTCCCTGAGTATATCTGACAACTCTAAGTGGAGGCAACATCTGAAACAAAGAAGAATGACCAGTTATTTATTGACAAAAAATGCAATCTTCATGGCCACTTCAAAAGCATTTTACTGTAACCTAAAATGTCCATCTGTGGAGAGGTTTGAAAGAAGAAAATAAAATTCTTTTTGAGTACAGCTATAAGGAAAATGTGCCCTGTTAGTTTATAAAGCTTTTGATTTTACAGTGATTAATCAGATTTATGCTGTATATATAATATATGACCTTAATGCACAGTATAGGGGGAACCCTTGTAATAAAACACAATTATTATTTTTTTTTAATATTGCAAAAGGATACTATTTTTACTGCAATATGCATCTTTGCCAATGGAAAATAGTGGGAAGGAAAAAATATATTGTCTGGCACTGGTTGCCATAGCAGCAAGCTGAAGTTCAAGGAGAAGTGGAGAATCTGAATTCTGTGGCAAGGTAATGAATTTAGCATCTACAGGAACAGAAATGGATTTTCTGTCACAGCCTGTAAATCAACGGCAGGAAACTAACATGCTGGAGATATTTTGGAATGCTTTCTATCTGCTTCTGATGTATGAAAAGTGTATCAAAATTATTTCTCAGGGCTTTGTCTTCCAGGGCCTTCCCTTTCTTTCTGTTCAGACCAGTGCACTTAAAAACATACTCAGTGAAGCTGATGATTGTTACTGAGACAAAGGAAAAAGCCTTGCAGTTTTCTCAGCAGCCCTCTGAAGCCAGGAGGCATCGCCCTCCTCCAAGAACACTGCTTTCACACTCTGACTTTTCACAATGCACCAACGTTTCAAAGGTCAGCAATGAGTTACATGCATCCAGTTGTCCAAGTCTTTTTTTTGAGAAATTTAGTTTCCTTACATAAATACATGATGCAGGCTTTCAAAGGGAGTGGACACGAAAATATCTGATATAACCAGCTCAGCAATAGGGACAAGCATGATGGCTTTTCAACATGTCTCTTGAAAGGAAAGAGGAGATGGAGTTCAGATGCTGAACTGGTGTTCCTTGATCAGTGCCTGCAAATAGCCAGTCTGTAGTCTCGATAAGGATTTGGGGGAACAATGCCCATGCCTCAATTAAATCTCTAGTCAGTTGCCTCTTGATCTCTTTCAAATATCTTCTTGACATCCAGAATAGCTTTGTCCTTGGACTCAATAATTTTGGCCCAGCAATACAGACAGTATCAGTGAGAAATGTACAGGGCAAAAAAAAAAAAAAAAAAAAGGCTTGCAACAGTGGAACTCAGCTAGCATTCTTCATGCTCTACATGCCATTAAAAAGTGAAAAAATAAATAGCTTTCCTTTCTACTTCTGTTCCTGGAGCAGATGGAAAACACTCTGGGGAAAGGTAGGAAAAAATTATCTTAAATAAAAAGAAGAATTATAACAATACACTACAGTTAATTATGTATAATGGGCTTCATTCCCAGTAAATCACACCCATGTAGCTCTGATATAATTCTTCCAAAGTCAGTGAAGATGAAGCAGTGTAAAATCAATGTGAGCAGAAAATATAAAATGCAGTGGAAAAAAAAAATAAGAGAAGTAGGTATTAAATATATATATATACATTTCTCATACGGATGTCTTCTGAATAAGACACAGGAATGCACTCTGACCCTGTTACTTCAGAGGGTGCATATGGAAGATCCATTATTTCTGTATATGCATTTTGCCTACCAGCAATGAAACTGAATACTAACTAAACATGAAATAACAGTTCAGGAGTTAAAACATTTCAAAGAATTAATATAAAAATAAAATAAAATAAAATAAAATAAAATAAAATAAAATAAAATAAAATAAAATAAAATAAAATAAAATAAAATAAAATAAAATAAAATAAAATAAAATAAAATAAAATAAGCGAAATATAATTTGCTGATTGTGACTAATTCTTGTTCAAATCCTTTTTTTCTTCTAGAGTAAAAGCATGACCATAGGCAGCATAAATTTCCCTGGATTTGCATTTGTAACCTTCTCTGAATAAAAATAAAAATCTGTTAAATAAAATATCTAATATCAAAGCCATGTACAAAGATGTTCATTAGTTTTCCACAAATTCCAGAAGATAATCCCATCTTAGCCCCTCTGAAAGAAAATAAACAGTATTTCCATCATGATGGTGCTGGTCATCAGCTGAATTTAAGAGTGGTTATCAATTCATATCAAAACAACCAATGAAATTTTTCAGCTCACACAATTATTGGGTCCTGAGATTTTTGTTGATCTGTTGCCATTCAGAAAAGAAGAGAGGAAAGGCAAATACAAAATTCAAAAGCACTTCAGTTCCATTTTGGACATCTGTAGAATTGAAGATGTGTTAAATCTAATAGCTACAGCTCTTATCCTTTCTTACTCCTCTAACAGAAATCTCTCAAAAACTTTGGTCCCCTTGTGCTGTTATAAATACATTAATAGCTGATAGCTTAAGTTTCAGATCTGACATCTTTCATTTAAGATAGGAGTCCTTCCAGGACACAGAACAGGATGGTGTTGCTCAGCATGGGTTTTGGTACAGCAAGCAGGTTTCTGCTTAGGAGTCCTTAGAAAGCAAGTCACTTTCCTGTTGAGATAAACCACTGCAACAGCAGCTTGAAGACTGTGGGATTTCCTTACAAAGACCAGGCATTTGTTTTCCCTTAAAGAAAGGTGGCTCCTGACTCAGGCAACAGCTTTTCTGCAATAATGGCCTACCGTGTTTCTGCTGATTTTTTCTGTAACTGTAAGTAAGCACGAGGATAGTAGGAAATCATTATTTCAATTACTACTCCTGCCGTGAATGTAGGGCTCTCTCTGTCTGACAAATAGTGCATGATTTTCATTTACATAAGCTCCTTTTGGAGCAGAAAATAATAAATATCTTTTTTTTCTTTTTCTTTTTCTTTCCCACTCTTGCCTGTACAGAGTATTGAAGCCACTGGAGTAAATGAAGCCACATACAACAGCGTTCAGAACAGACCCTTTCTTTCCGACTCCACAGTACTTCTCAATCCTCTTCCACTTGCTGGACAGGCAGGTACATAGGATGATGAGAAGGACAGAATAATCAGATAACATAGGCACATATGTCTTACTTCTCTAAAGAAAGGGAATGAACATTTAGAAAGGGAGTATCTTGCCTTATACTCTGGCCAAGCACTGTCTGCTCTGTTAAAGCTGAGGTGAGGAAGTTCAGTTTATAAAAAATATCCAGCTGCAATGACAGAAGGCAATTTCAGTCCCCTTCCCTGTAGTCAGCAATGGTGGGATCACATACGTGTTGTCCACGTGCTGGATCATGACCATAGTCCATTCACATCTGAGCTGATGTGTTCTCTCATTTAAGTTAAATGAAGAGCAAAAGTCTTCTCCCATGTTCTGGGTCACTTCAGGACCAGGAAGAATCCATCCTCCACTGATGGATTAGTTCATTGCCCTAACCAGTGGGAAACAGAACACCAGTCACTCAGAAAAACAGTTAACTGTAGTAGTGACACTGTGATCTGACCAGGATATGGGTCAGCAGCCTGCTCTTGCAGGGATCTGCTGTTAACAACTGGAGAGCTACAGCTAGAAATATTTCTCCAGTCTGATAGATGTGTTAAGTAGTTTCTGGGTGCACTTTTATTTGAATCAGTCCCTTCTAGACAAATAGTGGTTTTATGCAAAGTTACCAATATCCAGCAGGTGCATTCCATTTGGGGTTTTAAAGAAAATCTTAAAGCCCAATGATTATGTCACATCTTTCAGAGTTATCACTACAGTAACTTTTGGTTGGGATTTAAGCTGTGAATTGTTAAGTGCCTTGTTAAATTGTTAAAATCTGTCATTCATTTACTCTTGCCCTCTCTTCACCTAGATGTGCTGTGAACCACTGAGATAAACCAATACGTATAAGGGAAAAAAGGCAACCACTCACTTTTCTGCAAGATCCATCCATGTTTCACATCATAGTGTGACTGCACAAACTGACATGGATCAACTGCTGGAGCAATTAAAAGGGTGGGAGCTTGTGGTATTGTCACCAAACACACTGTCATGTCAAACCACAGCCTCAGGCAAAGGACTGAAGGATGTGATTGGGACCCAGATCTCTCTCATCGTGACTGAGATTTCCAAGAAGTGTGGAGGAGGCTACATGCCTTCCTCCAAAAGCTCTGTGAATCAACCCCAGGACATTCTTTTCATATCTTAACAATAAAAAAATAAAATAAAATAAAATAAAATAAAATAAAATAAAATAAAATAAAATAAAATAAAATAAAATAAAATAAAATAAAATAATAAAATAAAATAAAATAAAATAAAATAAAATAAAATAAAATAAAAAATAAAAAATAAATTAAAAAAAAAAAAAAAAGATCATTTTCTGCTGGTTTGGGGTTTTGTTTTGTTTTTATTTTGGATGTTCTGTTTTGTTCTGTTGAATTTATATGTATCTTTCCACTTTTTTTTTTTTTCTTGGCTTCATTTATCAAGGAAAAAGCCTTGCTTATGTGACCCCTCCTTTGAAATATCTGTCTTTGACTAGCTCTGTAACAGTTTCACAGCTCATTAATTCTTCTATGCAAACTTATTTATGAGCACAAATTATTCCCCCTTCCTATCAGTTCTCTACAGAAAGTAGGGGAGGAGAGAGCTGGCACTGGAACGAGTCATTGCAAGAATGTTTGGGCTCCATTTGCAGCTTTCAGGAAAATAACTTGCATGTTTGTTCTGTCCTCATTCACCTGAGAAATATACATTTGTGCTGGTAATTCCATTGAAATAATTACTGTCTGAGGAGCCAAAGCCTGTTATCTAGCCAATTCCCCTCACAAGCCATAATGCACAGCTGCAAAGCTCCAGGAGGGCATTGAAAGGCATCCTGAAACTTCATGGTAGTGACAGGAGAGAAAGCGAGGACACCTGGCCCTTCTGGCATCCGCTGGGGAACAAACTTCTTATGTGCAGGGAGTGGGGAAGGGTGAGGAGAGACAGGGTTACAGTGGGCTTGTTTGTACTTCCATCTAATCTTTAATCACCTCAAAGGCATCCTTGTGATCTGTTGATTTTTTGAACTGTTGGAGATGGCAGAGAAACCGGGAGTTAATAGCCTTCTGGGTTCCTACTGGATTCTGGATGCTGAAGCAAAAGTCTGTTTTCTTTCCTTTTGCTCTTTGCTCCTTCCTAGGGCAAATTCCTGTCTTCTTCCTCTTGAAAGGAGCTTTCTTTACAGGAGGATCAGTTTATCTCACTTTCCAGGATGACTGTTCCCACTGCCCAGAGTACCTCAAAGGTCACTCAGCTGCACAGAGTGCTGTGGTGCACTGCATGAGTCAGTGCTACTCCTGGAGGTCTCAAAGCTGTGCACGTATCCTCTTGCCATTCCCGGAAAGACAGAAGCAGACTCAGAAAGCTCAGTGGAATTTTATCTCAGAAATCTCTTCTAAACATTCTGCCCACACCAAGCATGCCCTGCACGTATGCAGAACCAGGGTAGCAGAGCAGAGCAAGCAACATCCCCGCAGAGCTCATTATCAGCACTCCCAGCTTGTCACTATGTAGGACTGCTTCACTATCATTCTCTTCGTTGGCAAGGACAGTCTAGGAGCAAGGCATGAGAGCAGTGGGTAGGGATGCTCGCACTGCTCCTGTGAGCTCAGAGGTTCCCAGACATGCTGATGATGATCCAAGAGACATGGTTCATGTTGTAGAAGACCATCCATCAGAGAAGGCACACACAGACCCTCGGACTAGAGAATAAGGGTAGAGGCATGTCACCAGAGGCACAAAGCTGAAAAAGAGGTTTCAGCTCTGTCATCTGCTAACAAATGATTGATTGGCTTTGAAACTTAATCTTCTTTTTATCTAGTTCATACACATGTGGAAGATGGTTGCAAATAACATCTTTTTACCAAGAAGACTTTTACCACCTTCTGTCATAATTTCAAATGGCATCTTTAAGAACACAACAAAGCTACATCTTTCAATGAGCTTCAACATTTTAACTCCTGAAATATGGACAACCACGTATAATTTAACAGGAATACAGATTTCCCACTGGGTTCTTTCTGTAGCACTCACTTTATGGGGCAACCACTTGAAGGAAGGCAGTTTGACATGCTCTGTGCAAAAGCATCAACATTAGACCTCTGCTCAGAAAGCAACATTGCCAGAGCCTCTCAAACCAACCCAGAATGCATCAGATTGTGAGAAGACTGCTTACACTGAATGATTAAACCTTTACATTAGGTGAGAACAAGACAAAATCTTGGATGTCTTAGTCTCTGCTTGACACAAAAGGCAAGAACTACTGATTTAAATCTAATGGTGTAAATCTGAAGGATGTCTGCTTGCCTACTGTTTTATAGACTAATGGACTACAGCTGTTATCATGTTCTAGAGGAGCCCTGGGCAGAGATCAGAGGGTATATGTATGGTCCTACCAGCGCAGATGTCATGTGCAGTCAGTGGAAACTTAGTCAAATACATTGTAATTGCTAAAGTAATTAAAGCTCATTACTGAAAGTAAACATTATCGCCAAAGTTAGCACTCCTGAAGGAGTAAGTGACATTTCTCATTTATTCACACTGGAACCAAAAGAGTTCGTTAGGGCACAGATGAACTCTGGGCTGGCAGATGTGGAGTATTTTAATGAGAAACTAGTTACAAGAGGTGGTTAATATGTTTATATGTGTAAATTGAGAAAATAAAAATAAATAAATAAATAACAAAAAATACAAAAAATAACAACAACAAAAGAATACAGTACAGGAAATGAAATGTCTTGAGGAGAGGAGGGGAGAGGAGAGGAGGGGAGAGGAGAGGAGAGGAGAGGAGAGGAGAGGAGAGGAGAGGAGAGGAGAGGAGAGGAGAGGAGAGGAGAGGAGAGGAGAGGAGAGGAGAGGAGAGGAGAGGAGAGGAGAGGAGAGGAGAGGAGAGGAGAGGAGAGGAGAGGAGAGGAGAGGAGAGGAGAGGAGAGGAGAGGAGAGGAGAGGAGAGGAGAGGAGAGGAGAGGAGAGGAGAGGAGAGGAGAGGAGAGGAGAGGAGAGGAGAGGAGAGGAGAGGAGAGGAGACTTCATCCATAGGAAGACACCAAAACTTTGCAGTCTCCACCTAAAGTTGTAGAATCAGAGGATTAGAGGAATAGGACAATAAAGTTGTAGAATCAAAGGAAGGGAACCACAAGAATCCTCAACTCGATTTCATGGTTCTACGCAGGACCACCCAAAAATCAGACCATATGTCTGAGAACACCGTCCAAACACTTATTGAAATCTGGCAGACATGGTGCTGGGGAGGCTTCCCTGAGGAGCCTGTTCCAGTGCCTGACCACCTTTTCAGTGAAGAACCTTTTCCTAATACCTAATCTGAACTTCCTCTGATGCAGCTTCAGGCCATTTCTTTACATTCAAGTTTACACAACCAAGGGAATTAAAAGCACACAGTAGAAGTGGAGACTATTTTAGCTCCACAAAAACTATGCCTGCAACAGCCCTAAGTGGCAAAACAATTTCAGGTTTTTTAGAAGAATATTTTTCAGTGATTGACCAGGTGCATATCTTGAGTGATTTATGTTTACCTATTACAACACACAGGCAAAAGGCGATCATATCGTCATACGCAAGTTTATCCTCCCATTGTCCCATTCTGGATTCCCAGTTCTTTCAAATCTGAGTATTGTGACTATACTTCAGAGAAAAGAACCTTTTTCATCTTTGACAGAAAATGAAGTGTGTTTCTGAACCCTTTCTTTACAGTATTCTATAAGGTTGTAGATATTTTTATATTGAATATATTCTTATATAATTAGATTCCCTCTAAACCCCAGAAAGCTCTCTTTAAAAACAAGAAAAAAAATAATCATCTGAAATCAGTCCATTCAAACTCTTTGTTAAATTAACCATTTATCAAATGGTTATGGCATTTCATATATCATATGGCATTTAGTGCAATTAATGCACTAACAGAGGTCAGAGACACACTGCCCTGGAAATGAAGGGCTTGCTTTGACAGCATTTCCTCATGGAAGGAATCCTCAAAGTAGTACAGGCAAGGCTGACCATGGGGCTGTGTAGTACATGAATGTATGGATTTGTGTTGATGTAATCTTACTGTTGCAACTGGAATATGTCACTGATGCCTGGTTTCAGGAAACGAGACTTTTGCTTTCCATACACTGTCATTTTGCTACTTGTGCCCTAAAAGAGGTACTGTCAGTGCAGATAGTTCTTTATTCAAAAAGCAAACTTAGAAAATCATGTACTCTCCAAGAGAGTAAGTCGAATTTGATCTCATGTTTTGATTATGTATTCTTCATACTGTCTAGTTAAGTTGTGTGTCTGAGTCAGAACATTGTCACAGGTCCAAATTTTCTTGTTATATGTTGTCTTTCACTTTATCCTAAGAACAGTATGGTTGGTCAGTTTTGATATTGATTTTGATGGATTTGCATCTACTGATGTTCTCAAAATGTACTTTTAAGAATGTAGACACAACGATGTGTTAATATATATTTTTTGCAAGTGGAAAAATAAGAGCACTACTATGCCATATTCTGCAAGACTAAATGTTGAAGAGAGATAGTGTGTGCCTGTTGACAGCTTAGAAAGGCTGTGGAGCAGTGGAGTCACAGCTGGAAGCCTGCCCAGATTTCCCACCAGGAGAAGAGTCACAAGCTCAGTGGCACCTGTGGATCAGCAACACATGAAGTCCTATGTGAGCCATTAATTTAGCAAAGAAGGATGTTTTCGCCTATTTTGTGAGCTCTGTAGTTTGGCTTTGCAGAGATGAGAACTAGGGATGTTTGCAGAGAGTGTCTACCCAAACCAGCCCCTAAATTGTCTGGTCTAAGATGAGGGAGATTTTTTTTTCAGACTGAAATAGAACAAATTGGTAATTTTTGTTTCCCAGACACTCTTTTTCCCACATGCAGAATTCTTTTCTGTTCCATTAATTGCAAACTCAAGGCATTTTTATACTATAAAAGCAGTACTGGAAATAGATAGTTTGACTGAATCACTGGATCACCACAATGGCTAAGCAATAAAGAGAAGATTAAATAAATTCATGAATAATGCATTATACCTTTCTTTGGTTGGCATTTCAGCTTTTTTATTATTAACCAAAACAAGTAATTTGTTATCCATCTTTGCTTGAGTGAGGGAAATAAGTGGTCACCAAAGCACAAGGGAAAAGAGATTGTAAGCCATTTAATGATTCCTTTCAGCATTTTTTCTAAGTACATAGTTCCTCAGAAAACCACAGTTTTGGAATTGAATCACACTGAATTGAGATATTCCCCAAGAAGAACAGCAGATGTGAGGGAGGGTGACATAATTTTGTTTTACCACATAGCTTGGGCCTTGGTGCCGAGCACTGCAAACAGGGACTATTTGCATCCCAGGTTAGCAAGAGGGCTGGGACTGTGAAGTATAAAACTGCAAAATGCACTGTGTTCACAGATTCTATAAAAACACATAATGGATTGCTCCCTGCCTGTCAGTCTACCTATTTGGTCACTTTTAATTAAAGTATGGGTTTATGATCCAGTAGAGTCAGGTCACAACTCATAACAAAGACTTTAAAGCAGTTATGCTCAAAAATGAGATTTGGTTTTAGAAGAAAAATATAGTAATGGAGTATGACAGGGTCTCATTGTTTATTTGATCTTTGCCTTCTATGCTGAGAGGGCTGATAAGAACCTCTCCTGTGAACATGGTGGCTCTTGACATGAAGGCATCAGTACCTGCCCTTGCCAAGCCCTGGGCTGTTCCTTTCTGGTGAGTAGAAATATATTAACTGCCTATTCTTACAAGGGTTCACATTTTCTCTGCACCCACTGAGAAGCCTTAAAGTCTGAAGGTCACTCCAAATTATCTTTAAATATTTGTTCTTCTCTCCATCTTTCAAAACAGTTATGAAAGCTTTCTGTTTTGTTTTGGGTTCTACTTCAACTCATATAGCAATCCTTCAGTGTAGAAATCCTCATGCCCAAATCATCAAAGATGTAAATGCTTGAATCTCACTGACTTCAGCAGGAGTTCAGAGACTAAATAGCTCCAAGGGTTCAGGGCTTTTTCTGCGCACCCTATTTATATCTACGTGTCTCTACCCTAAACCTGCTCTGTTGATAGGAACATCGGCACATCAGCACAAAGCCTTGGAGCACATTCAAGAGGTGGGAAGCACATGCATCTGGGAGAGTGCACCATGTCCTCAAATCTCAGAGCCTCAGCACTGTCCCTGGCCCATCTGCACGTCCCTCCTCACTGTCTTTTTCCCAAGAACCTCCTCTGGGAACCATATTCCTGCTGGCTGCCTTGGTTTGCAGCTGCAAAAAAAAACAGCCCTGGGAAGGGGTTTTGGCAATTTACAAGCTGCTTGGCCTTCCTGTTGTTAATTCCCAGTGTAGCAAAGAGACCATCCACAAGGACAGGAGTTAAACAGTCCATGAGTAGCATCTGCTCTCCATATCAGTGTCCTTCCCCAACCTGGAATACCCATGGAAGAACAGATCGAATGGAGCCATGAGTGGGGAGGCTCAGGGAAACAAAGTCCAGCCGATAACCTCAGGCTTGGGTAGTGCCTGTAAAACTCATGTCATTGAGTCCCATCCTACGTGCCCTGCATATCTGTAGGTCCCTGTATCTCCTGCATATGCAGCTTCTCTCCGCAACTACAGACATGAACTGCGATCACCTAACCTGCTGTGTTTTGGAGCTTGGGCTCATAAAGCAGAGTGGGGTCTGGATTCTCAGAGCTGCTTAGGGAGCATGTCTCCCCAGAGGTCACTCCCTGAGGTGTCATGCTTCCCTTGCACCCCTTTCACTCCCCTCTGCTCAGACCTGCCTGCCAGCACTGTACTAGGCATTGGAAAAAAAAAAAATTCTTTGAGAGACCTGCTCAGGAAGGCTGATTTCTTATTTTTCAAGGAAAGAGAGTACAATGAGAATAGTAAATGCAGGGGAGTTCTCACTGGTGGTTGCAATGTACTTAAGATATTTTTAGATGAAACATAGGCCTCAATCTTCCTAAAGATAAGCAAAATTTTCAATCGGTGTATTAATTCAAAAGGTAACAACAAAATAGCACCTGAGGAAAGCGATTTGGTATCCAAAAAATAACTGAAAGAGATGGAAGAAAGTGCACCAGAATACTTGTTTTATTTTTCTCCACAGACTTTAATGATTATAATAACAATATCTGATTCTGATGGAAAACTTTTTATGCACATAGCTAAAGCATTTTATGAGAACGGGCCCATACAGAAGAGGAAATGGCTTTTTTTTTCTGGTGGTATATGGCTTAAAATGCAGTTCACTCCCATCCTAAGACTGTATTATCTGAGACTCAGTCTAAAAGAAGTAAGTCTTGCCCAAATCTCCATAAAGCTGAAAAAGACTTTGAGAATTCTAGCAGAGAGATTGCCTAGACAATCCATGCTTGGTTTTGTGCAAAGCCTGATTCACCCTGCCCCAAGTCTTCAGTTGCAGATCGTTGTCTGGCAAGGCAGGATGTGCTCAGCTATGCATTTGGAGCTCTGTGCGGATCTGAACTTTTCTGCATTAAAAACAGACTTTCTCGTGATCTGAGGGGCGGAGTGACCCTGGAAAAGTTGGATGATCTCCTTTATTTATATAGAAATATCGTAAGCTGCTTACCAGATGGACTTGTTTGCAAGCTTGCCCACTTCTGACATGAATCAATTAATTTACAGGGAGATTTTCTGGAAACCAGTAACCCAAGAAACAGAACCGATGGGATACTAGTACTGCCACCTGGTGTAGGCTCTGACCATTGCAGGTGGTTCCTACAGAAGCTTCATATTTTAGTAGCACTAATGAGGAACATGGAAGTTATTAACAGAGTAAATACTTCAAATGGCTGCATGCTAACATGATGCAAAGGAAATGGTTATCCTGTTACCCTTCTAGCCTGTCCTTCAAACTAAACATCTGCAGGAACAGAAATACCCTTGGATCTAATTTATAAGTGGACTTTCATATCACACAGTCACTATTTCAGTGCTAAATCATAACCCCTTATAGGAAATTTTGGGAAAGAAAGGAAACATTGAAGGAAAAATGTGGAAGACAAGAAGATTTAGTGAGTCAATGGTTCCCCTGGAGGAGAATGACCCAGGAAAAATGAGCAGAAACCTAAAGCATCAGGCAAGGTGACCAGGCAGATGTGCAAGAAAGATCAGCAAGCCTAAAGGGAAACAGCAGAAAGCTTGAAAATTGCTTCATGTTTTTTCACCTTTAAGGTTCACCTAGGTATTTTTTTCTACTCTTAAGCAACACCCTCTCATTGGAAAATTCTGTTAAAAGCAGAGATGGTGATCAACAGATTACTGATCTTCCAAACAAATGTCTGAAAAATTGTTTGCAGGAATGAGCACTGCCAAGGAAAACAAGAGGGCTGTATCATTATGGGGCCAGGGACACAAAATACACCTCAGTGTAAAAGTTTGCAACCCTTCCACCTGCTCTCCCTGTCCTGTTTGTCCATTCCACACATGCACAGGGGTGGAGATAACCATGAGCTCACTTGAAGCAAGGCTCACTGCCAGTGTGGAGCTCTCTGGAGTACTGCTAGAAGAGCGTAATCCTCTGTTTTGGACATTTCACACCAAAATTCAAGCAGGCATAACCAATTCAAGAACTAGGGAACATCTGACTGCATTAGTAGGATCAGTGAAAAATAAAAACAGAGGAACAGCAGAGCAACGAATCACCCTGTCCAAGGATGCTCAAAGTTAACAGGAGTTCAAGAGAAGACTGCACAAATACCCCCTACAAATTGCCAGAGAACACAAAGCTTGCAGGTCTTGTCCAGTCCAGCAAAGCAAATTACCACACATTCTGTGCTACCTAGTCTAACATCTCAACTCCAGCATTGTATAGGTGCTTTAAAAAAAAAAAAAAAATCCAGAAAACATATCAGAAACTATCGTGCAGTCCTCCAGAAAAAATAGAATTAAACTTGTTTGACTTAATAGAGGCACAATTTAATCCCACTCTAATCTTGGCCATAAAACTCAGCATACCCATCATGTCAGAATATTAGAAGATATGTTTGTTTTTTTGTTTGTTAGTTTGTTTGTTTTTCTATGCTGATAAATATTAGGTTTGAATAGAAATAATATTGTTTCAGAAAACTGACCACTATACCATAATTTTGCAAAATCTGGTTACAGCCAGGTTTTCCAAAACTTTATGTGGGCCTGGAAACATCCTCCTGCCATCCCTCCCTCCCTCCATCTCAGGATCATTACACACAGACAGCTGTACTTCTCCCCTTTTACTTCCACCAGCCAAACCAGACTGACAGAGTCTGAGCAGAAACTCCCTTTCACTGTAACTGCAAATGGATTTCCATGCTCCTGCTGCCTATGAGAATGATTATGTAGAAAGAAAGAGTGAGAACCGTGACACCTGCAGTCATACACAGTCACTATTCTGCATCTCCTTGGATAGCAGAAAGGAAAGGAAAGGAAAGGAAAGGAAAGGAAAGGAAAGGAAAGGAAAGGAAAGGAAAAAAAAAAAAAAAAAAAAAAAAAAAAAAAAACACTAGGGAGAGCTCTCCATTATCACAGGTTTAGCTTTCAAACCTTCTTTTTATTCTGTCATTGTGGAATGAATCTTTTCTTTCACATCAGGTCTTTTCTTTTTTCCTTGCTACTTCCACTGTAGTAATGATCTCCATCACTTCAGTTTTGATTGATTCATGTTTTTATATCACAGTGCATAACTTAATTTAAGTAAAGTTGTTACACTATTTTTTTCAGTACATTACATGGGAGCAAAGCTAATCACCTGACAAGCCTTAAAGCAGACTTTTTCAAAAATTTTATTTTACCATACTTTCCTTTGAAAACTTTTATCAGATAATGCATGGAAAATAGAAACTTGGTTAGAAAGAGAGACATCTAATAAGTACCTGTGATTTTGACCACAGTATTTTAATTATGTTTATTTTTATTGTCTCTATTTTTTTCCATTTTTGCTTAAGAGTACCAGAAAAAACTTTTCTGTAAATATATGGAAAATCATGCATCAAGTATAAACAAGTGTACTTGATAAAACATGAAAGTACTGTCCAGGGAAATGTGTTTGAATGACTCTTTAGAATTATAAAATTATGGAAATTGGCATATTTATAGCAAATGCTTATTTGTTGAGTGCTATTTGACATGTAGAGTTATAGTTCACATCAATTTGTTCTGTGTCACTAATGTGTCCTGTGTGTACGTTACCTCGATCCATATAATGTGGTTGTGTCAATGGGCAGTGGATTAAGAAAACGAGATTAGCTCAATGTTAATTCCCAGTGTCTAAATAAATGACTTCAGCTTCAAGACGTCAGATGAGATAACATCCCAGCTAAATTACATCACACTACAGTGTCTGGCAGACTTTTTATTTTTGGTTATAAAAGGAAACAGATGAATATAGTAATGCACTCTAAAAATCTCTGAACATCTCCAATTCCTTAAAAATTAAATTAACATCTTGTTTTGACATTAATCAATAAATTAAAGGTGAATCAAATATGCCAAATCTCTTTCTGATTGTATAAATCAAGTATATGGTGAACCACACTTCCAGATGTCTTTTGTGCAAACACCTTTGTCTGTGGGAAGTGCAGAAATGTTTTTCTCTCCATCACATTCCCACTTTAGAAATATGCTGGCACCATGTGGAATTACTTTTGTTTAAATTAGACATGCCAGTGCAGGGAAATACAAAAACTACAAGCATCCATTGTTTAGCAGATAAATCTGATTGAATCATCCTGATAAAAAAGAAAAAGACAGCCCATACAGGTTTCCATGATATAAATCAAAAACATCTTTTGAGACATATCTTAAAGTAAGATCCCAAACATCCCAAAACCACTACAGACTGAAATAAAGAATTGCTCCCATTCTTTGTTGCTCCATCCAAGGAGCTAAGACCACTGCAAGAAGAAGTAAAATTCAATCATTAATTTTTAGAGTACTATATTTGCATTATTCTTTCATTTCTGTATCTCCAGCTCCCAGACACCTTTTGTACCTCTTCACACAATTTAAAACCCTATTAATACAAACAATTGCTGCAGCTTTATCCCAGGAGAACAGCATACTGCACCTGTATTATAATGAGCAAGTCAGTGGGCTGTGACTTAAGCCGGTCTCTTGAGAAAAGGGTTTGAGTGTGTGTCTGTAGCCCACAACATCCAGCAGGAGCAACTGGAGCAGTTATCCCAGGTGGGAGAACGCTCTGAGTCCTCTTCCTCTTGACTAATTTAGGCTGTCTAAAGGGAGACACCTAACTTGAAGTTACTTTCCTGGTGTTTTTTGTTTTTTTGTTTGTTTTTTAGTTTTGTTTTTTATTTTGTTTTTCTATAACCAGTGGAGGACAGCTACCATGAGACGATGCCTCACCTTACTCTCAAGTAGAGGTCTGCTGTAGATGGCATCAACATAGTTTGCTAGTCTGACTATGGAGGAAGCTGCAATATCTCTGATTAAATCTATAACCTTTAAAACTAGGTGAGATACAACTTCTAACCCCTGCACTATTGCCTATTGCCCCCTGCAGCACCTACTCATCTTGAATAGAAGAAAAAGTTATATACAATGCAGCAAATTAAAAAAAAAAAAAAAAGGGCAACAAAACTGCTAGAAGTGCAAAGACCCATAACTTCCATTAGTAAATTTGTATTGATTTATTCTGGCTAAAGCTTGCTGATACATGTCTAACTGAGAAATTAGAAATGACATTGCATCAGGTTACTGCTTAAAAATTACTGCGTGAACATTATCTATCAGTCAATCTACCTTTTTGTTCCCTTCAGGATTACTTATTTATTTATTTATGCACTGTACAACCCTGCACAAAAAATAAAATAAAATAAAATAAAATAAAATAAAATAAAATAAAATAAAATAAAATAAAATAAAATAAAAGTACAGACTCCCAAATCCAAGGCTACAAAACATCCCAAGACATGTCAGCAGTTTCTTAAGTATTTTAGCCACATTAGTACAGTTCTGCCCCTGAGTTTTCTCCACAAACAAACATGGCTTATTAGCTGAGGCACAGTCGTAGACTGAAACAGCTATTTTATATTTTAAACTGAGATAACATCTCTCTGTGTTGCACTGAATGGTTTTTACACATATGGTTCATGTTAGCTCTGGTATGGGTACATTCTGCTTTCTTATAATGTATAGAATTGTCTTTTGAAAGACAGAGAGTTTCCTGAGAAAAGAACCAAATGAAGACTTTAGTCTAAGCACCGCCCTATTTAAAGTCCTGCATGTCTGTATATACATACTTCATTAGGAACACAGATATAAAAATCACCAAATTGCAAAAATCTGAATTCTTAAGGGGCTGAGTTCTTTTGTAACTCATAAAAAAAAAAAAAAATTGGGGGGGTCCAATTTTCTTTAATTTTTAAATTGTTATGCAAAACTAAATGTAAATTCAAGGCAGGAAAACCAGATTAACGTTGCTACAAGAGGACAGGGAGGTGAAGGAGAGGACAGGAAGCAATGTATGATGGCAAGCCAAGACACCATGAGCACTACTGTGGAAGCTAGCTGCCAAACCCAACAGGGGAGAAACAAAAGGGAGAGGCTGCTTTTTACCCATCAAGTCACCAAAAAGAGCATGCTTGTGTAGCAAAAGTGCAACAAAAGCTGATGCTATAGGCAAACTGTCAGGGGGTTATTAACTATTACGGCAACTCTTAGGTCCATGTGGTCTGAAAAGGAGAATGAAAGCTCTGTTTTGTCTCCTGTGAAGATAATTAGTGACAAGTACAGAATTCATCGCTTTCCTTTTTCAGCCCCATGCCAGGCAACACTGGATACATTGCTGTGACTGAGCAGATGCAGGAACAGTAAAGAGCAAAGTTAAAGTGAAGTTAATAGATGAAATCTTCATGTAATCCTCTTCTGGAGCTGACATTTGGAGTTGGAGCCTGTGACAGTAATGTCTATAGTTTAACTTGTAGTACTCAGCCCAGATCTCCTAAGGTATTTAAGTATCTAAATCCTATCATTCCAGACTTCTTTCCTCTACCTGTCTTCTGTTACAAACACAACACCCTGCACAGACCTTCCGTTACAAGAGAGCAAAGACTAATGCTCTCTTTGCATAACATTCATGGAACAGCATATGAGAGCAAAGGATTTGAAAAACACCAGAGGAGAGCTCCAAGTGGTTAAGTTGCTCATATAGCAAATCTGTCTGGCTTCTGGACCCCACGTATCAGAAATTTCTTATCCTGCCCATTTCATTTGAAAAGACAACTTTTAATTTTTTACACTGCTCCTCATGTTTGCAAAAATATTGGCAGACCTTTTCAAAACATTAGGCATCATATGCTTATGCCAAAGGAGCGGTATCTAAATGACCTCATCTGCTCTCACTAAATCTCTTGTTTCACTGAAGTAAACAGTTGTGCCATGGATAGTGTCTATACATTGACCCACTGAAGCAGGTCTGCCTGTTTGAGACTGAAGCAGAAGATAACACATATTTACACATATTGCACTTTAGCTGAAGGTTACCAAACATATGGCAGCATAAATATTTGTATGACTTACTAATATTATTAATTAATCAGCGATAAGGTAATAGTAACACGTGGTATCAGAGCAGATTCAAAGTTTACAGAATTACCTGAGCTCTTGGCACAGAAATTTTAAATTTATAATTACATCAGCAGAACATCATACATGATGTTGGTGCATGAAAAACTAATAGATAAAAAGTTAAGCTATTAAACTGTTGTGATGGGATTAGTTACATGGAAAACAAAACCAAACCAAACCAAAAACCAACCAAACAAAAACCCTTATAATTATTGCTTCCTCTTTCAAGTACATGGGAGACAAAATGACAAATTCAAATTAAAAAATCAGCAGGCATGTACATTATGCATGTCTGGGAAGGATAGAATGAATTCCCCTTCAGGCAGTGCTAATGCTGCAAAGGTTCTGTTATTCAGATTGTGTTGTCTCTTAATGTTAGCAGCACAATCCTTCTGTGTTGGATTATAATATTTTTAACTTCTTTTGACTCTTTACCCTCCCCTTCACCTTCATTTCCATCTGTTGTTGAACAAATATTTTTGAGTTAGAATAGCCCTGGAGATGACAGGGGGAGAAACACAGCAGACTGGAGAGATGCTTCCCTGGTGGGAGCTGTGCTGCGCCAGCCCTGAGCCTGTCAAGCATAGTTCTGGTTCTGCCTCCAGTTGACAGGCGTTACATAGCAAGTATGATTGCTGAAGTAGTTTTGGTGTCCAATCCATGGGCTAAAATAAAATCATCTAGTCAACAGTGCTCAGAAAGCAAAGAAGACTTGCTTCTGGGTGTTTCTTCTCAGTGTCTGCATGAATTTATGGTAGATTTTAGCTACAGACAAAATTCACTGCTTAGGAAATAGAGTTGTCTGCATGAGAGGTTTAAAGTTTAAGCTTCTGCAAAATTTAGCATTTGAATTAAGTTCTAGATTAATCTTCTCAGGGAAATCTCCATTCACCTGACCAAAATAAATAAAACTAATTTGCTACCTTAATTCTTCACTGGGACAGTGTTTTGGAAAGTGCTGAGAGAATTGGAATTCCAGTAGACAGGTTAGAATCATAACTGAAGTAAGAAATAACATGAAGGGATGAGGTTGTTCATTGCACCAAGAATATGTATGAAACCATTGCCTCAGTATATCACAGAGAAAAAGAGGATGAAGCTCAACTGTTTTTGAATGATCACTTTAATTTTTTTGGAGCATTTCTGTTTTATGTTAGTAAAAACATTCAGACAGTTATGCATTAAACTAACTTCAAGCTTGCTCTTGTTCATCTGCCCATCTTCAGCAGGACATAAGCTCTTTGATTTCCCCGTTGTTTCTAAATCCTATGAGGTGCTGAAATGGGAGAACTGAAGTCAAAAAGGTAAAGGTGAGGCTAGTATATTGGCAAATAAAGGTAAAGGTGAGGCTAGTATATTGGCAAATAAGGCAGATAAACCTGCTGCTCTGGGCCAGTTCAAGGAAAGCAAAATTTCATAGCATCCCTCTGGAATAATCAAGGGGACGGAAGCAAGAATGATTCCCCTAAACAGCAATACTGACCTGTCTGTGACCAAAACACCCAAATTAAGATCCATGAGGTGTCTGAAGAACTGAAATGTGCCAAAACTGACCAGTAGTCAGTGATTAGAGACCTAAATGAATTTCCAAATTTCATTTCTATATTGATCTATAATTTTTATTGTCCTTTGTATGTTTTGATTGATAGATCTCTAGAAAATGCTATACTAATGTTCCCTGTGATTGTTTTCTTAGTACTTAGTTTAGGTGAGGATTCTTCATTCCCTTCAAATTTCCTTATCATTAATCAGCAATACTTTCAAAAATGTACAGAATGGATTACTGCACACAACTGCAGTGATTTTATCCATTCTGAAATGTCAATGATAATTTTATACTGCAGGTTTACAGCTATATTGCTTCCCTTCCAAATTCATGCTTATGTCCTTCACACTATTTGATCATCTTTTTAAAGATGATACATATAAATCTCCCTCTTTTTTTTTTTTTCACTCTGATCATACAGTGAGAACACAAGCCCTTGGAAGAGGTATAATTCAAGAATCATTTAGTTTGCATTCCTAAAGAGCTAGAAATGCATGCACAGACATCCTATAATTATTAATTAGAAATAGAAACTAAACTGAGTTATTTATTACCAGGAATACAACCTACATTCACAAAGAAATGCCTTATCTCTACATCTAAATATACAATATGTCCAACCACAATCCAACAAAATATCTGTTCTTTGTCTGGATATCAGCACTACATAAGTAATGAAAGGCTCTTGCATAGCCTGCAGCATGCTGAATCTGAGTAAATCTTTCTTTTTTCCTAAGAGGAATATATCTTGACTTGGCATGAACAGGTGTCTTTCACACCTGCTCTGAAACAAAGACCACACACTGAAAAATTAAAGTCATTTCTCAGCTAGGTTAGCAGAGGCATTTTGGAATACTTGCAGAAGGTCTATGCAAGCCTTTTTTCCAGAGTTTATCAGCTTCTAAGTTTACTACCAAGTCTATTCCAAAATTCAAAATCCTTTTTACCCCATCTTTGTAAAGCCATATTAGTTGAAGATTTGACTAAATTTGACTAAATGCCTTTAACTTGTTGTCCAAACTTCCCAGTGAGAGCCCACACTACTGCACACTTTGGGGTAGAATTATACTCTGTTTGCACCCTAGAAAATTGAAAGACTTGTTATTACCTCTTTGTCTGCCTCAAACCATCATGTCTTTTCAAATGTACATTGGTTTTGTTCTTCAGGGTGTGGAGGCATCTCAATTTAAGGTGGGCAACAGGTAGAAGCAAGTATTCCCAGAGGGTATTTTAGGGTAATTTCTGAATTTCTGAAGGTATTTTAGGGTAAGCAGTAAGATGAGGGAGAATTCAGAGGAGTTACAGAGTTTTCTGGGGCCATATGCAAGTAGATGGAACTGTATTTTACTTCATCTGAGTGAAGCAGCTCTTCCTCACTATGTGATGAATTTCAGGCTGTCAAACTGTACAGAAATGGCTTGCACAAGAGAGGGGGGAAACAATTAACTTCTTGGCTGAAAGAAACTCCCTTTAAACTGCCCTAGACCTGCACAATTGTGAGTTGCATGGTGGTGTTTATGCATGTTTTCTTTGTCTGACATCACACTGTAAATTACAGAGAGCTGATGGGCAGCTCAGTCAGGAAGAAATGAAACACCATCAGAAAAGGATAATAAATTTTCAGGCAGTGAGCACAGACTTTCCAACTCTGGATGTTAGTGGTATTTCTCAGGTTCATATTATGTTTGGAATATATTGTTCAAACTTACTTATATCACCCTTTTTTAGTGGTAATGGGAGAAAGATTCAATGGGTTTTGGATTAATATCTCTGTGTTAATTGCCAAATGAGTCAGGCTTCTAGTTTTTCCTAGTTATAACATTTTTTATGGTTGAGAGGACAGATTGATTATTTTCTTTTTGTTGTTTAGCTGACTAAAATGGAGTGGACACATAGCATTTTTTCTTGTATTTTTAAAATTATAAAGAAACATTGATGTCTCTTTTGTCAGGTTTGTTTCTTTTAATGATTTCAATCATTAATATTCAGAGATAGTTAAATTCTGTGACCTCATATTGTGTCTGAAGTACCTTTTCACTGCTGTTACTAAAGAAATCATAAAGAAAGAAAAAAGCAGTACTAGTCACATCTATTGTTATCAAGCAATAAGAGGGAGAATAATGACAAACCAAAAATCAAATACTATCAATAAGAGATTTTACTTTCCATGGATACAGTTGAGTCTGCATGATCTTAGGAGTGTCTGTCTATGATTCTGCCCCCATAATTATTTATCACCATCACTAGGAAATAGGGATTAAAAACTAAAATCACAGAACCTGATTCAACAAAACAAATGAATCTTCTTGCAAATTGGAGTGAGTCTTAAAGACAGTCCATTGTCGAACTTAAGGCATCTGGTAAGCAATGGGGCTGCAAGCTCAAAATCAGATATTTTCAACAAACTAAAACTAAACTGAAAAGCTAACACCAAAGATTAGAGCCCTCCATAGACTCTCCCAGGTGTCACTGGCACAAGGAATTTAGTGTCCTAAATGACAGGGAAAGATTAAAGCTTACCTAACAACTGAACAGTTGCTCCAATCCATTAAAAAAAAAAAAATCAAATGTCAGAATGTCAGTGACATTTATCAAACACAACTCACAACTTATATTCATGTTCTCAAATGAATGCAACATTGAAAGAATTCAACAGAGAGCTGAGGTGTTATCTGACACATTTTTATTTCTTCCACCCCCAAAAAATTTTCTATGAAGAAAACTGTAGAAAAAGAGAAAGGATAGAAAGGATACTTTTGAAAAAGTTTAGTCCCACCAACTTTTTCAGGTGCAGGTAATGACTCTGTTCTGAGGTGATGTCTCCTTTTTTGATTCCTCTGAAGTCCTGTTCCTGAATATGCTTTTCAAGCTTAAAGATGTCACACATTTTTTATAAAGAGTAAGAGTAGTTGAAAGTCAATTTACTGAATGGAGTAGTGTTTATAAAAAATGCACTCATCTTTTATCATAAAAGTATTGTCATATGTGTTTCTACCTGCTATGACTCATTCCAAGTCATAGATGTGCTAAATATTGTTGATATACTAAAAGAGTATGTGTGAGTTTTATTTTAGGAAATATAAATTGGAAATAGAATACATATGTTAGGCTAAAATTACTAAGCTTCAAAATATTCATAAAAGGAAGTGTGATGCCAATAGTGGGGGGAAATGAAAAGTCAATGAATTGAGACTCTTCCCAGTTCATGAATCATTCACAGATTATTTCTAACCAAGACATATGGAGCCGTACACTGGGAAGACACCTATTCACCAAGTTGCCTGGATGGGTGTTTGTCAGCCAACAAAGCGGTAGTGGTGCCTATCTGGTCATGGGACATGCTCTCTGTTCATCATCTGGAAAACTGATGCTGTAATGGGAGTGAGGAATGGCAGTAAGGAAAAAAGGAATAGTCATAAATTTTGCCATCAAGCTTCAGTGGATCAGATGGGGACCGCTTATAAGGTTCAGTGCTGTTGGGCCCAGCTCATTTGTGACCTTTCCAGTCTCACCTCTCTTGAGCATCTATCATTCAGTTGGTTCTGATCTCATCAAATTATCTGAGGTAGGAAATAGCACAGAGAGAAAAATAAATCCTCATGCTGGATTCCACAAGATTAACGCACTGCAGGCTAGAGATGAAAAATAGATACATCTCACTCACATCCTAGGAAAACTTCTTTGTCAGTAAAGTTGGTGGAACATTTTGACTAATGAGGTAGTTATGGTGCAGTCACTAGGTAGCTTTAAGAAAAGGTCAGAGGCACACAATGAACTGAGTACCACAGGGTCCTCCCCTCCTCAATGCAAGGGGCTGGATCCACGTAGTGCCTTGATCCTTTCAATCCCATTATTTGTGATTTATCATTAAAAAGGCTTCCTCCCAGAGAACTGAGAAAACAGGAGTTCAGTTTTGTGTGGAGGGGGAGGTATAGTGACCAAGCTGTTATTTTTCTGTTATTGTCTAAAAAGCCTCTGTGCACCAGTAGATATTTATAATCTGGTATGTTTTAGAATCAGTGTGTTATCTCCCAGAGAACAGCGTGTTTGATGTAATTCTACTGGGACACATGAAACAGAAGCTTCATGTGAATGGCAGAGCCGCCAGGGAGGTGCGTGACAAGCCACGGCTGCCGTGCTTAGCCTGCTTGGGAATACACCAGAAAAGATAACCAAACTTCCATTGTGATTGGATCTCTTTCTGCTACCAAATTAAACAAATAAAAATGAGAACTTTAAATAAAGCTTTCTGGATGCCATGAATTGTGAGAGCACTAGTGTGCCTGAACATGCTCACACATGTTTTCAGTAGCAAAATCAAGGCAGTTTATTCAAGAAGTGCCAGTTGTCCTATATAAATTTAATTTCGTCAGGATCACATAACACTCCAAGCTATCAAAAGGGCATAAAAAGGATCCCTTTGAGGTCATTTGGTCATTTTCCTACAACACAGCATTTGCTTTGCCTTTGCACATCCAATACTACCATCTCACTAAATGTAGAATGTCACACAATGCACGGGAGAAAATTGACTGTTTGCAGCATAATCTAGGGAACTATAAACATTGTAAAAAGGGAATCTTTCTCTTTTTCTTCCTCACTCCTTCTCCTGTATCCCTTGTTAATTCATACCACAGCATATATGTAAGGATCTTGTTTTGAAAACCATACTTATATTTCCTCCAAGTAAATAAATGTGAGATCATGCTGTGTTGCTGGGAACATGATAATTAGCTTTGCTGCATTATGAGAGCCTGAGGTGACACAGTGATAGATTAGGGCACACACAACACCTCCCTGAGCATTTTTCAGTCATCAGATGAGGAAATTATGGGATTTACGATTGGAACAGCTACAGAAATAAAATACCTCCTCATAGCTCTCTCATTGCAGCTGAAGTTCATCGCATTTTACTGTAGAGTGATGTTATATTTCCATGTTTCTGCTGTTGAAATAAGTAGCTCACTGATGCTGCGTTTGGAGATCCCTCTTGGATTGTTTCTGTTTCAGTTAAAGCACATAAACACTTTCAGATAAAGAGAGATAGACATGGCAGTGAGCAACAGACAAATGGTCATTAGATATTTGAGCTGAATGTCGAAGCAACAGACTTAAATCAGTATCAGTTTTCTTGCAGGTCAGCAGAAAGAACCAAAGACAAAGACAGCACTGAATTGAACAATATGGTTCAGACTGGTTGGAAGCTCAAAAAAAATAAATGAAATGAAATGAAATGAAATGAAATGAAAATAAAATAAAATAAAATAAAATAAAATAAAATAAAATAAAATAAAATAAAATAAAATAAAATAAAATAAAATAAAATAAAATAAAATAAAATAAAATAAAATAAAATAAAATAAAGAAATCATCAGGGTAAGAAGGGTGAGACATTTAAGGGAATTTCTCTGTTTAGCTTTGATAGTGAAAGGAAACATTTTCTTTGCCATAGTTTTCCAGCAATTGCAAAGCTAATTTATTAAAACACACATCAATGGTGACTGATGGGATAGTATTTCTTTTCTTTAAAGGTCTTGTTAGATATAGACTTGAGATATAATTTAACATGATGTCTATTTGGGATCCATAAAGGCCTTTTAAATGAGGAGATGGATGTGGGTCAACTTTTGGCTAAGAAAATCAGCAGCATTATACTAGAGATCAGAGCAGGGAATTGCATAGGTACAGGGCCATAATTTCATTATAAAATATCAATATTTCCTAGTAAGCCTACAAGAAGATGTACTAAATTACCTTCAGTAAATATGGAGCCTCATAGAATCTTCCCACCTGGTACCCAGGTATCAGCAGATATAACAGTCAGGGAACAGCTTTGAAGGAGACATACAAAGTGTTGTCTAATACAGGAGAGTTAAGGATTTCAGAGCACATTCACAGGATAAATTATTCAGCTCCTAAGAACAAGTCTTGACCCTTTACTGAAGCAAACAGCTTTTGTGCAGTGAAACGCAAGCAAAATATAAACTGACTGAGATAAAACTAGAGATATAGTCATTATTATTCACTGGCTTCTTAAAAGGAAACATTGTATGGGACTTCCTTTATACACATATATTCCACACACATGTATGTGTGTATATATATATATGTGTGGAAGTTTTAAAATGTTTTCTCATTGAGGAATAATTAACCCCATTGTTCCATTTGTTTCTTGCATCTCTCACAAATTTAGTCTAGTCAATTTTGAAAAACAATTAAGTTTTAACCATTTTATTGCATTTTATCTGCTATAGAGTACACATGATTTAACATCAGTAGTGATCTTCAAATTGCTGTCCTTGGACCCTTCAGAATTGTTAGATTATTTCTGTGAGGTTCATGAAAAACAATTTAAAAAAATAACCCTGCTCTGATTTACAAATTTCAATGAATATATGTACATTTGATATACATATATATATATATATATATATATACACTTATATACTACAGGCTCATATAAGCCTATAATAAAATATATTTTGGAGATATGCAGTGAAAATAACTGTTCTTTACTTCTTGCAAGAGACCACCTGCTTTCACCTAACTGAGTATTTCTACTCATGGCTGGCCAGTGGTAAGTTTTCTAGCAAATACATCTTTTTCAGAATGCATCCAGTCTAGTCTCAGGATACTTTTTCATCCCAGTGAACACAGAAATATGATCAAGCAATTTTTCTGCATTATTTATTCTTTTACACATACATCTCTCAATTTTTTCCAGGATTGGTGAGACTTAGGATGACAGAAAAGAGAAAACCATGAAAGGGTATCCCTTGATTTTAAATTATCTTATGAAATCTTGTTTTTCTTGAAATTCTCTGTCCTTCCTCATTTTTTTGTCACAAACATGAGAATGTGAAAGAAATGCAGACCCAACCCAGCATTCACTTGCTGTAGGCAACACCCACCACCAAGTCTGTCTCCCACTAGCTCAGCCTCTATCTGTGTCAGTCTTTGCAACAATAATTTAGAAGCTAATTTGTTGTTGCAGATATTTCAGTTTCCATACAATGATATTCATCAACAGGAAATTTATTTTTATATATAGATAGATAGATAGATAGATAGATAGATAGATAGATATAGATATAGATATAGATATAAAATTTTTGAGCATCCCTACATTTCTTGTCCTTCTCTAAGCCATTCTGGATAAGTTGGCTTCTTTCTCGGAGAAAGCTGCTACGATGCAGTTTCATTTGTGCATGAAGAAAGCTTTCTGGAGCTAGTAGCCTCAATTTATTCTTTTAAGCCCAGGAGCTGTATTCATAACACTATTAATGCATGAAGTGACTGGTAACTCTGGCCTTGCTGCACCTCGGTCTATGTACACCAAAGGTTTTCTGCACAATCCAAACACCCAGATTATTTACAAATCTAGACACTTTCAAAAAAGTTTTAACATCTTCTGTTTTGAGCTTTGCTATATTTTCTGGGTTTAGTGACAGCCCAGTGGATGTCAAGACGAGTCTCATGAATGGCACTGTATAAAAATTTTCTCTTATTTCTATTCAAATTTATTTCTCTAAGTCTTTAAGCTGACAGGAAAGGATATGTCTGCAACCCATCTGTCAGACCATCTATGTGTCCCTACAACTAAAGTCATTCATTTTGATACAGCTTTTTGCAAAACTGAGCACTTCTTTCTGGCAGTCTTAATACTATCCCACAACGGGTATGAGCCCCAGAATTTTGTTCCAATGGCTCTACTTTCCAGAGATCCCAAATGTGTCCAGATAAAATTTATGCAGTGGCACTTACCCAGATCAGCAGCATAAGATCCTATTTTTGCCAAGCCAAATAATAACAAGCAATGGGCAAGGATTTATCTTCACTGCTTTGCTTAAGTTGCTTGCAATCACACAAATGAATAGGTGCTCTCATGTTTTTTCCTATTGTGCTCAGAGATCTTTTTCTGTATTGTGATGGTTTCTTCTCCTTTGTTGTTTTGCTTTTACTTTTGCATAATACTGCTACTGGGGAGTCTGTGCTGTCATTATTACTAGTGGATTATCTCTGAGACTGCTCCCTTTCTGCTCTGTGTTTAGATATGAACTTTCAATTTGCTTTATCTGCCAACAACTTTTGACAGAGTTAGCGTGGGATGTCAAAGTATTTCTCATTCAAACACCTGCATTTTGCATTCCAGTTACCAACCTATTATGAATCAGATTCAAAACGTGTTAACTGCATGAGTCAGGTCACCAAAACACTAAGTCATTGTTTCTCCAATTCTTGCTTAAACTCACTAAATAAATGCTTCTCTGACTACTGGTTGAAAGTGTGTTTGGACTAGTTTTAGCAGCTTATATACAGCTCCCTTAACCTCTGCACACTTGACCAAACACTCTTGAAAGAGGGTATGTATTGAATTGGAAACCTGAAAGATGGAATGTATTGAATTGAAAAATATAAGAATCTGGCTCATTTCTTCTTTCTTTCTTTCTTTCTTTCTTTCTTTCTTTCTTTCTTTCTTTCTTTCTTTCTTTCTTTCTTTCATACTTTCTTTCTTTCTTTCTTTCTTTCTTTCTCTTTCTTTCTTTCTTTCTTTCTTTCTTTTTCTTTCTTTCTTTCTTTCTTTCTTTCTTTCTTTCTTTCTTTCTTTCTTTCTTTCTTTCTTTCTTTCTTTCTTTCTTTCTTTCTTTCTTTCTTTCTTTCTTTCTTTCTTTCTTTCTTTCTTTCTTTCTTTCTTTCTTCATTCTACTTACCCCATTAGAATAGCATCCTTTATCCAGAGTGACCTACAGGAAGGCCAGTCCACAGGCAGCTTCTGCTTCCCTATTTTCCCCCAGGGAGATGTGGACTCCAGGAACTGCCTAACCTGCCTCTCAGCAGGAGTCCCCTCTCTCCAGTGAGCAGCTCCAGCCATGGGATTACGTGAGGAGGATATAGGATGAAGCTAGGCAGAGCTCTCCAAAACTGGGCAACATAAGAAAAGACTCTGCTATGTCTGTCCATGGTGGTTAAAAGGGTCAAGAAAGACACCTCTTATACTCTCAGCCACCACTACAGAGTGACAGGGACACTAGCATCCAGCTCCATGTGCTGTTGACTTCTCCCCACCATGAACTAGAGTACATCTACTCACTGAACACATCAGTGCCATCTGCTCAGGGATAGTAATGTGATATGTTGTTCAAACAATCTGCTTTGACGAGGTATTTTTTGTTTTCTTGCTCACTTTGTTTTTAAAAGGGCTTTTTGCTGGAGAGGATTAGAAATGCTCATTGTTTCTGATTTTGAAACCTGCAAGAGCCAACTCACTTCTGATACCATATTCAGTGTTTGACAGACAGAGCAAGAAGGCTTCAAGACAGCACAACATCCCAGCTTCCTAGTCTTTTCTCCAAATCAAATATTCCCTCCCATCAAAGTCTGTCAAAGGCCCCGTGGAAAGTTCTCTGTGCAGGTCAGCTGGAAGGTGGGTTTCAAAGCATTCTCCTTCCCTGCAGAGAAATCTCCCTGGGCATGGGATTGAAGAAAGGAGGTGGAGCTGTCAAACAAGGCAGAAATAACCCAGCTGCTCTTCCGTGGCCTGCAAAAAATAAATCCTCCCTTTGTCCCACAGACCCCTGCCTGGGACAGGTGAGGATTTATGGAGGAAGACAGACAGACAGACCCCAAAGAGAACACTGACCCAGTCACTGCTCAGCTGCCAAGATCTGCATCACATGTAGTAAAAGGCCTAGGAAAAAGCCAATACAGACAATGTAATTGAAAAGCTATTTCACAACTTTAGTTGTCAGCAAAAAGTGTTTACATGCAGTTCCTGTCTACATATGCAAAAAGAAACTTCAATAAAGCTTTGACAAATGCCTGGGAACCTCAGGCACAGGCAGTCTGCAGGAAGGAATTAGCTAAAGCACCAGGATAGGAAAAGGGTTACCATGGCTAGGATCCAAGCTTAGTCACAGGCACCTTCCTTGGCTTGCAGCTTACACTGAACTGAGTTTGGCCTGAGACCTTGAAGAGCTGAGGAAATCAGGGCACAGTTTATCAGTTCCTAAATGTGAAAGAAAAAAAAAAGAGAGAGAGAGAGAGAGAGAGAGAGAAAGAGAGAGAGATGGCCACAGCAAATATTTTGAATTTTGTGAATCTGTAGGAAATCTGCCTTTTTCTTCTTAAACTGAGGGAATATTATTAAATTTCTTTCCAGTCTCAGCTGTGAGGGGCAGCTAGGACAGCAGCTGTGTCTGCATGATCACACCACCACGTCTCAGGCTCACACGAAGAGGGACGGCCCCTTGTACATGCTTGTACGTGAAGGCACACAGATCCTTTTTCACTCTTTCCTCCTTTCAGAACTATTCCAGGACAGAACACATATCCATCCTCACCAGCAGCACACAAAGACCTGCTACCAGGAGGAGAAAGACTGAAAGGTGCATTTTCCCTTCTTTATCAAGGAGCCCAGATCCTGGCCCAGCTTCTTCCATCCCCTCCCTCCCTCTCACAGACATGCATTTGCTCCCATTTCCCTCCCATTCCACTCCCCACTGGAAAAGCACTGAATTCCTTCTTTCCCAAAGGGGATCGCATAACATCCCCCTGGCAACAACACCAATTAAGTGTGAAGGAAAGTAATATTAGGAAAATGTTAATGGAGTTTGACTTCTTCTAATGCAATTTAGAGCTGGAAACAATGAAGCAAGGCTGAATGAAGCAAGCTGCCAGCTCCCTGCGAACCAGCAGCAAGGGCTCCCGGGAGCCCTGTTTTGGAACCAATGTCACAGGGATGAGTGGAGGAAGGAGGGCGACCGCCAGGACTTCGGAAAAGATTACAGTGTGCACAGGAACCGCTTGTTGGCTTTCCAGACTGAGAGCAGCACTGGATGGTGCCAAAGGGAGAAGCAATGAAAGGGATTTTCACAGACACAAAGAGGAAGGAGCCGGCAAAATGACATTCTGAGTCTAACCCTGAGGAAAGCGTTTGCTGAAAAGAACAAAGGTATGTGCTGAGAGGCCAAAAGACCAGGAAGCCAAACTGGGAGTACTGAATGGGTCAATCACGTCCAAAACCTTAATGCTCCCACAGACTTTGGTAACATTATTTACAGAAACAGGAAACATCCTTAACTGACATAAGATCTCAACGAACATAAATGGAGCACATTTGGCTCTCCACAGTGACAAGAACACAGCTGGAATTCAGATTCATAAAAAATGTCAGATCGGAAATACCCTTATAAATATTGCCACCATTAGCAGCAGGAGGTACAAATGGAAAGAGAGACAGTGCTCAAGGCTCAGTACCAGATAACACACCATGTCAGTCACTGATAATTAAAATACTAAGGGCATCTGGCCTTCCTCATGGAAAGCATGAGATCTCAGGTGAAACAAGATGGGCCTGGGGGAACTCAGCTTTGGAAAGGGTTCTATTTTTGATGCTTTTTTTTCAGGGTGTTATTAGATCTTGAAGAGAATGTACTGAACAACAGAAAAAAAATGTTTTGGTAAACCTTTTTTTTTTTTTTTCCAGTTTCTAGAGTCATCTGAAAATAGTCAGAAGTCATGGGCACGTTTTCTCCGATCTTCATTAGAAGAAAACTGCTCTGTAATGGCAGTGCACCTCTTCAGTCAGTAACTGAAGGCACTTGTAAAATCAGGCAATTTCCTCCTACAAAATTTTAATATCAGCCAGCTACCAAAAGGTCATAACCATAAGTGCAGCTACACTCATAACTGCTGCAGCCCTGACAAAAGCAATGGATCATATACACCAGGCCATCCTTTTCTGTTGCAAGCTGTTGCAAGAGTAAAGGATGGAGTGATTTCCCATGAAACACCACTCCTTTCTGTGATAGATAGCCTACATTTCTTAGCTGGGTCTTGTATTTCCAATGGTGAGTTGAAACATCAGAAGTAAAACTCTGAAAACATAGTTGAAATACAGTCTTTGATTAATTTTGCTTTGCTTTTTTGATACGAGGGAGGGAGAGGAGATGAAGATATTGATTTCTACCCCAAACATGTAACTTGAGCACATGACAAGGCTAATCCCTGAGCTTTTACTGAGATGAAATCAGATTTACAGCAGCATATTTTGAACAGGAAAAGCTGGGACAATTCTCCAAGTTCATCAATATGTTTTATTTAGAATTTTATTAGAAACCACACTGACACAGGGGACATGTAACGCGGTGACAAGAAAGTCAGCTTTAAGAGGTGTTCCTAGCTACAAAAGCCACCTTTCTTTGCCTCCCTTGGAACTACATGGAAACTGATGCACTGGGGCCAGCTTCAGGCAACCTGTCCTCTAAAACGACAGTAGGGGGAATGTTGTAGGGAAAATCTGTGCTGTTTTGCTGTTGAAGATTGCGCTCAACGTTTCTTTGTTTTTTCAAGGATTCCAGTCTTCAGTTCACAATTTTCTGTAAATACACAGGTAAGTGGTACTAATTTGGATGACCTTTTTGGGCAGAGAATTCAGAGACAGAAATGCACTATATGCAAAGCTAGTATATGAATATGTAAATAAATAAGATTGGCATTAACATTGATACAGCTCAGGAACCACACCAAATGACAAAATTATTTATCCTTTTTTTTTTTTTAATTCTTTTTCAAAATCAATTCAAATCACATCTCTGTCATGATTTCAGGCCTGATGTAATTCGGTTCCACAAATTCTTTGCAGCAGGAACAACATTTTTTTGACATTCATAAATATTGCAAGCATGCAATGAACACTCATTTATCACACTGAAGTAGAACAAATGTATGATTGGAAGCAGGATGGGCTGTAATAACTTCTGAATATGTCCCACATTTTTACACTCTGTCTAGTCCATGTTTGTCAATTTACATTTGCTGTGATGGAACTGGAATTTATTAAGGTAAATCAGAAGCAAGATGGAGATGCATATTTCAGATTTTTGTGCTATTCTCCCACATGAAATCAGAATATAAGTGTCTCGTTGATGCTGATTATTCCCACCACTGCTTTCTGCAGTTTCCCTGATTTCCCATACAGCTGAGAAAATATTTTCCTGTGAAACATCTGGTTAAGGAATGCTGGGAGTTCTGAAATGACTGGTGCATCCTCTGAAGTAGATGGCTTTGAAGCAAAGTAACATAGCTTTAAACAATTCCAATAGACTGAAAAATATTTGACAAAAACTCACCAGAGACTACCAAAGACCCTGTAGTTGTTGTCATAGATTTCTCTGAGTATGTTGCCCTAGCACATGCAGACATAACTAAGACTGTGTAGATATTATGGGCGTAAAAGCACAACCCCAGCAGAAAACCTGTGAGGGGGTGCACAGGAGGGCAAAGAAGGAGCTGTAAAAATGGAGTAGGAGAAAATCAAAAGAAAATAAAATCTGTTTTGTACAGCTTGCAGTTTTTCTTCCATGAATATTCCTCAGAGAAGGTGAGAGACTACCCAACTCTACTGCATTTACCCCAGGAAGAATATAAAGTTGACAGAGATGCAGAAAGAAATGATCTCTTTGCCGCCTTTGTGATTAATTAAAATAAATAATAAGTGAAAACAGTAAGTCCCGAACTTATTTCTTTCATGACAGAAAGAAATTAAATTAAAAAAAAAGAAATTTATTTGGCCAAAGTTTGGTCCAGAAGTCAGCCCAGCACTTGCCCAACATAGCACTGTCAGCAAGGGACACAACTGCCTACTGAACTTCAGACACTTTATCAGACTCTGTTGGTCCTGTGCAGTTAGTTAGGCCTGGCTGAATAGCGACATTTCTTCTTTTCTGAACTCAAGATTGTCTTCCAGGTCATTTATTATTTCTCTGTCTTTGTTCCAAAATGGATCCCACTAATAGGAAAAAACAGTCACTGCAGCAACCGATCACAAGTAACACTTGTGGTACAGTGCTTCTCCAGGTCACAAATAAAGTCCAAAGCCAATGAAGAAAGCCAAGACAGAATTCATGAGAGATCAGTTTAATAAGAAAAGGGGTTAAAAAGCAGACGATTTCTGGGGGGAAAAAATATCACCGGCATAAATTATGTCACTGTGGGAGAAAGACATAAAATGTTGCAAAGAATTAATTTGGTTAAGTGAGGAATTCTCCATACATATTATACAACAAAGTATGAAGGCAGTGGAAATAGGGTCAGATTATTGAAGACAAGCTTAAAATTAAAACGTGTCAAGACAAGAGTAACAGGTAGAGACATGTGAAATGTTTTATTTATGTTCAAGTTTATGAATATGTTCACAGATAAGAGAAAAAGCAAAGAAAAGATTTAACACTAAGCAGGTGAGATGAAAAGTCATTGAGACATATCTTTAAGAAAATATAAAAATCAACTGCAATCAGAGAGTATAATTAGCCCTAGCAACAGACAAGCAACACATCCACCTTCAGTAGGGAAAGAATAGGTTAAAAAGTACTTCAAGAAGTCAGATATTTTAAAATTGACAAATCTTGACATAATGTCATCACAGAGAATTTTAAAGAGCTGGTTGATTAACTCACCAATCCATTAACAGTTACCTTTGACAAATCATGGAAAAACGTGAGATGTCTGAAACCAAATAGAGGGCAGACATGGCTTCTATCTTCAAGTGAGGAAGAAAAAAAAAAAAAAAAGAGAGCGAGAGAGAGAGAGAGAGCAAGAGAGAGAGATCAAGGAAATGCAGACATATCAACTTAGTTCCACTTTCTGGAAAAATACTGGAACAACTAAATTAATACATGATTACAAGCATGTAAGTGGAAACAAAGTGTTGAATAACAACCCATATGGAATCATCAGGAGCAAAGTCTGTCAGGCCAATCTCATTTATTTTTCTGACGTGGCAACAGGTCTGGCAAAGAAGGGTAAACAATAGACACCACATCCCTGATATTAGTTCATATTTTGACTATTTTGCACATTTTCCTAAGCAAACTAGGGAAATACAGATGGAAGGATGCATTCTGACAGTACTTTTATGCACTGAAGATACAAAAATACAGCCAGCCATTGACATGATGATACCAGCAGTTCAATGGACCAGTGGTTCAATCTCATCTATAAAGGTGGCTAAAAGTGGCTCCCCAGGGAAGAAGAGAAGAAGAAGCAAAAAATAGAGCAGTGCTTTCTCAGAATACTCTCCTGGATTCAAACAGCTTTTGGCTCAGGGTCTGTCTGAGCACAGGTTGATCTCTTTACGCTCTTTCCTTATAAATTGTTTAGTTGCTTTTTTGAACCAGCATATTTTTCTGGCATCCAAAACATCCTGTGGCAAGAACTAAAAACATCTTAAATTTGCATTATGAGATGAACCTTGTCCAGTTGTTTTGAATCTGACTCTTGTTATATAATTTGACTTCCCCTAGATCATCTGTGAAAAGGAGAAAAAATAAGTCTTTCCCTTTTCCCCCGATCTATGATATAGTTATATGACAGACCTCTAGTATAAGTCCACTTACCCTGAAGCTTCTTAATTGTATTAGCTGATTTCCATGCAGAAGATGATTTTGATCAACCTCTTTCAAAATTCTCTATAAACTGGTGATGTACCTTCACTGGGATGGGAGATGAAATCTTCTTTCTGTGCTTAGAAGTAGTATCAGAGCATGTGCTGCTGTGAGGAAAAGGATTTGTGTCATTGTTAATCAGAAACTGAAAATGGCCTGCTATTGAAAAAAAAAAAAAAAAAAAGCCAAACCAATATGTACAATACGTATAAACAAATGTAGTCTATAAAGCACCTGAAGTCATCTGTCCTTTCTACCCCATCCTGGTCAAGACATATCAGCAGTATTCCACACAGCATTGGTCAGTGATGTCAGTGATGGAAGTAACCAAGGAAAAAATATCACAGAATCACAGAATCGTCTAAGTTGGAAGAGATCTCCAAGATCACCTAGTCCAAACTCTGACCTAACACTAACCAGTCCTCCACTAAACCATATCACTAAGCTCTACATCTAAACGTCTCTTAAAGACCTCCAGGGATGGTGACTCCACCACTTCCCTGGGCAGCCCATTCCAATGCCTAAATATATGAACCAATTGGGCAAGACTGAGAATAGTTCAGTAAGAATGATTAGGATTTACTTGAGTAAATAAGCTGGGAGGAAACACTAAGAAAACTGGAGCTGGTTATACTACAACATATAATCCAGTAGGCAGACAAGACAAAAGTCTTCAAATATATGTTGGAGCAACAAGTATTCAGGTCCATTTGTGTGGGAGGTAAGACAAGAGGAAACCACCTTGCCTTATGGAAAGGAGGAGCCCCTCAAGACTCTAAGAAAAGCTGGCGGATGAAAAAGGAGAAGGTGCCTGGAGGGGCTGAGGGACTCCATGAATAAAAGCCATAAGGAATAATTAGGTTTAATCAGATGGGAAGAAGAAAAGCACACCTGATCCTGTCCTGGGATAAATGGATGAAGAAGGCAACATATTCAAATTCCTCCCATTTCTGGAGTTTTGTAAAGCACTGCAAAGTAGGGAATAAGAGGACAGACATTGCTCAAAAGTCCTCTTCTGTAAAGGATTGCTAAATTACCATATGAAAAATTTGTATTTTTTGCATATGCTGTATTTAGCATACTGATCGAGGTTTTGTTTACAGTTCACTAAAAATAACTGAAAAACTCGCTGACCTAACTGGACACTTCCCATATTCTAGACAGCAATATCAAATATAATCTTACAAAATAAGCATTATTGCTCCACTTACCTTTTTCCCTCTTGGTAGTCATTAATCTGGGTTAGATTATATGCACTGTTAAACGTGATTTATTATTTTTTTTCTGTTTTGATTTATGCATATAACAATTTGGAATGATCTCACGCTGATATCATGGCTAGCAAAGCCATCAGGTTTTGGGAAGAAGGCTCAGAGTCTCATTCGCAGGTTTTCAACTCATATCTGTCTTTATTAATGCAAAATTGCTTTTGTTGTTTAGCCACTGAAGAGATAAAACAGTTTTGACATGTTTAGTAAATCTGTTTATATTTTTATTTCTAACTTCCTCTCCTGAATCTAATTTTCTCTGAGGAAATCTGGTACCAAATATGCTTAAACTTTCTTTTCACTCTTCAGACTGCTCCACAAATTAATGTGTTGTTTGTTTTTTTTTCTGTTCTACAGGATTTCCCACCCAGTGTATAATCCATTAAGAAAGTTTTGCAAGAAGCAGGGAAAATAATAGCAATTTGTCATACTTAAATCCAGCAGCTTCTACAGAGAAAGGGTTAATAATACATCCTGTCTTAACATTTACTTTTTCACACTTGCAGGTCCTTGACTGCAGAACATTATTGCTTTATCCAGCAAATAAACACCCTCAGTGTTTATATAATATTTTATATTTTCCAGTGTGGAATGATACTAAAAGGAAACACTCGGCAAGGGCATGAAGGGGTTAATGGCCTTTCTGGAGGAAAGCACTGTTTTGGCCTTTTCCCACAGTGTTTGCCAGGAGTGACAAATCTGAGGGAAGGGGCCTTCCGCTGGTCCTCAGGGTGAAGGAGGGAAAGGAGCAGAGACCAGGATACAAGGGGGCCTCGGAGAAGAATCTGAGATTTCTCTGATTTAAGTGGTTGCACATAAGAAAACCTGATAATATGCCCACATAGCCTTATCACTGATCTACATTGATACATGTCTGTGTTCTATCTATCAAACCTGATGGATTAAGTGATACATGGGAAGTCTCCGTGTTTCTCTCCTCTTTATCTGGTTCAACATCTACTTCTAAAAATGTGTATTTATGCAGTCTACACATTTTTATTTTTATTTACTTTTATTTTATTTTATTCTTATTTTTGTTCTTATTTTTATTCTTCTTTTTATTCTTATTTTTTATTTGAGATGGAAAACATCTCAGCAATTTATTTGCCCCAGTGAATGCTGACCTCTACATCTTCCCTAACACACAGATCAGATGTGCAAGTAACTTGCAGTGTCTGAGGGGACATCTGAATTTTCTGTCTGCCCTGGAGGGTTGTTGTTGCACCATCAGAAAACTGTGTAGTAAGTGGCTGATGCAGTAGCTGATGTTTCTTTTCTGTCCAGTGTCACTGACAAAGCATTTGCACATACAAGCTTAAATCTACATGTAGGGGCAAATTGTAATGTCTGTGCAGATAGATCCTTAATGAGATTTTCCAGAGTACCTTCTCATGACAACTATTGTGCTTTATGAGATAGGCTTACCAAGTTCCACGCCTTGTAAGGTAGGACCTTGAGGAGGTATGTGTGTACAGCTCTCACCCTGGAGTGAGGAAGTTACACGATGAATTACTTACCTACTATTCAATTACACTGGCATTATTGTGAAACTCACACATTACAGAGGATCCATTCATAGCATCTTCGATTTTCATCAGATACTCTCTGACCTTCATATATGTTTGAGCAATAAAAAAGTCCTTAAGGGGAGTGGGGGGAATCCTATGAAACTAATACCCAGACTTTAAAATCAGCTTGCTATAGAGTGTTTTTGCAAATAGTAAAGGAAATGAAAAAGAGTCTTTCTATACTAGGAGATTATATTTCTGCTTTTCATGGTTAAATCTGAAATGACTGGCTCCGAGAAAACATCTGAACTTCATCTGGTTTTGTAATGAAAAAAAAAAAAAAAAGAGAGAGAGAGAGAGAGAGAGAAGTGAATTCATTTAGGCAATAAGGAGCAAGTATATAGTGCTCTTGCTAGAGGTTATAAAGGTTACAGGTTCAGATTAATGTCTGAATTTGAAAGGATCAGTTTTCACACTGCAAATAATCTCTTTTGAAAAATTAGCAGTATTTTTCTCTTTATTCTTTCAAATCAATTTAGTTCTAGTGAAAGCAGATCAACCAACAGCCCTAGAAACCAGCATTCTGTGCTTGTAAGCAGTCTGGGCAGAGGGATGTAACAAGAACAGCAGCAGCACAAATTTGCACAAATTGTTTGTACATCTCAGAACGGACTTCAAGCATCTGGCTCCATGGGACACAGCCAAACTTCCGAGGCAGACACTGGCTTTTCAGACCTGGAAGCAACAGTGCCAGTCAAAGAATTCCCATTTTGAAGGACTTCTGCAAGAAGTCACACTGAAATATTGCTGAGAGATTGGTCCTTCCAGGGTGCAGAGAAGGACAAGAAGCAAAAATAGATGAAAAATTTTCCACAAGACCTCTAAATTCCACTTTGTGCAAACTAATGATGACTTTCAACTCTGTCCACCCACCGGTAATTCCTGTTTTGCAGAACAGTGGAGGGAAGGCTAAGAGAGGCAAGGTTCATTTCCCATTTGCATCACACATGAAAAAAATATTCCTGCAGTTTTTATTATCATCTATTATCATCTGTCAGCATTAAAACACATGGTATACAACTCAAAGAGAGATTCATCTCTTCTGAATAAATTTAATTTTCTAAGCTGCACTACAACAACACACAAATAGAAGTAGGAGTGGGTGGTCAACAACTCCCACTCTAAGGTATTATTAACCTTACTGAAGAAACAGTGCTGGCCAAAACAGTGCAAGAAGGAGGTTCTTTACATGTCCAAATTTCTATTGCTGTCCCAAAAGTGAAGCAATTTGCACCACGGGCACTGCCAGTAGACAGAGCAAAATTAACCAACATGAACCATGTGAGCTGGCTTTTATGACTATGCAGGGCCTTTCAAGAAACACCAGACTGACAGGATTGTGGGAAAGGGCATGTGAGGTAGGCAAATAATCTAAAAGTGCCCCTCTCTTACTGTAGTCATAACACCTCATCCTATCAAACATCCATTGATCACAGTCAGAATGGGTTGTTGCAATAGAGTCCAAACCCTTTAAATGTTTCATTCTTAAAACACTGCTCAGAAAACAGGTAAAGCCATCCTACCCACCAGGTTTGGAAGGTGAGTGAAAAAGCTAGGGCAGAGCCAAGCTCTGAATTCTCACTTATCCGCTCTTAACATCCAGGTGTCCTCTCTCCAGGAATGACGTTTTGATGTGACCAGCTCCTGTAATGCCCTATGCCCTAAGTCCCAAGACAATTATTCACGATTTAGGGCAGGTTTTATAGCTGATCTAAACTTCCTGCCTGCCTCAAGTCTATGAATATGTGATTACAGTAACAATGAAACTAAGCATATATATTTGAAAATTGGATGTATACTCATATATATGTACACACATATATCCAAACACATATTATAAATATGTGGTTGCATTACAACCAAATTCTCTGTAATTCTCAGCTCCACTCTCACTTGCTATACTTTTGAAAAAGCAATCAAATTACTGCATTGTGAATCAGACTGTCGTCACTAGGTTTTAAAATTAGAATAGTACCTCCCACTCTCATGTTTTTTTATGCATGCTCATATACTTTTATACTCCACAATATTCTATTGTGCCACCCTTCCCCCAATCCTTCACTGATGTTCACAGTTGTATAAAAGAGAATTTGTTTCATTACAATAGGCCACCTAATAAAATGGAAAGAAAAATCATTCCAAGGCAAATGAGATGTTTTGTTGCCCATAGAGCTAAATATACCATTTTGTTCTCATATTATTTCACATTCAAAAACAATAAATGGTAGAAAATCTTCAAAACAGGATTATTAATTCAAAATGGAAATGTTTTCTTTGAAAATTTTCAAAATCAATCTTTTCAAGCACTTTTCTCTTCCAAATTAATCACTAAGTTCTAGCCAAATAAATACACTTTGAGAAGTCTTGAGTTCTATTGTCTCTTTGTCCACTCATATAATAATTATCTTACATTTTTTTTCTGTGTTGCCTTCAATAGATAAAAGCACATTCTTCAAAAAAAAAGATCTGTACTCTGGCCCCATCGATATCCACTTTTATACTGATGCTTTTAAGAAAATGCTATTCAAGAATAACAAGATTCTCTGGTAAGTAAAGTGGAAACTGGTGAAATTCTGTCCTAATTAAGTCAGTGTCAATGCTTTCATTAACTTCAACGGAGTTAGAATTTCACCCATGACATTTCTCTCATTTCTCATGCATCAATATATGCTTTTATCATTGGCTCCCTTTTCATCTGTTTTTTATTTAAGTCATTTACTACCCTTATTTTTCAGCTTTTTGCTTAGAGATGGGTTGTGTGCCAGCAGTCTCTTGAGTCCTATCTGAACCCTGAAGACATTGGGACAGATGCATTTGCAGGATGAGTCCTTAGCTTAAAATGGGAAACTCACTTAGTCTGTTCCTGTACAGCACCCAGCATGAAGGGTGCCAGCCCTGATCAGGACTTGGTTACCACACAAGAGATCATTTGTAATAATAACTCTGAACAGAAGAAACTAAAATAGCACAACATGTTATGTTTCATTTCATCTAAATGCCCTACAAATTAGACTCCTTGCAGTCTAGTGCAAGACTTGTTACTATGAATGACCTGAGTGTTTCACAATGATGCATCATCACTAGAATTTTCCTATGTTAAAACAGTTCCGTGATAAAATTAACAATTTTAATTGTCAGATCAGGCAAACAAAAGGAAATAAGACTTCTAAATCACCTAATGCTTATACCTCATGCATTTGCTTTACTTGCTATTCCTTTACTTGCTTCTCTTTGCAATGCTTGTAACTGTCAGCCCTCATTCTTCACTAGAAGCCTAGTTAATAGATTTGTTTTCTTCTGTAATATTGAACTTCAGTGTAAAATAGCTTCCAATTCACTTGTGATCTCCACCTGACACCTCAGCTCTGGCAGCTAGCTAGGCTCAGATGGCAGGCTGTGTACCACAATGTATTCCAGTGGGGGCAGATAGGAGAGCAAGGGATCATCAAGTCTGATTTCAGAAATTATCCTCTATTCCTTTTAAAGCAAACTAAATCAATAGGTTCAGCTATCATTTTGGGCCTGCCCATGTGAGACTTAAATTGTTCTCCAATGAGCAGGGTGTTTTTACCACTTAGCAAGAAGACAGATTCATGTCTCGTGAACTTTGCTGTGGTTCAGTAGAAAGAAGCTTAATTAGTAGCACTATCAGGTCACTTTACTTTGATCAAGAGCAAATCTTACAGGATTATTTCACTGGTTTCAGTGGGAAGACTTGCTTCAATGAGGTGAAAAGGATTTGGCCCTGGAATTGTAAAATAGACTTAGATTGACAGTCCTTTCTGTATTTGCTTTCTGCCTTAATGAAAGCTAAATGATACTTTAATGAGATCACAACAGGGCAGGTCCAGGGGGACTGGAATGTAGACAGTCAGCACAGTTTATCCATAAGGTTACTTGCCTTCGGATATCTAAATATCCTACATGCATTATGCAAGCAACAATGAATCTTGGTTCCACATCCATTTCTATAAGAGATACTCTTAGTTTTCAAAATCCAGGAGGGAAAACACGTATCTGTGGTCACCAAATAACCATCCTTGTGACCACTTCTTTGTAAAAGAACTCAGACCTGATCTGAGATGCTTAGTTTCCATGGCCAGAGCATAATGCTTTAGGCAGACTTAAACTATGAGATGGGAAGGTCAGGCATATGCAGTGAAACACTGAGCAAGCAGAGGCCTGCCTCAGGACAGGACAGACTGCGACTACTCAGAGTAGCGCATGAAAACTGAAATGCAGCTGGATTCTGCACTCATCATGCAGTGACATGGGGTAATTTGCTGATGATCTCCTTTGGACAATCTCCTAAAAGATAACATATCTGAAAATCAGATATCATCAGAAAAAAGGCATTTGGAAGCCATCTGCCTCAGTGCAGCGATGATCCATGTAAAAAGCTGTGCACATAGTAAATTAACTGCTTCTTACTGAACTTGGCTTTACTATGTGCAGCTCCTTAGGTTCTGTCACAGAAAAGAGGATTTGCTATCACAGCTTCACATCTCTTCTGACAAGATAGTAGTACCCTGAAATGTGTCAGGAAAGCAAGCCACACCTAGATTGCACTTCCGCCCTGGCATGTGCTTCCAGTATTCATTTTCTCACTCATACAAGTGAATTAACAAGATAGGACCTGTGACTCAGCAGAAAAAAGGTCCTAAAGACCAATAATGAACTAAATTTGAAGCCAAGGCAAGGCACAGCATGCTGGATTTGTGGTTAACCAATGCATATTTCCACCACAGTCCCTTTTTTCCTCTACCAAGTCATGCCAGTGCAAGTTTTGTATGAAATGGCAAGCATTTTACACAGTCACGCACATTTGGGATATGGAAACTCTTTCTGTCTTTTCTGTCTGAGATCCAAACCTAAGCTGTAATTTCCCTTGCCTTTGTACTTGGATGTATTCTTTAGGTCCTCTGTTCCACATCAAGCACAAGCTCAGAAAACATCTCTTTCCAGTCCCCTAGTAATATCAAGTTCACCACTACTGGTTTCTTTCCATACCTAACAAAGAAAGCTATTTCTCTGCCTACTCATTTTTCTATCAATCAACTACCTCTTCCTTTCCATTATACTACTCACTTCAAATCTCTATTTTGTCTCCATACATTTCTTATTGGTAGGTGTTTTCTGACACAGTTTTGTGTGCAATGATTTTCCTGTAGCTACAATAATTATTTTTCTCTTCCTACTGAATCTTTTTCAGCCCTTCCACTCAAAATATAAAACAATTTCTCATTTTAACCAATTTTTTCATTAGCCAAAAATAAATTTTGAAGTGAAAGTGCCTATTAAAAGGAGTTGCATGCCAGCAGGATAATATGTCTCATCATTCAAAACTCCAGAGAGAGAGGAAAAAATAGTTTAAAACAAGAGAAAAAGTGAAGGAAAAATACTTACATGGTATTCATCCCTTCCTCACAGTCTTTTTTTTTTGTGTGTGTGTGGTGGAAAAAGATTTTTGGTATGAGTGTATCATTGGCAAAAGGAAGTAAATTTTCTAATACCATCTTGAATGTTAGAAATGGTTAAGAAATTAACCATTGTGTTGGGTGAAGTCTCAAGTCTAGTAATACTCCATGTATTTTTAATAAAGGAAAAGACATCTGGGATTGTGAAGACAGCCATCCCTACCTTTCTGTTTAAATTTGCTGTGGCAGGCAATGGAGTGATAGCCCCCATGTTTGTACCTGCAAGTACGGTTTATTTCTTCACAGTCATAACTGGCTCGTGACTGCACAGACCTTTCTATTTACTTGTGTATTTTGCTCTTCTGTCCTGAAGCACCTGAACTCTTTATGACAGAGGTTGTGCTTCTTCCATGTGTTTGAACAATGTTTAACAGCACCAATGAAAGACACAGCTTGTTACATTTCAGCAGATGATAGGTTAACCTGACTTTTTTTGCACTATGTATTTCACTGTCAAGAACCCAGCAAACTGTTCTGTTTTTCCAGATTGCTTTTGTCTAACTCCCGTACTACTGGAGGCAAGCACAGACAAATGGTGCTCCTTGCCTCACATTTCACTTCATCTCTCTCCTATCCTTATCACATTGAAATAATAATGTAATTTTCCCTGCTCGGTAGCCTTTCAAATTTGTACTTTTCTTACAAATAGAAGGGGGAAGTTCGCAGAACTACCTCTCAATCTTTATAGAAATTGCCCTGCTAGGGCTCAGGAAATACCACACATTGGCAACAGGTAGAGCCCTCTCTGAACCACAGATCTCACCAACCCAAAGGCTTAAACTGACACTCATTGAGAAGACGGTTGGAGGAAACTTAGCTGCAAGCATCAGTTTGCCCCACAGTTCATTGTCCCACCACTGAAATCTTGGAGCTGCATTGCCCTATATTCTGTGGGGAAAACAGAAAGGAACAAAAAATGCAGAATGTACACATTCACTCTTCACTCTTCTCCATATGTCTCCTCATATTTATTTTCATTGTGAAAGCAAATAATAAGGAACTGTAAACTAAAGTGTTGATGAAAACATGGATTTCTATCACTCCTCTGAAAAGACCATATTGTTCCAACTCTATTTTCAGCTGTAAAGAGACACTTCAGTCTGTAGTACACCCTAGAGCTGGCAGGACACAGAAACTGATTTAAAAAAATAAATAAATAATAATAATAAGGTTTCCATGGAAAATTCAAGCATAGCCCCTCTGAAATAGGAGAAAATTCCAGTTGCAATGCATTTGCTATTAGCAGGCAGAGCTAGACAAGAACTAGACAACGTACCTCTAATTGGCTTCAACTCTCCACTGAAACACTCTAATCCAGGAGAAACCATATCCTTCCAAGTCTACAGTACTATTTTCACTTAAGCAAGCTCTTTAAGAAGCTGAGTTTACTTCTGAGATTTCTGCATGCTGAGTGGCTGGAACAGTTTTTATGATGAGATCTGGATACAGCTGCAGTGTGGTTGGGGATGGACAGTGGTTAGTCAGCCTGTGCCCACTAAGTATCACCTTATATGAAATGAAAACATCTGGGTTTTGCTTATGCATTCGCTGTTCACAGAGATACTGCAAAATGACTAGCCTGCTTATATTTCAGACATTTTGGTGTGACCATTATTAATAAAATAAGCGACCGCATGTCCTTTACAACCCACAGCTGCACAAAATATCGATGTGCAGATAACAAAGTTTAAGTCTGGATCAAAAATACCAAGCCCTTTTTGCCATCCTCTTTCTGTCTGTGTATTTTACTTTGATTACATTTGCTCTGACATATTCCAGCTAATCTTTGTGCTCATGCCTGAATGGAATATAAAGTTACAAATACCATTATAGGACTTTTACAAGTTCCATGAGATAAACACTGCTTATTTTGTTTTAGCAACTATTTCAAAGAATTCTAGCAACAATTTCAAATAATTCTGCATCTACCTAATTCACTACTAATGATACCACTCTAAAATCAATTAAAAAAAAATAAATAAATCTAAAATTATGTACAAATTGCACCCACAATTGACAAAGTATGTATTTCACTGACAGATATCCATAATCGTATAGCCATACATATCCATATGTCCATAACCAATAAATAAATAAATAAATATCTAGTTAAAATGTAACTATCATGATGCAGGCTAGGAAATCCAGCTCACAAATGTATCAGATAAAATTTGAAATGTTTCCATGAATAAATCTATATAGTCTGTCTCCACAATCTAGCTGCCTTTAAAAGACACTTCAGGGAGATGAACACCTCTCCTTAAGATCAACTTGCTGAGGTGGTAAAGGCTTTGGCCACTGCCTTGCACACACTGAAAAAAAAAAAAAAAAAAAAACAAGGTATCACATGCATTCATGAGCTGTCAATGAATTCAGGGGGGCACTTACTGAAAACACAAACTTGGAAAGTTTTCTTTGCACATGCCACCTTTTTGTCCATCCAATCTAGACAGAATCAGAGATCTGGGAAAAGAGTGTTGATGGAGGTTTCAAGATGCAGGTTTCTGCTTTGTTCCCTTGTAAAGCTACATCCTGTCAAAGTGTTTAGCTTAGTATAAAAACTTTTACTAAGGTCAAAAGTTTCCACACAGCAGAAGTTGAGTTTGGCTGATAAAGGCTTTTTGTTTCTTTCTGGTTTCTTAATCCTATTAGTAAGTTACAGATCCAAGTACCTTGAAAAATACATAAAGTGCTCGCTGGCATGCTGAAACAAATGATGGTAGGGGATCGTCACTGCATCTGGATCACAAATGTAGTTTTCACAGTAAAGGTATGATTCTGCTAAAAGTGAAGCAGGAAGACAGTTGATTTAGTCTTGCAAACAGAGGGATTTTTCCTTCAAGGGCCAAGTTCAAGCATGGCAGCAATCTTCTGAGGGCAGTGAAACAGCCACTGCTCATTTCCACCACTGTACAAGCCCTGCACTGCACCACGAGTGGTAAGGCAGCATGGAGCAAGAGGGAAGGGCTGAGGAAGCCCTGATGCCCCAAATATTGTAAATCTGCATCCATTCCCCACATGACTTTCATGTCAAGTCAGATCAGCTTTCCAATGGGAATAAATAACCTGTATCAGTTCTCAGCCACAACCAACCAGCATCTGTCTTGGGAAATGTCAGGTGTCTTTGAGGTTTCATATCCTATCAGGCACTCAGGTTGGAAACAGTTATTAGCAGTAGGGTGACAACAGTAAATATAGCTTTGTTAATTAAAGGGATTTGGAGAAAGACTGCACAGAAACTCACTCTGATAGAGCTGGGATGTTTCTTCAAGGTTGAAATAGGTTATTTTGAGTACAGATCCATTAATACAGACACAGTGGCATAAGACTTAGGAATTGCTTTTGTGATGTCTTTTGTTAGTGAGACATATGCTCTGATGCCCCAAAAACCAGATGTAGTCCTGGCTACTACTGCCATGGTTTCTGGGACTGTACTTATGCAGGGGTCTCTGCTATGGTCCTCACCATATACAGGTCCAATGTGGCCTTAACCACAAGGTTGTATAACCTCTGCTATCAGGCATGAAAAGAGGAGAGGTGCTTGAACTATCTGAAAACTCTGTCCCTTAGCACTGTCCCAAAACAAAGCAATCCAAATTATTAGTCATTTAGGGAAATGACATCTCATGGAGCTTATATGACAGATTCTTGAGCAAATCTAATTGCAAATGCTCAAGGAGTGAATGAGAATATATGCAAATGTGTAAAAGTTGTCATAAATAAATAAGCATTAAGAAAGATCTATACATGAGGCATCATCTTCACTTTAAATTCTGTAATAGTAAAGAATTTAGGAACTCAGTGTTGCAGCTCAGTGAGATCCACAGTGAATCATGTCTGACATTTTATTTCTCTTTTCACGTAGCTTCTCCACACAGATCTCCATTTTCTATAGTGTTTTCTTATTTGAATATGAATTATACCTGATGTTATAGAGGAGAAAATCTCTGCTTCATTGTCTTGCTATGATTGTCTGTTCTCTAGTTCTATGAAAAAAGCCTTTATTCTTGGCTTTGGGGAAACACTATACTTAGTACGTATACTCATGTTCTTTGTCATATTATCCCTGTAATCACAGAATCATAAAATTTGCTTTCTAAGATCATTCATGCTCATTAAATTCAGTCACAAAATACTTGAAAGGGATGGGTACTAAAAACGTCCCTAAAAGCTCTCATTTACTTTCAAATAAAGACTGACAGAAATGCTTTGTGCTACAATTTCCATCCTATGTATGAATATAAATTAATAGAATTTAACATGTTTTAATTGAATTTACTTACTACTACTCTACTCTGCCTTATTTTGTTTCTCTGAACCTATAAAATAAGAATTTGTGTGAGCATATATCCCCTGTGAGTACAAAAAAGAAAGCATTACCATGTGTGGTAATGAACATAAAAAAAAATCAAGTCTTCTTACTGTCTTTTTTGACTATTAAATCTTCATATAGGTACCATCCTCTCCAAGACATTATGCTGCATGTTACATTGTCACTCATTAGATTGAACATCTTTAGGCTCCAGAGCCCTCTTCCCCCCCTTTTTTTTGGGGGGTGGGGGGAGGAGTAGGTTGTGGGGTGAAATTACTCTATTTGATTGTACAACGCATTGCTAATTCTTAAATGTAAGTGTCAGAAATTTGCTGCCATTCTGCACTTGTTGTTCATTCATTACTGGGGAAAAAAATGAAATATGCCTCTCCAGCAAAGCACTGCAATGAAAAAAAAAAAAATACTTGGCTTATAAAACATTATCACTTATTGATTCCTTTCTGAATTGTCTTGATCTTATTTACTGCTCTGTATTCAGGCCTAACCTCCTACATACATTAAAAATGCTTATAATAAGGGAAGGCTATAGATTTGTCTTGTCACTTGATTGCATTAACTGCACATTAATAGATGAAAAGCAAATTTTCCCCCATCCTGCATACATGTGAAGCAACAAATAATTGTGAGCTGCCTCTGGGCTTGGTGACCTAGAAAGCAGGAATAAGGCTGATAAAAAACAGATGCTGAAGAACAGCATCAGGGACAGCCTCAGAAAGAGGATGATAAATCATTTGACAAGGCTATAAGATGTAAGTGCTTCTGGAAGAAAAAAAAAAAAAAAAGTTAACTCAAAATATTTTCCAGCTTTCTTTTTTTCCTGTCATTTATGCCTCTTTGAAGTTTTGTAGAGACCCCATTCTGAGCACAACAGCACACTGAATGTCACATTTTCATTATGGAATTAAGTATTTTACACCCATTCTCCTATCTCTTCTTTCATTCACAGTACTAGAAATAGCAGTTGTTATGCCCCAAATCCATGAGAAAATCAAGACGGTGGAAGTAGACGGAAGACCTAGCTGCTTTGATTCAAAACACCATAAATGGTTCACAAGGCAGTGTTTAATCAATGAGAGTTTCAACTATGGAAATAGACATACTCCTATCAAAGTCAGACCCTGAAAACAGAAAAACATTTGGATATGAGCAACTGGAGTTTAGCTCTAACATAAAATACTGCTCTTCCCAACCAATTTCATCCTCTGAGCTGGATCAATTAGAAATATGATATTCATACCACATGATCTATAGCAGCCCAATAATCATGAACTTCAACTTAAAATAAAACAGAAAAAGAAATAGCGTTTCTCATCATAATTCAGAAAGACAGATCTCTGCAAATACACGTGAAAATTGAGGAGACTGATTTGGAGTTATGGGATGGTTAAATCCCTGACAAAGGTTAATTTCAAGGTTGATCTGGCATTTTTGCCAGTGCAAGGTGTTTTGTGATTCCAAAATTTTACACAATTTAAGAAGATGGGCCAAGAAAGAATGAGGTAAAGGTATTAAGTCAATACATTGTGTGGGTACTTAATACTAATAGATTGCCTCTTTATAGGGAATTGTTTAGCCTTTTTATGCACAGATTATTGCTAGCACTCTCATATTCTGAAAAAAATAACAGCTAAACGTCAGTAAAAAGAATTGATGTGGTATTGAGAACAGCATTACTTCCCAAAGAGAAAAGCCAGCTGGGCACAATTCATACTGTTTTAGATGTTCCACACATGGTGGTAGCAATGACGCTTGTTACAAGAAACACCAGGCACAATTTGAGACCCTGTTGCACTGAGTTCTGCCCAAGCACAGAATAAAACTAACTCATAAAAATAACTCCTTCATGCACAGGAGGTGAAACACAGCAAAGCCAGTTTCTTATCAGATATTAGCCATGCACATGTGTCTTCACATCTGTGCATAAAGAAAAAAAAAAAAAAAAAAAAAGGAAAAACAATACAAACATTCCCTGATTTCAGATTTAACAGCTTAACAAGCCAATTAGGTAGGAGCAAACCTCAGGCTTCTGGCACTTTCTCAGTGTGATTCACATTTCTCACCAGCATGTGCTGCCCTTAGCCTGAAAGAACTGAGCACTTTAGACTATTTTTTAAATGCCTTCTTTCATGCCTTTTTCCTGTATGCTTTGTTTCCACACTGCACAGAACAACCTTTGCGCCGCAGGAGGTAAGCAGATAAAGGCTCCAGCAAGGTACTGGATAAAGGCTCCAGCTGTCCCAGGAGATTTGTTTTTCCTCCTCTCACACCACCATCATCTGGGAAGGTCTCAACAATAGAAACACAACCAGCCCTTGCCACCATCCCCTGCCATCCTTGTGATTCACACTTTCATTGAATTAATGGTTAGATTTCCACTTCCTGGAGTTTTTTTAATGTAGGCATTGCTTTCTGGAAACAGGACAGGGTGGGATGGCACAATACAAGCTGAACATATGTTTTGCCTTGCCTTGGCCACCTCAAAATTAAAATAAAGGAATAAACACAACAAAGAGAAAATGCATGACATGTGTGAGTATCTTCTCTTGTTTAATGTAACTGTTTTTATTTATTTTTTCTGCAGCACAGCTTTCAGTGTGACTGAAAAGGATAACAATAAAGATCAGGTCTGTCCTTCCCACCCAGTACAGACAAGACGTAGGGCTCTGGAAAGAAACCCAACACTTCTCAGCTGATGTATTGACTTTATAATGATGCAGGTGAGAGGGGTGAAAGCAAGAGGCAGGGCTGGGAGAAGTTCCCCTTCTTCATCTCTTCCTTCTGCATCTTCTGGTTCTGCATCACTGCCACATACAGAAATGTTGGCATTCTATGGCAGGGTTTGCCATATGTTATTTGTGGCTTGACCAAAATCAGCAAGTGTTTAGTCTTCAAAAGCAGATTGTTTTAGATTTTTCAGCTTGCTTTGCAGACAAAAGAATCAAAACCATTTGAAAGGAGGTCAATAGGAGTTAAGTATATAATCCGTTTAGGATTTAGCAAATCCTACAAAGACCTTTTCACATTTCTAGGCACCTAAGTACCTCTGCAAACTGGTCCCTGTATGAATTTCTGAAGTTTGGGTGCTGAAAGCAATCAAACCAATGATTCATCTAGATTCGTTTCACTGTTCCTGAAACTGTGGAAAGTGTCCCAGCAGGCTAGAGTGTCTGGGAGGTTGTTGTGGGGAAAAGTCAGGGAGAAGGAAAGGGCACAGAGATTAAGATGTTTCCAAAGAAAAGCTAAAGTGTCTGCTCAGTTCCATACAAGTAAGATAGTACTGGCTAGACCAGCATATCACTAATGCAAATGAAAGGATTTTTTTCAGAGATACTTGAGAAGTAAGATGTTGTCACCAGTTTTACTGATCTGATAGTGCCCTCAAATCTTTTTATAAGTAAGATATTGTATTTGATCAATGTATTTCAAGAAAATAAACATCTGGTCAGAATAATAGCAGTTTGCTATAAAAGAATTACCAATGCACACTGCTGGCAGCTGTTAAATACAGATGGCACTATCGTAATAGTTATGACAGTATGACAGTAAGTTATGACAGTAGCTTAGCAGTTGTGACAGCACAACTAGGCAAGCATTTAATCAGATTAAAGGAAATACAGGATGAAAAATGTAGTGATTCCAGGCCAAACTTAAAATATTATTAAATGTTTTCTAAAGTGTTTTCTAAAAATTGAAGATGCTTGTACCCAAAAAGTTAGTATAGAGAGATTAGTTCTCAGATGGCAGCACTCCTCAAGTGCACTGGTGAAATAATCCCCATGAACCAAAGCAGAGGACTGTTGGGATCTCTGAATCTCTTCTTTAAGCATTCAGCACCTCTTTCATTTAGGTCAAAAAAAAAAAAAAAAAAGATTAGTTCCAAACCTCTGGTTCTGTGCATCCAAATTTCAAGCAGGAAGAGGAACTCTTCAGGTGGGTGTACAGAAAGCACTTTCTTTTCTCTTCGAGGCATACCAACGCACACACTGAGCAGCCACAAGCAGCTCCAAAATGAGAGACAGGCCCCTTCCAGCAAAAGGAGCTGAAGCAGAGGTGGAAATGATCTTTGGTTCCTTCCATTATGCAACTTCTGCTGGCCAAGAGCACTGTCTTTATGCTTGCCAGATACTTTCAGTCACCCCAGGACATCGTGCTTTATCAGAGAATAGCAAACAAAATCTCTATAAAGGCCTTCTAGGATGGAGGCTGAGCAAAGCCACAAAGTTTGGTCTGATGAAGACCCACTCACAGTAAGCTAGTGATTTGAGATGTCAGGACTGCCTGACCACAGTCCTTGTCTCTGAGGAGCTATTGCTCAGCACACGCAAGCAAAATGAGTTGGTTGGTGCCTTCAGCTGTGGGTTACAAAATGATAGACTGTAATGTTTTTTTCTTGGGTGGGATGAAAAATGTATAAATTCTGCCATCCCTCCCACAAAGACAGTGGAATGTCAATCGGAAGATGAAAATATTGATTAAGTGTGTATTTTCACTGTACATTTAGACCCTGAAAAGTGATTTGTTTTCTTGCAGCCTCCCCTACCCCCCCAAAAGATCAAGTTTCTGTTATTAAAAACTGCTTTCAATGTTATGTATTTAATGTACACATTAAAAATTCACTCTATTTGTTGCTTGCACACCAATAAAGGGATATAATTCAACTTACAATTGACATTTTTGAATAATGAAAGACAACCCAGACATCTATAACAGGTCAGAGAGGAATCACAATTAGTTTCAGCAGCACCTCCATGATATTTGACCAAATCAGCAAAGCTACCCTTAACAGTACTTCTTTCTTTCCAGTATTCTACCCTTAAAAACAATCCTAGCTTTTAGCTGGTCCCATAATACTCAGTAATTGACCTGAGAAGCACTTGGATCAAAGAGCAATGTTTAAGGCGAATGCAATAGAAACAGTAGCCAGTAATTTCTTTGGTTCATTATTTTCTTTTTTGCATGCAAACACTGAGTAAAACTATGCTGCCTGTCAGACCTTCCTTGAAAAACTGTCATCTATCCTCAATTACTGTGGTGAAATAAAAACAGGATCCACAGTGGGGGCACATATAAATGACCACTCATGCCAGGAAAAACAACTCATGTCCCCTGGTAGTGCTGGGGGCTCCAGGCTTTGCTATGGAGCCAGGAGCTTCACTGCTTGCCAGCTAAGAGACCAGGATTTTCTCCTTGATGACAATCAGCTCCTAATTTGGTCCAAACATCTTCTATTTCCGACTCTTTCTCATAGGTTTGTGTTGGCCTGTGGATAACCACCGTCCAGTGACATAGAGGTCTGAAATTTTTACAGCGGCAGCCTAGCACTTTGACTTCAGGCTGCTGCTGATTGTACTTTTCTTGAATAGCAGCAAAGCAGATAAAAGCTGCTTGTGCTTTGAAAATGGCATCCCTTGAAAAAGCACTTTATGTGTGGATAAAGGAAATACACGTCCCAACATTGGTGAAATTTTGCTTTTTCCATGTGTATTATATTTACAGCCTAGTCAAAATACTACTTTCAAGCCATACTTTGTCAACACTTTCCTTCAGAAATAAGATCACCACAATAATAAAGAGTTATGGCTCACATGTAATATTGGGAAAGGTCCCAGTAGAGTGCAAAGGCTTTATCTTCAACAAAAGAAACAGAGATAAACATTTCTTTCACCACCAGCAACTATTAAACTTTCTAGTAGAAAGTTTTGAAAAGAAATGATCCTATTTTACAAGTTTTCCAAAAAAGCAAGGGCAAGCCCTCCAGCTAAACCAACTATCCACCTGTGTCTTTATCAAAATTTCTACTTAACTTGAACATTAGAGCTTAGAGATATGGTTTAGCTTAGTGATATGGTTTAGTGGAGGACTTGTTAGTGGTAGGTCAGAGGTTGGACTCGATGATCTTGAGGTCTCTTCCAACCTAGATGATTCTGTGATTCTGTGATTATTCAGTGTTCATGTCATTGATAGCTTCTGTGTGATGTGCTTGCATTTTTCCTACTGTACCAACAAACAGATAAATTAATGCACATAAAAATGTTAGTATGGGAAGACAGAAACAGTTTACACTGCATTTCTAATCCAGCTAAACTAAATTCCAGATGTCTTTCAAACATAAAAGTAATCCACACCTTTTAGTCCCCAGAATTTTATAAATGCTTTGGGTGATACATTTATAAATGCATTGTGTGATCTTAAGCATAACAGTTAAAGCTACCTAAATGTTTTTTGACATCTTTGAAAAAAATATATATTTATTTATTTATTTTTACTTAGAAATCCAGAAATAAATTTTGTCAACATTATAAATACTTGTAAAAGTTTAATCAATGCTTTTAAGGCCACCGTAGTATGAAGAGAAGAGTACTTGTCCAATAGTTTCAAAAGTTCTATATTCTTCTTCTTTAAAAATAATAAAAAATTATATTCTGTAGTATGAAAAACATTACTTTTTATACGATATCAAAATTTTAAAGCACATAAGTGGTTTAGGAACCCATACCCAGATTTCAGAATTGACATGGGGAATTTATGTGTCTTTAATTTTATTTATTTTTTTTCAGAAACCCTAATATATAGGTAATCTGCTTTAACTTGAGCCTATGCAGAGATATTACCACTTAATAACCACTAATTGTTTTCCTTCTGCATTCTGATAACAGAATGCATTTTCCATAAGTCACCCTATGTAGCTCACACTGTAACATGAGCTAAAAAGGCAGAGTGCTCTGCTGTCTATAATGGAAAAAATTGTTGAAGTTTTAATAAAAGTTAAAAGTAATATTTCATTAAATCTCATTAGAAGCATTTGTATCATATCTGAAAGAAATAATTGCACTGATGGTTTAGTTGAAAGGAAGATATGACATTTTAATTTATTCATTAAGAAGTTATTCAATATGTTTAAAGTATAAAAATGTTAATTTTATACTAAATATTAAGTTAGTGTCCCCAGCATCTGGTGCTGGTGTATCACGTTTGAAGGCCACAATGAGGCTAACTAAGTGAATGATCTAATTCTTCTTCCGATATATTCAATTTGATTACGGATTTAAGCAGCAATAAATATACAGTTCACATCTACCTCCATAAAGCTGATCTTTTCAGTTAGAGAAGAAAGTAATAAAGTTCAGTTATTCAGTTTAATACTATCAAGTAAACATTTATGCCCATATAAGATGATGAAAAAGAAAATTGAAATTTTTTTCATCATTCCCCAAAATGGACAAGATAATTGCTTGAAACCATTTCTGTTTTAACTTGAGATGCACCTATTACCTGTGAAAGCATGCATATTAGATGCAAGCACTGTTAGTGTTATTAACTGTTTTCACAGAACCTATTAGCATTGTTATTTTCTTTTTTCTCCAGTGCTATTGTAAAAAGTACTTGGGTTGTTTGTTGTTGTTGTTGTTGTTGTTGTTGTTGTTGTTGTTGTTTTGCTTTACTTGTAGTGTTTTTGTTTTGGTTTGTTTGGTTTTTTTTTGGGTTGGGTTGGGTTGGGTTGGGTTTTTTTGCATATATAGGTAGAGGAGTATTTTTTAATGAAAGGCTGTTAAGGCAATGACATAAGTACTATGCATTAGCACTACACACAAGACATCACTAGGCAACAATTGGAGATAGTTTAGGAAAAGCTTTCAACCTACTCTTGTGCCTTATCTCACCTGGTAAATACAGCAGAACACTAAGCCTGAAAACACACTAGAGGAAATAATGCAGAACAGACTGTAGTCATTTCCAAGCCTGCACCCTGGGTGGCCACAGCTGGGCACAGGATCTCCTCCTGCACCCCATACCAGAGACAGAATGGGAGCCCCCTACACAGCTCTACCATGAACCAACACAACATTCAGCTGAAGTATTATGCAGGTTTGATATCTTTTCCATAACTTTAGTGCTCTCAGTTGGTATCCAGACCAAAGGCACCATTTAGGCTCTTTCTGTCATCAACAGCAAGAGAGAAGCACTCTTATCAAAGAGAAAAATCAGTTACGATGTCAAGCAGCTGCTTTTGCCTGGATGAGCAAGACTGTCAAGGTACCTATAATGCATCCTGACAACCCATGTAGGGTGGAGAGTCATGTTTTGGACTGCTGGAGCTGTCTGCAGCATTTGATGGGGCTGTTCCTTACTCAGCCTCAGCTGCTAGTCCCTGCCTAAAAGGGACAGTGGGATAATCAGGTCATGTGCAGGTAGATGGCATTAGCCCGATTCTACATAAGGGAGCAAAATATTTATCTGTTTCTCTAACTTGCCAGCTGGTGGGTTTATTTGCTGCTCTACAAGTGAGTATAATTAAAAGGAGATAAAGCAATATCTTGATATTTTATCATTTTGAAATTCAGCACTGCATCACTGGCAAAAATAATGATGTTCTGTCACTTCTAGTCACGTCAGCTCTGTCAGATCACCATGTGTGGCCACTCCATAGTTCTCTCATTTAATCAAAGCTTCTTACTTTGTCAGAAAAGAAGATGCTGGAGCAGAGGATGCACTGTGGAGCCCCTCCTGGTCTACTGACATCTCAGGAGTAGTTAACCAGCTCCTGTCCTGCCTACACATTTCAATATATATATTTTTATAGACCGATAGTCAAGTATGTAACAATAAAAGTGGTTCCATAAGCAAACCTTTCTGCATTGGATGTTAACCAGTATATATCCAAGCAAGCTGTCTACAGTCTAGCCAATGATCTAGAAAGATGTCCTCTGTGAAGCTATATCAAAACCTGCAGACTCAGGAGTGGATCCAGACCAAGGTGGACACCTGCTGACTGTATGCATGGGAATGACCCAAACAGAGACCAATCCTCTTCCCACCTGCACTGTCACCAGTAAATTGTTTCCATATGCAGGAGGTCGGGACACATGGGTCAGAAGCAAGCTATGCTCCCAGCTATACCTCAGTCCAGAGCACCAAGAGAGCAGGGTGAGCAGAAACATGTTGTTACCATGCAGACTAGATGTAATCTCTCCTGGGCTACCTCTGGAGCAGCAAAAGAAGAGTGTTAATCTCTCAGATGTCCCAGATAAAGGAGCCATCATTCCTGTCCTCAAAATGAAAGCAAGCAAAACAGTATATCGTGCTTTGTGAACGCTGATAGTAATGCCAACAAACTGCTTTAACTACCTTGAAAAGAAAGTGATCTAATTTCAAGTTCTTCAAATCCTTAGTTCAAAAACGTGTGCCTTTCTGAAGGGGCAACTCTTGCTCTTCTTTTAAAATCTGTTCCTTGGTAACATTTTGAGTGGGAATGTATGATCTGCACACTGCAAAAAGTCAGGTCCTGTCTAGTCTGACAGTCGTAAACAAATACTTAATTCTCATGGCTAATGCTTATCCTGAGGAGAAAAAACTTGCAGATTTTTAAGGATAAAATATCATTTTAAATGTGTTGATTTTTTTAACTGCTGTTTCCACTCCACCTCCTAAAGTATTCCACAGAGCAATATGTGGTTCAAGCAGATGATATATTTTGTCAGGAAAGGTGACAGAAATAAAAAAGATACCTACAGACTTCAGAGGTGCAGAAAAAATAAATCAGGTTCATTCCATAAATTTCTCTTCTAGAAGACACCTCTATTAAAATGTAGAAGTGAAGCTGTGAAACATTTATGAAAAGGCAATGAAATGTGAAAGTTGTCATAAACAGAGAGACATAAAAATCTTGGAAGTGCATAATGACAACAAAGTTCAAAATTTACTATGGTTTTCTATACATTACAAAGTCTGATATCCAAAATGTACAGCTCTAAGCCTATTTCTATGAGATCTCAAAGAATGTCCTGGTAAATAAGATTCTGAGCAATTATGCAAAATGTTTTATACAGTAACAAATTTTTGTGAGTATTTAGTCAAACCCCTGCATAGATATAAAGGTAATAGAAATATAATCATTTTTTTAGGCTGGATTTCTTAGGCATGGAAATAAATAACTAATTCAAAATAACTATTATTGTTTTGAGTAAAGCAAAATAATTTCTCCTTTCTAATATTTCAACAAATTATAAATATGTTGTGGATGAGAGAACTCGATGCTTCAGAAAACACAGGTAGTGATGGGAACACATGCTATTTTCCTTAAATTGTAAGACATTACTAGAAAAGGTAAAAATAAATAAATAAAAATAAAAAAATAAAAATAAAAATAAAAATAAAAATAAAAATAAAAATAAAAATAAAAATAAAAATAAAAATAAAAATAAAAATAAAAATAAAAATAAAAATAAAAATAAAAATAAAAATATTATGTTTGTTATGTTCTCTTTTCAGGCAATTCTCATTCCCTCATCATAATTACCACTTTCCAAGTAGCCATTAGGGCTGGTTGGGTGAAAACTTAGCACATGAGAAGCTTATTCCTTGAAACATTTGCTTTTTCCATGAAGCATTATCTTCCAGCTCCTTAAGTATTCTGCAGCACCATCTTCAACCACTTTTCATAACAAAATGCTATTGGACCCATTCATTCATCTTCTATGTGACAGTATTAAATAGAGTAATTCTCAGGTGGACTCTGGATTAGTTCTACTTCAATATGTTCATAACTGAGGAAACATTACCATATTTTTATTAAATAGATTTACCCTGTAGTTATTAGATTTACCCTGTAGTTTCTGAAACTGTGTTTTAATTGAGAAGGTGTCAATGAGTCCCTCAGGGAGCAATAGTATTCACCCCCAGACTGGTGGCAATGCATTTGCTCCTGCTTGACACTTTGGTATCTTTGCCTGAGAAGCACAAGAGAAGAACACTGAAGACCAGAAGAAGAAAAGACTTTGTTTTACCCTTTCTATGGCTTGCGGACTTGAGGGAACACAAGCTTGCTTTTTAAAAAATATCTAGTCTTCTAATAAAAGTTCATGTTGATCTTCAGGCTATGCTATAAGAGGCTCCTGTGTAATTTTTCTGTATGCTGTGTGCCAAGAGGAAGTATTGGAGTCCAGTTTCAGTTGTACAAAAGGTTTATTTTCTTACTTGTTTTGCAGCAATAATATATTCATATAAGAAAAATGTCCTTTTCTTTCCCCTTTACCACACCCAGTGGTTGAGATAAGGGATGAGGAAAAAGAGTCCTCAGTCTTAATGAAAGTGAGATTGGAGAAAATGGTGGAAAAAATCTTGTGCCTCATAGCTCAGCTGCTCTGTTACAGCTGTTGCCCTAGAGCTTCACAACCCCATTGAGGAAACATAGTATGCAAATGCACATTGGGAAGTGACAGCAAAAGCATTGCCTCAACTTCAAGGTTTTGGGAACACTTAGCTGTGTCTCTCCCCTCACCATGTTGTCCAGTGAACCCACATGGTTACCACAAATTATCTACCAAGCTTTGCAATGGCATCCCCTTGCCCCAGATGTAAGTCCATTATTGTCACACTGCCTTTCTTAGGCCTGAAGGTAGATAGACACTCCTGCCACATGTATGCCTCATGAGTATATAATAAATAAAAATCCAGGGTTTTGCCAACAATTGACTATGTGATCACACAGAGGCAGACCAGAGTAAATCTATGAACCATGAGCCAGACAGCCCAGGGACCACTCTGTGAGAGTATGGAGGGCATTTCTGCCCCATCACTGATACCTTCTTCCTCCTCACCCAGCTGAAGCCCACTACAGCTGCTGCAGTGATGGGGGGCCCTTGCTGCTGATCATCCTTTCCCTCATACCAGCTGCATGCTCCTTTGCTGATTCCTTTTCTGCTCTAGGGAATCCCAAAAGGAACAAGCCCCACAAGGCCCCCTGTGGAATGAAGAGAGAAACTCCACGAGCTAAAACAGGTAGCAGGGGCCCCACCACATTTATTGGCATCCGTATGTGCTGTCCAACAAACTCACGTGGCAATTAAAGAGATTGATACCAAGTACTATTACCAGGATGACAGCTAACCTTTCCTTTTATAATTACCTTTCATTTTCTTTTTGCATTACTTCTTCCCTTACATGATCTTACATGATTTCCCCGATAAAAACATGACAAGCTATTGTTCTGAATTAGCCAGTGTGCTATAACTCACAGGTTTTATCATTTATGATATTTTGACTACCTGAGCCCCTCCCTAAATACATTTAAGACATCTCATCTCCGGGTGACACATGCTTATGAAATGTCAGTATTTCCAGCATTTGATCACATTGTGAGAGAGATTGTCTTGATAAGCATTAGAACTCATCAGTCGCCAAGGGTGTCAGCTAACGTCTCTCAGCATTGTTATTTCTATTTCATCTGAAATTCCATGGTAACAAGTCTTTAAACACTGGCAGTAGGGAGGTAGAATAATGTAATTTGTAATTTTAAAACTATGCAAAATGGGACAAGTTGTAGATTATTTGAGGGGATATTCTCTTCTCAGCACTGGGCTAAAACAGCTCCTTTATTAGCATGGGGAAACACAGACCATGCAGGGCTGACAATGAAACATTTACATAAGGCAGATATCCTCATCTGAAAGACACAGGACTTAGGAAAAACTTGAAAGCATGAGACTTCACCAGTACTTCACAACATCTTCACCAGTGGCACTGCTCAGTGTTATAGCAGTGCCAACCTGTGGTGACAACAGAGCAAAGGTAAAGGTCTATGGAGATCCCAGAAAGCAAGTGGTGGTGGCTGATGGGTTGGGCTCTGCTAGGTTCCTCCATCCAAGCTGAACTCACTGCACTCCACTTCTGGTTCTTACACACTACATGTGACAATGGACTGCAAATCTGAAGCTATTTTAACAGCAATCACAGAATCATAAAATCACAGAATCATAGATTCATAGAAACACAGAATGGTTTGTGTTGGAAGGGACCTTAGAGACCATCTAATTTCACCACCACCACCACCACCCCCCCCCCGCCCCGCCATAGGCAAAGATGCCACACACTAGATCAGGTTGTTCAAAGCCCCATCCAACCTGGTCTTAAAAACTTCCAGGGGTATCCAGAACTTCTCTGGGCAACCTGTGCCAGTGCTTCACCACCCTCTAAGTATTTCTTTCGAACATCTAATCTAAATATACCCTCTTTCAATTTAAAGCTATTCCCCCTTGTCCTCTCTCTACAATCCCTGACAAAGAGACCCTCCCCATCTTGTAGGCTACCTTTAAGTATTGAAGGGTATGAATGAGGTCTCCCCTGGGGCTTCTCTTGTCCAGACTGAACAACCACAACTCTCTTAGCCTGTCTTCATAGGAGAGGTGCTCCAGCCCTTCAGTCATCCTTATGACCCTCTTCTGGACTCATTCTAGTAGATCCAACTACAACCCACCAGCCAGCTTCAAAGACAGCAAAACCCGAGCCTAGCACAAATCTACAGTTTGTATTTTCCGTTTGTGCTTTGACATTCAGAACCTTGCCAGGTGAGATGGTCTAAATATTCATAATTTTTTTGACAGTGAGGGGAAAATGCCATCAAAATTGTGTTTTTTAATAAAAATGGTGAAACTGAAAAATTAGTTGAACTGTGAATACTGCAGCAATACATGTGAAGTCTTCACCTAAGACTGTGCATGTTTGTGTGTTGTTTTAACTTGGACTTGCCTTATTGTGTCATTCTTCTAAAGTACCATATAGCTTACTATTCATTAGTATTCATGCACTACAGTCTCTTAAAGGTTATTAATATTTCAGCAATACTCTCTGAATGCCAGTTATGAACAAAGGTGATTGTGGGAGAAACATCTGTTCAGTTTTAGATGTCCTTGCACAAGAAAGATACAGTCAAGATTGAAAAACTCTAGAAAGACACAATTAAAAGAGAGATTTAAGTTAAGAGAAAAAGAAAAAAAGGAAAAGGAAAAGGAAAAGGAAAAGGAAAAGGAAAAGGAAAAGGAAAAGGAAAAGGAAAAGGAAAAGGAAATAGTCAAATCTGATCTGATCTACTCAGTGCAGATGGGTGAATAGCTGACACTCTGCTTCTTTTCTGAGTGTAGTCTCAAAACTCATATCAAAAAGACAGGCAAAAGCAATGTGGGGGGAAAAAAAAAGTGTACTGCGTGAAAACAGTCTAGTGCAAGAAGGAATTGTATAGAATACTGATGCAAACCTGCCAATCCAGGCCCCTTTTGATACCTACTCACCCCCTCCCTTATTTTACTAACTTTAACTTACTTTACTAAGTCATATTCTAGGCAGTAGAACCAGGCAAGGGTTTCTTGGAGAGATACACAGGCTATTCCAGATCTTCTATTCTGTCTTTATAGTAAATCAATTGAGATGGGAGCTTTTTCCTTTTTATTTAGCTTGTCTCCAGAGTGACTATTTGTCATAATAATTAACTAGTGCCCAGAGTGCTGGAGCAAACCAATAGTAGACCAATAGCAGCATGTTCCAGGAAAACCAGGGGAATTTCACATGTTCCTTGGCTCAGCCTGGAAGGAAAATCACAGCTTTCTGTGAAGGTTGCAGTGGAAAACCAGGACTCTGAAAGAATTTATCTGGCCTGAAGGATCACAAAGCAGCATACACAAAGCAGAATGAATCTGAAGAGAAGAGAGGCAAGGAAGGAAAGAAAGAGTAGCATCTCAATGAAATGGGAGGAAAAAAATGCATTTCCTAATGTATCTCAGCTGTACTGAAAGATTTCAGTCTTGCAGGAATTCAGTTTCTGTCACTACAAGATGTCCTGTTTTTGGTACTTGTCAATTCATGTCTTTTCTTCTGGTTACCCTATTTCCAAAAGAACTTAAGGAAGCAGCTTGTCTTACTGGCAAAGGAATCACACTCCATTTCAAAGCTTGCAGAAACGATGTCAGGGGCATTGAACTGTGTCAGACAAGTTAGACTTTGTTGAAAGCTAAGAACACCGTGTGGGATACTCTTGTGACTTTGTAAAGGTTTCTATTGTTGTCTTTCTTAAGCATGAGAAGTAGTGATTGTCTGCTCTGGAATATTCATGGGGATAACAACTATGTGATACGAGGACTGAAGAATATTAGCTGTTGTTTAATAGCTGTTCTTCGATTCTGTGATTCTGTGATTCTTCTGAGACAAACAGTAGAAAGTTTACAGTCAAAATTTGATCTTTGTTTCTAAAAAAAAGATGAGGGTCTCTGAAGTGCTAATCTTACATATTATAAAACCCTAAGCTAACTCTATAAAGAGAATTTGAAATCGGCATTTACTGCAGTGTTCTTGCTTCCCAAATCAGCTATTCTGACTGATGAGCTTCATCACAAGTTTGTAACTGTGCAAATGTCCCCACAGTGCTTTTGACATTTCAGTCCATTTAGACCTCTCCTGGAAGAATGGCATCCAGAGAAAAAGAAGAAAAATCTCATCCTTTGCTTATTAATATTTTTGTCCTTTATGAGGTGAAAGTAAGAGTCACCCTCTAAGATGGTTATGACATGGGAAAGATGCTCCCCAGGAGCATCATCTGTACACTATGAGGAGCACAGGACAAGCTTTACTGCATGCATCATTTCTTGGGGGGATTCCTGACCTCCATTCCAGCAAACTCTCCCAGCATAGATCTGTTTGAAAACAGTCCTTTCCCCAGTTTACTAATGCCAGAAAGAGCATCCACTTTAAGAAGCAGAATTTAACTAAATCTTCTTGTCTTTTAATAGAAAGAATCAATAAAAATTCTTCCTACACCTTCTGACCCAAAAAAGATACAGGCTGGAGTGTAAAGAGTCCATGCTGAATAAGAAGACTGAGGGAAATAATTGCAATTACTAATTGGTTTCCCACACAACTTTGTACAATTTGATCATGTCTTTGCTTAAATGAAATAGCGACTCTTTCAGGATGACCAACAAGACACTTGCAGATTTTTTTAATTTTCATAAACAGATTCTGTCAATATCTTAGTTTATTAAAACTAATTTTCTTTTTCCCGTTTGTTATTCTAAGTAGCATTTTTGTTATTCAGAATTTCTTCCATATTTTGAAATTTTCCAGTTTTTGTAATTAAACTGTTTGCCATATTATGAGATGTGTCTTTACACTCTTCACAATCATATAGCAGATAAAAAATAAAAATAAAAAATAATAATTAAAAGAAACTTATTTTCTGGCTGAAGAGAAGGAGAATCCAATCAAAATGAAAAAAAGATCTTTCCTTCCTGTGAATCTCAAGAGATGCAAATATGATGTTACCTGGCTGCTTCTTTCCCAGGCAGGGAATACACAGTCAACCTTCTGGACTATCCCATGTTTCTGTCACTTCATGATCCACCTGAAAAATATAATTCTGAAATCATCTTCAGAATGTTAACCTTCAATGCGTTCTCCTTTGTATGACTCTATAAAACTCTGAAAACAATGCTTTCCACTTAAAACTTTCTAATTCAGAGGTTTTCCTCCTTGTTTTGCCAGTCCTTGGCACCATAGCAGTATTGTGTTAGTTTCCTATGCATTCAGGAAAGTCCTGTTTCCTTCCTTTCCCCTCCATCCTCCTTTTTCTCCTATTTCAGATTGACCCTTGAACTAGATCAAATTGATGAAGAATATCTCAGGAACTGGGAACTTTCAAATAACGCTATTATTATTTCAGTATGAGATATAAGTTCATAAGTCACAAGGCACCAAGAATGAGAGTTCTGATATCCACATAAAGAAAAAAAAAAAAAAAAAAAAAAAAAAAAAAAAAAAAAGCTATAAAGAGCTATGAGTATGAATGGGAAGAAATGAGTCCAATGGGCAAGTTGCCTAGATTTTGAAGCATTGAACACATTAAGAATGTGAATCAAGGGGGTTATTTAAATTTGTTAATGATCTTCTATGTGGAAGAAAAAAGCACGGGTGAAAACAAAAATACACTGGCATCTGCTGAAAACCCCACTCTGTAAGAAGGTAGGAGGCCTTCATAGACTCCTACCAGTGATTAAGCTGGTTAGATCAGTGGCAGTTGCCTTTGCTTATTCAGCAGTCTGGATCCACCAAGCAAAAGTGATGTTTCTAAATAAATTGCTTTGCAGAAGCCTTCTCCTTTCCTCCTCACGGAGCCAAGGAGCAGGGGGTAATCTCACTGGCTCTGGACAGCTACTGCTGGGAACAGGAATGTGCAGAAGAGGTAATTTATGTTAAGCACTGCCATCTACTGTGTCTGTGCTCAAACTACCACATGAAGCTCAAGCCTAGAAAACATAGAACTTCAAAGAAAATTATCACTGTATGTCAATCCTGTTGTGCTTCAAGAGGGGATTCTACAAGGATATGGAGAACAAATCCACATTGATGTAAAAATAAATACAAATGGCATACGCATTTTTAAAGATCCCAAATTTTGTATGGTGAAGGAGTTTGTCCATATTCTTTCATCTGGAAAGTAAGGATTCAATGTATTATCGCATTAACAAATTATAGTCTATACATATAAACTAGAACTATCTTCTGCGTCTTAAGATGCTTGTAAGACAATATAAAAACATCTTCCTGGCTTTTATTCTATATGAAAATTTATCCTATATGAGCATTTACTTAAATTCCAGCCCAGAATCTCCCCAGGGATGTAGCCATTCCCCATTTATAGATAACCAGCTAACTGATAATCTGAAGGAACAGCTGGCCTTTTAAAGTGCTAAGAGTGGACCACAAAGTGTTACATGGAAATCACAGAGTGAGAAAATACATAGACTCAGTGCAGTGCAGGACTTTGTGAAGGAAGCATTTGATTTTTCCAGGAAACCTTGGGGATATTGGCAGCCCTGAAAAAGTTCTGCCAGTTTCAGTAGGACAAGTCATGGCATCACATTCTTCTCTCTGTAGAACAGGTATAATCTAGCGGTGCATTGGTGCCCTGCATTGTAGATCTCGCAGAATCATAGAATCACAGTATTTTAGAATAACCCAAGTTTGAAGGGACTCACAGGCGTCATCAAGTCCAGCTCTCAGATCCACACAGACTGGCCAAAAATCAGACCATTTTTCTGAGAGTGTTGTCCAAATGCTTCTTGAACTCCAGCAGGTGCCGTGACCACTGCCCTGGAGAGCTTGTTGTTCCCAACCACCCTCTTGGTGAAGAATCTTTTCCTAACATCTAGCCTGAACCTCACCTGTTGCAGCTCCATGCTGGTTCCTTGGGTCCTGTTGCTGTCCCCAGAGAGCAGAGCTCAGCGCCTGCCCCTCCGTTCCCCTCGTGAGGGAGCTGCAGGCCGCCATGAGGCATCCCCTCAGCCTGCTATGCTCTGGGCTGAAAAATCCAAGTGACTTCAGCCACTTCTCATACATCCAGACCCTTCACCATCTCTGTAGCCCTCTTTTGGACACTTTCTGATAATTTTATGTCCTTTTTATATTGTGACACCCAAAACACAGTGCTCAAGGTGAGGCTGCACCAGCACCAGAGCGGGACAATCCTGTCCCTCGACCGACTAGCAGTTACATGCCTGATGCATCCCAGGGTATGGCTGGCCATTTTGGCTGCCAGGGCATGCTTCTCTCTCTTATTCAACTTGCCATGAACCAGAACCCCCAGATCCCTTTCTGCGGAGCACCTCTTAAACCTCTCATCCCCCAGTCTGTACATACAGCCAGGGTTTCTCTGTCCCAGGTTCAGACTCCAGCACTTGCTCCTCTTCAATTTCATGCAGTTGGTGATTGCCCATCCCTCTAATCTGTCAAGATCCCTCTGAAAGGCCTCTCTGCCCTTGAGGGAGACAACAGCTCCTCCCAATTTAGTATCATCTGCAAACTTACTTAGTATGCATTTGAGCCCTGCATCCAGATCATTTATGAAAACATTAAAGAGAACTGGCCCCAGAATGAAGACTTTGGAAAAAAATGTAAGATTTACAAACATGGGCCTGTTTTCCATCCAGATGCTATATCCTCTCCATGCATGAAAACATGCATCTATTCCATAACATCATTTGTAGCTTCACCTGTTTTTGTTAAACAAATGGTTTGTTTGTTTGTTTGTTTTTCATGATATTTTTCTCCACTTGAGCATTGTAACAATATACAAAGTGGAAGAACTGTTACTGGGGAAAAAAAATTAAAAAATCTCTTTACCCACACTACCCACTCTGCCTGATTCTACCAGTCCTCAATCATTATTTTGCTTCAAGGCAGGAAAGGTTAAGTGATGCAAGTAGTTTCAGCATGTGTCCAGGTTAGAGATGAATAACCACACATTTAGCAATGTATGAAGTCAGACTGAATGACAATTTTAAGACTATTTTAGTTTCATGCTTCTTTCTAATATTTCTTCATTTCATTTTGGTACGTCACTGCCTGAAGCCATGTACTATTTTAAATTACTTGCCATTCTTACTAGGATTAACCTAAATTAGTAGAGGAGCTTTTTTCCTTCATTGCAACTCTAACCATATGTGGGACTATAGCTCCCATTACATTGATAGACATTATTTTCAGACTGTGGTACCTGGCATTTTCACAATTAGACTACTGGAACATGAACTACGTGAAAGTACAAACCAAAGGTATAAAATGGGTTGGTAAAGCATACCAGAGTAGTTACATGGAATCTACTATCAGTATGGAGCTATGCATTGTACAAAGTCCCATAAGGCATACCTAGAGTCCCATGCAACATGGTATTTTCATTATTGTTGTGGCTTACCATATTTACAGATATGGGAATATATTGAAAGATTGATATAGAATTCGAAGGGATCATAACAAATCAGAGACACAATCCACTGAAGTACTGGACTGCACAGAAATATTATTCAAAAGGGGTGTGCAAAATTTACAGTAGCTAGACAAGGACAATCAACTACACAGGTACTGGAAGGCAGATGGCTAAACAGCAACTCTGAAAGAAAAGAAATTGGCAATTACTGTAGATCTACAAGCTAACCAGGAGTCAACAATATAACACTACTTAAAAAAAAAAAAAAAAAAGTTGATTTAAATAATTAGAAATGTAATCTGTAAGACTGGCAGGATCATCTCTCCATCCTACATAACACTGTTCAAACTTCAGCTGGAGTTTTCTTTTCTTAAATGTTAAACTTGCTGGAAAGGGTACTGAAGAGACTGATGATTGATTGAGGTCTGGAAAAAAAAAAAAAAAGTCTAGGAGGAAAGAATGACGGTATTTGACCTCTTTAACCTATAGCAGAAAAGACGGAGAAGGATCATGAGAACAGTCTTCACGTGTAAAAGGCTGTTGTTAAGGAGGGATAAATTTGTTCCTTGTACTCATTGTGGAGGAAACAGAAGGTAATGGGAGAAAATTTTAGTGAGAAAGTTTCATAATACACATTGTAATATTCTTCCTGACAGTAAAAAAGAACTGGAGGATCCTGGAGCCTTCATCCTTGGAAAGCTTTAAAAACAGATGAGGCAAATCTTGGTTAGAGAGATGACACTGGTGGGTGCTGTTTTATTATGTCAGCAGACTGTATGACATGGACCTTGAAGTTTCTTTGAGCATTTCTCCTCAGCAGTAGTTCACGATAAAAGATCAGTGCAAGAAGACGGTTGAGTCTTCAGCCATCTTCAGTCTCTGACTATCCATTAGCAGAAAAAGAAAATGAGAAAAAAAGTAAACATTTACTTCTATCTGAAGCCCCATCATAGAATCATAGAATGGCTTCAGTTGGAAGGGACCTTAAAAATCATCTAGTTACAGGCAGGGGCACCACCCACCAGATCAGGTTGGCCAAGGCCCCATTCAGCCTGGCCTTGAACATCTCCAGGGATGGGGCATCCACCGCTTCTCTGGGCAACCTGTTCCTGTGCCTCACCACCTTTACTGTGAAGAATTTCTTCCTAATGTCTAATCTAAATCTATTCTCTTTTAGTTTAAGACTGGTCCTATCTACCTGAGTAAAGAGTACTTCTCCATTGTTTTTGTAAGATCCCTTTAAGTATTGAAAGGCCACAATGAAGCCTCCTTGAAGCCTTCTCTTCTCCAGGCTGAACATCCCCAGCTCTCCCAGACTTTCTTCATAGGAGAGGTGCTACAGTTCTCTGATCATCTTTGTGGCCCTCCTCTGGTCTTGCTCTAACAGGTCCACATCTTTTTTGTGCTGGGGGCCCATCTTTTCACATATTATGGAGGAGCAAACACTAATGACCTTAGAAAATGTTGCCTGTAAGCAACAATGTGCAAAGTGGTCTTTTTTTATTATTTATTTATTATTCAGGAAGAGACAAGTTGCTACTAAGGTAGTTAGAGGGCTAGAGCATATGACATACAAGCAGGTGCTGAGGAACCTGCGTCTGCTTAAGCCTGGAGAGAAGGGAGCTCGTGGGTGATCTAACTGCAGCCTTTGTACAGCTTAAATAGGGTTGGAGAGAAGATGAAGTCAGATATTTTAAAAGGGCCCAACAACAGCCAAAAGGCAACAAACACGAACTGCAACAAGGGAAATTCCAGTAAGATAAATATAAGGAAAAAAATGTTTTACAATGATACCAGTTAAATACTGCACAGACTCTCAGGGAGGCTGTGAAATCCCCATCCTTGAATATTTTCAGCACTTGACCAAAAAAAGCTATGTGTCAGCTGTCAATTCAAGTAGGTTTAAAAAGGTGTTGAATGCTGTAATGAAGGCTTTTTTCTTTGAATATTAGGTTGGAGCAAGGGAAGGAAGGTTGCTTATCTGGGGGTTTGCTTTTTTGTTGGTTTGTGTTTATTTATGGATTTTTGGTTTGGTTTAGTTTTGGTGCAAGGTAGGTGGTTGTTTGCTTTTGATCACTACAATAAAATCTCTGGGGGCAAAATTAACTCTTGTAATACAGCAGTGTTTGCAAGAGGTTTGTACCAAATTACCAGGTGTGGTATGTGCAAGCACTAGCTGCAGCCACAGGCCAGTTAAGGGGTTTATTGAAAGTACTGACTACAATGCACATTAAATACTCCCTTATTTCTACCTCAGGTAACAACCAGCCTGAGCAAGGATGGCATCTCTGTCTTGATCTGTAGGACCTAACACTGGAAGAAATTCATCTTGGATTTTTTTATTCCCTTCAAGTTTTTTTTTCCATGATAAAAGCTTTATTTTGTTGTATTTACTGTTGATCACAATCTTTATTTTAAAACAAATCTGTTTCTTGTACCCAGGGTATTTAATTCCATTGTGCACGCTGAGTTCTTTGTTGTTAAAAGTTTCTTCTAAGAAACTCAACAGCTGGCATTGATTTCTTTGATTTCTTTTTTTTTTTTTTTTTTTTTTTAAGAGCATTGCAAAACTATTTCTTTGGGGGGCTGGGGAAAGAACATATGTGAAGAATTAAATCAAGTTTCAAAAAATATCCAAAAGCAGTGTTTGCCCAGTACTGGCATCATGCCAACTTCGACACTATCTCTTTAATTCTATGGCAAGCTGTTTGCAGAGATATTTCTGATATCATTTCCTTACCTCCATTGCAAAATCCTTTTTTATAAGGTGTAAGGTTCTATACTACAGATCTGGGAACTATATTAAAGGATCTTGTTATAGGACAAAAACAAGAAGGTAGCTAGAAAGCTAGAAAGGAAGCTAAATGTTCACAGCTTCAAAAAAATTCCAAGGGGATTCCACAGAGATTGTATTTCAGTGTTTTAATGTGTTGTGCATGTTAAAAAAAGAAAAAAAAAATAGTAAAGAATTCTAACAACCATACCAACTACTATACCATAGGACAACTAAAGAAAAAAAAAAAAAAAAAAGAATGAAAAGCCAGTAGAATTCTTCCCTCATATATGGTACAATTCAACATCATATATTATCCTTACACTCACTGTTCGTACCCAGATTCATCTCTTCTACCTGACAGATTTACAGTACATGGTCACTGTAGACTAACTTTATATGAATGGAAAGAGAAAGGCAACATCACAGTGGTGTTTACCACTTGAGTAAGATGAAGATGCACATTGTCTAAGGTCAAGTATAGAAAGATCCAAAGCAGACTCCAAGCTCCTGCTCTAATGGTTGAGTTAGATACTTACAAATGTGAGAATAAATGCATCCAACAGACCCACCTACAACATAAAGTACACCCTTTAAGGAGAAGTACACGTGCCAGTAAATAGAGTAAAACTCTTAAAGAGGTTTTAACAGAGACTGAAGGAAAGAGGTCTTTAAGACAAAACTGTAAATTATTGACAGAAAATGAGACACACTGATACTTTGGTTAAAACAGAAAAATAACTTCCTACCCAAAGCCACCAAAAAAAAAAAAAAAAAAAAAAAAAAGTTGCAGGCTTTACTATGCATTCAAAACAAAGTGCAAAGCAAAATAACTGTTTTCCTCTTTCCATCAGCATCCTTCAACTGAGAAAGTTCATATCTGAGGAAGAAAATATTTCTTCATTTATTTATGTAGTCACTCTGATGCCAGGACTTTCTTTAACAAAAAAAATAATAATAATTTTTACTTTCCAGCTATTGCCTCTTCATTCCACCTGGGTCCTCTTAAGCCGATTAGTTAGGAATGATACCCTAAGGGCTCTTTCCTTACATAGGAGATCCAGCTGCACTTCTGCATCCTTACTACGCCAGGGCATGTTACTTTGAGGTGATATTGTGTTGAACTGTGGCAAAATACAGTAACCACAGCTCACAGTTTTGTCACTGGCCTTATTTAAAGTGTCCTCAGCATGGAAGCAATACCCTACCTCTTTCTGAGGTAGAATAGTTGCTGCCAACTCATAATACTCATGTGGTTATTTTAAACTAACAGACTGAGCAGATTTATGATGAATAGCTTACTTTTTAGAAGTGTTCGTGTCTCTTTACATAATAATTACTGTGATGTATACCACAGAGCAATTGAAATTATGGAGACACCATCAGAGGAAAGGAATGGAAAATATCAAAGCATGCATAAAAAGACTACTTGACATATTTGCAAATAAATTTCAAAACTATAACATTGCTGATATTATGGTTGTTCATTATTATTAGCCAACATATGTTTATCATAACCAATACAATCAGGAGGAAAAAAAAAAAAAATGTATCTAGAAGGGAAAATAAAATGTGACTGCAAAATTCACCAGAAAAGACTAATCCTGTTTTCAGTGGATGGCTTCAAAAAGAAAGGGCACCAACTTGCAATTGATTTTCCTTGTACATGTTCATAACAGGTGGGAAACACAGTTATTTGATGTATCACAGCCTGCAATGGAAGAAAACAATTTTAAGCCACATATAAGTCACACAGCAGAACAGACATCTTAATCAAGTCAAAACACGATGCCTTGTAGATCAGGGTCAACAAGGTGCAAGGCCAGAAACAGCCATAGTCATAATACAGCTCAGGCAAGGACCAGGTTAAACACAGCTCCCAAAGCAAGGTAAGGGAGCTACCAACAAGTCTCCTCTCGTATGAAGTTGGACCACATCTTCTGCACTGCCAGGCACAATGCACACAGTAGGCAAGAGCCAACTTCAATGCCTGAAACCTCTGTTGTCACAGTACATAGGAACAGACTGTAGGTATGAGCATAGCATATTGTAGTGATAGATGAAGCACCTTGAGTTACAGAGCAAAGGTTTTATAAAAGCCAGATCTTCTCAACACAAAGCTATTTGGCGCTTGTTTGAGTTAGCATTACTTTTTTCCTCTCTGGTGTCTTGTGCTTCTCAAGAAATTCAAAAATTCTAAAATACTGAACAAAGACTTCTCTAATGGTTTGATAAGTGTGAAATACCAGTCTGTTTTCAGAAATGGCTTGTCATGGCCTTTGCTCACCTTAAATTTAGGTGGGAGAGCTTCCCACCTAAATTTTACAAACTCATAGGTCTGTGATAAGTATCAAATCTCAATAAGAGATAAGTATCTCACGTGACCAGACAGGCCCTTTCATATCAACCAGTTTATTACCTGATGTAGGATTTATTGAGTGCCTCTGGAAGGATTCCCCAACCCTCCTTACTCTCAGTGTGTTTATATACTTCTTAATATATAAAAGGTGAGACATACTGCATAGGAAGTATTTGGCTGCTGCATCTTAACAGAAAAAATTGCAGTTTCCCAAGAATCATTCTGCCAGTCCTCCACTTCTATCAAAAGCACACAGGCTTTCACAATGACTTCTGCCCACCAGGAATCAAATAGTTACTACCTTACACAAGTAAACAATAGTCAATGTTAATCAGCCTTTAATCCGTCAATTGCCCTTCATGGTTTCAACTGAGCAGACCAGGGTCTGCTAGTTCTGTAAATAGGAATGTTTTTATTTTTGTTTTGTTTTTCAAAGGAAAAAAAGAAAAAGAAAAAAAAAAAAAAAAAAAGAGGGAAAATATCACACTTTATACTTTCAAAAAGCCTCAAGACCCAGGAACTGGAAAAAAAAAAATAGAAAAGCTTAAAAACAAGTTTTTAAAACTTGTTTTCTCTTCTTGTAACTGTTCAATTCACACTTCTACCTGGTTTCAGAAGGCCTCAGCAATTTAGGGGGAAAAAAAGGCCCCAAAGGCAATATTAGTTACTCCAAAAGACAGTATATATTATTAGACAGAAATAAGTTAAAACTCTTAATTAAGTGATTAGGTGCAGTTTTTAGAGCTGACCTGATCCATCTCAAAGTTTGCACAGCTACATGTAAAAAAGAAGCCTAATCTAATGGATACGCTCGTAGTCACATCACATCATCACCACAAAGCTGCCAGAAATGTCACAAGTCTGTGTAATAACAAACTAGAAGGACCAGCAAATGACACAGTAAATCAGTTATGAAAAACAAAAAACTGCTGAAAGTTTATAAAAACAAACAAAATCAGTGATTTCCTTTCTGCACTTTTATGTTCCAGAGATTCCATGATGGCCAATGGAGACGTAAGAACTGCTTTAGGTGAACTTTGATTTCTGGAAATGCATGAAACTGCTCCCCATGTATTTAGTTTGGTTCTGTCAGATTCACAGCTGAACCTTTACCAAAACATCACTTTTATTTTGCTCATGAAGAAAGTGCCACACATCTCAGTGTTCTTGTCTATCTCTTTGTTTTTTGACATAATGTGCTCGCAGACTGGATCAAATGCAACAACCTCAAGGTTACTCAAAAGGGATATCTGAGTAGAAAATTCTTGATTCTCAAACCTGTTATTGCTTTTGGGGAAGTTGCCATTCAGATGCAACTCTTGCAATTTACCTGAGCCTTTAGTTCATCACAATCTCTTAATATTATTTGGTATTATTTCAGTAAATTATTTTCTTTCTGACTTTAGATTTACATTGCTATCTGGAGAAGCCTCATCTCTCACTAAATCTCATTTAAAGGCCAAACTAGACTGTAAGGATGTAAACAAGTTATACACACACACACACACACACACACACACATACACACACACATATATACACATACATTAAATCAAGAAAAAAAAAAGAAAAAAAAAGTTTAACAAGTACAATCACTGCTTTAGTTTACAGCAAACACAAAGAAAGCTTTTTGAGCTGCTGAGAAGTATCACTTTGGTGTCTGTGTGTGATGAGCCACAGAGCTGGAATCAGAGGATAAAATTTCATAAGAGAGTAATACATTTCAACAGCATATCTGATATGGCAGCAAGATACAAATAGACCCAACAAGTCACTTCCACAGGGTGCTGGTGGGGCAGGGTGAGCTCCCCTAGCTCTGAATACACACATTACCAACATTTATATCTGAGGAAGCTATTTAGACTCACACCCTGAAAAATAGCTGGGTGCCTCCAGAGAGTAATTAACCAGAACTAGCTTACATGCTGGCTTTATGATGAGATGGGTTGCTGCAGTTGTGTTAGATAAATCCAACTCTGTGTATCTAAAACCTTATGGCCTTTTTCTTGCTGTACCTTGTTAGCTGGTATCAGATCCCAGTGCTTCCAGCTACACTTGAGTCTCCCCAGCTAGGGCACACAAACAGCATTGCACAAAACAGACACCTTCCCCCAGTTTTCTCACTGCCAGACTCCAGATAAGGTTGACAAAGTGATCTAATAGCAGGATCATCTCTTTCCACAACAACCCTCAAAGCTGTCAAAGGCATACCCATCCCCTCTGCCCAGCAGCAAACCCTCCAAAACAAAGGCCCACTCACAGCATACCCAGTAGGCGGTCCATTAAACAGCAGGAGCCTTCAAAATCTCTTCTTTCCAGACTTTGGCTCTCCATGCTAGCTCCCCCCAGGGTTTGGTTCAGAGACGTCTGGGTCATCCCCACAGACATCCCTACCAGCCCCTGGCTGCCCAGCCCAGCCTCAATCAGTCCTCAGGGAGATGAGGGACAGCAAGATGGATGGCTGCACTGAGTAGTGCAGCCTGTGCATGGGATGTCAATCTCTCATCCCCACTGCCCTTTGTACTTTTTCCTTTCTAAATGCTCACATCTTCACCCCAAAGAATAAGAAAATATTAGTGCTCAGGAATAAGCAGTCACAGACATTTTCTTAGCTGATGGTTAAATAAGGCTGTTCCATCAGGCTCCTTCTTCCTCCCTCAGGCCTTCTGCCCTGCCACCAGCTCAGAGGACAATGCTGACCCCTTCTTCTCCCCCAGGAAGGAAGGACTGGGCCCCAAGGCCCTCCATCTGCCCCAGCACTCCATCCCAAACTTGGGCCCTCACAGCACCCACAGCCCCAGCCACCTTTCTTGCACTGATGGAGCTATTTCATGGTGTAGGTGTGGCCCATATACCTACAGATTACCAGAGTCTATCCATATGCCTTGGCAATGGCCCATCGGACCATTCAAGTCCAGCAGTATCTGGTAGTGCTGGTAGCAGTATCTGGTAGTTTCATTTTCAGGCATCACTTCACACCAATTACTATTCTCTTATTTCATTAACATCAGTAAAACACTTTGATAAAGTCACTTCACACAATGCCTGTTTTGGCAAAGTCCTGATGAACCCAAAGTCACTGAAGGTTCTTAAGCAGGAGCAAGCCACACCAGGGAAAAATCATAAATCCTCACCTCCCAGTGACTGTCATTCCCTTTCTGCTGACATCTCTTGCTGTTATAGCAGACCAATATGGCACTACACCTCAAGGCATAACTGTTCACAGACCAGTATATCTCCAGTTGCAGTAAAAGCTAATAGCCCAAGAAGTGAACTATATAAGTGGAGCAGCTGGCATCTAGCAGGATAGCTGCCTGTCCTACTACACAGGCAGTAACTTCCAGCAGAGAGGCAGAGAAACATTTGGGGACGACCATGCTTTTAATCATCTCAGCTGGATTTAGCAGAGCTGCCCTGGAAGCCAACAATTTGGGAAACTACAATGTCATTTAAGGAGACACTCAGGAACCACACCTGTTACTGCAACAGCTTATAGTCCTTCTCCTGAAAATAACAACTAATTCTAAACTCCCCTCGAGCAAGCTACATAAGTGTTTTAATATTTTGTAGGATCTAGGTCAAAACTCATGTGAAGAGACATTTAAGTTCACTGGCAATATTTCTATGAAGATGAACAGCTCTACACAATTTAGGGCTGGTGGCAATGGCACAGTTGAGTGCAACAGATACATGGACAATCACATACTAATTTTACATTATGGAAGACAGTGAAAAAGTTCCGACATTTGCTACTACATAATCTAAGAGAAAAAAAAAAAAAAAGTAGACTGATAGAAAGCCAAAGGAAACCCAGATGGCTTTTGTTTAATATGAAGCCATATTGCAATTCATAAAGGTCTTGTGCTGTGCTGTGTGACTTGTTTCACTTGGAAATGAAAACTTCTGGATTCCTCTAATTTCCTCTCCCTTAAGCTAATAACAGCAAATATTTGAAAGAAATCAGTTTGGGGCCCCTCAGTACAAGAAGGACACTGAGGCCCTTGAGCATGTCCAGAGAACAACTACAAAGCTGGGGAAGGGCCTGGAACACAAGTCCTATGAAGAGTGGCTGAGGGAACTGGGGTTGTTTAGACTGGAGAAGAGGAGGCTCAGGGGAGACCTTATTGCTCTCTACAACTACCTGAAAGGAAGGTATCGGGAGCTGGGGGGTCGGCCCCTTCTCACAGGTAACTAGTGATAGGACTAGAGGGAATGGCTTCAAGTTGCACCAAGGGAGGTTTAGGTTGGAAATTAGGAGATATTTCTTCTCAGAAAGAGTGGTCAGGCACTGGAATGGGTTTCCCAGGGAAGTGCTGGCATCACCGTCCCTGGAGGTGTTTAAGGAAAGGTTGGACCTGGTGCTTAGGGACATGGTTTAGTGTGTGACATTGATAATAGGGGGATGGTTGGGCCAGATGATCCTGAAGATTTCTTCAAACCTTAATGATTCTAAGGCATTTTCTGAGCACAACCAGTCACTGGGACATGCCCACAATTCACAGTAGGCACTGTTGACCATTCTTTCCACTGAACAAGCCTGTTAATAAAGAACTACACAAGTTAAAGAAAACTCTAATGCTTCTTTCAGAGTAGGGATTTTAATAAAAATCTCTGTTTCCTTATATTTTCCTTCCCTAACTGCTAGTTATCTACTAGTTCCTCATAGTGCTACTCAATCTTGCTTATTGAATACTCACTGGACTACTTGTGTGGAAACCAGTGGCGAATACATTTACTAGAGTGAACATTTAGTAAGGATGGAACATCCCCAGCTGAAGACAGTGAAGGAGGTCACCTTGAGATATTCAACCAACTCCACCTCAGAAACGTCTCCTGTGAGACAATAAATCTTAGTTTATATGATGGTGTTACTGTTTCCATTGCAGTACTTTGTAAGAGTAAACCAGGTTAGCTAGGGTTGAGATAGCTAAGAGGTTTAACCTAATACTCATTTTGAGCTAGGTTAACAATGACATTGACTGTCCAGATTTCCTGATAGCTGCAGCATTGAGATATGTGCTGAAATTGTAAAGTTGACTTTGAGTAAGAGAACACTTCCTAGCAAATATTATTTAGACTCTGAAGTCTCTCTGAAAGGCAGCAACTACATTTGTGAATTTGTGTAAATTTTGCAGTAAAAGAAAAAAAAAAAAAAAGAAAAAAAAAGGGGGGGGGGGGGGGGAGGGGGACATTTGTCCATTCCTAATGACCAAAAGGTCATTAGGAAATTTCAATTAGTGAGGAGGTAATTTCATTGTAAAATTTTGAGATCATTTCATCAGAGGCAAATAAAGGAAGAAGATTCAATATCAGATTCAAATCACAAAAAACCATTTTGAACTATATGAGTGACATTTGGCTGTACATAAAGCACTACCTAAGGCTTAGTTCTACGAAGGTCACCTAAGAGGAATGGTCATAAGACATAACTCACTGAACTGCACTGCAATGAGAAAATGCTTTTTCATCCAGAAACGGGAGTCGTTTGAGAGGCTCCTGACAGTGAGGGAAAGATGGTCCAACACAGAGGGAACAATATTCTGAAAACAGCACATTTGGAAAACATTTGCTGATTTGAGGCACAGAAAGGAAGGGTTACAGTGGGTTAACTATGATAAATCAGACCAAAGTGGATGACCTGGTCCTCTGCTGAATGAAAGAGAAAGCTGGTAGCAGATGGCTTTGGGAAGGGCAATTCATTTAGTGGCTTTTTTTGCTTCAGTCTTTCAGCTTCTATCTTCATTAGGAAAGTACACCGGGCTCAGATGGCTGACACAATTAACATCAGTGATAAAGTGCTAATGTCTCAGTCTAGAACAAAGACAAGTCAGAGATTACTTACTTACATTAGACAAGCACCTGGTCTCACTCCCATCCACTCTAGTGTACTTAGGGACCTGAATGAACCAATCTTTACACCATTCAAAAGTCGTGGAAAGCAAGAGATGTTCCAGAACAATGGAAAAAGCCCATTATTTTTTCTGTCTTTGAGTACAGGAGAAAGACACCATCCTGTCCCCCCACCCCACCAGAATTGCAGACTTGCTATCTTACATATTGTGCAAGGATAAATACCGGACAATATAAACAATCTTTCTGAGGCAACAGGGGGATAACAATATCGAGCTGACATAAATTTTTCAAGACAAAAATGTCAAAGTGACAGAACATGAGCTCTCAGTATGAGACTGCTAAATGGATGGATTTGATCCTTGTGATCCTTTTGTGTAAAGACAGCAGTGAATAGAGTAATAAAGTATTTACAGCATGTACAGAAATATTGCACATAATGCTGGTATCCATATTTTACAAATTATGGAGGAAAAATGAAATGGCTAAAAATGAAAAATTAATAGAATGATATAATAACCAAAAAATTATTTCTAGTAAGAAACCTAAGAAGTTGAATATATGGAGCTAATAAAAATTCCTTAGAAGACTGAGTTGGCTTGAAGATAGTAAGCACTTTCATGATGACAAATAGCATATCGAAGGGCCCCATAATCCAACAGAAAGGAAGGAATGTCAAGAATTAATAACTGGAAGTTAGATGATAAAAATTCCAATTAGATATTTTTTTCTTTTTTTTTTTTTTTTTTATGAAAGGCCCTCCATCCATTCACATCTTCAAGTCAATACTGCCTATCTTCTGGAACTGTTGCAATTTAAAAAAATATAAAAGTATGTTGAAGCAAACTGGTAAAGAGAAATGAATTTCATGGTCTAATTTTCTCTTCCTTTAACAGAGGCTCCAAATAAGTTAAAACTCTTTAGACAGGAACTTCATTCATATGTGCAAACAAAAGCTTAATTAACTTAGCAAGTACTTAAGGTAACATTTACTTAGAGACAGAAAATTCAACAATTAGAAGATTAAACAATAGGGTTTCCAAGGCATAAGACAAAACATAATTTACTTGTAAAATAATTTTTTCATACATCTTTCTCATATTCCTCAAAAGTTACACCAGATAAAGTTTTATGCCCCAAGAGCAGCATCGTAGAAGGCTCATGAAAGATTATAGGCTTAAGCTGACATTGTTGCCAATTGGTTTGGATAATGCTGCATTTGATTTTTAATACACTGGTACCAGCTCAAGGTTTGGGGAAGTATATAATTTCACAGAGTCAAAGATGATATTGTAATTCCTCTACTGTTAATGAGTACATGAAAGCACAACAAAAGGTAAAACCATAATATAAACTAATCAGTGAACATAAAACAATGCTCATGCAGAGTGGATGGGTTGGAAGGCATAATGGCATGGTAACATTTGACATCCTCTGAGAAAAGGCAATAAAGATACACCATTTGGTTGTACATGGACCTCACATGTCTGGTGAGAACATGCCAGAAAGAATGAGCTTCCCCATTACTATAAACTGTATGTATGTAATGGGGGGCTGAACCCAAAATGTGCACTTTTGAAACAGAGGGTATTCTTTGGGTCCGAGCTGCACCAACAGTACAGAGGAGAGCACCATGCCAGGGTGCCTTTGAGATGAAAGAAAAGGCTCTTCTCCCGCCTACAAACCCACACAATACCAGTGCTGCAGACATTTAAGGTACTGGATGCTAATGTGCAATATAAAGTAGAGCAGGATTCTTGACTAAAGCTAGGAAACTGATGTTTGTGCTTTGTCCACAAGACAAACACAGAAAGGGCTGCTCTCACTGCTCTGCCTTCCCTGCCTTAGCAGGAAACAGAGCAACCATGGAAAGAGGTGAAAAAATAGTCCAGCCATCACCCAGATAAATCCCTCTATGAGCCATATACAAACTGTTCAGCCATTATCAGCCTCAATTTTCTTTAGATGATAATCTGAACGTAAAAGGCTTCATAGCTTAATACCAGCCTCCTGAGTGTGCATCACCCCTAAAAATGGCATGGAGTCTGAGGGTCGTAGAGACACCAAGAACACCTACATGGAGTCTCTAGGTTTAGGAGGCCCATGTCTTATTCCCAGTTCACACTTCAGTGTGTGCAGACAACAGGGAAAACATGGAGAAACAGCAGCAAATTCTGAATCATATTAGTGATTTCCACTGTGTTAATTAATGCTAATAAGTTAATTAAGCGCATTCCAATGGAACTAAGCAATTTGCTTTAGGTATTATGTAACATGTATATTTTAAAGTCTGAAAAGATATGTGACTGGTGTAAAATACAGTCAGCTAAATAATCAAAAGAGTTCCATGTGGAACAGAATTTGTTTTGTGTGAATGTAGTTGGTTAGCTTGAGTAGCTACACAACCTCTTCTCCCTGACTTGCTAGTACTTCTGCATGATGATGGGGATTCTTTTCCTAAATTCAAATTCCAGTTATAAACACTGAGTGGGTTTCTTTCCCTCACTTTTCACAGGAGCCCCATTTCTTGGTCCTTTGTGCAGCTGGGACATACATGTGTAGGTCAGCAGGGGGAGTTCAGGCTCATTAACAACCCGCTCAGAGTCCACCGACACCCCCAGAGCATACTGGCACCACTGGTAAGGGGCACAACTGCTAGGAAAAAGGCAGTATTTAGTTGTACTGTATAAAGCAAGTGAAAGAAGCTGTTAATTTACAGCAAGTATATATTGATATTTCCGTAAGAACTACAATATTTGCAGGCAACGGTGTATTTCCTTTGGAGTTTGTGGGAGGGGAGATAACCTAAACCAGCTCACAGGACAACACCTTTGCTCTGAACTAGGGTTACTGCACTGTATTGTAATTATGGGAGAACATGCCTGGCCTCAGTAGAAATTCCCATGTGTCCATATTTCCTTCAGCAAGGTCTCAGGAGACGGCATACCTAAGCGTGGGATTTCTTAACAACCTGCAGCTTCAGGCATACACACTGGAGAGTCAGTCACACAGAAATACCTGGTGTTTTAGAGTATGTGTATAGCAGGGAGCACTTTCACAAAACACTGAATTTTCTGGACAGTGCTGCACAGCTGTGCTTTGGTGTAAGTTACACTGCAGAAGGTAAATCACACACATCCAAAAATCACGCACATCCATTCTCCCCAGAGGTGATGTTTCCAAGAAGCTGAGCGTCTCTTCAGCTGCCAGATCGCCCTCGAGTCACAGCTTCAGGCTGGATCTTTCACAGAGCTACCCCCTCACTTATTCTCGGCAGGTCTCCCAGTCTGCACAGAGTAACAGCTGCCTTACTGACACTTTCCAGCATGTACATGAGACCTATCGCTTTGTTACTTTATAAGCTTATTTGGAGCAATATCTATTCTTAGCAAGGACTTCCAGTGACTCCCCCCAGCAAAATGATTTCTTTTCATATTAATACCATTATAGCTATCTAGCCAAGAGAGAATACATGACACACTTCAAATGTGAACTGGTGTGCAGACCCATGACCTTGAACCAAGGAGAAAAAATGGTGACAGAAAGAGGCCCCAGCTGAGTATCACTGTTTTGTTTTCCTCTTCCCTCCACAGCTCATAATTCATCCTTTTCATGAAAGCAGTAACATCCTTTAGCCTGTCTTTTCAAAGCTTTTTTTTCCACACAGCTGAGGGAATGCTGTGGAAGCATTGTTAATGGTATGGTTTGTCTGAAAGTGCCTACACAGATCATATATCATTTGGGGTAGTCTCAGATGAGCTAATATGGAAGACACGAATGATCCATTAAATTCCAGTGAGAGAAGAAAGTATTAACCCTTTGACACTCTCCAGCAAACCTTCCTCAGCAAGGCTACTGCCTTTTGTTTAACAAAACAAGGAAGCAGGTGGAGGCTGAGAGAGAAGGTGTGAGGGCAGGAGTGTGAGACCAAAAGCAATACAAGCAAAGCTTTGGGAGGTTTTATTCTGACCTATGTCCAGCCCAGTACAAATGGTATGAAACACATTCTGAGATCCAATGATACTAAGGACAGCACTGTTGAGTAGCAAAGGCCATAAACTCAGTTATTAAACACTATTAAGAATATGAATGCTACAAAAATCTCACATGACAGAGAAGAAATGAGAGAAAACTGTATGCCTAACCTAACCACCCTCACTTACACATACCCTGTTCATGTTTGCCACTCTCCTGATCCAAACAGAGGGCATAGGTACAGAGTCAGGCAGGAAGATCAGCTCATCAGGGAGCAATGGCAATCCATTATTTATTTGGCTGGGCTACTCACTAGATCAGAAAACAAGACAAAATTAAAAAAAAAAAAAAATAACCTTAACACAAATGAAACATAAAAAAGCCATAAATATTTAACAGTTGCCATTTGAAAGTCTTCAGACTTACAGACACAGTTTAAGTAGACTAAAGAAGGTACAGTGCAAAGAAAGTCTTGACAGGCCTATATCTGGGAGCTCTTAAATGAAAATTCAGCCCCCGATAGAACAGAAATTAAAACATGCCAGATGTTACAGGGATTTGACACAGTTCAACAAGGGTAAAGTTACAAGTTTATTAACTACACCAGCTGGTATTGGGGGATTTACGATTTTTATGTGACACATAATTGGTACATGCAAGCACACAAGGGGCATGAAAAAATGTTGTGAAAGACCAACAAAACGAGAACTCATAAAATGAGAACTTAGAGGAATGTAAAGCATAAGGTGGTGTAATAAATTAAATGAACAGCAGAGGTCCTTGTAAAACTCCCTGCAGCCATGCAAAGATGAAGAAATGCAATAAAGGGTCATTTATTTAGTCAGCCTGAAAGGATTTTTAAAAGCTTTTCTGAATTACAAAATCTTTGCAAATTATAGCTCCTGTAATTAAATCCATCTCCTTTGAACTGAACAGAATACAAGCACTTTAAAGCTGTCCCCAGCCCACACATCTCCACAGCAAAGGTCAGGAGGCGAGTCTGAGATGGAGCCAGTGTGTGGGGATGACTGCTGTCTGGTCATGCTCTTGGGACCATGATAAAACTTCTTAGGAAAATGTTTACAACTATGCCTAGCATATATTTAAGCAGTTTTATCAATTAACAAAAGCATATATAAGGAATTTACAGCTCTAGATTTGACATCTATTCTTATCCAAAACTACACGTAAATACCTTATGACACCTATTAGTTCCCTTTTTTTTTTTTTTTTTTCTTCAGGCTCTTTAAAATATCAGTAAATTGAAAGGATTTGCTTCAGTGTTCATGTACAAGGAAAGCTACATAGAATGGAATACATTCCAATAGTCTCCATTGTATGTATACCCAGATAGATCAGATTCTTAATGGAAAGGCGTAGATCAGTAACTGCATTCCTGGCAAAAAAAAAGCATAAGCATAGTAAAATACAGCAAATGCAGGACACTAACTTTGTAGAAACATGTAATAAAATCGTCAGAGAGCTGGAAGGCTATTGCCAACCACAGCATTTCACATTCTGCAGCCTGAATTTCAGTGTACAACTTTGCCAAACTATCACTGTTTGTGGTTCAGATTTCACAGGCTGGGTGATATTGCTTTAGGATTTAACTCTCTCTGTCTTTACTGGGCCAAGGAGAGAAACAAGTAACACATAAATCCTGGTTCCTCAAAACACTAAATTTCAGAACACAAACTGGAGTTGGCACTTACGATGGCTAACTAGTCTGTCTGTAACTGCTTTTTCTACCCAGTATAAAACTAAACAAATTTAACCAAGTTACAGACCCTTCAAAAATCATGTTCACCTTTGCAGATAAGACTTCTGAAGACTCAATGGGGCACAAAACTGCAATTGTGGTCTGCTCTACGGTTGATTGATCCAGGCACCTCATCTGAGAGCCAGGACATTTCCATATACTTTCATTGGTCCCCTCAATTGGTCTTAGCAGAACAGAAGAAAAAGCTAACTTCATGATGTAAACACAACTTGAGGAAAATGTTTGCTGTGAAAGGATCAGAGATCAATATTTACAAGCAAGGTCACTGGAAAATCAAGCAGAGAGATTGGTGCTATCCATCTCTTACTGGTCACTAAAAATCACAGATGTCCAGCTTAACCTCTCTACCTACTTCCCACTTTTAGATGATTTATTTCATTTAGACAGCTTGTTATAAAAATAAAGCCATAAACTCTGAAAAAAAATAGCTTTGTGAGTGATGAGCTCCAGAAAGCCCTGGAGAAATCAAATGCTTAATAAATATACAGAATACATTTAATGTTGTGACTTGGCTTGCACTGATTTCTATTACTCTGGTGCTCCAAAGGGCTAACAAGGAGCAGAGCTGCATTGTGTTGAGCGTTGTGGGTGGGATTCCTGCTCCCAGCTGGGGTTATCCTTCTGTGGGTTAGACATCCAGTCCACAGATAGGCCAGACTCCCTCTAGAGTCAATGGAAAGGAACAGGCACTTCCAGAAGGTGATTCATCTGCTCTCCCTCAGACAGGAACAATCACTCTCTGGAGGTGCCCACCTCACTCCAGTGCCTATGAAACTAGCTTGAGGAACTAGCTTAAATTGGACACTACCTCTTCGACACCTAGCAGAGGTGAGGTGAATCCTGATGTGGAGAAGCACTTTGACAAGCCTTTTGTCACCTCGCATAACTCAGCAGATACACAGTGCAGCAGGCAGACTGAACTAAGCAGCTTTTCCCAGCTGCAGCCAACAGAGGTGCACCCAGGGGCTGCTTCCTCCCATCTGGGACACTTGGTTTAAAATCTGTGTTGTGATCCCTCGTGTTAGATGAAGCAGCTTCCTCCCTTCATGTTTTTCTAGACAATACTGGACAAAAAAATAATTTACTATCATAACCACCTTTAAAAGTTGCAAACAGGTATCATATGTACTCCTACTGCTATTGCAACTGCCGTGTAGTGCAGAAATGCGTTAGGCATATTCACACCACCCAGGCAGGTTCATCTCACAGTGAGCGAGGTTAGACAGCAATTCAGCACACACGGCAAGACCCTACTAACAACTTGGTCCATGTATGGCACTGGGGAGCTGGATACACGTGCTGTATGCTGAAGGAAGTCGTGGCCCTTGTGTGACCTTGAAAGGCAGCTACTTTGGCAAGTGGTAATGGCACATTACAAGAAGATGCATCTCTCTCAGTCTCTTTTACTACATCTAATCTTGGTGATAGACTTTCATTAAACCTACCACCAAAGCTACTTGCTTCAAAACCCAATTAATCTTTGAATACATCACCAGATATCCTTTACTGCTGTAAACCTTATGACAACCAGAGGTCAGACTGGAAAACTGGAGCAATACTCTGTTTCTCAAGGCCACATCTCCTTTTGGATTCAAATGTGTTTTAGGCTAAGTTCAGCCATACAGAAAAATTCTTGGTATTTTTAACATTCTTTCTTCTCTCATCCTAGCTAGCAAAAAAATAGCAGGCCATATCTGACAGCCTGAGAAAGGAAATGGTTTTATCCAATTTTGCAGCACCTTTCAACAGAGACAAGCTGAGATTATCTTTATGCAGGGCACTGCTGTGTACTCGATCATGAAACAGTAACAAATTCATTTAAGTTTATTTATTTTTTCATATCATTGGAGAGAGAGAGAGAGAAGAAACATGTAGAGAGTTGGACTGATGTGCCATACAGTGTAGAATATGTGACAGTGAGACCATCAATACTCATATTTATAATGCATAAGTCAGGAGAGTGGTTTATATTCATCCTCATAGTATACTTTCCAGCTTACCTTATGGTGAGCTGTCTTTCTGAAGTATCTGCCTCACTGATTGCCAGTAAAAGGAAATGCAATTCAGTGCATTTCAAGTATAACTGCATCTCTAATTAACAAAAAAAAAAAAAAAAAAAAGTAATGAAAGGGCAATTGTACTCCTCTTTCCTCTGTTTGGACATCCTAACAGTTGGCATTTTTTTGTTATTGATGCTTTCTATTTCCAAAAATTATATCAATGTGCTCTTATATTAAATTGTCACTTAGTAGACTTCTCAGGTTTCAGAGCTTTCCCCTGACAATATGCAAATACAGTACTACCACTTGAAAACACTGCCAATAAGCTTGGTTAGGAACATTTTCAAATCAAACAGAATGCAGAGCAAATACATGAAAACAATTTCCCACGTATGAGAGTTTTATATAGCCAACAATCCATCGATTTTCAAGTGAGAAATTAGACCAGTGAGTGAACTGACATGCTTTGTCCTGCATACTGCGCATTTTGTCCTGATTTATCATGCCTACAGCAGTATGTGTCCTGCTAACTGGTCACATACTGATTTATGGTTGGTACACTTAAATGTCAGCAACTTACTACATATGGTATGTAAAGTAGAAAATTACAAAAATCTTCCCATATAGGTTTTGGCTATTCTTCAAAATAGTTGGGGATTCTCGAGTTTGGGGAAAGATGAAAATTCCATTTATCTCCCACACTAAGCATTTTCAGAAAAGCTTCACTGTAATGAATAGCTTTCCTTTTGGATTTGGATTCTTGTCTTTCAGAGATAGACCCATTTTTATAGGTACCATTTTCCACATCCTCATTTATCCTTGAATGATGTGCATCACTTTACCTTACACTTAAGGATGCATGGTGTCATTTTTCCTGTTTCCAGGATGATGGCAGGAGCTTTCCCCGGCTGGACCAATGGGAGGGGACACATCCGGCCCTTCCGGCAATTGAATTCCATCTTCTGAAACAGTCAGTGCTCTTTTCCTCATATGTACAGCATCCTCCAGCCAGGGCTCTCTCCTGTTGCTATATGCTTGCCATCTAGTAAGTCAAGGCAAGAAGGGTCTTCAAATAAGAGGCTGCATTTATGGTCATAGACAACACTCACAAAGTTAGAAAATTTAATTTGGTTTGTGGTGGTTTGTTTGTTTGTTTGTTTTGTGTTGTGTTTTTTTTTTCAAACACTTTGCACTATGATAAATATCAACAGCAAGTGCTGGATCTGAATTCTCTTCACTGTGTCTTTATTCACCCTTAAAAATAAACTAATATGTTTGCAAAGAGAACAGAATTTGGTTATGCCACATTGCCTGGGAAATGATAGGGAACTATAATGTTAACTACATATCAGATGATTAAGGGGAAAGCTTTATTTTAACAAATGGCATCTCTCTCTTTCAAGCAACTACACATTTATGGGTATAGCTACTTTTTCTGAACTTAATGAAATCAACAAGTCTCCATATAAGCTTGCACAGCTGTATTGCCTTCCTGCAGTTTCAAATATTTTTATAATCTTGGGTGGAGCGTGGGATACCAGGTGCTTCAGTAACTAATGCTGGAAACAGCTGAATTTTTTTAGAAGTATGTTATACTCCCAAAGTGGAAATAAACATATCTGCATTCCCATGACTAAAGAATCTTCTTTTATTCCTTACCAAGCTGCAATCAGAATACAGACTATAAAAAATAAAAATAAAACACACTGCAGGGTAGGGTAGGGAAGGGAAATTTTAATGTTTCCAGGAAATAAATAAGCTAACATTTCTTCCTTTCTATCCCCTATGTGAATAAAAAGAATGCTAGATTTGAAGTTTTTAACATACATCAACCTCTCCCTTGGTGTTAGAAGTAACACAGGCATTTTAAAACAAGTAAATACTCTTTCATTTTTAATTAGATCACTCTTTGAAATGCTTGGTATTTTGGGAGGGGAGAGGAGGAGAAATAAATGAAAGATGGAGAAATGTTAAATGATTTTCAAGCAATTTGAATATAACTTGTTAACTACATATACCCAGATGGGTTGAAATACCAAGTAATACACTGGTAAAGCACCAGTGAACTTGCTTTTCATTTCTTGTTATTTTCTCTGGGATCTCACGTTTAATATAAACAAGGAACCAAAAACAAATGAAAAGGAATTGTTAGATACCAAATAGCCTTTTGCACAGTGTGTGGAAGAAGGGATTATTGTGATGATGGAAGAGAAGATGACACCCTTGGTAACTGCAACAAATGCAAGAATTTGAGAAACTCTGCAAATGTTGGGAGTTGTCTGGTGGTTTAATTCCCTTCCTATAAGGTCTGTGGAATACTGCCAGTGACTCCCAGAGCACACCATGTAGACCTTGGTGCCCATGAATCATCTCTTCTCAGCAACTTTTAGTAACTCCATTATGACCAAAGCTCAGTTGCCAAGGGATGATCCTTCAGTATCACGCACGTGAAGTTGCTGAGAGATCCATCCGTTCTCTGGCAATTCCAAACCTCAGCAACTGCTGCCTGACTTCAGCCTTCCTTAACCTCAGGAGACCCACAGTAAAATTAGGGCTAACTGGTAGCCAAAACCAAAGCTTTACTGACTGCTGCAATCAACTTCCGAGGTAGGGAATGTTTTGCATGCTTTGATGCCAAAGTTTGGGTGCCTAATGTCTAGGATTGGGAACATAGGCACCATTTACTGCCAGCTTGCAGAATTAAGCTCTTCAGAGGGGCAACCCCCAAAATCCATGTACCCCTGCCTAGATGTGCTGGGTGCCCAGGTCTGGGGAGACCTCAGCTCCTGGGTGTCCTTGGCTGAGCACAAGTCAGAGCCACCTGCCCTGAGGGGTGGTCAAATCCCAGAGCTTTCAAGCAGATTGGGGCAGAGCCCCTTCTGCCTGTGCTGGTGTTGTTGGGGTACTGCAAGGAGCAGGCAGGGATGGACGCCACTGCCATGGTTTGCTGCTACTCCCTTACATGAGGACTGTGCATGTGGTTTCCATGCAACCACAACCATCCTACGGTAAGCAAGCAAACAGGTGAGAGGAAGCAGAGCCACCACACAGCTCATGACCACCTAAGCCATACACTGTCAGCGATCTCCTTTTAGCTTCATGCATCCTCCTTTGCCTTCTCTATAATCACACAACACGTGGGTGTACAGCACGGCACTGCAGCTTCATGCACCAGTAATGATGCAGCATGAATATATGACCTTACCAGTTACGCTACACCTCACTTCTGTCTCCTCTAGCAGATGCAAGAAAGAAGTTATGTTGTAGTGGCTATTTGTATTACCAGCAAACAAAGTTGGAAGACTTTGCTTTGGCTAACATCAGGTTTTTGTCAGTATATTCCCTGCTGTAGAGAAGGCCAGCTTCTGTCAATAAGAAATTAGCTGTGCCATATCCTCAGCTCTTGGCTGTGGTCTAAGAGTAACCACTGTAATTACTTTGGCTGTGGTGCAAAGTTAATGTCAAAAAGTCACCCCAGTACCACCTATTCCTTACTTTTGCCATTCTAGACATAAAGCTGGAAGATATTTTTATGCTCATGCTGTGCAGAATGTCCAGAGAATGCTTTATATCCTTAAAACATGAATTTCTACAAGTTTATATTCACTTAAGTTTGTTTCGTTCATTTATGTTTTAATTTTATATTCCCTTAATTTAAATTTGAAACTCAGAAGTGTTTATTTCCTGTTTTTTTTTTTTTTTGGTGTGATCATGCCAGATTACAGTGGAATCCTGCCCCACATAGCTGCCACAAGGTACATACCATAGAACACAGTGGGAATTGAATTTTCATCTATTTATGCATTTGGCTTCCACCTTCACTAATACCAGCTTCCACTACTACTTCTCTTCTGTGAATTCCCATGTTCTTTAAAGGTACTGAACTGACAGCTGTGAAACGGTAATACCTCATTTTACCTGTACAAGAGTGAGATTTTGGGATCAAGAAGGCAAGCTTTCAAACATTGCCAGGAACCTTATGTCAGCTCTAACCCAGAGGTAAAACAACCGTATAAATATACACAGATCTCTTCTGAATCAGTTCACTCCTGGCTCTTTCCTAGTACAACTGGGCAGTTGGCCTCAGTATTCAACCCTTTCTTCAATAGTTACAAAAATATTTCTTGATTATAAATATCACAGGATACCACTTTCAAAGATAATTCTAAACCTATCCCTTTTGTATTTACCAGCCCAGGACATCTTGCAAACACTTCTCCCTATAGAATTTAATTTTATATGGAAACTGCTAACTATGAACATCTTGGTGTGAGTGAAAAGCATCTGGTTTTCATTATCAACAGGAGCCTGATAAACACTCCAATTAACCTTAGCACATGTGATCTATGCAGGTCACAGTAATTAACAGTGGTCTTTTTCATTTACAGAAATAATATTTGCACTAGTGTATCCATAATGCAATCAGTAGGTTGTGAAATGAAATTCTCAGCAAAAACAATTCAGCTGTTCTGAAAGCTGAATCTCTTGTGTATTTTAGAATTTAGAAAGAAAAAAAATACAATACTGATATTTAATAAGCAGCTGTCTCACTTTAAATGAGAGGCATTATCCCTGACATGGGACATGCATGTGCACAAACAGCATTAAAACAAATTTTTGAGACTGCAAAGTCACACAAGAGTCACCTGAATTCAATGCTTTTCTGCATACCTATTAGGACACTGCTTCTAATTACAGAAATGAATAACAAGCTTGTCTATGCTTGTCCAGTACACTAGAGGATGGTGTTCATTTAATGAGCATCCCACTGATAATTTGTTTTCTCCTCATTATTCACTATCTGGGCCTCAGCTTCATGTACAGCATGCTGTTCAGCTGTTCATTTTCCCCTTGGACTTTTCCACAGGCTTGGCACTGTGTCCATAACATCTCAGTGATTCACAAACAGCATCCTTTCATGTTGTGGGAACATGGCTGTATTTTACAGAGAGGAAACTAAAACAAAGATGCATCCACAGGAAAAGTACACACTGATTTTGCAATTCTTTTGATTGGTAGCTGTGTAAGTAACTTTTTAAATAAATCCCCTAAGAACCAGGAGGAATCAAATGTCATTGGCCAGTTGCAGCAGCTCTTTGGCACAGGGCACTGTGGAAGCAAAAAATTAAGATGAGATCAAAATGTGACCAGAAAAACTTGAGGAAGAAATATCCATTGAGGACCATTTGATACTAAGATGACACCACTGGCTCAGAAGATTGTTGAGGACTCATTAGAGAAGACTGGGAAAATACCACAGAGAAGTATTACTACATGATAGTCTTACTCCTACACACTTTCCATCAAGCCTGCTATTGGCCCCTCTCAGAGACAGGATGCAGGGAGATGGATTATGTATTAGTCCTGGTCTGGAATGGCACAACCATTCCTATTTTGTCTATTAAATATAACCTAGCATAGCAGCAGTTCTTAGTTTGGCAGAAGACTCCACGTGGCTCCATAGAGCAATATGAATATTTAGGAGGTTTTTAGCATATCCAGTAGCCACAGGTTTGGCAGAAGGTAGATAGTGTATTTTAAGATGTCACTTCAATTCAAGGAGACAGCCAAAAACTTCTACTTGTTAAGGTCTTGACCTAAACAGTGTAGGTGATTAACTGACCTTGACTTTCAGTTGATCCATTTCTTCAGTGACGCCTCTGCTTTTCAAAATGTTAGCCTTTAGATTCCTGTATAACTCCATAAAAATGCATTAACTTTCAGCCACATAACTGGAAAATGAAAACAAAAAAAGGTATAAATGATTCTGTCAGCAACTGTTACGCTGCCTAATGAATCTTTGCAGTGCTCCTAAAAAAAAAAATAAAGTGAATAGATCCAACATATGTAGCTTCTCTTAGGTTTATCTCAGATTTTTCCCATCACAGGTGGCTAGGCTTTATTTATTTATTTTTTTTTTTTATCTCTTCATTTGAGTGCAGCAAAGACTTGACATCAAGCTATCAGCATGAATTATGCACAGAACAGATTCCATAGCCATGTACAAGCAGAGTGATCTGTTGCCATTCTCTTTGAAATTCATTGTGTTACCTTGTGTTTAGGGAGAGATAATTCTGATGTTAAATCCAGTTTGACACAGATACATCTAGGAAAAGCATCTGTGTATTTCTTCATTATACATCCTTAGAGCCTCCGAAAAACAAGGGCATCATGGAAATCTCCCACAAATAGCCCTCTGCTTGCTGCAGATTTATAAGTGTAGTATACTAAAAATCTGACTTTAAGTGAGAGGGGATATTTAATGACTCAATGCTGTTTCTGTCATTGCTGGGAAAGATCACTGTCAAGAGCACATTCATATGAGGGTTTGCTGGCTTTGAAAAAAAAAGCTAGTCAGAAAAGATTTATGAGTTTTAGGATGGGATTTCAGGTCTGAGAAGTATCCATCCCAGAATAACACTCTTCTGGGAGTGAGGAAAGGAGAGTAAGGAGACTTTAAGAACAGTAAGGAGTAAGAACAGAAAGGGTCCCATATCCTGGATAAGAATTTGGTTGTGATTACTGCTGATTGGAGTCTCCTCTCCTTTGAGCAGCTCCATACTGGAGAAATCATTAAATAATGAGGCAATTATGAGGCAAGTAGAGTTTACGTCTCACTTGGAGAACCCATAGCAGGTCCCAATTCCAGGTCACAAAAGGGAAATCCAAAACAAAGGCCTGAACCCTTGGGGGCTCAGGAGGTTGGGACGTGTTGCTTTCTTTTAACTTTTGAAAGACCCTGAAATGTTTCTCTTTCATTTTTCTTCTGAACAACAAAGTTTCAGAAACTATAGGAGGTCCTGCAATACAAGAGAAACTTCCCCCATTCCACTGCCTTCTCTTCTGCCAGCTTTCCTATTCCCTCTTAGCATCCAGCAGGACATGGCAGCTCCCCACAGGTTTGTATGTACAGAGACCTTTTTTCTCAGCTGGAGTTCAGATGTGCAAGTATCCCACCCTAGTATATTTCACATCATTTTCAGATGAAAGAACTGATTGAAACATGTTTTTTGCACCTGTAAGTAGAGTCTCACCTTCCCACACTTTAACCAGTAATTGTTTCAGGTAAGCAGTTTTGGGACAAAGGCAAGACACAAGGTCTCCTCATCTGGACACACTAATCCTTAAGGACTCATCTGTACCAGTAAAGCAAACAGGGAATGGACCCAGGTTCCGAAGACAAATCATTCATTCTCTTCTACTGTTATAATGATTCCTGGTCCAATTTTGGCTCACTTGACATAATTTGGAGGATAGTACAAGGTAAAAACAGTTTTAAGTAAGCAGTTTTTATGTAGTCTGCTTACTCAGAGTGAAAAGGCAGACCTGTGAATGCAAACTCTTTATTGTGCTGCTTTGCTTTATGGACAAAGACTAAACCCAGGACTGTTCTTTTTTTGTCTACAGATAGCCCATGATCCACATGATTTAGAGTAAGGGTAATGGCTGCTCTTGTAAATACTAAAATATTTGCACTATCAGATAGGGCATTTTTCTGTAAGGTGGGACCTTCAAATAGGAGTCTCATCAGACACAAGAAAGATTTAAACTTGACTCTTCTGTGAAGGTAAATTCCCTGAGTAAGACAAGAAGCCTGTGCACATACAGCCCATTGCTTGGTCTCAGATGTCCTGAAGTCACAGCATTTGCATTGGATCTCACATGTTGAGCCTGAATGTGAAGGGTTTGACAAGTGTTTGCTCCCAGGACAGGCAGCATGAGGTTAGTGCACACAGAGCTGCCATGAAGTCTAAGTCAGAGACACACAAGCATATGTATGTCTAACTTTTACTGTCTACAACTCCAAATCTTTATTGATGCTGGAGCACAATGCTGTGACATTATGGCTGGACACCCTCAGGCAATCATTTAATTTTCTGCCCACATTAGAGACTAGAGACCAGAGTGAATTGCTAAGCTGGAGTATGTTACAGCTCTGCTTATGAATCATATGGTCATTCTTCCTCAGATTATTTTAATACTTCATCACAGTCTGAATTTCATAATACTACTAAAATATGACGTTCACAAGTTCTGAAAAGCCAAACTGTGAGCATAATTCCCCCACCTATTATGCTCTCACATACATGTTGGAGAATGTTCGCTGTGTTGGTACAATAATCCACTTTGTAATTATCAGGAGCACAGTGGGCTTGACTAATTGAAAAGATAATGACGGTGGAATAGCTTCCTCCTGTAAAATGCTGTAAATAAATTTAAATAGTCACCCTGACATTTTTTTTAGTGACAGCATTCTATTGCTAGTAACAGTGCCACCAGTACATTAAAGTATTAACACAGAGGAACAAAAAGTAGATGATACTGATTTGTTTTACAAAATGACAATTTACTGAGATGCTGAATTGCTAATAAACTAATTCAAATTATTTTTGACAGTGGTATTCCTATGGCCAATAAATTTATTTGGGAGCAAGAAGAAAATTTGGCAGAAAAAAAGAAAAAAAAAAAAAAAAGATTTTGATTCTGCAGAGCATGTGACTTCTTATCACTTTATTATCAATAGTGTCATTGAAATCAATAGCAATCAAGCTGAGCTTTTGCAGGACTGAGAATAAGGTACAATTTAAAGTAGCTAACAGTATCAGTCTGCCTGAAAGAGCAGATGTCATCTGTTTTTATTAAACTGTGGAAAATTGTTTCTTTCATTTTTGGAAGACATTTTGACAAGCAGACAATCTTCTCCTTAATTTCTGAGGGATATCAAGCTTGTGCAAATGCACAGTAATGCTGCTACTTGAAATCTTGTCTTCTAGGAAGTCCCTTGTAATCCCATTTTTACAAAACTTTACCTACAGCATTTCAAAAATAAACCAAGGTAATTCTGCACCACACAGGGGTAAATATAAGCATCTGACAAAACCTCGGTCTTGGTGATTACTCAAAAACATGTTTACTTTGTTGCTCCTTATTTGTCCTTTTGCCATCTGCTTTCCCATCTATGCATTTGTCTGTCTTTATCAAATATCTCAACTGCAGGTTCTCTGGGGTAAGCTGCCGCAGATATTGGGCCCACAAGAAAAACACTATTTAGTATTATATAAGCTTAAATTTAAGATCTGATCTATAGGGCTTTGTTCCTTTTCCTAGTATTGTAACAGATCAGTGAAGAGACTCTTGCTTATTGCAAAATAAATGCATGTACTGCAGCTGATGACAAATAAGAACCAATTCATTATTTCTGAATAAACAATTTTCAGAATGAAGAGGGTCTTTTTATTCAGAAGAGAGGAAGACTAGATGTTGCCCAGCTACAGGAAAGAAACATTTCCTTTAGTGTCTGTAACTCTTTCTTGCCATTCTGCACCAGCTACAGTCACTGACCTGCTGGGGTGAATTACTATTTACGTTTCCTAAAATAAAGGCCAGACCCTACCCAAACCTTTGCTTTTTGTGTGTATTAAGGTACATATGTTCACAACAACACTGTAGAATCACACAATCACAGAACGACTTAATTTTTAAGGGACCTCTGGAGGTCATCTAGCCCAGCCTCTGCTCAAAGCAGGATTACCCCCAAAGTTAGATCAGGCAATTAAGGCCATGCCCAGCTGAGTTTCTGAATCAACTACAATTTAACATGGCAATGCATCACCATCTCATTGATTTCTTTTTTTCCTTGTGCACAAAGGAATTTCCCTCACGGCATCTGGTGGTCACTGCCTCCCACTTCTTTCCAGACGGTCTACTGCAGACCCATCTCCTTGCAGCTCCATGAAGATCTCAGCATTGCTTGGTGTCACTGGAGGCTTGAATGACAGAGCTAGGGAGTAGGACAGGGTGAAAGACATATTTTATTTCTACCTGCACCATAAACAGTGTCATGGGAGAAGACAGATAAAATGTTTATTTCCGCAGAAGATCACACTGCATTATAGTGGAAGTTGGAAGACCATGGGACAAACAGGTAACAGGATTTCTGTACCACTGAGATAGGAGGTCCTCGTCCTCAGGTCACCAGAAGAGGACCTTGCTTCCCAGAATCCAGAGGACTTGGGGCTGTGAGCTGATCAAATCCATATGAAGAAGCTGACATTTTTCAGCATGGTTGTCTCTGATACATTTAAGCATAAAAAAGTCAACAGATCATTTTGTAGAAGGTGCATGCATGTCTGACCTGTGTCTTTCTGTATGAGCACATACTAGTAATGCTAAAATAAAATAAAAATAATAATTAAGAAAACAGTATCAAACAAAACAAGAACAACATAGGTTATTATCAAGATAATAGCACATTAATTGTTATACGTTGGCAAACAGCAAAAAAGGCCATTGCCATCTGTACGACTTCTAACTCTTACTCTAAGTCACACTTTTTTGTGCTCAGTTCAGCTTGTCAAATGCCCATCTCTGCGAGCCTGTGAATTAACCAGGAATATACCCACACTGTAAACTTCCATTTCTAACATAGGGTGCAGTTGGACTTGGTGCTGACATGTGCACTATCCCTACTAAGCACAAGAAGGAATTAAGACTGAGAAAAATTTTACTGAGGATTGTAATTTCTCCTAGGGAAGGATCCTGGTACCCCCAAGGTAAGAGCCGTATAGGTTTTCCATCTTAAAGCATGATTACTTTCAATCTGCATGTATTTGCAATAAACATAGAAATTCTATTACCCTGAAAGGGACTGAAGACAGAGCTGAAGTAACTCATCTGAAGACACACAGGACAAGAAAGGATGAAGAATTGAACCAGTGCAAGCCCATGATGTAGTGGCTCAGACCACCACATCATCCTTCCTTCCAAATCTTTTTGCTTCTCTTCTACCAGGTTTCCTCTTTTATGTTTTCATTATTTGTTCTGTTCCTCAGGAAAAACAATTGCATATGTTGACAGAAATATCAAGGGAATGCATATTTTTCTTATCTTTCCTTCTTATTGACATTCTTTGATTTTCCACTAAATATAATAAAACTGAAAATCTTCTCTCACCTCTGCTTTCAAACACAGAGATTAACAGAAACTGCAGCTTGTAACACTCATAGCTGACTGCAGATTCTCTTTCCATTTCTCTTTTCCTATCTCAAATCAATCTCTTTTTATAGCTTCTGACTGTGCCACTTGAATTATCAGTGCCAACCAATCACTGAAGATTTTCGAGTTGAAACGCTGGACGCTTCACAATGTTTATTTCACTGCAGCGTTAATATTGCCTGGTCCACTGAGCGTTCACTTTGCTCATTGGAATATTAATGTAGTAGGTCCCCCCTAAGACCCTTTCCAGATTTTCTGGCAAACTAAATAATGAAAGAAAAAAGGGTGAAGAGTGACAAAGTTGGCTACAGTAATGCTTAGAACTTTTTCCTCTATGTCTTGAATTTTACTTGCTGACTAGGAGACCAGGGTTGTTGACCAGTTATGACAATAATCTCATTGGTTCAAAGTCAGACCCATTGTTCCAAGATGCTGCATTTCTAGAGTGAGAGCTATAAATGATAGCCAGCTGCAAAGTGGTGTGAACTGCCCAGCAGCATCCTTTGGTGGGCAGTCACTGTACCTGTTGCACTAGCAAATGGCCTTTGATGCACAAACACATCAGGTGAGCACAGGTACCTTGGGGACTGCACAGCAATCCCTGCAAACACCATTTGTGAGAAAAGTGCAATCCTTTGATATTATTATATGTACCCTGGGAGTCAGAGCCACAAAGTGACATCTTTCAGTCCATTGGGAAGTGTTTGCCCTTTGAGTAGGAACATGTCACATCCACAAAAGGAATTTAGCCTTTGGTTGTTTGGATCTGACCTCTGCCCATGGCTCTTCTCCAGGCCCCACAGTTGCAGGCAGCCCTTCCTCCAGGAGCTGAAAGCTGTCTGAACGTCAAAGTCTCCTTTTTGCATGAAGCTAAGGGAGTCTTTGTGCACATAACCCTCGGGGTCTGAACATCTACCTACAGAGTAAGAAGCTCTCCAGCAACAAGGGAAAGAGAAGTGAAAAACTAATTCAAAGCCTGCTAGCTTAGAACAGGGAGACTTAAGTTTAGTGTGAGAATACCTTTGTCACTGCCTTTGGGTGAGCAGGAGAAAGTAAAGATACTGGAGTTCATCTGCATACATTTCTCCAGTTGGCATGTTATATTTTCATGTCACTCATCAGAGCACTATGCATTAATTTGGAATTGCTCAAATTGTGAAGCTGACCTAGGAAAGCAAGGGGATTGATGTAAAAAAGTGGAGATCTCTGCAAATGAAAAAGATAGCCTTTCAATCATTTTCAGTAAAAACAGCTTCACTTCACCCCAACCATCCCGTCTTAGTGTATCACCCCTCAGCTGAGCCAAAGGGACTGGCCGTGGGTCTGTGCTATAAATTAGCTTGGAACAGCTCTCAGCTCTTTTCAAAAATTGGCCCAGGGCACTCACTGGCATCCCTCAGGGGCAGCCATTGCCACCAACCATTGCCATTATCCAAGTATCAATTACAAAACAACTTTTTTTTTTTTGTTTGATTGATTGTTTTTAACTTAGTTCACTTTGGTGATCCAGTTTCCACCAATGCTTCTGTAAAGTGTTATAGAGGTGTTCTGTGCACTGGTTAAATGGGATTCACCCTACAGAAATTTTGCAAGCAAATAGATAAAAAGACCTTAACCAAAAATACTGTAGGGAGAGCACTTTTGTATGAAAAAAGTTCATTTATACCAGCAGAGTTTCTTTCCAAATGTGATGCTGTGCTTCTTTTGCCTCCAAATAAAAGTCTTTTATTTCATATAGACCATTTCTGTGTTTTAGGGAGACTTAGTACACAAATTCAAGGAACCTTTCTATTAAAAGTAACCAGTTGTCTTCAGTTCATTCTGGGTAAAGTCTAAAGGTGATATGCTTCTTAATTTTAAGAGTAAACACAAGATTTCTAAACCAAATTCCTGATGCTGCCAGCACTTTCTTCTGTCTCAGAAAAGGCGATAACTGCATTACACAAAGAAATAAACTAAGTACATACTATCTTTGTATGTCTGTGAGCTTCTTTCCTTCCCATAATGCCTACCTCAGGCACAAAATACAGTATTTTAGCAAAAATTTAGATGTCTACCATCAATATCTTTGAGTCAAAACTTTCTAGACTTGGCTTCTTACATGGCAAAGAATATCATTTTTATCCTTTACTAGCATATAAAAACCAATATATTAGGGATGATCCTATAAGTTTGTGTTGGTTTTCCTCTCCCTCACAATGCAAAGCAAATACTTCAGAAAATACTTGTATAGATCATTGCAAATCTGGATCTGGATCTTGTAAAGGATGATATTAGAAGACCTTTGCCAAGCAGAGGCACAAAAAAAAAAAAAAAAAAAAAAAAAAAACAAGCCAAACTACACTTAGTATATAAAAGTCAGTCTGGAATTGCATCATCTTGGAGCTTGAAAATATTTATACTACCTAGGATACAGTCCAGTCGCTTCCAGATTATTTTAACATTCTGGGTGTCTCTGTGAACAGGTCATCATTCCCCTTCCACATCACCATTCAACAGAGGGGAACAAATTCAGAAATATGCAGAAGGTGTGTGGTTTAGGAGGAATAATCTCTGTATTTTCTATGATTTAGGGGATGTGATAGATCTTTTCTGCCTGAGAGACATAGGAAAGATGTTTCCAACCAGTTATTGCAATTCATTGCTGATATAAAGGAACACAGCTCCACGGACAGCACCAAAGCACACCATCCCATATCCAAACATCTCACATACATTTATTGATGTCCATTGAGGAGAAGACCTTCACTGAATGTCAGCATTTCTAGTTTTTTTTAGATCTACTTTCTATGAATTGCTCTGGGACCAGAGAGGATTAACAGAAAAAGTGGTAACAATGGAGCTATCACTGCATTTGAAATTGCATCTAAATTCCAAGGCATGATGTGATCCCTCTTAAAAACTTTAGAGAATGTTTCAAAGGTCATCACATGGGGATAATTTGGGCCTTGAAAGAGCCATTGTGCTTCCAGACATGGGAAGTTTCTTTCTAGTCCAAATTAAATCCATAGCATTTTTATGTACTGAGTTTTTGCTCTTCTTTCTCTTTACCCTTTCCCCCCTCCCCTTTCTGGAGGAATTAAGTCGCAATACTTTGAAAGGAAGTGAACTCACTCGGGTGGAGGGCAGTAAAAGATATAATCCTGGATCTCAATGTTTCTGTTCATGAAGCCTACCGTGTAAGAAAAACGGCTGCCAAAGTCTAAGCTTTTTAAAACAGTGTTGTGTCTCTGGAGTGGCTTAATAAGGGTGGAGACCAACAATACACTCTGCTAAGTAAAGCCAGTGAAAAATACAGCAAATCACTTGGTAAAGACTCTCACCGAAACAGATATACTTGATTTAGCATGTAAAGAAGAACACTGGATGTTTCACAGTGTCACAGCTGTAGATATCCCACTATAGCTTATGGTGTCAAGCTCGTACATTCTGAAAATTTAGGAGAAAGGCTTGCTAAGGAATCCTTTTCTCCTAAACATCAATTGTTTTTTTGGACTTTATATTGCAACAATAAATATATATGGACAGTTTGAGGGTTTCTGCTTTGATCCTAAAGATTTATTCCCTCTTTTCTGATTTAAATCTACATTGTGTTTCTTCATCTGTAAGCTTCTTTTTATACAAATAAATCTATTTACATATGCAAATATGTGGCCACTGCAGTTTCAGAGAGAATAAATTCTGATTTTATCCTTTTTGATGTAAGAAAAATCTTCTGGGTCAAATCTGATTCAAGTCAATGACAAAACACCTATCAATTACAGTGGAGTCAAGACTTTACCTTATCTGCTCATTTAGAAAAATTATGAAATGTTGCAAATGACTTGGTCAGCAAATTGCAATCTTGTTATATTTTGAAATGTTCTACTTACATTTTTACTGGTATGTGGGTAACTCCTAGTTACACTAAGTCAGTTCAATTATTTGTTTTGCTTTTGACTTCAACAAGGTGTGTCTTAATAAATCATGACAAACTAAAAATGTAGAAATATAGGGCATAGGGAAATAGAGATAAGCAAGTTATCCTAGTAAGAAAACTGATTAATCCTGATTTATGTTGGCAAACTCCATTCAGGTAAGTCTTAGGATACCCAGCTCCTGAAATATATTTTTTTCCCTAGAGCATTCATTAAACTTGCAGTAGCACTAGTGCTTATTGATCTTTTAGAAACAGTTCTTGGGCTTTTTACAATTCCATATAACTCCATAAATAGGTACACTTCTATACTTACTTATTTAAGAGATTCTAAAGAAGCCTATGGAAAAATTCTGTTTTGCTTTCATGGTACCATTGTCTATTCCTAATGACAGCATTAAAACTAAATTCTACATGGCAAATTTGCATTGAAACTTTAACTTTAAAAGTTTGTTGGTCTGAGTTTGATCACTTTTTTTTTTTTGCTGCTGGCTAGAGCAATAATGTCAGGCTCCTACAGCAAAGCCCAGGATTGCCTGTATTTATCATCAACCAACAACAGATTTACCAACAACAGATGTGTCAGAAGCATGAGGTTCCAGAACTGACCTCCCAAGAAGTCCAAAAACTGTGAAATCTAACCTAAAAATAGAAATAAAATAATAATAATAATAATAATAATAATAATAATAATAATAATAATAATAATAATAAACTAGCCTTAAAAAATCTGATGTTAAAAAAGTGGGCAACTCATAGCAGACAATGACATTCCCAACGCCATGAGCTTAAAATCTTAAAATGTTTAAACTTTCTGTTTTTTCTACAAGAAATAAAAAGAGTTAATGAAGCTTCTTAGCACGAAGTAATATCCTCAGATCAAAGCAGTCACCTGCTGGTATCTGAGGAGGTAACACTGGCATTACAGGAAGGCAAACAATCAGAAATGAAAGGATTTCTTATAGGATGAACAATGTTAAAATCAGCTGCTCTGAGAGAGGAGAGACACTGGAGTGTCAGCTCAGAAATGTGGCAAAAAGATTTTTAGATACCTTGATTTGATCCACAAGGAAAGCCTGCTGCCAGCAAGTGCTGAGGACTCACAGCATGAGGCCCACTACAACTATATTTGTCTTTCTGCAAACTCAACCGAAAAGGGAAATTCCTTTGTTTAATTTGGTGGTCTGTATGAACAATTGAGCCTTTCATGCAAATCCAGTGTTCATCGAGGACTGTTTCCAAAGCAGCTGAGTGTGATGTTGGCTGCTATGGATACAATAAGTGTACTCATTGCAGCAGCCATGAATTTTCCCATCACAGAAATAAAATATAAGAGACCACTGTATCATCTGATTCAAGCATTTTGCCAGCCCCCAAAAGGTCTGGAGCTTGGCAAAGAATTATGTGAAAGATTGTCACAACAGAAAGCAATGAATATCCACCTCTTCCTGTGCTTGTCAACTAAGGAACAGAGAGAATAGAAAATAAGAGATTAAAGTAAGATTTTGCAGCTGTAAGTAAGAGTAAAACCTAGCTGGGAAGCGAAGAAAACTTTCTGGCATCTAGCAGTAATTTCTCATTTATGGAAACTAGTGATAGTCACTAGAGAAAGTGGTTGGTTTTCTTGGAAACCACAATGGGAATGGTGTCAAAGTGTTAGTGGGTTTAATGTTGTCTCAGTACCAGGAATTTTGACAGGGTACTATTTTTTGCCATTAGATTAGTGGTAAGCAAAAATACATAAAGTGCTTTGTGTCTTGCAGCTTTGGCAGAAGTTATCAGAATGATGCTAGCTATGTAAGCCTCATTTGGACTTTCCATCAATTACCAGGGTAAGCGGTGATGCTATGGAGTCTTGGTATATGTGCTGGGAAGATATAGCAGACACTCAGTCGAGGAAGACTTTTAAAACACTCATTGGCAAATTTTTCAAAGCAAATATGGATCCTGAAAAGTCTGATCATGCTTCACCGTGAGAATTAAATGACTAGTGAAATGACTGTTTTGTCATTTTCTTGCCTTTTTATGGGCCACTCAATTGGTCCTGACTGCACGTATACTACAGATGTTAGCTTGACCGGCTTGCTCTGTTCATAAAGCACACGGCAAAGAGCTCTGTGGAAACAGAATGGAGCACTGAGGCTGGAGCCCACATGGCATCCACCCACAGTAATCATAGATCGTAAGGCTGTTATGACAGCTGGCCAGGTAGCCTGCAGTTATAGTCCAACAAGGGTGACCTATTATTAAGGTTGTTAAACACTTTCAGTTCAGAAACCAAGTCTTGCTACATGCATCACCCTAATTATGAAGAGTAGTTTCTCAAAAAGGTATTCTCAGCCAAAAGAATCACCCGAGCAAAGTCTGAATAAAACAAAAGAAACATTCTCTAAGCAGTCCACTCATCCTCCATGTCAGGTATCTAACAGCAAGGTCTTCCCAAGGTGTCTGAACTTCAAAATCAGAATTGAGGAGTTCAGACAGGAACAGTTTTGCCCCAGAGAAGTAGCTTGTACCACAGCCTACAGAAATGTGCAGCAGATCTGCCTTTGGTACTCCACAATATTTGTCAATATCCCATTTGAAGTTAATACCTTTCTATTACTTAGAAAAGGCCACCAAAGTTTCTGATTCTTGTTAATGGTAGAAGACTTTTCATGTCTGAGATAAAATCTGCCAAAGACACCAGAGAAGAAACAGCTGCCTCTGGTCATCCATGCAGTATGTGTCCCTAGGGGCAGTTGCCTCACAGCACGAATCTGCTTGGAGTTTTACACAATGCCTGTCCACATGCTTGCAGACACATTCAGATCTCTGATAGCTTAATAAAAATGGACAAAGCCACATGGATTCTCTCACAGCTATGAAAGCAAACGTCTAAAATTGAGGGGACTGGCTTAATCTGGAGCTGTCTGACTGCACAGCTAACAGATTGGCAATTAGGGAGCTACCAGGTTCATTTGTATGTGTGGATAGGCAACTAAATCAGCCAATTTTCAACATGCATGCACACTGCTCTGTCTGTTGGCTCCGTCGTGGCTGGCTGCTGTCATAGCAAAACACTTTGTGCCAGCTCAAAGATACTGGTGTCTCCTGAACTCCTGATCATTATGCTTTACGTGAAAAAACACCATCTTTCATGTGTGTAACTACACTAGGGAACGTCACTGCATACAGAACATGACCCTCACATTTGTAATGAAACTTTCTGTGGTGCAGGGTCTCTCTCAAAGCAGCTGATGTCCCAAATCTGCTGTTCTTTTTCATCAGTTCTGGACAGATTGGGGTAGCACTTACGCAATTCATTAGCCATCAAGACTTGCTATGGAGCAGGTTAACAGCTGAGATTTTGTAGCTGTTGCTGTCAGCATTTTCTGGCAGCAGGACAAGGGCCAGCTGCTCAGCCAGCCTTGTTGCTAACAGACAGGCTGGGTTAGCTGGTATTGTGCCTCCTGTCAGAGGGAATTGCTTTGTTATTCTACTGAACCCATCAGTTGTCCATGGTGAAAATCACAAAAATTATATAAATGGGAAAAAAAAAAAAAATCTAAAAACAATGTTAACTGTGTAAGTGACTTTCAAACACCCTTGCTGATAAGACAGGTCCAAGAAAATCATGTAAAACATTGTGAGTGAAACTTTACTTTTTCATCTCTTTACAGGCCTTAGTTTTACACAAATACTCTCAGTTTATCATACAAATTAAAACTATTTTGATCAAAGTGAAATCAACAGTACAGTTATGTTTATTTGTGGTCAAGACTAAAATGTCAAGAACAAATGGAAATAAAGACAATTTAAAAAAAAAAAAAAAAAGTCTGATTAACTGTCCTAGTTCACTTCCTTTCTCATTTAGAGAGCTTCTATTATTCTGGTGCCTTTGATTAACCTGTTTTGGAAAAACCCAGAGAGCTCCAGCTGTTCATCATAATTGGTGAGCTCAGTTAATTGCATCATACTAGCCAGTGTCCTTCATCAGATAGTCAGTACTACATGGCCATTCATTTAGTGCCTGCAGACCTGACATTAACCAATCCAGCTGTCAGGAATACAGGTATCATAGTGCAATCAACATTTATGCCTCTGTCTTGCTTACTGAGCCATTCAGAAGAAGCAGTTTTAGCATTCAAAGCCAATAAGATAAGAGAGAGCATGTTCACAGCTCCCTCTTCTTAAACAAATGCAGAGCAGTACTATAGAAACCAAGAATTTGAAAAAAAAAAAAAAAAAATCTCATCAGATTATACAGCAATAGGTGTGGCACAAAAATCTGTGTAGTTATAAATGTTCTAAACTTGCCTTGCTGAAGTGTTCATGTCACTGGGCATTATTTCTCTTTTTCATCACCGTGCAGAAGTTTTTGCCTACATTTTAGGCTTGTTCTGCAAGCCAGCTAAGGCTGTTTTTAAGCACTGCTGGCACAGAACAGTTTTAAAACTGGTGCAATGCTTAAAAAGGGAATGACTGAGCAGAGAGAGGAGGCCCTTGTTAGGATGCCCTACTATGGGACATGTAGAGTTAGGAAAGATTACTCTTGCAAGTCCAAATGCTATTTACCTTCTACATCCAGCACAATGGGATATATCTGGGTAAACTCAGAGCTCAATGGAAGTTTTAAAACCCACTCAACTTTCAGGAAAACAAACTGCACCAAGTTGTTTGCTGCTCTGGTTAGACTGCTTGTGTTTTCAGTATTACTTCAGTTAGCTCCGTTAGACTACTTTTTTGCTATCAGCTGTAGGTGACATGCTCCCTTCTAGCCACCCGCACACCTTCAGAGTGTGTAGGATCAACGTGAAGAAGTCAGAGACAATTTCTTCTTTGTGCTGACAGCACAGGATCCAGGGGAAGTATTTTTACAGTGTGCTGGAACATCTACTTCTGTGTCTTTATACCCAAGTCTACATTAAGCACTGTCAGATTGTGAGGACTTTTGGACAGTTTTCTGGGGTTCAAGGTGTTTTTTTGGGGGGGAGGTTGTTTTTTGTTTGATTTTTGTTGTCATTTTTGTTTCTGTTTTCAGTTTTGGCAAGCAGTTTTATGGGGAGTTCCAGAGGGGATGTTCAGTGTGGATTTTTATGCAACTCATTTTCTTTAGCCAAAGTTCCATTATTATGATCAACCAACTACTAATGAGGAAGGGTGGGGAGATTTTCCTGAAGAAAGAATGGATATTTTTTATTAAAAAGAAAAAAGAAAAGAGAAGTTATGCGTAATTTGAATTAGACAAAAAAAAGTTTGGAGAGGAAGGGAAATTTCTGAAAACTCCAGGCAGAGAGGAAAATGGTCAGTGTGGGTCAAAGCATAAAACAATGGGAAATATAAAAGGAAATGCCGCACTGGGTAGGAATGCACTAGTGAAATATGCCAGATTATCAGGGTGTGAGTACAAAAACCAGGTTGAGGATGAGTCATAACAAATAAAGCAATTAGGCATTTTGCTTTAACCTTTTTTTGTTGTTAAACTCTTCCTGACTTGGCCTAAAAGTACAATTAGTTCCATGTGCCCAGTATTTCTGTGAAGGATGCAAACTAAAGTCAGGGAGAGGAATTATTAAATGAAGAGGGTAGTCTCAAGAAGGAATTGTAGCTTTGAGAACTCTTCCTGGAGACATAGAGAAAATTTGCAATGACAACATCAAAAGAAAGGAAAATATAAGGAACTTTGGTGTTGATAGGCCTCCACGTGTAGGGAAGAATTTGTCTGAAGTAGATCAGTATTGACTTATTGTTACTCTGAACACGGCTAAAACATTGAAAATGATTTATCTTTCATTAAGCAATCTTTTTCAGAAGTAAATGTGTACACAATTAACAGCAGGGAAAATTCCATCATTCACAGCCTAGACTTGTTGCATTATGCTGAAGCACTCTGTGGTAATTTCTGTCTTCACTATATCCAGTGCAACATTGCCAATTACAATAAGACAGCAGTTTCCTAGTCTGCCTATAAATAGGGTCAAAATATGTGCCTGTCTAATGATTAATCTATCTTTTGGCTCAGACTTTGAAGCCTATCCCAACTGATTTTGAAAGAAACTGTTGACATTTTCTCAGGGGTCTTCCACTCCCTTCTGTATAACGTGTTGGTGTTATCAATAAGATAATAAAATATCAATAACCCCAGTAAACAAATTCTTGCTGGGCTATAATATCATGTCTTTCTCCATAAGCGTATCTACTGATACTAAGAATTATCATATATGAGTAAAATATAGCTGTCCTATTCCCTGCTAATCATATTCCCTCCTTAATCACACAAACTTACGAATATATTTGATAAAATTAAGGACATTTCCATTGCAGAAATAATGTCTTATTTTTTTGCATTTTTATACTTAATGCTTATTTTGTATCATTTGTCGTCTCTAACAGACTGAATTGATTTGTCTTGGCTTATTTGATCTAAAAAGATTAGTAGTCACAGACATGACCAGAACCTATATGAAAATATCAAGTGTTAGAGGTGTACGCCAAGGTGTCAAAGCCAGATATTGGGTCACAAGAAGCTGAACAAATCAAATTGGAATATTACTTTGATCTGCTTGTCACAGCTGAGATGGCATGAGAATTTAAAAAAAATAAAAAATAAAAAGTTTCAACAGTTCATCCAAAGAAGACAGGAAGCACAGTCTCCATCCCTGCAAACACCCCTTCACTCTCATCTCTAGCTCTGTCTCTCTTGTTCACTCTAATTTACTTACAAAGACAACTTGAAACTTTGGTATTTATGTAACACAATGAACACTATGTGTGATGGTGCTTTTTTTTTCCTCATGAACCTTTCTACAATGGTAGTTGAGCTACCACCTCCTACCCCTTCTCAGTAATTTGTATAAAGAGGTTGATCCTGAAGCAGACAGAATCTTAAGATCATCAGGGAATGAAGGAGATAGTACCATTAATGGTACTATAGCACCTCTATAATTCAGGCCATTTCAAAGAAAGTTTATGTACTAGGAGTACCAGAAGGTTCAGATAAGGTTGGCAAAAATGACCAGAAGTTCTGAAAAACTCCAATATCAAAACTGTAGAAATATATTTTTTATTGGGTACCACTGAGAGAGCATAGTGGAATGGGAAAACCACTATTCTGAATTTGACTGACTTTAGAAACAAGAATAGGTTGGATTTCTCAGGTGCTATTGACTACTACATGATGCTATGGTTCGTTTCTAGTCTTACAAGGTTCTTATTGTTCCCAAGGACAATGCTTTTAGCATGGCAGACAAACAGCTGTTTCCCATCCAGTTGCACTCTAGAGGTGGAAAACTTGAGAAATCTTTCTCAGCGAGCAAGCTTGTTTTTAATAGTGTAGTACTAAAGAATTATGGCATTTTCATCAGTCTTGCAAGACTTTGGCATGCTTAATTGAATTTGAAGAGTTTTACAGAGGGGAAAGAAAAAAAAAAAAAAAAAAAGGCAGTAATTATGTATCAAGGATGAACAGAAATTCTATGAAGGTAGTTGAAAGCAGTTTGGATATAGCCAACACTAGGATACAGCCATACCCTTGTGTTGCCAGTAACTAATAATACAAAGAACAAGAGCTGTTGGCTTTAAAGTGTTATGGAAAATTCATTAAATAATGCCCTTAACTAGTACAGCAAAGAAGCAAAGGACATGCATGTGTTTCCTTGCACCAGATCTACAACTTGAAGCCTTTAAAGGTACACTCCCCTTGAGCCCTACAACATAAACTCTATGTTCTACCTGAGAACTTTGACTTTTCATAATATGACATAATCCAAAACACGTGAAATAACTTAACAAATGTGCAGTTTTGTTTGCATAACTGAGATTTTATTAGCATCTCTCTGACACAAGCTATGGCTGACAAATTATTCTTCATTGCCCCATAGTTGACATAGGTTTCTAATGCAGATTGTAGATTGCTTATTCATTTGACAGTATATATACTACCCATGTCTTCTAACCTTTACATAGGTCCTTTGAAAACTGTTTTCAAAACTGTTTTAGATTGCAAACACCAATCATCTGTCAACATTTCCATTGGACCACCATGAACCATTATCGAATGTTTAACTAGTAACATTTGCACTAGAGCTTGACAGACAGCATGCAGATTTCCCACTGGGACCTGACAAACCACCAGTGGCCCCCACACAAAAGCTTTGAGATCGGTTAATTTAGAACATGTTATTTGTTATAAGTCTTCCAATGAATTCTTCCTTTCTGTCTCACTAATCCTAGCATCTATCACGGTGGATCAAAACCAACTGCTGGGGGGGGAAGGGGAAGGGGTCTAAAAAGAACAGAATATGATACTGTGAAAGCCCAAGAAATTGCTTTTTCTATACCCTGCCATATTGAAGAATTCCCCTTCCAAATCTCAGACTGCTCGTGTAACATACCTGCATCACCTCTGTAAAGGTTAAAGGAACAGGAAGTCCATCACAGAAGAAATTTACATTCAGAAACATATTTTTTATAAGCATCCTATGCACCATTTATGTTTTTCTTTATTTCTACAGAATCTGAAGTTTTTGAAAAGGAATATAATATTTTAAAAGTTTGAAAATTAAATGCTAGAAACAGCTTTTGTATGCAAATGACATTTATACGTAGTTGTTCAGCAAGCTATTCTACTTATGCACAGTATAGAAATACTGGTGATTATAACATTTTATGCTCAGAATTTTGGTTATAATCATACTGGTATGGGAAGAATATATACTTGTGAAGAGGTTCAGATCTTGTGAGCTGTGATGAACTGTATAGCCCTTGATTTCTTGTATTTCATTAATAACAAATTATTTATTATTTAATATTTTTTCCACATTAAGTTGTCTGTATTTTCTTCCATATAGAGATTCATAACATGAGATTTTTTCAGATTTTGAATGCCTGGAGCCAGTCTGAGATTTTTTAAAGGGTCTAATTTTCTGAAGATGTTAGGCAAACATCTTCCTTTTAAGACTTTGATCTTGAGAATAATTATGTTACCTCTCTCTATTGAAGTGTTGTAAATTAACATTGTGAATTCTTTTACAAGGGATATGAATATCTTTATTTTGATTTTACATAAAAATGGCATGATGGGTAAGAATACTGTTTTCACTTGGTAAGTTTTAATTTCACTAATCCTGCATGGATAACCAACTGGCTGCTCTGCCTTGGAGGGGTCCACACCCTTGCATGGGTCCCCCACAGCTGCAGTCCTTCATATGCACACCTTAAGGAGCATTGAGTGTGTTTTTCTGCATCTCCAACCAGCTCCTCAGCAACGTCCCCTAACGTGCATCTCCTCCATTTCGTTTCTCCAAATGCATCTCTTCATATTGTTCCTCATGAAGTCCCTTTTAGCATAAGCATACCTTTAGTTTTGGGTGTCCTCTGTGTGCCTGCATGTCTCCTCCAATCTCTGCTGCCACAGCTGCTACTGCCCTTTCTTGCATGAGTCTGAGCAGAGGAGCCATGTCTTGGGACATTGTTTCCATCTGTGGCTGAGCTGGCCCAACGCCATTCATGGCTGCCTCTTCCACAGGGCACCCTGCAGTCCATACTCCCAATTTCTGCCTTTTATTCCAAATCTAACTAATTTGGAATTGAAAAGCCAAATTTTTGAACACATAAGCATTATGTGACCTAAATACATGACTGCAGGATTTCAGCCTAAACTGAGTATGCATGCATACCCTGTTCAACTTCCTTTCACCATCTCTGCAAATAAAAGGCTTTAAAAATCAATTAAGCTGTCAAAGTGTAATAATTCATTTAATTGTAATTCTTTGAATTAATTAATTTGTCAAAAGTGAATCGCTTAGCATGGTTGATACTTAGCATTGGCCACCAATACCTCTTAAAACCTGATACTTTAGTGACATACTCACATTCCTAAATTGTACCATACTCCCACTCCTAAACTGTACCAAATCCACTTCATTAGGTAGATGAAAAGACACAAAGAAACCTTATAGATTCTGCAAATCACCTTTTTCTTTTTCTCCTTTTCTTCTTTTTTTAAATAGGAACTCCTTTAAAGTCTTCTATTCTGAAATTTCATTTATTGAAATTATCTGAAAATGTTCTTGTTATCAGTGAAGCATAACTTCAAAATTGTGAAAACTGGGAGGAATCTTTTTTTCATTGCTGCAATCTAGGGAAAAAGAAAAAAAAAGAAAAAAAAAAAAAAAAAGAAAGAAAAGAAAAGTAGCCAAAAGCAATTGTACAAAAACAGTGCTACACCTTATTTTTTTGTTCTGCTAGAATTAGAAATCTTGTTGTCTAGAGCCAAAACCTTAAGAGCTAATGACTTCCTAGGAAATCTAAAGGTCATAGAGTTTGGATAACCCTCAAGAAACCATTTAATTCATTCTTCCACCTTTAACACTTTAATTTGTCAGATTTCTCTATTGATAACTTTCCTTCTTTGCTGGACGCTGACTAAGAATGTCCTACATCTTCTTCTCATACCTATTGTCTTTAAAATTACAACTCGTTTTCTGCCTTTAGCTTTCAGCTTTTGTCCCAGTATGTTTTTCCTGTGCTCAGATGTAGTGTCAATTTCCCCCATTTCTTTCTAGAGCTCCAGGTCTTGAAAGAGCTCACAGTTTGACCAAGTCTTGTATTCTCCATCTTTCTAATTCATGTCTTTTTTTTTTCTTTTTTTTTTTTTTTAACAGGCCACCTACTTTTTTCAATTCTTTTTTCTATTAGGTAAAACAAATTTCTTCTGAAGTATCTAAACTTGCTGAAGATTGCCTGCCAGAAATATGGAGATATGGCTTTCCTGTTTTTCCCATCCACCTGTTTATAAACTTTAAGTAACTATTCCCCAAGCTATCGTTCACTGTTGTTTTCTCAACAGTTCCTCCCTAACACATATTCTAGTCATTTGCTGCACAATTCACTGGGCAGTTTTAAATTTTCGTTGCCACCACATTAGTAGTGATTCTGCTTTTTGCCATCAAGATGTTTTATTCTCCCTCTTTCTCCTGCTTTAAGTGTTATCTTTACACATGGAACTTGCTCCTACAGCAGGATGCTTAAGGGGAGCCACACAGGGTCACTGCCTGGAGCCTCCCTTGTCTTTTTCTCCATGAACCTTTGGACCAGCTCCAGGCCATTCCCAGAGCTTCCATTAGAAGGAAGAGATAGAAAACTCCTGGCAGCCTCCAATAACATCTCAACATCAGGATCCTGGGAGGCAGCATACTTGCTGCTATATCAGATCCAGACTACGGAGGGATGTCTCCCATATGCTCAGGATGGAATTACCTGCAACCACCTTGGCCATGTTTTGCTTCCTCCTACAAACCTTGGTGCTGAACCTCACAGCCTTGGGTTGCACAGCTTTGTCTTCTTGCTCACATTTCTGAAATATAGAAAGCTTCTTGGTTGTTAACTTATTTGTTGTCTCTGTGACACATGTACAGCATTTATGGGCCCAATTCTTTGCCTACAGGTATGCAGAAACTCATAGATAACCAAAGAAATTTTATCCTTAATCTCAATTGGCAGCTTAATCTTGTTTAATAACGTCTTCAATCAGATACAAAAAGTGAGAGGAAGGGAGAAAGAGGGAACCCACTCCTAGAAGGAAGCATGATAAGCCAATCTCTAGTACAGTGGTGTTACAAATCCCTTAAAACAGGACCTCTAAAGAATGTGATGCTGACAGGCATGGTGCACTTTAGTATAATTACATCCTCTCTTTGTCCCAAAACCTAGGAAGATTTTTACGTTATCTTTTTGAGATTGGAATCATAAAATTAGGTCAGCTGTGGGCAATATATTCAGCTTGCTTTCATACACTGCAAGCCTTGTTAGCAGGGCCTCACAAAGCATCTCTTGAAAAAGGAATACAAGATGCTCTTTGTAAATAAAAGTTCATGAGTCTGAGTAATGAAGTCATTTTCCAAAATTGCAGTGAACGATATTCTTTTTCACAAGCCGAGAAGCTGAGAGGTGGGCTTGAGGAAAAGGATTTCAATGAAGCATGTTAGAGCAACCACTTCGCCCTATTAGCCCATGGCACAGCCAGGCTGCCTCCCTCCTCCTCCTCCTCCTCCCGCCCACAGCCTCCCCTCCCCCAAGCCAAAAGAAAAGGTTGGTCGAGAGGCTTTTTAATAAATTTGGCACCTTCCTGCGTTCCACTGAATAAACTGGAGATGTTAAAAAATAAAAATTTAAAAAAATAGCTGTCACAAGAGCCCCTGCTTGGTGCAGAGGGGTCGATGGTGCCCAGGCAGGGTTGTGGGGGTGGCGCAGGGGGAGGAAAGGCTGACCTCACTTTCTGAACAGCAAAGTTTGAGTGGGAGGGTCTGGGCACGAAAGGTAAAAAGAGAACGATGTGAACATGTGAAGGAAGCCAGAGCACTGAGCACAGAGTCAGTCTGTATCCTGACAGGGGGAGATAAGGTGGCTGGGGAGCCAGCGGTGCTTTCCTGGAATACAATCTCCGTTTGACACTCTCTGCTTAAGCACTGCCCATCTGTATGTTATTGAGCTGGAGCCTCTGGGGAAAAAGAGGAGCCACAGGCACAGAGAGTGAACGAGGGAGGCAGCAAAAGCGCTTTTCTTCCCTTCCTTTTTTTTTTTTTTTTCCCTTTTAAATAAGGATCTGGTTAGACTGCCTTGAAGTGCCACATCTGGAAACTGAACACTGAAAGTTAAAATAACTGAGGCACCACTAAGCCAAGGGGGGCTGATTGCAGAAGAGGGTAAACAATTACTAAGACGCTAGAAGACCACTTCTGGATGTGAGGGGAGGAAATGGCTTTGATCTCCGCCTGGCCCCTGTTTTTTCCAATATTATTCTTTTTGAGATGCTTCTCCTCCAGCACAGCCTCGAGCTCGGGAGGCGCCTTTCAGTTTGACATTGAAGGTAGCTCAGCGGTCAGCGTGCACGAAGCCACTGTTATCAGAGGGCAGCAGCAGGCAGTAGCTACTGGAAGCTGGGTGCCTTTTGCTGAGGTACAGTAACTGCGTTCTCTCTCTGGTGTCTGCGCTTTCCTGCTTTCATCTGTCTGTGTTGAAGTTCCCATCTGGTTAACGTTAGCTTAATCATTCGATCCTTAAAGCGATACCGGAGAATTTTTTTTTTTTTGCGGGGGGTCTGAGACACTGCATTTGGAGACTAGAGAGATACAGCTCAGGACTTCAAAATGTACACATGCCATGCCTGCTGCGAGCAGACTGCTGCTGTACTCTGCAGTGAGACCAGCTTAGCACGTCTCTGACTTTCCTGCCAACATAACTAAGCAGGCCTGTCCAAACAGAGCTGTTTTACAAGGGTTAATTGTCACAACACTTTTCTGCTTGCTCCGTGTATTGCCTGGGATTTTAGCTCACTTAAATTTCCAGAGTCTCTCTTCTGGGGGCAAACACCATACTCAAGAGTTTTGTACTTCTGTCTCTGAATACCATCCACCTCCAAAATCTGAAGTTCTTTCTGGTGATGAGAGCAAGGATAATAAATCAAGTGTGTGTAGGAAACTGCCTGCAGAGAAAACACCTGCAGAGATATTAAGCTTTCCAAAAAATACGAGGTTGGGATTAGTGACAAATGAAATTAGAGAGATCTGAAAAGTAATTTGACTGTGGAAAATTTTCCTGCAGTCCCTGTATGTGGGGATTGGTTGATACTTCTCATTCTATCATCTGGAATGAACTATTCAAAAATAAAGCTTGAGAAAACAATAAATTACTCCAGCATACTCTGAGAGGGGGATACAGTAATGTCTCATGCGTGGGAGATGCAAAGTAGGAGGCAAATTGAGTTACATAAGGTCATGGGAAGAGAAGGAGTAGTTCTTATAGCATAACATCCAAAAATGAGGTGCGATTAGCACAGACATGTCAGCATGACAATATCAAGATCACAATCTCTTATACCAGAAGGCTAATCTCCCCTCCCTTCCATCCCCCCATACTCCAATTACCAGAACTAATAGCCATGGAAATAAATGTACAAGCCTTTCAGAGGGTCGAGGTTACCACAGCGCTGGGCAGAGCTCATCCCCACGCTGCTGTGCCTCCAAGCAGCTGCACAGCCTCCCAGAACGCCTGCTCACCCTGCGAGGGACCCACTGAGAAACATGACCTGTGTGAGAAAATTGGAGACTAAACTCTGCTCTGCTCGGTGTAAGGGCTCTAAGGAGCCATTGGGGACTTGGACAGGCTCCATGCTGTGGGATGTACATCCCTTCTCCACCGGCCTGGGATCAGCCCCTGGGAGGCCGTGTTGCCACCTGTTGCTTACAAAATGGAAACTGCCTGAATTAAAAGCCAGATTTAGGAGCCGAAGGGGTTTTGTAGCTAGATTCCATGGGATAATGGACATAAGCGATTAATAGCCTTTCTCAATATGATTATGTGGTACATTGTTCCCATAAGTCATGTCAATAGGCTTTACCTTAGGAAAGTGTTGTGGGATATATTGAACATTATAAAGGAATACCAGTTCCCATCACCCATCCCAATTACCCCTAAAGTTTCATTTGTACAGTCTGATCTTATAGGCCTACTAACTGGTGTTCCTTTCAGCAGTTTATTTCAGCCCCATGCAATGGTAACTTTTACACTGTTCAGATCCCATGTTACAAATGGATGCTGCTGCCTGCAGTAGTCATGCCAAGGTCCTTGAGTGCAAGAAGTTATGGTTTCATGAGGAAGGAGCTCAGGGTCCCTTGCTGCCTGCAGATGCACCCCATAATTTCATTTCAGGACCCACCTCCATGGCAACTTCCTCTGAAGTCCAGTAGGATTCCCTCTGGGGTCAAGGCTGATGTCTCTCTAGCAGTAAGAACCCCCTGCCCATCAATCCACAAGTTGGTAACGGCAGCTGGGGAACCTACCCTAAGCCCAGAGATTGACACGGTGGCCAGAGAATTAATTCGGTAGTCTCTTGCCAGGAAGGAGCATTTTCTCCAGCCATCAGAGACTTTCCCCCTCCTGCGGCCCACTATCCCTCATCCAGCCCTGGGAACAGGACTTATCACAGCAGTTCGGAGTTAGCCTTCTCCAAGCCCAAGTTCTTAACCCACAGCTCACAGTGAACCGCAGTATAAACTCCCTTACACAGCACGGCTTGATTCAGCTCTGTCGTCTAAATATTGACTCAGGCCCATAGCTCTCCCAGGCACACAGAGGCTGTTAGTCATGTTGAATAGTGCCAAGTTATACAAGGGGGCTGGTTACTGAGGCAGAGCTCAAGAACTACACAGACCTTTATGGTAGGCTGTGGTGCCACTCAACCGCAAAGCCAAATGTGCTGCTGTAAAGGCAGAGCGTAGACTATGGCAGACAAAAAGTATGGTATTTCAGCATGTGGAGCAGGTGATGGACAGAATTGGACCCACACATTATTCTGCTCTTCATATCATCTTCAGAAATCTGTGAGGTCTGTAATAGTACTGGTGAGAGTTTGCAAGCTGTAACTGGTGTGATGTTCTTAACTTCTGGTAAGAGTTCATAATTATGAACCTACTGAAGAACATGCAACCCCAGTTAATGTAAACAAGCATTTTAGTGTATATTTTTTAGTTTTCCACTTCTCTTCCTTTTCCATGTTTGGCAATCTTGAAGTTAGAGAAGTGGTTTAAAATATTCAGAATTAATGCTAATATGGAGCTTTCCTGTGCCTTGGATTTGAATGAAAGCCTCTTTATGGCAAAAAAGAGACTGACTACATTTTCAATGCCATGCTAATATACTGTACCCCATCACAAAGTGGACTGTGAGTTTGAGTAGGACCTCAGGCAATACCTAATACGTTGGTGCCCTGGCTGTAAATCAATATGTAACTGGGATCCAGTGCACATAATTTAGGCACATAACCTGTGCTTAGACTTTTTCGGTTTGAATGAGGTATCGTATTCAAATACAAGACCAAATTTCCCATATGGTAATGGAGACACTATGTTTTTTTAAATCCTATAATTCTTAGTGGTCTTCTCTGGAAGCTTTCAAAGGAGCCTCTTCACCTGCAAGGGCTATGTTGGTTCTTCCTTCAGGACTGTTTAAATTAACTTGACTAGATTCCACCCAATGAAACGTAATGTTTCCTGCATAATAAGCACTAGTAACTGTCATCATGGAATAATGTCTCTAGCTCTGTGCCTCTGTTTCAAGAAGAACGCTTATGGATTGATGAACATTATTCCAAAAAGTATCATGAGAAGGATCAAATTGCTAGGAATTTAAAGGTAACTGAGAGATTCTAGAATTCAACCTGCTTAGCTCAGAGGAAGATTAAGAAAAAAAAAAAAAAAAAGTGAATTAATTGTGTAAGCACATACACAAGCAACGAATGTTTAATGATAGGCTGGTTCATTTAATGTATGAAGATGCAATCATATGCAGCAAGTGGAAATTGAAAGTGACTGTGTTCAGACTAAAGGTTAGTTGTAAATTTTAATTTTAGAGGTAATTAAGCAGTGGAAAATTTATCCAGTTGTGTTGGATTGTCTATCAAGAGGCAGAACAAGATGCAAAGCACTCTGTCAAGTACTCACATTGCCCAGGTGCTATTTAGGAGGATTAAGGTCCTTGGCTTAGGAACACAACAAGGCAGGGGAGATGTTAGAGTGCTGCAATCCTAGTGTATATGGGGAGAAAATGAGAGACAGTGAGCCCAAAGTGCTGGACCCAGTTCACCAGTGTAACCCAGCTACGATTGCTGGTATTAAGTTAAAGACTGATTTTTCCAAATATGGACAGATTAAAATAATTTATAAGGAAGTTTCATCAGAGGTGGAAGACAAAGATCTCAAACTGACAGTCCAACCACAAACAAAAGCAAACAATTGAGTGGCAAACATCTTTGTTTTGAAGTTCCACATGTCAGCCTGGATAGGACAGAGGGAAATGGGGCAGTGGGACACATCTAGTTTTGTTGAGGCACAGGGACAAAACTGAAAATCAGAGCTAACTTTTGAGAACATTTATATCCCACTGTCAAACACATGCCTTTAAAATAAGAGATAGGTAATACATTACTGTTTGGATCTGAAGCCTGCCACAGTCAACATTTATGCTTGCAAATTCCACTGACATGATGATTTTAATTGTATAGATGCAGATTTTGTTCCCCGGTGGGAGCAAAGCTGCTCATAAACAGTGGAGGAGTACAAAGTCTAAGGTGAGAGTAAACAATGGGGCAATACTTCAAATACTGGAGAACAAGGCAAAAGTTTCCCTTTGATTCACATTGTGTAGTCACTCACTTTAATGTAAAATGAATGTAAGGTGATATCCAGATGAAGATTCATCTAATTCTGATGTAAATGACTACAGGAGGTCCAAGACCATAGTGAAGAGAGACCAGTATAAAAGATCAGTTTGGGAAGGATTAATGGAATAATGGAAGAGAGAGAAAACACTCTGTAGAGACATTTGCCAAGCAAAATAAAAAGATGAACTGAAACTTCCTCTGTGGAAAGAAGGGAAGCAATTAGAGGGAAAGGAAGAAAACTAAAGCAAGAAGATGCAGGAGAGGAAAAAAAAAAATAGAGTAAGAATGAGATAATCTAAAGTCTTAAGGCTAAAGAATATCTGAAGTAGTTGGAACAAGGCAGGAAGCCAATTCCTATAGTGAAGGAAGGCATGATATTGTTGGATGGATGGAAGAGGAAAACTTTCCAGCATCAGTGTTTTTGGCTCAGGGGAAGGGTAGAGAGGCAGAAGAAGAGAAGTCCTTTAAAGGAAGTGATTGTCACAGTCACGGCAAAAAATAGTTATTTACCATAAGAGACATAAGTAAAGTTAACTGTTATGGGGCTTGCACAATAAAATGACATGTTTAACAATCTTTTTTTTTTTCCATCTGCCTTCTACAGCAGTTGCTGATCTAAATTTTCAAAAGCTAGAAACTATATTTGAGGTGCTTTCTTTCTGGATTTCTAAAGCAATAAGCAATAGCCCAGGAACTGTGAAAATCTCATCTCTCTAAAATGGCTTACATTAAATATCTGAAACAGGGTGATCAAAAGTCTTAGCCTCTTGTTAACAAATGCTCAAGCTATCACCAAATTGCCTTCACCCCTTCCCCCATAAGGGCTGGAACAGGAGGTCCTGCAGACTGTTTAGAGAAAGCACAATTTGATCCTTACTTGTGGCATTAATCTCTTCAAAACAAACTAGTACTAAAAGAAGCAGCAGAAGACCTAAAGCTGAGGTCTGAGCCAAAAAGGGTTTTAGCTTGACAGAAATCTTTGTATTCTTTTAAGCTAATAGGAACTGCATCTACCTTTAAAAAAGCAGATCTTTAAATGAATTCATTTCAGACCCGTAGGGTTATGTTAGGTTAACTCCCATAATGGGCACTTTGGATTTCTAACTGCTGTTTTTTTCTGATACAACAAGGTTATGTTCTGAGAAACATCTATTAGCAGGGAGGAAGTTTTACTGCAGATGTTTGTGATTCCAGCTTAAGTTTCTCATCAAAGCTTTAATGAAAATCAGCTGCTAGGAGGAGAGCCGCCAGACCCCAAACCTTTTAAATCATAGGAAGCACAAGTGAATGGATCCAAAGGACAGGGTAGATGGATAGTGGGAAATGTTCTCCATTTCCAGAAGGTGCATAAAGCACCCACCAGAACAATGCTATTTAAACCCTGCTGTGGCAAGTTCCCACAAAGTTTTGGGCAAGTACCAGCAAAGTGCCCTAAAGCTCTTTCAGAGCTGTGAAAACCAATAAAAGGCATTTCATGCCTACTCTTATTCATGACATGGGAAGGAAGCAAAGAATTAAAAGCCCAGTTTTTCCAAGGGGCACAAGAATGAGAAGCAATAAAATAATTAGTTTCTGAAGGAGAACATGTCCTGATTTAATCTGATAATAAATATCTACAATTTTAATTGCAGCTCTTAATGTTTAAAAACTGTTCACAAGGAAACAGGTCTAGTTTCTGAGTAATGTATTACCAGCCACTGATAATTTACAGTTTGCTTCTGGACTTAGATTTTCAAACACCCAAATATAGACACGTTTGGTTGTTATATATTTTAATTGGTTCTCCTGAACATTTGGATCTGATCCCAGCTCATTTTCAGACACTGACATGAGCTGGAGATGTTTGGGTTGTGCATCCTAATGCAAGATTCAACAATTGCTGAATAGTACTGTATACAAAGCTGTTAGAGCTCCACAGTTTTTGAAATCTAATTCTTTGTCATTAAATGATCTCAGAGAGGTTTTCCTATCTGTCAGGAGACATACAATGTATACTTGGCAATGCAAGCAGATATTGACTAAATTGCAGTAGATGAGATCTGGTTTGTCATTCCTCTTTAGATTCATTATGCAATTCTTTAGATGGTTATTTCCTTAAAAAAAAAAAAAAAAAAAAAAAGAATATTTTTTTTTTTAAGACAAATCAACAAGAAACAGAGCCAAAAAATCAAAAAATCAACATCCAAGAGCCAATAAGATACTAAATATGAGCCAAAGAATAACAGATGCTAGTGAAAAAATGTTGTAGAAATTTCATTTCTGAGTTTACAAGATTCTAAAAAGAACTGAAATATTATTTATTAAGTTCTGACATAAGACAGCATGGGAAGAACTGGCACACCTGAATGCTAAATTGAAACACAATTTAATAATTAGTGAATAAAAAGAACCTACCTGCATGGACAACTTGCAAAATGATCTGTAAATATAGCCACTTTAGCTAAGACTATAAGGCTCTGAATGATTATTAAACTCTATCTTCCCAACGAAAAATGAATTAGAATGAATTTATTCAGCCTTTCATCATTGGCGTCAGGTGTAAGAAAATGTACAGGGAACTAGTGTCTAAACTGAGTCATTTCTGGGCTGTGTTGTACCCTGTTACCACCCTATGATGCACCTGCCCCAGCATACAGAAAAAATAAAAAATAAAAAAAATAAAAAAAAAGGCCAGCAGGGTAAAAACACAGCATCACCTTCCCCCTCTCCCCAGCTATTAAATGCCTACAGTCTTGGGTGCCCTAGGAAAGCTATCCCTGAGTGTTGGCAAGAATTGGGGAGCACCAGTGCCTGGCAAAGGTGCTCCTGGGAGAACTGGGCAGGTGCTGAAGGTCCAGACAAATCCCTCAGAAGGGATTTGTGCACTTCAGTCACCCATGACTACCTCCCTCGGGTTTACCATCACAGATTTAACATTGTTCCACAAGTGCAGTAATACATGCTTTAAGGACCATTTTTATTATTTTACCCCTTCAAAAATTTTGTGTTTATCTGGAAATATCTCTGGGGCTACTGTCATTTGACAACTGATTTTGTCCACTTTATTTGGGGGAGTCAGGTGAACAAAGCAGGACTCATAAAGAACATTTATGTGAGTGTTTTATGGGGACAGGGTGGACGGTGGTTAATGGGGAAACAAAGCAAAATTATTTATCTCTTTTCTTGTAAATCATTTTCCTTGTATAACTAGGCATTTTGTTTGCAAGAAGAACATCAAATAACAACATTTCCAGCCACAGACTTTCTATTTGCAAGAATAAGTATGTTTAACAGCTATATTTTTACTTAGGGGCCGTTGTAATAATTACATTAGAGTGGAGTATGGTGTTAATCTCCAATCCTTAGCCAGCCTGCAGGCAGCTGAAACATTTTAGCCCTTCCCCTTTTTGAAGGAGAATGCCTTTTAAGCAGAGGCTTTGTCTTTCCCACTGTATATGGAAAAAAATGACTACGTACTTCTATGGAGAATGCCTAGCTGAGAAATGTTTATGTTGGATCCAACCCCATCTATGTGGCTGAATGGCATTTTGTTTTCCATTCGGACTGGGGAAGGGGTAACAGCCTGGAAAGATTTTCAGCACAGGAAATTTTTTAAAGTTAAATACTTAGTTAAGGTAATAGATAATGCTGTTGCTCTGCATAAAGCCATCTGGCTTTCAGCTTTTGCTTGTTTTGGGGGAGTCACAGTTGCTCTGTCACAGTTACAACAGAGGCATGCACAAGCCCACTCAAGGAACATGAATATAGTGATAGTGGGCACGGAGAGAGTCTCCCTCTAATTTTTGTCTGTTACCTATGCTCTTCTTTGCTTATTGGTTTGGGCATTACCAATGGGCAATGACCCATATTCCCACGAACCAGGGAGAAATAGAAGTAACTTTGTTCTGTATCCCCTCTGTCAACAGGATCCCCTCTACCTACAGTCAGGACAACTGCTTTCAATCTTGTTAGTTTTAATTTTAGCCATCACTGAGCTTTTTGTCTAAAATTCTGGGAAGACAGTTTCTGTCAGCACCATAATCTGGTCTTTATTACCATCAAAAACTATTACTATCTACTTTAGAAGCTCATCAGCTGATAACTCTTCAGGTGACACATAAATATTCCCATTTATACCCTTCTGCTCTGCACATGAACATTAGACTGTTCACAAGATAACAGGGATAAGCCAACAAGCAAAGTTTTCAGATTGTTATTAAGTTAGAGACTTGTCCTGTCTTCCTTAAAGAAAACATATTATTTTCTGTAAATTTTGAGGAAATCTAAACTCTTCTATATATAAATGATGGAGATTTTATAGTCTTTCTTGTTTAGCTTGAAAATCAGACTAAATTCATTTATTAGATGTTTTCTTTAGCAGCTGTAGACTGGCCAGATATGGCATGCATGTCTGCAGATGAGCCACTACACTGTGTTCTCAGGTGAGGACACAGTGAGGACACAGACAAAATGAATGATGCTGAGATCCATGCAAAAGGGACAAGAGAAAGGACAGTAGTAATAGAAAATAAGGCTTCATTTCTTTCATCATTCACTGAACAGTTCATTTACTGAAAAAGCTTATGGATTCAAAATTCGTGTCACTGCTTTTTCTTTTCTTTTTTTTAATGTTTGAAGATTCAAATTGCTGAGGTTCATAAAAAGACACCACTTCAGTTTTAATGAGAATTTCATATCACTTACCTAGAAAACCCCATTATTAGATTCATTTGCCCAGTGAGGCCTTAATTTTCATTGAATTTATCATATCTTGGAATTTAATTTAAGATATATGAATAAGAATACCAAAAATGTTGGGGTTTTACATTGGCTTTCAGCAAGAAATAATTTGCTTTTACATTTGCAAGCTAAATAAAATGGAAAGCTTGTTATTTTGTAATTCACGTAATTGCTTTAGTTTGTAATCTCATTAAATGTAATTAGAATTTAGGTACCTGTCAAGATAAGTGGATAAAAAAAGATTACCAGCATTATGCCCAAAACTCTTCATCAACTTCTGGTTAATTTCTGATTTTCAGAATCAATGGAGCACTGGAATAACTTCTTTCATTGCTAACTATGTCAGAAATTGAAGAGAATGCAGGAATTCGCTGTACTACATCAGAGCGGTCATTATAAAATCTATCATGAATATTGTTTTGGAGACTAAGCTCAAAAATGGGTTCCTCTCAGAAATGTTTATAATTTTCAAAATAAATGTGAAAGTTCAAAGAACTAATTTGTATGAGGTTTTTGCCCTTGAAATGGCAAATACAATAGAGTGGGTTTTTGCATTAAGTTATCTAACAGCTGTAATGTCCTATGAAATGGGGCAATTAACTGCTAGGCTATGATGTCACACACCAAATTAATTTCTCCAATAATAATAGTTAGAATGTGACCTTTCTAGTTCAGAAGAATTTGATACTGTGGACCAGAGGTAATGAAAGCTTATAGAAATTATAAATAGTGCCTGGAGGCCTCAGGGGAACCTGGTAAGCAATCTTGTTTGTTTTTAATTCTCTAGAATTGTAAGGCTTCAAAGCTCAGATAAATTTAGCAAAAGTCAACAGGGAAGAAATAAAATTGCAGAGCAGATGTCTGCTTTTGTCTACACATTGGATAACTATGCAGTGTAGAGCAGGATTTCTGTACATCTCTCTTTACTCTGAGTTTGATGATAAAATATATCTGGCCAATGGGTTTGGCTAATTGGTTGGTTACTAACTTCTGAGAGCCTCATTCTGCAGAGAAAGACCAAGATCCCTCTGAAATGTCACTACATAGGGATTTATAGGTTCAAGCACAAAGACAGTGAAGTGAAGAATACAGAAATTCCTTAAATGTCTTAAAAGATCTCCTACAAAGTTAATTGCACTTTTTCTTGTGAAATTTTAATACATATAATTTCTCTTTCTCCCTACCCCATTTGACTAATCCTTTTCATATATCTGGTATGCTCTGGCAGTAAATCCTTGCAGATCACTCATAAAAGTTGCCCTCAAATACCAGAGTGTGGTCTATCCCTTGGAAAGGATGGAAGCAAAAACTGGGAAAGAAAGACAGCACAATGCCAAGCAGTGCCGTCTAAGTAAGCAAATAATTTTGAAGCATGATTGTTTAGTTGGAAGCCAAAAACGGTCTTTCATTGCTGGATTAAAAAGACTGGAAGCCTTTGGACTGGCAACAGCTTTATATTCACTGCAGGTATTGGAAACAAGTCATCACCTGTCTGCCCATGAGGGGATATTCGTTATTCCTAGTGGTTCTGACCAGTTTTCTTAAAAGAAGTGACTTGTTTTACTATTGTGGATTACATTGGGTAAACAGAGGTTCTTCATGTTGTGAAAACTAGAGCTAATAGAAGTTCTACAAACCGTTTTATTTGGTTTTGCCATCCTGGGTTTGACACCAACTCAAGGAAGCATGAAACTCTGTAATACATTTACCAGTTGTACATATTGTGCAAAAGCAAAAAAGCTTACCTTGAGCCAACAAATGAGGTGTACCCATGAAGAGAATTAAAAAACATCCTAAAACCATAAGTGCAAATAGTAATAATTCATATTATTGAAATATAGCTATTATGTAGTTCTTCCATCAGAATACAACAAAGCCCTCTCCAAAGAGGACTATTGTCATTGTTCCATTTCACAGATGGAAAAAATGAAAAAAAGACTAATGTGAATGATCACACAAGAGATGAGCAGAATAATGTGTATTCCTGGGTCTCAATGTCTTTATGAACATAGTAAGGAACAATGGAGTCCATGCACCAAAACAAGATAACAAGTTTCTCAACGGTTCAGAGAGAAGCAGTATTTTTTCCTTATGTTAATTTCAGACTTAATATAATGAAACTATCACTGTCAAGGTATTAGTAGACTGGAGGTGGAGGGCATGTCATGAAGTGGATGAGTGACTAGAACCAGGTGCAGGGAAATGCCAAGCGGGGAAGAGGAATAAGAGGATGAATGGAAATCCGGACCAGTAGGACATAAGCAGAGAACAAGGTAGCAGCAGAAGGGCTGTGGGAACTGATGGGGGCCAAATGGAGATCCACAACCCATCAGAGTAATGTTCTGATGTGCCATGAATAGAAACAGCCCAAGAAAAGTAAAGAGGCCTCCCCCAAGAAGGGCCAATGAGAGACCATCTCATCTGGTTGGCTGTTTAAGTGACATGTAAGACTGTAAGACTGTTTAAGTGACATTGAAGCCTCATTGCCAACAAGAGAGACACATAATACAGACAGAACTAAAAGGTATCCTATAAATACAAACTAGAGTGAATGTGTGCTATAAATATAAACTAAGGAGCCATGGATTTAATGAATGTTTCACTATAAATAAACAGACCTACTGGAAAAAGCTGTCTGCAGCAAGCCTCTCAAAGCTACAAGTAATCACCAAGCTTTTGAGGAAACTTGAAGCTACACAAGTCCCTATCCATAAGAATACATGTATTCTTTCTCCTTTTGCAAGTTGAAATCCATCCAAATCTGGGGGACCTGAGAACTAGCAGAAATTGACAATCAGATAATTTGTTGCTATGTAGATATGAATGTAAAAAAGCTGCAGGACAATAAATGATGGTTAGGAAAATACTATAACCACCATCAAATACTTTTATATAAAAAGCCCAAAGATATCTTCTAGAAATATTTTCTCTGTCCTGCCCCCAAAAATATGAACAAAATAAAGCAAAGAAAATTTAGACAAATTTTACCCCAAGTCATACAGTTCACATAGGATTTGATACCATCAGATCCATTGTCTACATGGCCTACACATAGTTACATCAAATGTAGTTGTAAAGATGGATCATCTCAGTAGGCTGGAGGAGTAACAAAAATGAAAGTGTTTAAATACAATTATCTGATACCTCAACAATTTTCAGTTATTGAGAGGTAGAGACGACCCTCTAGAGCTTCTCATGTAGAAGTTGTTACAGGAGAAAGTCTATCACTTTTGTTCTGCATTTCTTGATTGCACACTGCCAGTTATCTTGTGAACAGTCTAATGTTCATGTGCAAAGCAGAAGGGTATAAAAGCTGTGAGGAAGAGGAATGGTGACATAATAACAAATAATGTTAAAAGTACCAAATAATATTAAAAGTACCAAATAATATTAAAAGCACTGTTTTCATGAACCTATCACTGACTGCCATGCCCTTTTGGAAAACAGGAATCAAGAGTCCGATCATACAGAGGTATTTGGCACATCTGTTGCTGGGTTCAGTGATATATATATATATATATATATATATATATATATATATATAACTAATGAAATCCAGCAAGACAGTCTTTCATGGTTAACTAGGCAAAACAGGAAAGACAGATTACCTGATGATACACACTGTTCAGATAACTTCCACAATTTACTTACCTGTAAAATGTGTATAGTTTCCTGGTGACAGAAAAAGACAGCATAGTTCTATCTTGTACCAGTCAAACTCATCCCAAATCTTAGTTAACAGTATTTTCAGCTCAAAGGGATATCTGGTAGAAAAGCGTTTCCAGTATCCGAAGCAAGAGCTCGTAAGCTAGAGTTAGTGAATTCCTCACCCTCAAGAGTGGAAAAGTCTGAGTTGAGATACTGGAGTATCACACATCTGCTTGGATAGGCAGAACATCAGCTGAGTAAGATATAAGATGGGGATAAAAGCTTTTGGCAGTTAATGCCCTGCAAGAAACAGGGCTCCATCTCAATAACTTAAAGGATTGTCCACGTGGACCATTCAAAACAGTGTTAACTAATAAACATCCTATTAATCCAGTAAACACAGCCTCAGATGGGCCCAGCACAGGTGCCTATTTAGAAAACAAGGAAATGCATGCTGACTTTTCTATCTGCTAATCCTACACAGCAAGAGTAGCCTGTAGGTTTTCTAGTGACCTTGCAAGTCCATCCAGTGCCTCTGAGACCAAGGCAGCAATGAGCATGGCTGAGTCAACACCAGGATCCTGCAGAGCAAATATAGCTGTACCTTTTCCCAACAGTTAACCCTTGCCCATCCTCGTGTACTCACACACCGTTGAAATCCTCTCCAGTCATAAGAAACTCCTAATAACCATGCATGCAGAATGCTTGAGCCAAAATATAGCATTCAGTGGCTAAGCACCTTGCCTGAGATCTGTAAAAGTGAATGGTAGCTGTGTAAGAGGGCAAAAAGCCCAGGGCTCCTGAGGACTTTGCTCACCAATAGCTTGCTTTGGCACTGAGCTGCAGTAGCACATAGTGTATACCGTACAACTATTAAATTTTGGATTTTGGCAACAAATGGAAAGGGATTTCTCCTGCAGGTCACTAAAGGCAGGAAGGTCAGGACAGTGGGGCACAGTGTTATTGCGGCTCTTTTTGTTTGCATGAAGTTTCCCAGCAGACTGAAGAAGAACTAAATCTTTGTGTCTACACTCATGAATAACATGTCTTTGACCTAAGGAATTTGAAACGTCTGTTATTCTGCTCCCAGGGAGAAAGGAATGGTCAAATGTCCATCAGCCTGCAATTTGCAGTCTGGATTTTTAAAAGTACTGGACGTCAATTATGCTTTGATCTGAGAAGCAGATGTAGAAGTCATGTTGATGCCCTCAGTACTTTCTTGCTGAATGAAACACCATAAGTAGACTCTCATATCTGTATGAGGTAAAAAAGAAAGCTTTGTAGTTAATGCTTTCCAAACATGATAAGCTGTACAATTTGTGCCTACCCAGAGTGGTTTAGAGCTAGGATCTCTAGGGAACAAACCCTTTGTTTATCTACATCCCAGTTTGGCCAAGCAGTATTTTTATTGCAGTAAGAAGTGTGCCTTTTGGAGGGAGCCAAATGATGTCCTTAGAATGGGGTCATGCTTCAAGGAGCTGCCAATCACAAGCTCCGCAGATTGTCCGAGTCACTCACAACAATTCAGAACTCTCCTTCTAAGATGCATCCAAAATTGAGGATTGAGCTGGTAATGAATGTGACAGCCTTCACATGATGCCAGGGATCAGTTTTGTTCTTTGTAAAATGGGATGATCTTGTATCTCACAGCCATGTCTTAGAACAAAAGTCCCTGTTTGCAGTGAGCACAGAGTATCTCAGGTGACAAGACAAACTCTTAATAATAATTGCTTACAGATTTCTTTCTTAAATATGTTCAGTGCTCTCCAAACCCATCCAGTTGAGATGGGACTGAGTTACTAGCAGCAATAAGAACAATTCCCAGATACCAAATGTCTGGAGGTATTATAAAGCTCTTCCTAAAAATTATAGATTTCCAAAGGTGTTAACATATATTATGCTTTCTGCTTCTACTCCCAAGGAGGAAAACATGTCTCAGAGACAGGCTGAAAATATTTTATTTGCAGATTTTTGAATGCACAAGTATTCAATGGAGAAAGTAGCACCAGGGCAGGGTAATATAACAGAGCTCCCTTTGAAAGCTAGTAGTAAATATCAGGAGAGACAACCTTGATGAAGGGAAACATCCCAAGATCACACTCTGAACTGCCTAGAATCAAGCAAACTCAAATGTAGTGACAGAATTGCTTGGGTGATTCAGTCTATACACCTGAGCTAGCTTTGAAGTCTCCCTTCGCAGTCAGCAGCAATCAACAGGCACAGCTGACCTACTTTAGACACATTTTCATGTAAAAGAAATTAAAACACACAAAGGAAGTCTAGCTGGCTTCTTCCCATGTGGACATCTCCAAATTGCTGACTCCTGGCCTGCTGTGGCTTGGGTTTCCTAAACACACAGTCCTGCTGCTCAGCTGTGAAGGTTGCTGGCCAGGACGGCCCTACACTCACACAGCCACAGCTGTGCTAGCACAGAGCTGCATCTGGGGCAAGGAGGTCTTCTGAGGATCAGTCTGGGCCTGTCTTCATTGCTGACATAGACAAGCCAGGTGGGACCTGCTGAATGCTAAAAATTTGACTTAGCTAGGGATTGAGCATTTCTGAGCAGGAAGATTCTATTGTAGGTGGCAAAAACTAGGAATCTCTTTAGAAAAGAGTTCTACCTATTCTGAAGGAACCAGAGAAACTTGGAAAAGCATCAAATCAAATATACAGTAGAGGACTACTTTCTCAGAGCTGTTTGTGTAATTCTCTAATTTAAAAAAAAATAATAAAGAAAGAAATAAAATTACCAGAAGATATTCAAACAGGAAAACGTTTTTATTTTTAGGAAGGGCAGTAGGCTATTTATCTCAAATTGGCCTAAGCAAACAATCTTCAAAAAGGCTCCAGTACTGTGGCTGCCAATTCTAAATACACGCTCTCTCTCTCTCTCTCTCTCTCTCACACACACACACACACACACAAAGATATATAAAATAAACAAAAACAAGCATGTTTGGGTTGGGTTGAGAAATGTCCCCAGAGAGCAGTATTGTTTCCATGGCAATGCCATGTACTTTTTGTACAGCAGTTTGGTCTCTATTACATACAGACCCACAAATTTTAAAATGGGTAAAGTATATTTAGAGTATTCATTCACCCCTGTATAGCCAAAGATTTCACGGAATCAGTGTTATGTTGAATCCTAAACTTCTGTTTAGCTAAACCCTACTATCCAGAAAAAAACATTACATCTTGATGTGACGCTGTCAGAAAGGGAAGAATACATCACTTTGCTCAATTTGTCTGATTCTTTTCATCAATGCAATGAAAATGTGCTTTATTTACTCACATCTCTGATTCTGACAGGTTTCAATAGATGATACTATGTCTGTATCTCCTTATATCAGGAGCAACATTTTTCTCTTTTCCCTAGGCTCTGGGGCAAATCTTGATATTGTTGAAGTAGCTTCCCTTCCCTTCCCTTCCCTTCCCTTCCCTTCCCTTCCCTTCCCTTCCCTTCCCTTCCCTTCCCATGCTACAAACATTTATCTAGCCTCTTGACATATGAAGAAGTAATGTGAGGGGTTGTGAGAAACAAAACAAAACAAAACAAAAAAAAAAAAGAGCATTTTTGCCTCATGGAATTAAAAAAAAAAAAAACACTGTTGTACATAAAATACAAGTGCTTATGACAAAGGATAGAAATTCTTTGTATTTTAATAGGTCTAGGAAATTAGTTAATTAAGGTAATTTTAATTTCATCACAGACCTGTGAGTTTATACAATTTAAATGTGACCAGGTTGCATTCACTTTCACTGCCCTGAACTGATTTTAAAGTGAAAATCTACTAAGTAACACTATAGTGTTTTATCCTTGCCTTCAGGTCTGAACATTCATAGCCCACAGAGGATCCTTCTCAGACCTGAAAAGCAGTTTGCCTTTTGACTCTATCTCTAGTAGCAAAGCGAGTAACACTCCTAGCCAGCTACAACCAAGTCTTGGGCAACACTAAACTTAGTAGTGACTTGGCAGTTGATGTGAAAACATGTGACTGCTACTTGGAGTGCTGTTCTTCAGCTTCAGTGCCCCCAGTGAACCATCTGTATCCTCTTTTACAATGATCCTGGAGGCATGCACCATCTTCTGCTTCTGGTTTTGTTCTGGGTCAAATGCAGTGGGGTCCCTGGTCCAAGACTGGAAGTCATGAGTATCAGGAATATAACAAAGGCTGAATTTACTTAATGTAGATCATTTAACCCTGAATCCACCTCTCTGTGTGTATCCCAGCACTCAAGAAAGAGTTCGGGAATTAACTAACATTGGTGAGGATCCAAGGTGCCTTTTATTGCAGAAGAAAGAGACCCTTTGTGTTTTTATATGTTCACAGAAAAGTCACAAGTTCCAGTACTAACTAAAGAAACATGCCATGTTTTCTTACCATTGATGCAGAGTCAACAGCTACATCTAAATTACTGAATAAAACAGTCTGGGGACTGCCTAGTCGAGTAGCATAACGCAGCACATGTCCACATGCTTAAACTCTCTCTGTGTTTGCCCAAAAAGAGCAGTCCCAGACATGCTGCCTCATAGGAACATGTCCTAAGAGATGCTATGTTGTAAGCTGTGCCTGGACATTGTCAGGAAAAGAGCAGTCTGTCAAAGAGCAAGATCAAGGCAGAAAATGAACCACCAGTCAGCATGGATGTTCATAAGCCACTGTCTGAAGCCATGCCTTGCCCTTTTTCTAGTTGGCAAAGGCAGATGTAACCACAGAGAACACTCTGTGCATATTTACCAGCACAGCACTCTTTTAGGAAAAGCAAATAGGAAGAAACAGGGTCACAAGAAGCATGCCTTCCCCAGTGTGGCTGCACTGGTGTTGCTAGCTGGCGGTGTGGAAGGAATGGGGACCTGGTTCTGCCCTCAGCTGCTCAGGTGCAGATCAAGAGCAGCTGCAACCAACCAAATTGGTGGAGCTGCCTGAATATAAATGGGAGCAAACTCATAACCTTGTATACCTAGAATGCCTGCCATCTTTAGTTCCACCTTGAACCCATACCATCAGAAGGGTCTAAAGCAACAGAGCATGACTAGGGACTCCACAGCACTTGCAATACTGCAGCTGGTTCTCATTTTTAAGAAATGCAATAATGAAATCCAGATGCAAGGGGGGGGAGAAGAAAATTAAATGCACTATGGGTATAAAAGATTTTCAAGAGCTCAGAAACTTCCACATTAGATTGGACTTTTTGAGCTTCAACTGGAATAAGCATTGTCCCTTTGGGGAAAAAATATTATATATATATGTACATAATAATTATAAAGATGTAATTGCTAATGCAGACCTAGCATTTTGGCCTACTGATTGTCTTCAGCATTCAGAAGCAGACAGTAGATGGATATGTTCCTCACTCAATTGTCTACATAACAATTTTTTGGGGAGGATATTTCTATTTTGTTCCAGACCTGTTTGTGCTTTGTATGCAATTATTTTGTGCTCCCAGAACATTCAGCCATTTGAATCCCTCAATTAGCTCAACAATCTAACACTTCTTGTTATAAATACGATGTTGGCTCATGCCCTGGAACAACTAACAGATCACTCCATTATCACTAGTAGGGCAAGGGGCAACAAAAATATATCAGAATAATTGAGAATGCCTGAGAAAATTTCTGAACCCCAAGCAAACAATCTGTATCCAATTTTCCTCCCATTCCCATCTCCCTCATAGCATTGATTGTTAATACCTCATTTCTGGTTTATATTGATGCAACCCAGGGTTTAAAACAGTGCATTAAAATAGTGAGCATCAACACCTTCCAAGCTGTTGTGGTGAATTGAGAAATTATGGGGAGATAATGTTGCCAGAAGTTACCCAGGTGACTTAGGAGCCTACATCTCATTCTCAAGAGGGGGTCTGACAACCACAACAGCAGATACACCCCAGAATAAGGTAGATGTCTCAAGGGTCTGAGAAGTATGTCCCCTGAGAGTAGGGGGTAAGCTGGTTCCCAGCAGGCTCCAGAAAAAGCCATGCAAACCTGGCCATATAGCTGGAATCACTGATGCTAGGCTGAACTACACCTGACTTGCTGCTGTTGTTTGAATGAACTAGATGAAAGCCCACTCTTGGCTGCAGTACAGAGGTACAAGGGGTATCCCTTGCTGAAGTTTAAAGGATATTAGATTTATGGCCACCTGAAGCATTTGCACAGGCACTTTTGCATATACTCATACATTTCCGTTATCCATATTCATCATCATATGTGAAAAAGGATTCTGCTTAGACCTGCAAAACCAAGAAAGCTTTTGGACAGACACTAGTGGACCAGCTAGGACCACCCACCAGTTGAAGAGCATAGGAGAGCATAACATGCGTTAGAACTATATGGGTGGAGAAAAATATTGCCAAAAAAGACACTGGGAAATGAATCTGTTTTCAATTTAGAAAATAATTGTCTGCCTTCCACAGTGTGTGGCGTAATCATTCAGCTGAAATCCTTAGTCTGGTGGGAGCCAGTCCTACAGCTCTGTGTTAAGACTAAACAACTGAAACAAGCAGTGCAAACAGATAGTATTTCTGCTGTCCCAAAGTGGATATGGATGAAGGCTTTTCCTCCAAGGAGCTATTATCTAAGAAAGTGTTTCCAAAGCAAACCAGATAAAAAATGGTGTGTAAGAATGGTAAAGGCAACTGAGTTTTCCATTTATGTTCATCTCAGCTCCTCAGAGCTCTCTGGGATAAGATTGGATTAGTGATTCATTTGTAAGCCTGTTTTGTAAAGCTTGTTGTTAGTCATCTCATAAGATATGTTATTTCCTAAATGAGCTGCTCATCCAACTGGATAAAAGCATCTATCCACCCTTGAGAGTGGAAAATCTCACAGAGATGAACCTCGGTATTGCTGGCTTTTGCTGTCCAGAGTCCCACAACTGTATCTGCAGCACACCGCAGGCATACGAGCTCAGGTCCCAGAAGCAATGCAGCTAAGTTCACTAGCCCCAGCCACCAGCAGGCCAGCGAGCAGTGCCACTCACAGCCTAGCTTTTGGAGACAGTGGACATAACACTGTGCAGCACTGCATGAATATTGTAGTCTTGTTGTTCATGTCATAGCTCAGAGTGGGCATGCAAAGGCCCAGTGCAGAAAAGAAATCATCCTTTATTTCATGGCAACCTAGGAAGATGAGAAAGAAGAAGATTCAGAGGCAATCTAAGCCTAATTAGAGCAGCATAACATAATAAGTGCCAAGCCTCGTGCAAATGCAAATTATGTAAGATCATGACCTTCTGATTTGCTTGAATTTCCTACTTTTTTCAAGAGCAAGTGACCTCAGAACATAGAAAGCATTGTGTAGTCAGCTACAAAAGATATTCCAGGAGAGCCAAGTGTACCTCAGGCTCTGACTATTATATCTTTTTAAGTGCTAGCAAAAAGAGGGTGTGGTAAATAATTTGTGGAGATCTGAATGATACGCTAGGGCCTTCGCAGAAACTCTGCAACAACACTGCAAGAGTTATGCAAGAGTAAGAGCTTTAAGATCCAAAAGTTCATGAGTCTGCATGGATCTAACATCATCTGTGTGATGCAGAGAGACTGCTACATGGGGTGAACAGGCACTGCCTGAGCAACAGAGGTTGCTCCTGAGATCAGCTTCTTCATGTCTCACCAACTTTGTACTAAGGTGGAAGCTCCTCAGTGGAGAACAAGATGTTACACATAATAGATACAAAAGCAATCCTCTTTCATTTTATTTTTATCTCTAAGTAAAAGCAATTCTTTTCCTATGAATATACCTTCTCTATCGAATAATGATCAGTAACTTCTAGTTAACCCATCCTCTAACACAAAATGCAGTAGGAACCTGGCAGCCCAACCCCACACTGCAGGCACCTACTACATCAGGGGCATGACACAGGTGGGGATGCTGGAAGCTTAAACATCATGAGGCAAAAAGCAAGCACCAGGGCAGGGAATATGTGAACAGACTGGAGTTCAGTAGTGTGTGTGTGGTCTGCTGTGATAGGGTTGTGGAGTGTGCTCATGGGAGACCTGATGATTGTAGTTCTCACTTTCCCCTGCCTCGTGCTTTCTCCTGCCAAACCTAACTCTCAGGATACACATGCATAGGAAATACTTTATTTTTATTTTCTTGTTGCAGGGATGCCAAGAAGGATTTTACCGTACCACCTTTGGAAAATGCTCTCCTTGCAACTGTAATGGCAATGCAAACAGATGCCTTGATGGATCGGGAATCTGTGTGGTAAGGAATTCCTCAGCCACTCCCTCAGAATGACTGCACTAGTTTTTGTATTTTCTTCTGATAAGATGAACCTTTTCATCTTCTTTTGCTCTTGCATAAGGTTTCGCATGAAAGAAATATTTCCCAGGCAAACCCAAGAAACTGTGGTCCATGGTCTAACTCCTATTAACACCAATGCCACCAATGCTCAGTTTCAATATAGAGCAAAAACTGTCTGTCCCACAGAAGCTTTCTGCTGAAAGTCAGGGCCAAGATCAAAACAATAATGAGATTATCATAGCCAAACTTCATTCTCACTTAAACGATCTCTGCAGAGTCAAAACACTTTTTAGTATGCAGTATTAGTGAGAGTCAGTATGCTGGGGAAAATTTTTAGTCCATCAGAAGTGTGGAAAGAGTTTTGTATCCCCCCAGAGAAAAATGCATAAATTCAAACACATTTCATTCTCCCTCTTATGAATACAGTACTGTATATCATATAAACAATTTACGATGCTGAGTGACCCCTGTGAGTGTATACACATGTGTTACCGATAGCAATTCTGCTGCATGGCAGCCTCCTGCTGTGAAGGAACAACATAAGGAGGTTGAAATACTATACCAAGGGAAGAGCATGTTGAACTCCAAGGTAGTATTACAATTTCCCATATGTTCGGTCTCACTCATTATCAGCTCAGACAAAAAGCTGTGAGTTGCATTAGTAGTTGATCGCTTGTAGCTCCAGAGCAAAATTCAGGGCAGTAAAACCAACTTCAATTACTAATGCGTAATCAGAGCAGTAATATGGTAAAGAAAGGATGGAAGTTAATACTGTAATGTATCTGAACCACATAGCAAGAGCTAGGCATTAGTGTATTCTTTACTGGTTTGTATAGATCCCAGAGCTCCAGTCTTTGCCATGGATTTATTGTGTTACTTTTGACAAGTCATAAACCTTTGCCCTCAGTTTGTCTCTTTGTAAAATGGCCTTATAATACTCACATACCTTGCATTGCTGAAGCTTCTACCAAGTTTTCAGTTATAGCTATACACAGTGCCATGCTCCATGGAATATTTCCATTTCCATTCCCATGGGAGGAAGACAGTGTAGCTGTTCAGCCCAGGAATAATTATTATGGTTTGGCCACTGTAGTGTGCATAGGATCAGCTAGTTTCTGCAGAACACATATTGGCCTAATTGGTTAACATTAAATTTTTAAATGGTTTTACATTGTGAGGCATTCCCAGCTATTCTCTTTCACATGCACATGACTTCTGTGCATGGGAAAATGACAAGAGGAAGTTTCTGATGGAATACTTCAGAACAAGAGGGACAGTTTAGCAAACGTCTGCTTCTCGTGACTCTGGTAACCAAAGAGATTCTGAAGCAGAATATATGAGGTAGGAAAGTGATTATATCCTCAGTTTACAAACACAACAGAAGACTTGCTTCTTGTCTTCTACACAAAATGAGACTGATGTCAAGAGCTGGAGAGAAAGAAAAAAAAAAAAAGAAAGAAAAAAAAAGTTGCTGTATCATCAGGAAATAATCTCAAAGGATCTATTCTCAAATATATTCTCTAATCTCAAAGGATTCCTGACTGATGTTTCTCTGGGATACTAAACTCCTTGACGTGATCAGGTAGTAAAGAAGAAACTAAGAGCTAAAGCCCAGTTTACTGCTTGAGTTCAAATAAGCCATTGGATGGCTAGTCTGAATGGTTTAATAAGCCATTAAGCTCAGGCTACTTACTTCTGAATAAAGATGGACAGGGGAAAAAATAAAATAAAATAAAATAAAATAAAATAAAATAAAATAAAATAAAATAAAATAAAATAAAATAAAATAAAATAAAATAAAATAAAATAAAATAAAATAAAATAAAATAAAAACAATGGCAAAATAAGAGTAAAAGGGAGAGGGAAACAGAGGGAGTGGTGCAAGGAAAGAGAAGCATGAAAAAGGGTTTTGAAGGCATGATAATAAAACAGAATGAGAGATACCCATGGGGACTACAACAACAGGACTTCCCTGAGGATGTGGAGGTCTCCAGGGAAGATCTTTCAATCTTTCAACTGGTGAAACTGGTAAACCACAAAGTGTCACTGAGATAGCCTGGGAGAATAAATGCTTAAAGAAAGAAAAATGTAATTTGGATTAAAACAGGCAGAAGCATGTTAGATGAATGAATGTGAATAATTTGGGGAAAAGAGAGTTGATGGTTAAGAACATGATTGGTGGTAGTATAAGTGGTCAAAGCAGCCACCCTTATGGACCATTTTCAAGAAGCACAGGAATGGATCTGACCAAAGTGTTCTGTGGGCTGAGTTTGGGTCAGAGAGCAGTAGGCACCTGTATGGCTGGGAATTTCAGGGAATAGGTAGGATTACATGGTAATAAGAGTTCACTGGTTTCTCCCTCCTTAATTTTTAGGCAAATTATTCCAATGAATGTTGCAGTGGCAACCACTACAACTGATAGTTAGACATATGACTTTCTGCATTCTGTTAATTTTTGAAATGCTGTGGAAGGAAGGGAGGAAAGGAGGAAGGGAGGAAGGAAATAGAGAGGAGAGAGAGAGAGATTCTGTTCATATCTTTCATTATTGTTGTTGTTGACTTGCATTTATATCCGTATAAACCTGTTATCTCCCTGTTTCTAACATGCAACTGTGTTCTGAAGTTTTATCACAGGCTTCCCAGTGGCAACCCAGGTTACCCTAACCATGTGTTATAGATGTTCATGAACAGCCTTAAGGGAAGATTTTTAGATGAACTGATGTTCAGCAAAGTTAAAAAGTTTTATGTTTGCATGTTTATTCACACAAATGAATTATTTAAATGTTAATATATATATATTTAAGTTAATTCTGCTAACAATGATGGGAGACAACGTGAAAACAATAACAATATTGTATTCTGTGGGTGGATAATTATTTTTTGTTGTTGCTTAAATAATAACTAAGCTGTAAGACCTGAATAAATGAACAAGCTTCAGGCATTATGAAAATGAAAAAGTACCCTACTTCAAAAGGGATGAAATGTAAGGGTCAGATTCCATACAATGCTCTAAGACCTTCATATTTTGCAAATCCCCCAAATCAGTTCAGTGAGTGTAGTTCCCACTGCATACAAATTAATGAAATTTTCATTGGCCTCTGCCCTCAATTTGAAATCAAATAAAATTAAACTGCTATCAACGAAGCCTTAGGGTAAAGTACTCACATCCTTAATTCCTGCTGACATAAGTATCTATCATCTGGTCCTGTTTTAAAATTTCTCTCAGCTTATTCATAGAGAGTAAATCCAACCCATTTGTCTCTAAAAGCTTATCAAATGATACAATCAATGAATCAACAATCTCATTGGGTAACCAGACAGAATAAATTATTGCAGAGAGTCTTTCTTGGATAAATGTCCACATAAAACTGGTGCAGAAATCAATCACGTCATCCTGTGATTATAACTGAAGAGCCACTCAGCCCAGCTTTTAATGTGCCCATGTTAGAAGAGCAGTCAACACAGTGCAAACTCCATTTATGATATAATATAATACAGATGTCAAATAATACTTCATTTCAAATACATTATCTGGTAATGCATGTAAGGCTGATAGGGGAAGAAACAGTAATTTTTAATATAGATTTTAGACTTTGATATTTTAATAGTATTTTAACCTTCTCAACCCTAGCTAAAATAGGAAAAGGAAGTCACTTGTAGGACCATGTAGCTTTTGATTTTGGAAAGATTCATACATGTAATAACTGGGTCAAAATGTAACAACTACAAGTTGCAGTCTGCTGACAGAGTGATGTGCATGTCTCCTGCATAAAGCCCAAGCAATGAGGTTTACTGTCAGTAAGATCTGAAGATACGAGGGGAACATTTTGCCTCTTTCACCACCTTCAGACCCTACCCCACCAACAATCCACAGCTGAGCTATTTCTTTAGAGTGTCTTTGTTGAGGGATCAGCTATTGAAAATTCAGCCATGGCTGCAGGCTTCAAATGACTTGAAAACTGAGCAGAACTTCACAGTAGCCATGATGATCATCTCTGATATGAGTGGCATACAGAGGTGAAAAAGCTTGCCTAAAGCAATGAGCTCTAATACCATATGCCATTAGCAACATAGTCAGGTTTTACAACATTAAAAATTTTGCTTTACATTAGGAAGGAAGTCACTTGAGGTGGCTGCACAGTACTATGACAGTAACTTCAGAAGAACACAGCAAAATGAATTGGCAGCCTGAAAGGATTAAAAAACTGCAAAGTTGGATGCCCTCACAAAATTTTTGTTGGACTGAGCTATCAGTGTGCAATAACCACGGAAAGTGGTTACTGCTATTAATGGAGGGTAAATATTATTCTGTGGTTAGGTCTTCATAAAGGCACACAGAGCAGGAACAGTAAGTCTGGAGAGAACATTACAGCTTGTGTGTGCCTACCTACAAAACTTCAAGTGCTATGTTATCCTCTGCTACATATATTTGATCGGTATGTATATAAGGCATCCAAAGAGTACACAAAAAAAAAATAGATGCATCAATAGATAGATAAGTAGATAAAGACCATTTTCATAACAAGAAAGGCCAAAGAATCATAATGATGGAGAGGATAAATTCTCTCCTTTCCAGCCTTTTATGGAATTCTCAACAATAGAATGTATTGTCATGTAAGTGATTTGTGTTTTAGTGTTTGGGTTTACATCTGAGTGGAAAGGTTGGAACCAATTTGGCAGTTCTGCCTGAGAGGATAATATGTTCCACATGATTGCCAAGGCAGGTCTGGAGAACCGCCAGTGGATCTACAAGCATCCATCAAGCATGAGCACAAAACCACAGGGAGCTAGTAAAACTCTCCAGCTTATTAGGTACTACTGGCTTCATGAAGAGCCTTGCAGCTTACAGCTCACTCTTTCCTTCTTTAAAGATGGACTGCATCTATCTATAGTGCCCAAGGTGATACACCTTTGGAAAGTTAACAAGAACTACAACAGTCTGATATTGAAATGCAGCCTTTGTCCAGAGGGTTTTTGTACACACTTGTTGTCAGAAGTGCCACTGTTTAATAGTGTCAGTGCCTCAGATGGAGAAATTTCCCTCCCTCTTGGCTCTGTTTTAACATAGAATATTTGCTGTCCTAATGGTTTTACTATTGAAACTTTGCAACAACGACACTAACGTGATGAGTTTCCCTGCACCGCCTCTTCAAGAGGCTTGTAGGAAGCCAGACCAAGACTTCAAGGAAGTGTTGCCCTTTCTTTCACACTAATCTAAGGCAAGAGATGGATGGAGAAGGCAGAGAGCCAAGTGTTTTTGGCAAGACATGAGCTTCTACTTTCCTCAGTTCATGACAAGTTCTACAAACCAAAACTTTGAAATAGATGGGCCGCACTGACCCAAACCAGACAAGTTTCAGAACTGAGTTGGGTTGCTATTCTCATTATTTTAGGTGGTCAGCTGTCTTCACTTTAGTAGAGGTTGCACAACATTTAGTGTTTCTTCTTAGCGCCTCATCTCTTCCATGAAATTTTGAAAGCTAACACTGCAGCTCACCCACAGTGGCTGGAGAGAGAAGGATAGGATCATAAACCTTAAAGATGAAAAATATAAAGCATGTAAATCTCATGGCTTTCAAGACATTATGCTGAAGCCCTTTTTTTACTATTATTATTTTGGGACAGCAATGAGTTTTGGCATGCTGGCATGTGCAACACTATGCAGCTCTGTAGGACATCTCCCAAATTTGGAGAAGTTTAAATCTACATCCAGATAACTATACCTCAGGCCAATCTCTACTGGCTTAGCAATAAATACAGACAGACTGGACAGTAATATAAACCAATTTCATCACTCTACACATATAATTTATTTATTCCCATTCAATCTTTCTGCATTAACAATTGCTACAAAACTGCCTCTAAGAAGAACAAGAAATAAGGGAGTAAAAAATGAATCAGTTCTTGCTATCTTGTAACAATGACTGCTTTCATTTGCAAAGTAATATTCAGAATTCCTAACTGAGGCTTGAGGGTACTTCCAGATTGCACAGACAATATTTTTAGGGTTTATTTTTGTTAGTAGCAGTATTTTGTTCACTTTACTAGCCTCACTAGAAGCAGGGCTGGGTATTAACTTTTGTTGACCTGGAAAGCCTCCATACCATCCCACATTAGATGCCTAAAACAGGTGCCCTGCATCACTCTGTGCCGGGTCCTGTCTTCCTCCTTTAACTCTAGAGGGTACACAGAAAATTTGTCATCTGTCTCAGTTACCTGTGGAAGAGGTACAGCCTGCCTAAATTGCACTGTGTTAGCCTTTCAAGGAAATAACCTTCCTAAAGGAATTGCCTAAATGGCACATTTAACTAAGCCGGTGCCTTTGAAGACCATTAAAATGAGCTATTCTCTCTTCAGGATCCTAAGTTAAGGTGGGACAGATTCACACATCTTAGATTTTTAGTAATATTCATTTGCAGAAAAGCATGTTTGCCTTTTGGATGGACAAATTATAATTTTACTTGTCCTGCCTGACGAGAAGCAATAAACTCTTCAATATTATTTCTGCACAAGCATATTTACAGAGCAGAACTGCATCACACTAAGTGATCCGTGATCTCAGAACAGCAATTCTGGTTCTGCAGGGAAGTGCAGGAGCTCAGTGATGACAGTCACACACACACACACACACACACACACACACACACACACACCAGCACCTTTTCATGTGCGAATATGTGGAATACAGATGGTTACAGTAAGGGCAAGGTAGAAATGCTCACCCTGACTGATGACAGTCCATGAGACTAGAGCAGTTTGACCAGCAAAGGTCAAACAAAGGCATTTTTTAACACAGGAAAATACAATCCAGCCACTCTGTCATATGACAAGTTGCTGCTGGTGTAATGAGGGATGAGTGATGGTGTGCTATATCCTCATATAGAAGCTTTCAGAAACCAGGCTGTTATCACATCAGATTACTTCCTCTGAAACTGGATTGTCCAAGGAGAAAGGATGCCTCTGCCTATTTTTGCTTTATGAAAATAAAGGCTGTATTAACATGGGCATATGGAAAGAATTAAGCATATAATTTTAGCTTAATGTAAATTCCAAACATAGTTTCCAAAAAAAAAAAAAAAAAAAAAAAAAAAAGAGTATTTTATAGCTTTGTTGCAATACTTTTCACTGCATAGCTGTATCTGTTTTTGTGAGCTGTATAACTGTATCATGTCTCACCCTGTTCTGTGCAAAGACAAGCAACAATTTTCTGCTAGCTTCAGTGCTTGATGTCCTTAAAGACATATCAAATGGCTACTTTCTAGAGATCTTTACTTCCATTTTCCTTGTCTTTCAAAGGAAACAAACAAAAAAATGTATACTGAGTTGCTTTATTTGGAAAAAAAAGGGGGGGGGGGGCACGAATATTACTAAACATTTCACAGTTTTGTGAATTCATTTGAACAAATCACTGAGACAGAGAAGGCTGTGAACAATCACACACACAGTCAGGTTTATGACACCTACTGTAAATGATGCCTTTCATTCTAAAACAGGTATGAATACTTGCACCAAGAATACCCCTTGTAATCCTTACAGCAAAGCACTTCCTTAAAATCCAGTTTCTCAAAGAATGCTAAAAAAGGAATTCCATTTTTTTATCCCATGATTATTTCTCAGTCAAAAGTGGCCAGTTCAGAAGCAAAACGTTTATCTCAAACTACTAAACCAGCCCCACTCGGCTCTGAGGATCCCTCATGAGCTGCAGGGAGTGTATCCTCCCTCCTTCAGAGATGTCTCATAGGCTTACTGTAGTTAGTAGCTTTGTTGGAGATGCCAAGCTAACACAAAATAAAACATAAAAGGACACCTTTTATCACCGTAAAACTGTAATTCTAAATATCCACAGGAAAGCTGATTTGTTAAATAAGACAATGCCATTTCGCCATAATCACTAACTAGAGAAAAACCTCAAAAGTGCCTCCAGCACTCATCTACAATGTTCTTTGGGGTAAAAGGGCCTTTTAGGACTTCCCTTCAGTTTAGAAGATGAAAAGCATTGCAGATTTAAGGAGCAGCATTAGCTACCTTGATGCCCTGCTGTTATCATCACATTAGTGTCTGAGCTCTGGGAACCAATAACGGATTTATTCTGCTAGTACCCACACACTGTTTTGGGGAGCTGAGGCCAAGAAAGGTGATGTGAATTGCTCAGAGGGAGAACAACGAGCATGATAAAGGCTGCAATTGAATGCAGCCCACCTGAGGCCTCCACCAGCACATTAGATACAGGTTTCTTCTTTCTCTTTGAGCTCTCAATCCCCACACTCTCATCTCTTTCTTGCAGTGCATTAAAATTGCATGTGCATTGAATAATGACAAACACGAGCTATTTTTTTAATGGCGTTTATGTTTATGCTCTGCAACTATTGGTTTCTAATTCATTTACAGATCCATGGAAAAAGAGACTGACCTTTATTTTCTTTTTTCCTTGTCTTATTCTACCTGATATAGAGTTCTCTGGCCAAATCATAGCTTTGTAGAAATAAATAATTGCTGTGCAATGAATTTTGTATAACTAGAAAAATGCAACAACACAAAGTCTCCTTGAATCAAAAGAGGTCTAACTAAATTAATAAGTCCTAACTGGGGGACTTTAATGAGATTCAAATAAAGAAGATTGGCTAAAAAACATCAGATGTGCTCTGGCAAGAGTGATTGTCCTTTACTAAAATGATGCTTTTCAATTGAGATTGATGATATTGGCACATAGGTTTATGAAAACAAACCATCAGTGTTGCCAGGGCAAAATTCTGCCACTAAACCAAACTTTTAATATTGGGATACAAAACTCATTTAGCAATGCATGCATGTGCGAGTGAAACACAACTATTTGTTTTCATTAAACATCTTCCTGAATCTCATTCCTCTTTCCTCATACTATTTTATTCAAAGAACACGCCATGTTTGGAGTAGAAAGCGAGTTTCAGATCTGTAGGGTCTTGGCTCGGCAGGACAGCAGCAAGCTAAGCTCAGCCACCCCCAGCCTGGTGGTACTGAAGAAGCTCTGCCCACAGAACCCAGTGTGAAACACCACCAGTGCTCCCAAAATCTGACACACAACTTCCGAGTTCTTCCAGACACCACCAGCAGCTGACAGCTTGGAGACTTCTGTGATGAGATTAAGTGACTGCCGGAGGAGAAACCAGGGCACCACAGTCATTTCCTAGCACCTGCACCAACTTGGAACACCACATAAGAGGTCCCCTTGCAGGGCCTTAACCAAAGGTCTCTGCAGTCAACATTGTGTCTCCCGTGGTGGCAATAGGACATGTTGTTTGGGGATAATCACAGAATCACAGAATCACAGAATTTTCTAGGTTGGAAGAGACCTCAAGGTCATCGAGTCCAACCTCCAACCTAACGCTAACAGCCCTCCACTAAACCATATCCCTAAGCTCTACATCTAAACGTCTTTTGAAGACTTCCAAGGATGGTGACTCCACCACTTCCCTGGGCAGCCTGTTCCAATGCCTCACAACCCTTTCAGCCTGGCCTGTTTCTCAGGCCCATCTAGCCTGGCCTGTTTCTCAGGTCTCTTGGCTTCATACTCCACCAGCACTCACAGCTGCTTTATTAAGGAACATTAATATATATAAATACGTAGCATACAGACATCCTGAATCCTCTTAGTGTTAATTTATGAACACATTCTCCATGAATCTCTCTTGGAAATTTTCACCCCTGCAAAAATTGTTGCCTCCTGGCAGCAAGTTGCAGAAGTTTCTTATCTTCTGGATAAAGAAGTACCTTTTAAAGTCAAACCTCCTAAAAGTGAAGTCTCCTAATAATTTTACTGAGTGTTCCTCTTCTCCTGTACTACAGATTTTGAATGAACAATTGTCCTGCATTCAGTTTATTCAGTTTATTTATTTTAAAGATAAATAAATATATTTATTTATCTTTATTTTACATATCTCAAATACCCTCTCCTGTCGGCCTTTCTCTCCTACCTGAACAGCCCTAGTATTTTTGGTCTCTATTCGTAAGACACTGGTGAATACTGAACAAATCTGTTCTCAGGACCAAAGCTTAGGTGATCTAAATAGTGACTTCCCCATCCTGAAAAGTGACCATTACACCTGACCCTTTGCTTCCTAGCCTTTACCAGATTTCAATTTGCAAAAGAAACATTCTTCAAGTCCTCTGACAATTTAGTTGGCTTTTTTGAAAGTCCGGAAATGTCCTCTGAATCCCCTTCATACACTTGCTTATTTGCACCATTATACAGCAGGTTAGTGAAGCAGGACTCCCTGACTCAGATGGTGCTTAGCCACATACGCTGAGACCTTCTTCTTCATTACAGATGCTGTCATCTCACCAGGGATGGAAATTACATTCATCAGTCTATAGCTTCCATGATCTGCTGTTTGTAGGTCTGAAGAGGAGAATCAAGGACATGAACCCAAAACCACAGCAAATATGCACTGCACAGTGCTCTGCACACTTCTGCCATGGACCTGGCTCTTTGCTTGCTTTGCATTGCTGTTTGCATCCATACTGTATCAGTAAGAAGTGGTGTCATTGCAGAGTTCTCGTTCAGGGATATTGCAAAACCCATTGCACAGTTGCAAGAAAGAAAAATGCTTCTGCACCCTTCCTACTCTTTGAAAAGCAATTCAACAAGACAGTTAGAATTTGGAGGGTTGTGTGTTTTCAATGGCAGCTTCTGGGTATTTTACTGAAATGAAGGTGGGAGCATTGCCATGTGCACAGGGGAAAGCCCACGTAATCTGTCACATCTGTGTGTATCCATTTTTAAATTAAATGATGTAAAAATGCTTATTTGGGCCTGCAGAACCTCTGAATTCAATTTAGTGTCGTTTACAGAGAAATTTGACTTTTGTATGTATGTTATCTGAGAGGCACAATTTTGTACCCAGCATCATGAAATATTTTCAAATAAATATTCTGTATAAGTTACCATAGCTTGATTTATTGTCATGGAACTCCAGTGGCTGATTTTCCTCTACATGGGGAATTATATTTCCTCAGAAATATCAGACTGCAGAGATAAAATTTGCTTAGAAAGTGAGAGACATTTTGTGCAGTTGCTCTGTATTTTATAGAAAAGCCACTGCAAATGTAGTTTGGCATGAGAAAGAAATATATTAGGCTCCCAATTCTTCCCACCATTAAGCAGACCTCCTTTAAGATGAGAACATGGCATAATGATAAAGCATCCCTTGATACTGTAACAGATTTCATCTCAGGAGAAAAGCATCAGAGCCACATGGTGTATTAGCCACCATTTGCCTGCAGATTCCCCTGATGCTCTTTTCCAATCATCGAGCCCAAGGAGAAGCCTCACTGAAACCTGCCTAGACTGAAATATGTTGACAGCATTTACCATCAGACATTTTTCATGTTGTTTTGATAGCAGCAAAAGGGATCTTTCCTGCTGGCACTTACAACTCAGAGCGAAGCTGACCGCTACACCTGAGTACCCACGGCATCTCTGACAGCAGCCGGTGCTGTTTCTGCTCCAGCACCCAGCACACACATATGTCTGTTTTGTCCTCTCCTGCACCTTGCCAACATTTGCTGGCTGGCCAGTGTGATCATTTAGAGCATTTTTATTTGTAGCTGTGCTAGCTAATAATGGGTCTGGTTTCATCCTTTGATTCCTTGAAGGATTGGGGTCTGGCATAAACCCCTATTCTGCTTGGCCAGGTGTTTAGCTAAATGATTTCTTTCTGAACTAGGCAGTACTTTCATCTGACTTTCATCACTCTCTCTCTTTTCACTGAAGGGCTGCCAAAGAAACACGACAGGGGAGCACTGCGATCAGTGTCCGGACGGCTTCATCGGTGACGTTGTCAGAGGAGTGCCCACCTTCTGCCAGCCTTGCCCTTGTCCCCTGCCAGGAGCTGCCAAGTACGTAGAGTCTTTGTTTGTCTTTGGTTTGGGCTGCTTTGGGCCCTTTGTAAGGTGGGGGCAGCATCCCTGCCTGGGTGCATGAGACAAAGCTGCTGCCCTTCCCAGAAGAGGAAAATAGGAAGGCACTTATAATCACAATATTTGATATATGAACAAATTCAGGTTCTCCCTCTCTTATGTAGGAGAGATTACTCAGCTGAAAGATAAAAGGAAGGAGTGGGAGAGCTCTGTGACAGGCATGCTGCCACTTCAGCTGACACACAGCCACCTTCAGGAAAGAAGCTCTGAGGCCTAGTAGAAAACCAAAGATGAGCCAACGGGATCCAGGTGTCACCCACTTTTTGCCTTCTGAAGAAGCAAAAAGCTACAAACTGTAACCACTTGTTGGAGACCTAGTGGCACATCAGTAGTGCAGATGAACAGTATATTATCAGCTTCCTCTTTCTTGAGTTCCACACTCCACAAGAAAGGCATCCAGGCAAATTGCAATGCAGGGCCCAGAAGAAATGCTATTAAACACTTGCCAATAGGTTGAGGCTATTTTTAATTGAGCTACCTACTCCCCTTGTGTGTTTTTCTGTTGTTGGTTTTTTTTTTCTTTTTTTTTCTTTCCCATTCCACTTCCAAGCGGGGCTTGTCACAAAGGGGGAATTTTCTTATTGTGTTTGTTTGTGGTTGCTATAGCATTACTCATCCAGTCCTAAGGTGGGATGAGCCTGTTCGGTGGCACAAGCCCAAACTGGCAACAGGACAAAATCTCTCTGGCCAAAGTCCTACAGGTCACCTCCTGGCTTTCGTGGCGAGGTGCAGACATGAGGAGAGCCGTGGGGTGAAGAACAGCTGTTGTTGAAAACCCGCAGCTCTGACTAGGTTAGAGAGAAAACCCTCAAGAGACAGGGGGAGAACCTATTTTTGCTTACATTTATAAAAGCTTAGGAGGGGGGGTGCTCACAGACAAGGCTTCCTGCTTCCTCCAGTTTCAGTAGCAGAGGTAATGCCAGAAATAGTAGAAGTACAACAGTCGGAAGCTGTGCTTTCTCCTTAGCAAAAGGGATTTTTTTTAACCTATTGGGCACAAAGCAGCCACATGGGTGTAAGGAGCAGCACTGCCAACCACACACAGCCTGGGTTGCCTGCTCCCAAAACCCAACCAGGACACAGCAGGGTGGCTCAGGCACACCTCCAGGCCTTCCTCCCTGCAGTGCCACTTGGCAGAGCATGGCCGCTTCTGCCTGAGCCCAGACCCTGCCTGAGCCCACAGACCACCAGGCTTTGTGGCAGTGCCCCCAGCCACAAGCAGCCCTACAGATAAGGAGCTCCTACAGATAAGGAAGCCCTGAACCCAAAAGGTCAGAAGTGTGGGATAGGGAACAGGACTTGCTAGGAGCCTTCATGAGGAAGCTTCAACATCTGCATGCAACCCCTTTAGAATTATCCCTGTAAAAATACACTTCAGTTTTTCAGAGTTTTCCTTGGAATCAAGTCCTGAAGGCAACATCTAAAATAGTGTCCTGACACAACTTGCCTTATGCCTGTATTTCAATAACACGCAGAAATTTCCTGTGCAGCTTCTTGCATGACAGAGACCTGACCACAGCAATAGCCTTCAGCTGGGTCTGGAACGCAAATAATAAAGACTGAGCAACATTCAGCCTTGCATAACTAAATTCAAAGGCCAGCCATTCTTTCTTATTCTTGTATTTTTCCTCCATTAGTCCTACTCCATGTATAGTAAGGCAAAACAGTAATTCTAGCAGACAGCAGAGAAGCATTAAATGCCTTAAATAAAGAATACGTAAAGGTTATTGTTTTGAACTCTGTTTCTCTTTAGAAATAACCAGTGAATCTGTAATAGTTAGACAAAGTGACCAAATCTGTAAACTGACAGACTCATCAGATACATATTTGTTCTTGGGATTCATCTGCGTGTCATCAGCTTTTCTGGCCAGACCATCTTCATGTCTACTGTCCAGGGAACTTTTGGAGTAAACCACATGAAGTGTAATGTCATCTCTTCGGAATAAAAAAGGGGGATGGGCATTACTTCACAGTCCAGCAGATGTTACTTCTTTTTAAACCTTTGGGAATTGTATGACCTTTTCTTCCCCTAAGAGGTCACAAAAAATACAAAATCTCAGGAAGGCTTCAGTCTTATTTCATAACTTAAATCCACAATGCGGTTTGTATAACTACGTGAAGGAATTAGACTTTGTAAAAAAAGAGGAAGGCTGCCAAACTCTCATGATTTTCTTGACATGTTCTCATAAAAGCTTTACTGAAGTCAATTTGTGAATTCTGCGAGAAGGATCTCATTTTGTGTTCTCTCTGGTTATATGAAATGTTTTGAGACAACACAGACCCAGACACAGTTTTATTTGACCCTGGGTGTCCTAGTAGCTGAGAAATGCTGATGGAAAATTAAATTTTGCAGGAATTCTTGTCACCTTTCAATGCAGCTCTTTCCTGGAACAAGCAGTGTGTAGATCATGCTCTTTCCCATTGCTCTGAGTCTTTTGAAATCCTGTGCAAAAGGGATGCAAACTGCTACAGCTGCCCAGCACAGCTCAGCATCATACTGGAACAGGAGACAGAGAGGAGGATACAGACTTACAGTCTTGATGCTGTCATTTCTCAAGGGGCACACTACCCTTTAGGAACCAGAGGTGGTACCACTCAGGATGTTAGCTGCAGGTCTCAGGGCCTCCATTTTAGAAATCGTGGGCCTGCAGCTGACATCTACTGCCACTTAGTGTGCCAGTTGCTTCCCAGTACTGGGAACAGATCTTGAACAGATTGCAATCTAACTGGAAACACCTCTAGGACGTATGTCTTCTAACAGCAGATGTATTTAAGTCATATATATCACTGTATTTGAAGTGTATGGAATTTGCACTTTCCAAATTTGGCTGCTGCTCTTTCTTGTCTCCTATTTTGTTGCACAGTTGTTAAATCCTGAAAACATCAGAAAGCAAGGAATCAATGGTTTAGAATCATGACAATGCAAATTACAGTACAAGACATTACTGCAATCAGTATCACTAAAGGGCAAGTTGATCTCACAAGGGGCCCCAGGGTCTTTCCAGATTTCTCAGAGAGACCATGGAGAATCCTCAATTACTGTAGATGAGGACAGCACCAATTAGTTCAGTTTTCCACTTGCTACTTCCAGATCAGATTTAAGGAAAATTGTGGGATTTGCACAGGAAATTACTGTACCCATTCCAGAGTCTAAATTCCTGAAGGGTGCTCTGCAGTGCCTTTTAAAAGCAATATCATGTCCATTAAAGTACAAGAGAGAAAGCAATTAGGTTTGCATGACATACATATTTATCCAAGTCCCTGGTCTAAAAGACGTGAAATAAAACCTGAAGGTGTCTCCGATCTACACTGCAATACAGAAATGTACATATATCTGGGAATTATATAGCTCCATAGTGTCATACACTAATTAGTGCTTTCTATACTCAATAAAAGACTAGACAAGGAGTATAGGGTACATCACATATGAAGTTTAAGGATACCTGTGAAAAAATATTTAGCCATGAGGAACCAAGAGCCAGAGTTTGCACTGACAGCACATGTCCATCATTTATAAAGATAAACTCCCAAGTGTTTGCCATTGCCTGCTATTCTAATGATTTACTCTAATGAAATTCCAGCTTTGCAGACTCCTGTTACCGAAAAAATGGAAGCGTGCGCTGTGTGTGTAAGGAAAACTATGCAGGACCTAACTGTGAAAGGTAAGAAACTAACAGGATGACTTACTGGTCAAAATGCCGAAGTCCATGAGCCTTCAAAGGAATCTTTGCACACTGGGGAGAAACATTGTGGATGTGTATTCATTTGACTGAATCATGTTTGTCAAAGGATTTCATTCAGTTCATAATAAAATCTGTAAGGATTCGCTGTGGAGACATCTCAGGGTAGGACAGGCTTCTACATCTGATGTATTTTGATCCAGTTCTTGCACTTTGTATACCCTCATGTGGTGATCTTTGTAAAAGGAATACAACTTACAAATCAAAATACAAATCAGAAACAGCAGCTGAAGTGAAAAATTGCTACCACAAAAATGCCTCTTGCAATTCCCTGCTCTGAAAAGATATCAGGCTTCTGCCAATTAAATGCTTCAAAAGCAAAGGAGAAAATGCCTTATCTGCTCACATTCTTAATGAGCAGATTCCTTCTTGGTTAAATTTTAAATGTATTTCACAGACATAATTAAAGCAAACAACCACAGGTCAGTGCTGCTTTTCAACTTTCCTTATACCCACAAGCAATTTCCAGTAAATATCTTCTAAATTACAAAGTACACAAATAAATGGAGCTATGCAGAGAAATATAGCTCTCCTGTCTCGTAAAGGCCTATCTTACTCACCATGGACACACATGGACAGTGTTTCAGTGAAGAAACGTGATTATAATTCAAAAATTCTGCTTGAGCATCCAATAAATTAAAAGTCATCGAACACAAAGACTGAGGGGTATAGGATAGTTCAGACCCTGAATTTCTCAATGCTTCATTTTCATTTTCCTTTAAGCCCCTGAAGTATTTAAAAATTCAATCCACTGTCATTAATGGGCAAGGTCTGAATTCAGACAATACTTTTCTAGAGAACAGAGAAAGGGTATTTTCTCCCGATGCAAAGAGAAATCAATGTGAAAAGGGTAAGATGGAAATAGATAGATAGATAGATAGATAGATAGATAGGTAGGTAGGTAGGTAGGTAGGTAGGTAGGTAAGTGAAGACTTTTGCCCTTATAGAGGGTGTAAAAATGTCAGCCTATTACCTCCACAGCACTAGCACAATGACAGCAATAGTGAAAGCCCTCTTGACAGATGGCACAAAAATGTGAGGGGGGGGGGAAAAAAAGAAAGCCTTCTTTCCAGGCCTGTGGCTGTATGCTTTTGTTCTTAAGAAATGTCAGATGTATGCACAAAGGATAACACAGACAATTAAAAGGTCAGTGAGGTTTCCTAATAGTTATTAAAATGTCATCCTAAACTACAAGCAAATCAAATTGTATGAAATGAGCAGCATATTTATTGCAGCAGCAGAGAATGGCAGCAGCTTTCTTTTCTAACAGCCACTACTCAGCCTTACACGCTGCAGCTGTCTCAAGGAAGGCAAAGCTGCATAGATGGGTTAGGAAAAGCTACAGAAAGAAATCAACCTGCCCTGGTCACTGGGTTAAGTCCTTGACAAGCTGCTAGGGTAAGTGTCAAGCAGTGACAAAGGGCACTTCCCTCCTCCTGGATTGCTGGTCCTGCTCCCATCTGTGACAAATAGGACAAAAAGCATTTCAAAGACTAATGAGAGATGCCTTGCTCATCCCTGTCCCCTCGCCAAAGAGCAAGCCCCTGCCCTGTTCACACTGCTGCTGGGCATCACCACCACTGCCTGCTGGTGCTGGCAGCAGTCGCAGTGTAGGAGCACCAGATGAGAGGGGACATTGCCCCTGCCCTTCCTGCATCCCATAGAGCAGCTCATGTCCCCAGGGCAGAGGAAGGCAAGGTCCCACTGCCCTTCATCCCTCCCTCCCCTCCCTCGGGGCAGCGAGCTGCGGATACGCTCCTTGGGCAGTGCCTGGCAGACAGCCCGCTCCGTTTCCCCTGGTGCTTGAGTAGGAGGTTCCTTTGTGCTGCTCCAAGGACTTGGCACAAGTCTAGCTGGTTTCTTTAATGTGTGCCAGTGGACAGTGTGGTGGAAAGCCTGTGCTAAGAACTGGGAAAACACACCTCCCAGTTCAACATTTGCTCCTGGACTCCAGCAATAAAGCACTGAGGTGGTAGCAGCTGAAATCCAGGTTTTCTTAGTGCCCAAAAGTTAAAAAAGATAATTGAGAGAATGATGCTTTAATGTCCAAAGTGAATAGATGAGAAAGGTCCTTTTGGCATTGCCAGTGAAGAGGAAGTTAATTTTTTACTCACAAATAATTGCAGGAAGCAAACACGGCTGTAAGATGAAACAAAGTTTAACTTAGCAGCTTTAGTATTTCCACAATGCTGATAAATCACAAGGGAGAGGAAATGTTCTTAGCAACAAAGAGCCCCTTATTGATACAACAGAGGAAAAAGACATTTACCACAGGCCTCTACTTTTTCAGACCATAAAGTGCAGAGATGGAGCAATGCTTCCATCCATCCATCCCTGCTCTTCCCAAGTGCTACCAACCATTCAAAAGAGGCCAGCCACAATCCAAGCCTGTGACATGCCCTCAGTGGCAAAGGGAAGGAGAAAGTGAAGTTGACACATTTATTCACACTCTAAAATTTCCTATTTATTTTAGACAGCTATTCCAGATGAGGAGATATGGCTAATAAAAGTGAGTCAGATGGTCATAAAAAGCAGCATTCACTTCCAGGCCCACAAGTGTATCTGTGAGGATGTGAGCAACTGCCACTGCATTTCTGGCAAGTGAACTCAATGTCGTATTTCAGAAAATTAAAAAAAAAAAATCATCTTGCCTTCATAAGAGGGCAGAAACTGTAGGCCTGATGGGAATCTTTGCAGTCTTTGCTCGTCACTGTCTGAAAGCCAAAGCTTTGCAGTAAGCAAAGCACCCTTCTCACCCAAGCATTGCTCAGTGGCTTCTGTGAGTTGGTGGACATGTGAAACAGACAGGCATTTGGAAAATGCCTAAGCACAGAAAATTAAAGGGAAATGCTGCAAGATTTTGAGAGTTCAGAAGAAATCATATAGTACAACCTTTTTTTTTTTTTTAAATCAGAGGGGCATGTTTTTCTTTTTTAAACTTCATAAACATTTTGAAATTTGGAAAATATTACTATCCCACATTGTCTGAAATGTCCAAAAACTATAGTAAGCCTTTTGGCATAACTGTGTAGGAGCATCACCCATCATTGCCTGCTCTAACTCCCATGGAAATAGGGAGTGACTCCATCAAAGTCAGTTAAATCACAATCTTTACACTCAGCATCACATTCATGTTTCTTCAAGGGGTGCAGAGAACTCCAGGTCACACTTTTATTCTTTACATCTGGGTCACCCAAGTGATAAGATCTGCACCAAAAGTTCTGGCAGTGCTGCAAAGAGACAAATAGACTCTTTGCCATTGGCAAAGGCAGTATTTGAGGCAGCCAAGTGGTTTGTATTAGGATGCTTAATATTTTATATGTGTTTTTACTGTGGGGGTTCAGGCCTGGAACATGAACAAAGCAGCACTGAGGAAATTACTTTCTTTATTAAAAAAAAAAAAAAAAAAAAAAACCTTCAGCAAATGTAGGAACAGATCAAAACTGGAAGCTCTTATCAGATCTCCCACATTTTCATTGCTCAGACACAGCATAACCCAGACTTGTCTATGTTCACATTTTAGGAGACAACAGGCCTCAGCCCAGGTCCCCAGCCAGAAACTTGGAGAAATTAAACCAAACTGCCTGAGAGCTCACCCTCCCCACACACAAACAGCAGAACAAACAGCGTCTGAAAACAGGGCTTTATGGACAGGAGAAAAGACAAGGACAACAGGGTGATAAAACAGGATGACACAGAGTACTCCTTACCTAAATCACACTGACAGCCATTCAACCCTCTGATATCTTCAGTGAACAATCGCTGTGCCAACTAGTTACCCCATGGTCATTCTTCATCCCCAGTTTGGGGCATGAGTCCTCAGCCTCTGTAGCGCAGGCTACGAGGTCACTCATGCTCCTGCAGTGACACCATGGGTGGCATGGGCTGTCCCCATCCTGCCAGCTGAACCCCCCAGTCTCTCTCTTTCTCTTTCTCTTTCTCTTTCTCTTTCTCTTTCTCTTTCTCTTTCTCTTTCTCTTTCTCCTTCTCCTTCTCCTTCTCTTTCTCTCTTTCTCCCTCTCCAAACCTCCAAAGGCATCCTCCACTCCTCCTGGGCTCTTACACTTCTGGCCTCAGCCACCAGGCTAACATAGAACAAATCTGAAACACAGTGGGGATGTAAAGGGAGGCTGTTTTCGTGCCTGTTTGATTTTGCAAAAGCCAGGCGCCATCCCAATACCATGTCATAAATGTATTTATTCAGCCCCCTTCCGGTCAGAGCTCTGGTATCTGCATTATAACGAAAATGTCTGAACTTCCTCTGAGTTTCCACATCATGAAAGGCAGTCTCTTGCCCCAGTTTCCTATATAACACAATATAGTTGGAGAGATCCAAAGCTGAAAAGACGAAAATAAACACTGGGACTGCATCTCTGCCAAGGTCATGCTGTCATATATTTTAAAACAATGGGAACAAATCATTGCACTGCTAAGGATACAAAAAAAATAATGCAGACTGAAGTGATTGAGATACCAGGAGTGTTCAAGAAGGGGAAAATAAATAACTGTACAGATTGAGACTAGAGCACAAAACAGCCTCTGCAGAAATACAGCTCCTAATTTGCCTTCTGTCCTTTTGTAGTTGCTGACCGTCATCAATTCATGGGGACATAAATAAGGTCAGAGAAAAAATGCTACCACAGATGGCAATGTCATTGCAAGTCGTCTCTGGGCTCTCTTTTCCTTTCAGGTGTGCCCCTGGTTACTATGGGAACCCTTTGCTAATTGGAAGCACTTGTAAGAAATGTGACTGCAGTGGCAACTCAGACCCAAACCTGATTTTTGAAGACTGTGATGAAGTGACTGGCCAGTGCCGCAACTGCCTGCGCAACACCACGGGTTTCAAGTGTGAACGATGCGCCCCGGGGTACTATGGGGATGCCAGATTTGCTAAAAACTGTACAGGTATTGTCTGAATCATTTCATAAAACATCTGGGAGTGGGTCTGGGAGGCAGAGGGTGCTCCTGGCCACCTGGTGGGATGATTTGGGTGCTCCATTGGATCAGCCCTGGCACTAGTCCCCTGTCATTGCCCATGAGCAAGTCTCAGAGTACAGACCCCAACATCCCAGCTAAATGCCTGGGCACAACACTGCCTACATCTTGTTTTAAACAAGGTTCCTTGAGCTTCTTTTGTGTAGACACATCACCTTTGTGTTTGTTGATAACACTCACAACACAGCCAAAGCATGCAACCACCATGAACATCTGAAGTCCCCCTGGGTTCAAGGTATAGGGCTATAGGCCTTGGGGCATTTGTGATGTCTTGATCAAACTTACACCCTTCTTGAAATTCACTGTACATCTGGACTTCTTACTAGCTTATTACAAAGTGCTAAGGTGTGTTTGGAGACATGGAGATTGGAGGCCAGGAGGATATTCTGGACTCAAGCATCTTATGTGCTGCAGTCGTCATTTATGGGCATATTATGCCACTAGCAGTCCCTTCTAGTTTTGTTCCTGTCTCTAGGATTAATTCACATCTTTAAGTCACACACTTAAATTCCATTTACACTGAATGAAAGAGATGGTGCCCACACACAGCAACACAAAAAGCCAATCCCAGGTATCCAATCCAGCCAAAAAGACAATGGCTGTAGGGAGCAGTGTGTCTCAAAGCTCAGCTCATGCTTGGATCTGGCCACCCAACCCAGGCCTGCAGCTCAATCTCTTGAGGTTGCAAAAGCAAACCCTATTTATGTGCTTCACTGCCTAACTCAGCTCACCAGAGATGATTTAACAGCAGTTCTCCCATATAGAATAACAGGATGTAGCTACAGATAGCAGTTTTCAGCCTCTTTTCAATAAATTTCTTAGCCATTTGTCCTTCAGCCACACTTCCAAGCTTTCTACAAATGTCACTCAGAAATAAAGGTAAAATTAGAACCTTTATCCACCAATAAACCACAACAGTGTTCAAAGCCTTAATTCCATATTAAAAGCTTGGTACCTCACAAAGATGAAATATTATCAGAAGTGCTTTTGAAATGAATTCACTCTAAACATTTCTGTAAAAAGCTAAGAATTATCAAGTTAAATAAGAAGACAATTTGGTTTTCTTGAGCAGCAACCTAATCCAAATTTTAATCTTAGAACCGTAATCTTGCCAACTGTTTTGGGGGCTAGATTAGATCCTGTCATACAGGTGAGACTTTTCTTTCACTTCTTGATAAAAGAACTAACAAATGAAAGCATTGTAGATGCAGGAGCTGGGAGACACCAATTCATACTTGTGGAGAGATCAAAAGGTTGATTACCCTACAAAATTCATAACCAAATTGTGTTCTCACATTAGTACAAAAAATGAGTAGTTCCACTAACTGTGGTTCAGTTTCAGAGAAATACTCCAATGTTAGCACATCATGTTTAACTTTGAGGCTGTCTTACACATTTTCATTGAAAATACCATGGATGTTCCATGTGGAATGTAAATACGAAGACAATTCATAGAGAACAATGAATGGGCTGCAATAAAATAGCAGTAAACAATTTGGTTATATGAGATTCTGCTGAAACCATGAATCACAAAAGCAAAATGAATGCCAGATAAGTCACTACTGTTTTTCTGTTCTGCTAGAGATTTTGTTATTCTATCAAAGTGTTCCAAGAATATTTTAATCTTTAAAATAATATATTTTAGAAGGTCAATTAAATCCTGAGAGAGACACTTTAGAGTAAAAATAATACTTTTTGAAAAGCCACTTGTGCTGGCAGGAGAAATGCAGCTTACTCAAGTTAAAAAAATGTAAAACCCCACTTACTCTTCATTGTAAGTGGTAGGAGATATTTACTTTTTGATATGCTCAAGCTGATGATGGAATTGGAGTCTACCATCAATCCCCCATAGCTGGAAACCTTAATTTAGTGGGAGCCTGACACAGCATTGAGAAATTCCACAGGCTTGCAGAGAGATATGTAACTAATAATTAACTTCAGCTGTACTGCTTTCCTTAGCCCATTTCCCAGACATCACCCTCTCTAGAAGGTGATGTTTTGGGACTACTTTTTTTCGCCATCTGGGAAGCTTTGAATAAGTCTCTTCAGCACAGGCTTTCTGCTTTTTTTTCTCATATTCAATCTTTTTTTATCATATTTAACATTTTTTCTCATATTTTTTTTCTCATTTTTAACCTGAGAAGCCCTTGATTTTGGTTTGACTATCTGTGCAGAATCCTATGTATAATTATTACATCGGTCTTGGGATGGGAAAAGTGGGTTGGACGTTTTGAAGACTATTAATTTTAAGACCCTTTCTTTTTCCCCCAGAATGTAACTGTGGAGGGAGAATGTGTGACAGCCAGACCGGAGAATGCCTTGCAGACAGTCCCGCAGTTTCTACTGGCACAGACTGCCCCACCATTAGTAAGAATAATACTATGAGAACACCAAAAGTGACTGCTGTTCTTGTATTTCAATGCTTGCAGATACTAACTTAAGAGCTTGGCTCTCCAGTGAGCTTGGCACTTATACCTTGATCCTGCAGTGCACTTAAACATGTGAAGATGCGCAATGTCCTGCTGATTGTGTATTTAAAATATATGCTCAAGTGCATGTGAGCGCACAAGTACGTTTTGCAATACAGACTGAATATTTAGCTACCAACTGTGGAGCAGTAGAGATGTATCACCAAAGCCACTTCTCTAGACATAGTGACTGCAAAAAAATATTCCAGCCCTAAAAATTGCCATGACTACTTTATTGCCACAACTACTGTCTTGCATTTCACTTCTGTTTTTTCTAGTTGTACATCTAGTATAAATTGTTACTGTTGAGAATATGACATATACACATCAGTCAGTTGCTTTTCTGCTCTCTCTTATTCTAACTATAGGAAGCTTGTGGAGTTTCCAAAAGTACTATGTTGTAACTACTAGTAAGCATTGATTATTATATTTTTTTAATGCTAGTATTATTACATCTGTGGTTTAATGCAGAACACATAGGACATACAGGCTCCTAACCTGTTCCCAAGAAGAAGGGGGTCCCAAAATGCAACCAGAATGAGAACATTTGGCAGCTTCTGCCAACAAGAATACAGAATAGATGATACAAGCAAAAGTTCCTGTAGGAATCTGTTTCACGTTCATCTAAATCTCTAATTTTACTGGTGGCACAAATATCGCTAAAAACAAGGTAGCACTGGAGGCATTCAGCCAGAACAAGGATGTAGTGCTGTGCAAGCATAATTCAAATGTGTTGCAATTGTGCTTTTAGAAGTTGTCTTCCTAATCAAATATGCATCCAAGTGTCCAGCTGTTGGACATCCTTACTTCTCATACCACCAGATTTTAAATACAGAATTCTGGCTTCTGGCAAAATTAACTTGTTTCTCCGCGCCCCCCCCCCCATCTGTTGTTCTTTGGGACACAAACAGGAGGAGCCTCTAGGGAATAGCCAGGAAATGCCTCATCTCTCTCTCCCTACTGATTACAGAGCCGCCTCGACAGCCCCTCAGAGCAGTCCCATCTGGTGCTGCTCAGCTGGAAGCACTGTGACTGTGTTGTGGGACCTTTGGAAGTGGTATATGAAAGTGAAAAAAAAAAAATGGTATCCATCAGGACCCATCAATGACAAAGAGCGGGAACCCAATGGGGCAAGGGCACTCAAAAGTAAATTCAGGATGTCTGTTGTTAACTGATACAAACACTAAAAGAAAAAAAAAATGACGCTTTTATTTTCTTATCAGGCTGTGATAAATGTATTTGGGATTTGACAGATGACATCCAATTAGCAGTCCTGGCTATCGATGAAAGCAAAACAATTTTACTGAGCATTTCTACAGGTGTTGCAGCTCAAAAACGCTTGAATGACCTGAACCTCACTGCTACCTATCTCCAGGTACAAACAGTGGTGATGTTTCACTTTTTTAATTTAATTTCATTATATGAATTTCCACTCCATTTGCTTAAATTTCAATTCCTGCCCTCACTAAAGAAACTTTCTTCGCGGGTGCACTGACTTCTTTTCCCCCACACACAGGCAGCGATGTCTGAAAAAAAGAACCACTCTGTGATTTGGACCATCCAAGTTGATGATGCTGCAGATGAAATGAATGATCTCCTCAGAGAGGCAGAGACCCTTGAAGACCAGGTTTGTTCACAGCCTCCTGCCAGAGCACAGAGGCTTTGCAGCTTGTCATATTCACATGCTGGCATAGGAGGCTCACCAAACAAGGGTAGCTGAGAAAGCTTTCCATTTTTAAACCTTCTACTTTACTTAGGCTCAGAATTAGAAGTATAAAATCAAGTCATCAAACTTGATGACTTGATCTTCTTGAAGATGACTTCATCTTCTTGATTCAATCAAGAAGATGAATCAAGTCATCTTCTCAGAAAAGGAAGGGAGCAGGGCCAAAGTCTGCTGAGGATGGTCAGAGGTTTGTCAGCTCCCCTCAGGACCCAAGTTCCCACTTCAGTCCCTACACCCCAGGCACAACATTTGATCTGAGGTAGACACACTGCCTTAGTGTTTCAGAGCAAAGTAACCAACATTAAAGTAATTTGGACTGACTTTGGGAGCCCTTGTACTATATTTATTTTACATGTACGCCCTTGTAAAAATCCATTTAGCCTGATTAGACACTTCACAATACGCTATGAAGCTGCCAGTGTAAAAGCCTTTTGAGGTACCCACTAAGACAGAAGCTGATCAGTACTCAAGATATGTTTTAACACAATTATAATCGTAAATGTTATATCCTCATTCAATTGACAAGCTATAAAATTAAGGTTATCTACTCTCAGCTCACATAACACTTCTACTGCACCCTAAAAGAATACTGATATATGTTAAGAGAAGAAATAAGGTTCGAAAATTGTTTCTCCTCTATTTTAAACAGGTATTATTATCCAGTTTTCTGTTGCTGATATATATATATATATATATATATACATACATATAGTGAAATACATCATGTGATGTTATTCCCAAGCAGAGATAACCACAGCTGCAGTATGACTAGAGTATATTTCATGCTTATTGCAAAAAGCCAGACCTTGTATTCACTTACAATTCCTTCACGAGACAAATTTATACCTTAGGCTAAAACTGAGATACAGGAGCAAGAAGAAGAAACACAAAGGAAGAGAAAAAAGGGTTGTATGGAGATGTGGAAGAGAAAATGTGAGGGTTAGTATTTTTTAATCGTCACTTAACAGAAAGGGCACTGCAGAATTACAGACTGTGTGTTCAAAAGAGAGGTTTGAATAAGAATAATAAATGGGATCTGAAACTCCCAGAGTCTGCTGGGGATGAGCTTAGAGTAAAATCACACAAAGCTCAATCCTAAATGTTTGGCAGAGCCCTGGGGGAGCCATGCACCTCTCCTTCCCAGGCTCTGGGCAGATTCCAGGACAAGTCTCCCTGTGCCAGTGGAAATTTGAGGATAACTGAGAGCACCCCTCACTCATGCTGCTATGCTTCCCATCAAATTTGTGGCAATTGGGAAACCTGTCTCAGTAATTGCCCATGCAATTAATAGTTAATAAAATGTTTGGTGAGGAAAGAGCATTATGCAAATGTGTTCTGCAAAAGGCACCTCCATCGCTGCCTTCCAACTCACCCTGGTGCCACTGCAGGCTGCGTGGCAGGAGGGAGGCTGCAGCCCCTGGCCTGGTGGGATTAAACAGGCATGAAGCCAGCACAGCAGCAGCCTAAAATCTTCCTGGCTTATCTCCCAAACTCAAACTGGTTTTACAGTGGGGATTCTTGCTGCTGCAGCCCCACCAGGGGCTTTAAACCAAAAACCTTGCTATTGGCATGCTTGTGGTGCTGTCTTACATGTGCACACACACACTCCAAGCCCAGGAAATGTTGAGAGTAGCCATATTTCCTCCTCCTTCCTGAGACATAGTAGTGAAAATTAAATCCAAGGGCTCCCAAAGTTAATGGCTGTTTAGGAAACACGATAACTGTGTCATGGTTCACTTCCCTTACATCCTCACCTAGTGCCTCACCATCACCCTTTTGGGGCCATGTCACCTCGTGCCTACATAGGGGAACACAGTATGGTGTACAGCCTCCACCATAATATAGGATAGGAGTGTGGCTATGCTCATTTTGAACCCTGACTCTCATTTTCTTAATTTAACAAGTTGCATAACTGGCAGCCTCGCATGAGGGAGACAGTGATCTAAAAATGGTGGGGAGCTTCGCACCTTGTTCTTCAGTCTATATGTTTACTCAGGAAACATGATACACAGCAAAATGAGCCAGCCCTGCTGAATGCCTAGGAGACTCAGCAGATGGGAGTTTTACAACTGTACATAATTTATGGCAATTTGATTGCAGCAAATGATGGATAAATATGGGACAGATTTTAATCTCTCACTCTGCAATTCTGAAAATACCGACAAGACAGCCCTTCACTTCAGACTGTAAATGCTACTTTATATGATAAATGGACTTTCACATACTCATCAGGAGAAAGCAAAATGTGTGTTTACACTGCTCATCACCACACACACATATGGATCTGAAAAAAAATCTAATATCTTGCTCACATGGTTTATTCATAGGGAAATCAAGCATCCAGCAAAGGCCTACTGATACAGAAGGAAACCATGAAGACCAACAACCGTGCTACACAGCTCATACAGCAGCTCCATAATATGAAGGATAACATTCAAGGTAAATAGATTTCTTTCTGTTTCAGCTCAATGTGAAGCATGTGTTAATGAAACCTCCAGCAAAAAAATGTCATTGCACCTGGGCACTCTCACAAAGCAACCCATAGGCTTTAAACATAAGGCTCTTAGAACCTGCAATGCCATGATGAAAAGTTGTCTCTCTTCAAAGGCAACTGACACTATGGGTTGATTTGGTCTGACAACCAGAATAAGAGCTTCTCTTTTTTTCTGTCTCTGAAAGAGAAAAATAATTATAAATAGGTTTACATGGAATACTTCAAAGTAATTCAATTTGTAGTCTCTGATTGAATAGCTGCTGAAGGTATTTGTATAAACATGTGGAGAAAAGAAAAAAAAAGAGCTGGTATCAGACTAGGGCTGAGTGCAGCCACAAACACAAGCACAGGATGGGAAGTGAAAGTGCTTAATGGCTTCCCTGTTAGAAGATTCATGCAAATGCACTTTTCTGATCATGCTGGTAAATAATTGAGGGCATGTGAACAGCTAGACAGATTTTTTCAAAAAAAAGATGTTTCCTTTTGAACCCACGGTAGTCAGTTAGATCTGACTAACTCTGGTGATCTCTCTGTTGAGTTTTACTTCCGTTCAATTTTTTGCATTTTAGGAAATTGTTCCTGTGTAGGATTTCTCTGATTCATATAACTTCATGCAAATGCTTCTTAAAAGCAAAAGTTGCTGAATAGTACATCATTTCGTGAATTTGCCATTTCTCCAAGCTCAGTGTGGAAGGTGAAAGATAAACTTGATGACGAAAATCTCCCAAAATTAGAAGAATGTATCCAAGTGCATTTTTATGTTACAATGGGACAAACTGTCACCATGTTCTGCTCATCTGTGTGTATGATGTGAGGGAATGCAGATAAAACTTTTATCCATCTTTGGACAACATGATAGAGCAATAACTGCATCTCTAGAACTAACATAAATTTCAGAACATTACTTTTCTTCTGACTGTAAATGTAGGTATTTTAGACCTTTGCAGATGAAGATTTTTGATTTACAGCCTCAGAGACTGCTTGGATCTTCAAGAATTTTTACTGTACCATACCTCTAAGGATAAATGGCAACAGTGAACACTTTCCCAAGCACAATTGCACTTTAAAAAGTTTTCCTAGTCAGAGAAGATCATCTTTATCTGGAGTATCTCTGACATAATGTTATTTGTGTTCATATATATAACTAAATACGTGTTCATATATAAAACTAAGATTAAACCAGTTGTAGCCTCTTCTTCTGTAACTTCAGAAAGCAATAAAACCCCAGGTGAGCGTACACAGAAGCATCCCTGTCCCCTGTAAACCCGCATCATGAAAGTATCCATCCTGCAGTAGAGAACACTAATTTCTCCCAGTCCTTTGCAAAGCCAACAGTGTAAAAAGCTGTTTATGGCACCAGAATAGAAAGGCTGATGGGCAGATGAAGTTAACTAGCCCTTTTTCAGTTAATAGAAATCCTTGATTAACAGACCCGAGTAGTTCTGATTTAACACAATTATTGCAAGTTCTGTGGCAACTTTTGTAAGGAAGATCTGTAATACCCCAAACATTATCCTTGCTGATCATTACCTCCATGGGTGCTTCAACCAATATTTCAATTTTAGTAAACATAGTTAGCAATCCTGTCACAAAGATGAGGCAAGCTAAGACCATGCACACAGCATGTTAGAAATGTTCTACTTTCTTATACCTACAGTGGTAGATCACTTCTGATTACTGCTGCATCTCTCACTTTTTATTTCTATAGTTACTGAGTACAGGTGTCAGCCTAAGCCTTGTTGTATGTCACCTGCATTCACTGGCTGACTTGTGTGGATAGTTCTTTTGTATCATTAGTTGTCTGGGGGACGACAGGAATTACAGAAGGCAGAAATGTGTCTAGTTTGGGGCACAAATAGCAGAAGTCATGTTGGCCTGTCATAGAAGAAGCAGCGCCTATGTCTGTGATGAAAAAGAGTGTTTGTTCAACCCAAAAAAAAGTTGCAAGCAAGTGGGTGAAAGTTATTTTCACCGTGCATAAAAATATTCTCCAGCATCACTACTGCAGAAGGCAAGCCAGGCTCTACTGAAGGTAAGCTGAATGTGTATGCACATATCTATATGTGTATACATGTGTGCCAGTATGAGAAGGAAAAAGAAAGCCACGGAGGCACTTGTGGTCATCAATTGCTGCTGAGACTGAGCATTTAAAGCTTCACTAATGAGTTCAGGAGCCATCCAGAAACTGCATGAAAGGACATTCTGCCAGAGAATCAGTTGTGCCACAAGTACACATAGATATTTTATTAAAAAATTATAAGATCCGTAGAGCTGCCTTGCCAGATCTGGCTATCTACAAATCCAGTAATGAATGCAAGCCAAAGCTACTCACAGGGTATGAAAGAGGAGGTGGTTGGTGTTCAAGGCCAAGGATTGAAAAGTGAGAAAACTTTGTAATGCTTGCTCAGGGAATGGGTAAACTCAATTTCAGCTGCAAGGATTCAACAGCATTTTTTGAACTGAGACCAAAACCTTGAAATAATATCCATCTCCAAACCAGCTAGGCAGCGTTGTGCCAGAAGCCTTATGTTACGTCTTTAGGGTGCCTCAAACTTCTTCAGAGGGACAAAGAGATTATTTCAGTCTCTTTGCTGATGTTGTTGTTTAATAAGCATCACATTTTTGCAGTAGCTCTTAAAAACCACGATCTTGGAGGAAAGCCCTGGTCTGCTACATGCCACAGAGCTCAGAATAAAAAGACGATCCCAGCCTGTGAGAACTGCCAAGCCAAATAATGCAAACTACCCATGCCTATTTAATCTCATCCTCTTCTGATGAGACCCCCACATATGCCATGAAGTGTGATTTATTTACAGCTTTAATTTTAAGACTGTATTAAAGATACTAATTATCCATCATAGAGTGGTAGCATAATTAAAATTTTCTTTCGCCAGCAGCAAGAGATGGATTCACAAAAGTAAGAGTACTCCACAGAAGAGCGCTTACTTCTCTATAGCATGCTGGATTGACCATCTGTTCCTTTTTTCCCACAGAAATCAGCAGCAAGATGAAATACTATGCAATTCAACAAGAGCTGAGCCCTGAGGAAATTGCCCAGAAGCTGAGTGTGGCTGAGGAGATGCTGAAGGAGATCAAACGCCGTAAGCCTTTCACTAATCAGAGGCAACTTGCAGCTGAGGAGGAAGATGCAGCAGAGGACTGTAAGTTTTGAATCTGTTTTCAATTCATCCAGATGTTGATGCACAGCTGGCAGGAGCTGGGCAGCTTGGGACATAATGCTGTGCCCCTGGGGAGGACCAGGAGGTGCTGGTGGGCTGGGCGGCTGCAGACATCACAGTTTAGGAGAATATAAGACCAAGTATATGAGACCTGTGTGCCCATTAGCAGACTTCTATCCGTAATTATTTACACAGGAAGTGAAAGAGATTAAATAATAATTCCTGCTCCTGATGGTTGGAAGAAAAAAAAAAGCGCACAAGATCAAATCTGGGAAAGAAAAGAATAGGAAAAGTGTTATCTGCCAACATGAAAGGAATCCTGGTTTCAGTCCCTGAGTGTGGTTCATCACAGCCTGTCTCCTAACCCAAGCCAGTACAACTCTGCTGACTTCAGGAGACTGTCAAGCATTAAACAAACATAAGGACTACAGCTTTTCCTTTACCTGCCTTTCTCCACACCGCTAACAGAGCAGTGGAAAAGGGGCCAGCAGAGGCATAGCTCTGATGGACACGCTCACTGAGCCCATCACAGCAGCCAGAGGTGACACTGTTTCCAAATGCCTACCCCAGGTCTCTCCTTGCTGCTCCCATGGCAGAACAAGCAGCAAAATGTGTTTGTGTTGCACATGTGTCTGTGTGTGTGTACGTTTGTCTGTGCCTGCTATGGATTAATCAGTGACATCTGATTTTTTTCCCAGTGCTACAGAGAGTTGAAGAGTTTCATGAGAGGTACAATGACACCAGATCTCTAGTTTCTGATGTGAAGGAGCAGTTCCGTGAATATGATATGAAGCTGTCAGACTTGGAGGAGACAGTAAACCAGGCATTTGACTATGTTATACAAACAGAGGATATGAATCAGGAAAACACAGCCAATCTTCAAGAACATGAGGTATTATGCAGTATATTTATCATAAGTATCTGTGAATAGTTCATGTTTGCCAGTGCTTAAAAGAGTGGATTGCAAACAATTGAGATTCAGGAATTACCACACACACACACACACACACACACACACACACAAAAAAAAAAAAAAAAAAGGAAATCCTTGGGCTACTCAGCAGGATGAGCTTGACACTCCAGTTCTACACAATAAGTTGAGAAGTACAAGGTGTATTACTTATTCATGAAGTCACAATAAATGCCAGATTTTGGCACAGCATGTCGCAGCTGGCCAAGGAAAAGATGGTTACTAATGCCTAAACATAGGAAGTTGTATTCCAGCAAAACCCAAGAAGCTTAAGATTCCAACTAGCATGGCTGCTATAAATACTGTGGTGGAAATGTTTCACCTGTTATGTACTGATTTATAATGTGACACTGGAACATGTTGCCCAGAGAGGCTGTGGAGATGTTGAAGGTCAGGTTGGATGAGGCCCTGAGCAACCTGGTCTGGTGGGAGGTGTCCCTGCCTATGGTAGAAGGGTTGAATTGGATAATATTTGAGGTTCCTTCAAACCCAAACCATTCTATGATTCTATCATGATGAAGGACTTCATGCTCTCTGAAGTAATTACATTCTCTTGAAATAAATATTTATAAAGGCAGTGCCGAATTCATGCCCTGGTGACTGGTTTCATACTGTCCCATCCAAACTTTCTCCCTGGTCCTCTTTAAACTAAATGCCTCAGTTTTTCATGAAGAGCAGATGACTATCTTTATATCAGGAAGCACAAAGCCATTCTCTAATTGCTCCACAACAGATATCTTAAAACTGTGTTTCCTACTTGGTGGGTGAACTGCCTTGCTATGAGGCTACAGCAGTTTTCCCTTATGCTCTGTCCAGATGAATAGTTCTAGTATTTTGAACAAAGCAATTGGTCCAGAGGAGAGCTCAGATATCTTCCTCCTAGAACCCCTGTGGAAGGGGGAACATTTGCCTGTCAGTGGTGGTGTTAGGTTCAGATAACATCTGGAAATTGAACTTTCAAGTCCTTCATCCCAGAAAGATACTTAACTCATCAGTCATATAGAGAGATTGTGGTGGGGTTTTTTTGTTTGTTTGTTTTGTTGTTTTTTTTTTTTTTTTTCCTTCCAGAAGTTCTGTGACTCTTCTTTGTTTTCTTAAGAGATGCAAAACCAGAATGTCCCACCTAAATATGTTTTCCTCAGTTACTTTTTCATCGGGGAAAAAAATGACAAAGATAACAATTCGGGACCATTTGATCCTAACTGCTTTCATTTCAATGGCTGAAATTGTTTGGAGTCTGGAAGAGAGCAGTTTGTGATCTTGTGTGATCACAAGAATGATCTTCTGAATTCAGGCTAATCTCTGGGTTTCATAGCACCAGTGGCTGCACTTTGAGCTCTTGAAATCTGCCATGCTCAAAGTTCATGCTGATGTGGAAGGTTTACTAATTCAAAAGATAAAACAGGCACATTAAAGGTTCTTGTGAATCCTTCTATGAGGACCTTGGGATCTTTATTTATAAAGAGTCTTCTGCTTTTTCATTTTTAATTATTATAATGCCAAACTGCAGATTATCTCACATTTATGAATTGAAGCCTTAATTATGCTGGTTGTAGTCATAATTTTTCTGGTTTTAACCATTTGGATTTTCACTATTCCTCGCAGTGAAGGCACATGCTGTATAAAAATATTGTTCACATTAGCTTCATTATTGACATGAAAAAGAATTCTCAAGACTGTAAGAATTCTCAAGACTACAGACAAAAAAAAAAAAGTTTCCAGGCCACAATGAAAAGTCCATGTTTAATTTGTTTCTGCTGGCAATGCACTGAATAATGCTTCATCCCAGTAACTGCTCAGGCTGTAATATGAAAAGAAATTAATTCATACAAATAAAAAAAATATTTCACAAGGACAAGAAAATGTAAGAAACAACATTATAGTATGCAGCTATTAGGGTTATCTATTAAAAACAGACTTAATTTACCTGAAATCTACTTTATCACTTTATCTTTTGAATTGACTTTAGTAACATGCCAAAAACAGTAATACTGTTCTAGCAGTTCACAAACATTTTTGGATGTTTTGTTTTGTTGTTTTTTTTTTTTTGTAGAAACAACATGAGAAAATAAAAGAGCAGGTAGATGAAGTGAATGGCATTCTGCTAAGTGCCACAACTACTTTGGCAGGACCACAAAAGATCAACTCAGAGTTAAGTGAGGTAATAAAGGTAGGTGCCATAGTGACTTGTTTAAATGGTATGTCCTGAATTTCTGAACTTTTGAAAAGTCATGTGCTTAGATCACTGAGTGAAAACCTCTAGTTTTTTTTTACTGCTTCAGAGAAATACTGATGAATATTTCCCAAAAAATGTGTAAATCTTCCTGAATGGAAAGCCTTGTAATTACATTTTGCTGTCTTGGAAAAATAATATATTAGAAGTATACCTTACTGCAGGCACATCTACTGAAGGATTTTGCTGTAGGGTTCTCATTTCATAATGAGCAGCTGCCAAAAGGCCCAAAGGTACTCCGTTGGCAGATTGCACTTTGCTAATTCCACCAAGTGAGCATGGGAGACAGCTTAAGATCCCACATCTCGGTATTAAAAGCAGTGATGGTCAGAATGTAAAATTTACATATAAACATATTGTCTTATTGAAATCCTCATCTGCAACTGTCGAATCCAGTGTTATGAATGAGACAAGGTGTTGTGGGAAATTTTTACTTTAAAATTCCACATGGTTTTTGTTTTTTCTATATATTTTTTTTAAATAAAAGTGGGATTTTGCTAACTAAAACTTTTGCCATTTTAAAAAAAAACTTTTATTTCCATGTCTTACATTAAGATTTTGAGATAGTTTAAGACAAATTAAAATTCTCCAAAAGTGATCATTTTAGTCATAGGTGCCCAAAGCAACACAAAAGCAAATACCAAACCCGTTCATTTTTCTTTGGAAAAGTAATTTGTGAAAGAAGAAAGAAGACAGCTTTCTTTAACTATAGCAATCCCAGGGTGATCAAGCAGTATGATTTTTTTTTTCTCCTGTGTTTTCTGTAAAATAAATTGCTGCAGCTTATCGTTCAGTATCCCCCACTCCTGTGGGTAAGTCTGCACGTACAGATGTTTACTCTGCAGGGAAGTAGTATGAGAACATCATGTATCTTCCATCCTCACCAGCGATGAGTATCTTCACGCTCCACTCATTCATTCTTTTTCACTCCCTCACTTTCATCCTTTTTTTTCTGGTATTTTGATGCCACAATGATGATCACCAAATTTACCAGCAAGGTTGTATATTGGAGACATGAATGCAGGTCCAACAGATCTTCCCCACAAATACTTCACATAAGGAAGGCATATGGCTAAGGCAAAGCGATGCTACTTCTCCTTGCCTATACATACACAGAGTTAGCAGTCTGAAGGAGTCCTGTAAGTCAGACTAGCCCAAGGTGTCCTCCTTCCATGAGGGCTATCTCTATGCAAAGAGAGAGAATGTGATGAGGGCCTGTTCTCACAGCTGTGTGTGGCACAGCTTACAGCTGTATTGCTAAACTCCCTGCTCCTCTCCAGCATCACCTCCCCTACAGATTGCCCCTGAGGCACAGGCACTTCTCCATGTTATTCTCCAAAGAAGCAGGTCTGGGAGGGCGGCAGCTGGCCAGGGCCAAAACAGTGCCAAGGATCAAGCAATAATAGGATGTTGTGAAAGCCAGCCCACCCCAGCACTATTTCGTTTGCTTGTATAGATAGAGTTTAAAAGTCCCAAATGCTAATGTCTGTCCTGCAGTCTTACAGAGAAGAGTTTTTTAAAAAAATGGTTTCCATCTCCTAACTTAGTAAAAACCACAATGAGTGGATCTTGCAAAGTTTTGGTTTAATTATTCCACCTATTAGCAATTCACACCAAAAAGCTTCACATTGGCACCATTCTGGAACAAATATAAAGGGTGGTAAGATATTGTTCAGCTGTCTCTCTTTTATATTTCATGAATGTTTCTCCAATATCTTTTAAAGGGATTTCTGGAATTTTTGCTGATTTTTATTTACCTGTGTTTGCCTTGATCCACCAACATTCATGACAGACTCTTTCCTGACCTTTACTCTCCATTTTATGCTAAGTGTATAACATAAAACAAAATAAAAGCATTATAATAATGTAGAAAGGTACAATAAAACATAATAATCAAAATATAGGTTTGATTTTTTTACAATATTCATCTTCTTTCCTTCCTTGTATATTTTGTTCAGAATGTGTCAGGGTTCTCCGCAGAAATAGATGGAGCGAAAAAGGAACTGCAAGAAAAAATAGCCAATCTGTCTCTGTTTGATGATGATTTGGTAGAAAAGGCTATGCATCATGCACACAACCTACAAGGACTTGCTGATGAGCTGGACCGGTAAAATTTAACTTCAGCAGACTCTGTTCATAGAAATGCTACTGATTGAACAGCTGAGTGAACTTAGAGACAGGCAGAAACACCATAACATTAGATATGCTGTCTGTAAATAGGTATTAAACAAATTGCTGGGAACTCATGTATGGGAGGAAACGTCATGGTCCGGAGGCAACAGCTGAAATTGAGCAAAGCAAAATCTATTCATCTTGTCAAAGAATAAACAAACATATATCTCATGTGGTATTATTCTCTTTCTAATTTGGCACATTCTCTTCTTCCCATAGCAAGAGAATCGGAAAGGTAGATTACTAAAAGTAATACAATACAGGCAAATTAAACGAGGTTTACAGAAACAGCTTATGTCAATAAGTTATGTCACATTACTGTTTAGCAGTGTGGGCCAAAACAAATGGGATTTGTGATAATTTTTGTTTGAGAACTGGTTTACACATGTAGTTCTGAAAGAGTGGATTGTACACCAATGAAACTAGCCCCCTGCAACACCAAACATTTACTGCAAGGCTATTTTGCTATTTTGCTGAAAAATAGCAAATACATAAACTTTCCTTCAGTTTACTAAAAAGTCACCTCTAGGCAGATTTGAAAGTTGACTTTATCTGCAATTGGTACTAGATGTGAAAAAATCACTGCTGCAAATGATTTGTTATAGAAAATGCCTCACCAAATTCTACCTTAAGTAACATCATAGACATATGTTTTTGGAAGATAAACAAATAACTACTAATCAAGTGTATTATCTAAATACCAGTTGTTTCTTAATATTAGTATGCACTAGATGGGAGATTAAAACAGAGAAAAAATAACAGATGGTTTTCTTTTAAAAAACTGCATAAAGCTGCCATCTGAAACTGTTGTTCTATAATGCTACACAAACTACAGACAACCTAAAAAACAAACAATATGTTCAGTCTGAGATCGGCTATCTGGGGGTAGCAGAATTGCTTGAAAGAAAATACCCCATATGGCTAGCCTTCATCCCTCACTACAATAATTTAAACATGATTACCAACTCCAACACATTCAGAATTTAATAGAAAGCAAGCAGAAATAATTACAAAATATCCAGATGGAAATGTGCTGACTCTTTTATTTGTTGAGAAGATTGTCCTGCAATAAAACTTTAATCCTTTAAAACTTTTAGCCTGTCTTCAAATCTTTTTTTTTTTTTTTTTAATGGGTTTGCTTTATAAGCCCATTAGGCTTTTATTTGGTAGAGGTTCTTCTTTTGTCTTGGGGGAATATAGCAGGAAATTCTTGCAACAGTTCTGGAAACTGGAAAATTTATAAGTCCTCAGTGTGCAATTACTTTGAAGTGAATACACATACATACATATAAGTATATATTATATATATAGTGTGTATATATAATATAATATATATAATAATGTATATTATATAACAATATAATCTATTTAATATGTATATAGGTTATAATATATATATCTAATATATACTCTAAATTCTGTTTATCAGAAGAATATTAAAAATAATACTTGAAGTTACTAACAGTTGAAGGTTGAGCTCTAAACCAGCTGCTGTTTTAATGTCCCCTGAAGACCAGTTGCAACCTAAAATACAAATCAAGCTCTACCATGCCAGCAACGCTATAATGCATTTCTTAATTTTAACTTTTTGCAAAATTTCATGACCAATAGACAGTTCTATATCTGATCTTCCCCCTTTTCCCACTTACATTTGGAAAACACAAACAGCCTGGTGTTACAGCTCTTCTGATCACTGGTACGCATAGATCTTTCTATTCATAGCCAGAAGTTATCCCTGTAGAAGGGAATGGATCTATTATTCTTTCAATTTATGGAATATGTAATCTAGAATTTAAAAAAAAATAATAATGATAAAAGCTTAGATGTTACTTGTTGTCTCTCACAAAGATATTAAAGGCAACATTCCCGACATTAAACATCTGGGAAGTACCTTATATCCACATAGTTTTCTCCTGCTTTAGTTTGGCACAGATGGTCATACCCAATGAAGAGAACATGGCTCAGGCTAAGTGTATTTGTATGCAATTATTTAGTCAGAATTCACAGAATATTAAGAAAGCTACTGAATTTGAAGCTAGTTTGATTTACTTTGTTTTCTTCCTCCTTTTACTGTCTCTTTAACAGGAATTTACATGGTGTTGATACAAATGGGTTGGTACAAAGGGCAATAAATGCTTCAAATGTGTATGAAAACATTGCCAGTTACATTGAAGAAGCTAATAAAGCCGCACTGCTAGCACTGAACACAACAAACCGGGTCAATGATGTAAGTAGTTTTCATAATATCAGCTTTTACTTTGCAATGCTGCAGGGGCTTTGGATACCTAAGTATGAAGAAAAAACAAGATCTGGCTTCACAGTCAGCATCAAAGTTCTCACTGCACATTTTGCTTCATATACTATTTCCTCAATTAAATACTAGGTCATTAATTACTCTGCCAACCTAAATTTCCCTGTTATATGAAAAGATACAATAGGTCCTTCCTGTCCTTAAGTAAAGAAGCATCATAGAGAGATGCTTCTTTGTGCTGTTCACACAAACTGAGGCACTCCTGTAAAAGTCCAGACAACTCCCTGGCCATGTAGGAACCCAGAGCTGACATTCAATGTTTGAGTCCTCCTACTCCACACAGCACCGTGTGGTAGGAAAGGTGGTCAACACACCTAAGAGGAGCATCGCTATTTCTCATTAAAAGTTAAAATGAGGCAAGTAGCCCACTTGCATATTCACTGCTGTGATGAGGATGCTAATTTTGTCTAGGGCAAATATTTTATGTGAATTTCTGTATGTGTAGAGTTTTAAAAGTCTTTAAAAGTAGCAATTTGTTAGTGGAAGAGAAAGAGGAATCAGCTGTATTGACCCCTAAGGATCACTGGGCTGTCAAGCCCTCTGCTTACAGCATGCTACTAGGGACCATAAACAGCCCCCCATGCAGCACTTGCGTTCATTACCCATCAGAGGCGACAGTCAAAACAAACACAATGCCCAAATAATGTGCATCATGAATACCAAGTTGGTCAGATTGAAGTTGATAAACTAAGAGGACTTCTGTGCTTTCTGCATCTTTGTTATTCAGTATTGCTCTCCAGAAAGTATGCATTTCTCTGAACTTTTATTGCGGTCCACAGAAAAATTGCTTTTAGACTTCTTTTGCTATTCCAGCTGCTAATCTTAAAATGTCAACAAGGAAAATGAAACCACTGTGATTTTGCAATTGCATTTATATCAAGTAATACGTTACCTACAATTAAACACAATAAAAAGTAAACATTTGGTAAGCATTATTATGACTTTATTTTTTGGAACATACTTGCAGGCTGCAGTTGGAATTGATACTCAGGTCATCTACCATAGAGGTAAAAGCGAAGAACTTCTCAACCGAGCCATGCAGCTGCAACAGACAGCAGATTACAGTAAATATATATCCTTTCTACTTTCCCTGTAAGTTTATAAACGTGTACACTAAAAGACATTTCAGAAGAACATCACTAAGGCAGAACTATTGCTATAACAGAAGAGTGTATTGATCGAAGTGATAATACAAAGTATTGAAAAGGCTACGGGCACAGTTTGAGTAGTGCATGTGTCGTCATCCTGCCAGGTATTGAATGTTTATTTCATTTACAAAAGGACCATTTAAGATATAACCACTATTTAAATATCTGATCCCACAAACAGGTTTTCACATGTAAATATAATCAAAGTAGTTGACTGAAATCAATTCTTAATAGTTTAAGTGCTCAGAAAGCTGAATTTAACCAGTGAAGGATAATAATAAATGTTAAAGGATTTTGACCTCTTTTTCACTGAAAACGAAGGAAAGTACTAAGATTACAGAAATGGCCTCTTCAGTTTTTCTGGACCTTCTGAATTCCTTAAAACTTCTCCTTTTGGAGCTATTCCAGCAGTCCAGGTTAATCAAAGAGAGATGGTGCTGACTGAAATACAGTTTTCCAGATTTTTCTAAGGAGCCCTGGGGAAAGAAAATAATGGCAATGAGTTTCAAGGTTGCTCTTGACATTGGATTATGTGAAGTTAAGAGTGCTACTGTGCCATATAGTAAAAGATGTCCTAGCATATTGCCAATGGTGTATTAAAGGCTAAACATACCTCTACAGGAGAAAACATACCTTTTTCAAATGTGACTTTGATGCCATTCATCTATACCTCCTGTTTTTCCCCCGCAGGTAATGATTTAACTGTTGCAGACACCAGCCGGCATGTTAATGGCACTCTGGCCAGAATGAATGCTCTGCGAGGCCAGCTGATGAGAGCCATCACAAAAATGCAGTCAGCAGAGCCAGGTTGTACAAGACTTCTTTATGATGCATTATCTTCAAATGCTTAAGAATGTATTTTATCTTTGCATATGGCCTATGAAGATGGTATTAAGATTTCAGTCCCAGGAAGACCCAAAGGAATTTGGCTGAAACAAGAGCTAGTCAGTAAAGATAAAAATTTAACATACTCATGGTGAAACATTTTTCCATCTGAAATTATTAACATACTTTTTGATCCTCCTTGCTACAATTACCCTCCCCCACGTAACTCTAGATCATTTCAGGGCTTAGAGATCATACAACTCTATGGACAAAAGCAATTTTGTCAACTTTCGTTGTCAATTCACATATACATCATGTCTGCCATATAGTGTATCTGGGAGGTAATTACTGACAGTCTTGACTGACAAAATCTCACCTTCATTTTTCAGTAAACAGACATCATAGAGCATACAGCAAGTATACTCAAAGATGTTCAAAGTTTCTTTCACTAACTCTAACTAAAAATATTTTTTACTGCTAAGATGTTGTATTATGTAAAATAACACAATTTTACAAATTTATTTAAAAAGAAAAAAAAAGTCAGATATGGAATAACAAAAACACCTCAGTGTTTTTGGATTTCTCTCCTTGAAAAATAATTTTGATGAAAAATATTCAACATTTACATGCATTATTAAAAAATAAATAAAATGAAAAACAATGCACTTTTTCACCTCTGTTCCAACATCCTTGGGTATACAATATCCATCAAAATCCAGGGATAATGAAAATTTTGAACAATCCAGAATGATGACGAAATGAAATTTATTAAAATTAAGAACTAATGTAACTGTGGACCAACTGCAATGAGTTTTGACTATTCCTTGTGGAAATCAAGAGAAAAACAAAAAACTGAGGTTCGGTACCCATTCTGCAGAAGGTAAAATCCTCTTAGTCTCATCATTTTCAAAGTGCTGGCAACAGATGGTTTGAATCTTTGGCAAAGTTCATTTCTTTTCATTCCCTATTATTATGTAGTAGAGGCCAGACAGCGCTTGGAGCAAGCTAAGCAGAAGACTGCACAGGCTGAGAGCACTACCATGACAGTAAATCAGGCTACAACTCCCATGGATGAGAACGTGAGGTTGTGGTCTCAGAACATGCAAGACTTCCAGCACAGCTCAGCTGCATACAAGAGTGCCATGAATTCAGCTGGGGATGCAGGTATGGTGGCCTGAGTTTTGCTATTCCATAGTGTTAAAAACGAAGGGAACCATAGATTCATAGAATCACAGAATGGTTTGGGTTGGAAGGGACATCCGAGACTGCCTAATTCCACCCCCCTGCCATGGGCAGGGACACCTCCCACTGGCCAGGTTGCCCAGGGCCCACCCAGCCTGGCCTTGGACACCTCCAGGGATGGGGCATCCACAGCTTCTCTGGGCAGCCTGTGCCAGGGCCTCACCACCCTCTGAGTGAAGAATTTCTTCCTAACATCTAATATAACCCTACCCTCTTTTAATTTAAAGCCATTACCCCTTGTCCTATCACTGCACTCCCTGACAAAGAGTCCTTCTCCAGCTTTCCTGTAGGCCCCCTTTAGGCACTGGAAGGCTACTGTAAGGTCTCCCTCTCTTCTCCAGGCTGAAAAAAAAACAAATCCTTCAGCCTGTCTTCACAGGAGATCTTCATATGAAGATTCATAGGAAGATTTACACTGTACTTTCATTTCTTATAATCTTACAGAATTTTATCTATAGGAAAAAAAAATAAAAATAAAAAATAAAAAATAAAAAATAAAAAATAAAAATTGCAGTTGCTAGAGATTCATTCTCCTTTAAAACTTTTGGATACATGGGCATTTCCAAAAATGACTTAAACACTTAAGGGCTGAAGTCTTGCTGGTTTCTCAATCAGTTTTACCAGGGTGCCAAGGCCACATTGAAAGGTAGGCAGATTGTTTAAATAATGCTCGCTATTATCATTGGCAGCTCAGCTATTATTTTTGTAACATTGGGAGGCATTTGGAAACAGTGCCCTTTTGTCCTCAGTAGTACAAACATGGAGTTGAAACTGCCCCTGATTTGAGGAGCTTGTAGTCTAAATAAAGGGGACAAAGAGAATTAGGGAGGAAATATAATACTTAAGCGGGAAGATTGCTGAAGAAGCTTGTAAACATCATATTAATTCCACTTTTATTATGAGGGGGGCAGAGGAAGAATAGTAAAAAAATTAAAAAAAAAGTGAGGGTTTGTTATGAAAAGCACAGGGTACTGCTACAAAGGGGGCTGGCACGGGAAGTGCTCCAGTTAGATGTGGCTGTGATTCATAGCCTGGGGAGACAGATGCTGACATGCCTGGGGACCGCAGAGGGCTCTCAGATCAGCTCTGTGCATTGCCAGGAGGGGATGACCTGGCAAGAGGAACGTCCATCAAGGCCCAAGAGAAAGTTACAAAATATGTTCAGCCAGGTGCCTGCACCATCATGCCAATAACACTGCTATGGCAGAGGAAGTCTGTAAGCTGACATGCTCAAACTGTCTTTGAATAAAGCTTTCATTTCATTTTTGGAAGGGTAAGAACATGTCTTGGCTGTACAATTTGAGAAGCTTCCCTGTGTTGCCATTGCGCAGGGAATTGATGGGCTTCAGCAGAGAGGTTGAAAGACAGTTTGGGAAGGAACGCACAAAAGGAGAAAGTGTCTGGAAGGTTATAGTCAAGGTTATTTCCTCCTTGACAGTTTGCCTTCTATTATTTTTTGTATTTTAGTACTGGGTAAGAGTAGCTTTCACCTTCATCCCAAAGACTAAAATAAATAAATAAATAAAAATCAATATTCTTCTATGTTGAAGAATGCCATTATAAAGGGCAAAAGGAAGAGATTTATGGTGATATTTTATAATAGTACTAGGAGTAATAGATGCTAGTTTGGTGCTTCCATGTCACAGTTGTGTTTCAATTTTCATGCCTCCAGTTTCAAATAAATTAAAAGCCAGCTTTTCAATATATCAGATCAGATACAGTTCCAATTCATTTGCTGATTATTGTTTTAAAGGGACATTTGAAATTTTCTATATCACTTTCTGAGCTTGCAATTTCTTACTTTAAGACTAAAGTTGCTTTGTTTTGTTTTGTTTTTCCAAATGATCATTGTAACATGGTTCATTTCAAAAGGCAGAGCAAAATTCTGTAAGTTGATTATTTTACTATGGTGCTGTAATGTGTTTTTTTTTTTTAATGTAGAATGTTTAATGAATACTAGAATTAATATGTTACATTAATTCACTTTGCTTCTTTCACGATTTGTTGAAATAATGGCACTTTAATATACAGTAAGGTTTATATGGAATATCTGAGTACTGATCCCCTACATATAAGGACTTTGAGGTCTTAAGGGGAATAACTGGTAGATTGGGTCCTCTACCTGCCTCTCTACTATCTTAAGAGACAATAGGAAAAATACAAGTGGAGAAAAATAAGAACAGGTAGGAGCAAGTTGAAAACCCCTAAAATATAACTGAAAACCCTACAAATCTGTTCTTAACCTTTGTAGTGAATCCATGTCATTAAAAATTAACTATGAATACCAGATCTTTCTTACATGCATGCAGCTTGTGGCTAAAATCGCATTTAATTATACTCAGCTAGTTATACCTACACCTAATTAAAAATGAAGAATTATATGATGTGTAAATATCCTTCAAAGGGCACCATGTCAGTGCAATCTGATGTGACGAAATTGGATTATAATTAGGGGCAGTCATTTTATCTTCTCTTTATTTTTTGAACACAATAAAGCAATCGATTTCCCCTTGACCACGATCCTTCTCCCACATGTACCAGGAGACACAGCATTGAAAGACTGGAGGTCCAGGATTCTGATTCATGACCCTGGCAGAAGTAGGCAGGAAAGCTGAAGAGTCGGGTAGTAAGTACAGTTTAGGTGCACTGCGTTGTTCACTAAGGCTCTCTACCACTGTACAGCATGGAGCTGTTATCACAGCCTGAAAGCATCAGTGTTACGGTTAGCACACTGAGCTAACAACCATCACCTCTGCAGCTGTTGCTGCTATCTGGGTGATAACCTCAGGGAAAGACACACAGCTGAGAGCAGAGGGAAGCAACCTCTCCATCTCCCCTAAATTGAATATGAAAAGCTCATGAGCCACAGTTTCTCTGTGCAGTTCCCAGGTCAGATGCAGATCTCCAGTGCGATGGTGAACAGTCCTTCTGCTCCAGTTGCCCTGTCTGTAAGATTAGGTTTAACATTTATCTGCCTTGAATGAAGATGAAAAGGTTAAAATGATTAACATTTGCAAAGCTCCTCGAGGAAAGTGTTACAGAGGTACAACATCACAGCAGTAACTAGAAGTCCCATAAACAAGTAGCCACTTTTGTGCAAAGAAGACATCTTTCCAAAAACCTTTGCAATACTAAATTGTGATAAATCACTACCCTTCTGAAATCTCACACACCACAGCTAGGACTTGTTCTGAAAGTATAAGGAGATAGGCTGGCTAAAGTAAGAGAACAAGGAACAATTTTCCTGGTGTAAACCCAGTGTTACGAAGAGGAAAAAATTAAAGCCATCACTTCTTTTCTAACTGCAGTGCAGAAACTTGAAGAAGTCTTCCCTCAACTCCTGAACAAACTGCACACAGTAGAACAGAAGGCACCAGCAAACAACATTTCTTCCAGCATTCGGAGGATCAGAGAGTTAATTGCCCAAACCAGGAGTGTAGCAAGCAAGGTAAAACTTTTGGATGGGACATTGGGATACTAGTGCTAATCATCATATGCATCTTCCCAGGGGCTTCATTTTCTTGGGCTATGTTAGAAGCCTGAACCTTGACATCTCCTCCCAACAATTGGATAAACAAAGCACTGTGAAAGTCATTAAAATCTTTGCAGTTGCTATTTGCAAGCAATTAACATTACCATTGTATTCACCATGGACTATTTCTAGTGCCAGCAACTTTATTTAAGTAATTGGCATAGCGTTAATGATTGCCACAGTAAAAGAACCATTTACAGGTAAAACTAATAGTTCATTACTCAACTGGCAATATTAGTTACAAGCAATAGTAATTATGGCAACTTAATACGAATTCTTCTGAGTTGACAGCATTCCTTTTTTTTTCTTTAAATTAATTTTCTGCAGAGTAGGAGAATCTTTGGCTCATACATATTTAATGGAGAAAAATACTTTCATTTTCATACATAAATTATGAGGGATTTTTCTGTAACGAGAACACTGAGGTCAAAAATTAAAACAATATATTTGAGTTAATTCACGTAAATCAAAAAAAAAAAAAATCAGTCCATTATTATACATTCACAATGCTGGAATATGCTGCCCATATAAATTTAAAAAAAAAAAAATAAAAGGGGGGGGGGGGCAGAATTCATTTAGTACATGAGTGCATGTGCAGAGTTTGTTCTTCAAATATATTCCATTATCCAGGCCTATTGTGCTTACACTTGAAATCATTATTTCAGTTGTGTTGAAGTTCATTTTGAACTAAAATCCTTTTAAATTTGAATAGTATTTCATATATATCTCTACAGATTCAGCAGTAAACCAGGATTACTTGTGAAATCCTGGCCATACTATTCTGAGAGCAAAGAAACAAATTATGGGCAGAAGTTTTAAAGTCCTGTAAGAACTGCACTATGGGTATACACAGTGATGTTGCCCTGATTCAGCTAAGCACACACCCATGTCCCATTGAAATTTAATTTACATTAACAATATATTTAAGCATAGTTAATGAGGAGCTTCAATCATTTTTAAAATTAATTTTCTACATCCTCTTTACAGTGTCTTCCAAAAGTTATTGTTATAAACATACAATTTTGAATGGCACATACATAGGTGCCAATTCCATTCCAGCAGTAAGGGAGGCCGCTGGCTAAATGTTCTTGCACACTTACCTTAAGTAAGGTCCCCAGGCAGCAATAGTGTGTCTCACTTAGAATATTTGCAACCTCAGGTCCAAGTTTCTATGACGTTTGGAGGCCAATCAGCAGTTGAAGTCAATCCAAAGATCAACGTGGAGGAACTGAAGTCTTTCACTTCCATGAGCTTGTACGTAAAGCTTCAGAAAGACAACCCACAACTGGCAGCATCTCCAGACAGATTCATCCTTTACCTTGGAAGCAAAAATGTAAGAGAATCACCCATTTCATTTTTATATATATATATGTACATATATATATATTTATATTTATATTTAAAAAATAATAAGTTGTGATAGGTTTGAAATTTATTTACCCTTGTTTTTCCTCTCACCTTTTCTCCGTGTCTCAAAATAAGACGTGTCTACTAAAAAACTGCCATTGATTAAGTGCCAAGCTTAGAACAAGTGTTCCCAACATCCCTGTCCTTGAAAGTTCTCACCCCAAGAGCAGTGAAGGGTTCTCTCTAAGAGGCAAATTAGGCTGCCTATGCAGAATGCCACTGTGATTGTCACTACTGCAAGCCACAGTTGCCATCTTCACTGCCAGTACTGAGCTGTTCTGAAGCAGCTACTGTTATCCATCTGGCTTTCATGGGCCACATTTTAGCCAGTTTTATGCTGCTGAGAGCACCGATTCCAGGCCTCCAAGGCCAGAAGTCCACAAGATAAGAAGGTTGCCTTACCTGTGACTTACACTGCTGTTGTACATCCGTACATCTCTACTTTGAAACACCTGGAAAGGCCATATGCTTTCATGATCTGCAAGTGTTGTGAAACAACAGCTCATTAAATTCTGGTTCCTGAAAGAAAAAGAATCGTATCTCACAAGCCAGGTATAATCCTGGCAAGCTGTTAGTTGAGTAAATCAGCATGCTTTTCTTGTTAAGCTTTTCTAAAAAGAACATCTACTGAATATAAATTAAGAGAAACCCCTCTTGGCAGAAGATTTAATTGCAGTGTAGTACCTGGCCTTCAGACGAACACTTCTTCCTATTTTCTACATATGACACTGCACTGTAAATAGCGATGAACAGCTTCCCATTAAACATGACCAATTTACAGTCAGTAAACATCTTATCAGCTTGTATTTACCTGATTAAAAATGGGGAAAATATCAGAGATTTTTTTTCTGTGCAGCTCTTTTGGTGAAGGAAACTAATTAGAGAATTAAGCTTTTGTTTGTTATATTTATAGGATATATATATGACACCTTATATTTAAAGGTGTCATTTTGTCATATATAGCCCATGCCTTACTAACATTATGCAATAAATTTGTTTTGACGTAGGAGCTCTGACATCCTTCTCCATTGTTTTTTTAGGTTAAAAATTACATGGGCCTTGCAATTAAAAATGACAACCTTGTCTACATTTATAATCTGGGGGGCCAAGATGTGGAGATACCTCTGGACTCCAAGCCAGTCAGCACCTGGCCTTCTTACTTCAGCATCATCAAAATCGAAAGGTAAATAGATAATGTACATTTCACCAGAATCAAAAAGCTAATAGAAGAAAATCAAAAAGAAAAAGCTGGGTCAGAATTGCCCATCAGTAGTCTTACGTGTCTGGTTCTATCCCTGCTGAAATAAAAGGAAATTCTCTTCCCTTTCAGACAGACAGGACCCATGGGGCCTTGAGGGGGAAGGGAAAGTGTCATTTTTCTCTTTCTTTTCCTGCAGAATACCAGCCTTCTAATGAGGAAATAAAAACTCTTCCTGGAGCTAGAGACTTGCTTGTTGATTTATTATTTTTTTAAGTCTAGCAAACACAAAACTCTCTTCTCTTGCAATTCCCTTCTGCAGGATTGGAAGACATGGCAAAATACTTTTAACTGTGCCCAGTCTTAGCAGCACAGCTGAAGAAAAATTCATCAAAACAGGAGAGACCCTTGGGCCTGGCTCTCTCCTGAATTTGGAACCTGAAAATACTGTTTTCTATGTTGGTGGAGTGCCTTCAGACTTCAAGGTTGGTCAGATAAATGCTCTACACTCAAATAATACAAGCTTATCTTGCTGGGCTTCCCTTTTAACACAGAAATGGTTAATAAATGAAATGTCCTTATTTAGTCTCTTATCATCCTAGGACTCTTTATCTTCTAGCTCTAGCAAAAACTATTACTTTCTCTGTAGTGGTTGTATCTTATCACCGTATTGTATCATGTCATAAAGTACAATGATGAGATTCCTACTAGCTGTCAGTAAGGTTTTCTGAAAAGTAATAATAAGGAAAAAAAAAAAGCTTTTTGACTTTTTAAATTAAATTAGATTATTAAATTAAGGCCTAGTAGCCCAGCTCAGTAGTGCAGTGAAGTTTTCAAGCTACCAGTTTATTTCAATGCTATGGGTTCTTGGTACTTACAATTTTTCTTTTCCAACAGTCACAAAAATGAAAGGTAGCACACTCTTAACATTAACATGGTGTAGCAGAATACAGTGATTTGTTTGAACTTAATTTATCACTGGCTTAAATCCAGCCTTACAATGGCATGAATACTTGCCCATGCAAAACACACCTGAGGACTTGCATGAGGCTGGTGCTTCAGCCTGGTTCCTAGTGGACAGCACCCACCCCATCACAGTCAGCATGAGTTAACACCTACCTCACTTACCCACCTCATATCAGGCCATCTTTTTGGATTTAGAAAATGTTATGAATGATCTTTGCTATGAAAATTGACCTGTCTGACTGAAAACAAACTTTAGGAAGACTTTGAGAATGCTACCTTCTTGAAACTGACTGTAGTAGGTGCTAAAATGTCCAGCTGTTCCACAAGCAGCCCTCCTAACTACATCAAAACAAAGATTAATTCAATTCACTTACATACTCCTGAGCTTTCACATTGTTGTGACTACCAGATATATACCATGATTTGAATTTTAGATTACTAAACCCTGGAAATACAGTGCAAATTACCTGGGAATAGGACTAAGGAATAAGTAACAGTTGCACAGGAAAAAAAAAAAAAAAAAAAAAAAAAGTAAAAGTAATATGGCAAATGATCCCTCCAGGTTTGGTCCAGTGCAGATGAAAAGAGAAAAAGAGAAAAATGAAGAACAGGAAGGAGAATGGAAAGCAAAGGATTCATGGCTTCATTTGTTAAGCATATGTGTCTCTTGCCCGTTTAGGAATAGGCACCTCACATTTTTGTTTATTAACATACAATCTGTTTTGCTAAAAGCTAAATGCCATAGCATCCCTATGGTAAATGTTAAAATACAAAATGTGCCACTTAACCATTAGACATCACATGCTTAAAATAATTTAACAGAATATTAGAAAAAAAAAATGGAAAAAGAAAAAAAAAGATCATTTGCCAAATCACAGGTTCTGTGCTGCAGATGAGAATCTCATTTTCTCTTACAGCTCCGTATATTCTGTATTGCTGCATTACCGTTATTATTATATTGTAAGCAAAATGGAAATAATGAGAAGCCAAAGAAAAGTTACTGGCAGTGATCAGACTCTGAAGTACAAGAGGTGTTATTAATATCACACCTGTTCCACAGGGCAGAGTATTTTAATATTAAAAGAATGATTCACTAGCTCTGTCAGCTTTATTCTATTGTATTTTTCCCTACACCAGTGTGGCTATTTAAATTCCATTTGCAGTGACCTTTGTTAAAAAAAGGAGTTTCTATATCCTGCTAACTGTTTAAAATAATACCTACTGAGACTTAGACACTGGTACAGTCTTTGAATCCAAGTACCCTGGGTTTAAAGTGTTCTTTCATTCCTTTCTCTTTCATCATGGTATGAAATTATTTTTCAGGCAGCAAAGGACATCTATACGTTAGACATTAAATGTCTGCTGAGAGGGTGAAATACATCCAGCAAGGTCTGTGATTAGTCAAATCCTAACTCTTTTTCTTTTTTCCAGGTGCACTTCCTTCAAAACTGCAAGAAAGGTTCTTGCTGGCAGTCGCCTCACCAGCCCTGACGTTCTCTGTGAGGGCATTTACAAGCTCCGTTTTCACTTACAGGGCATTATCACGATAAGTACTGCAGGGACTATTCCAAGTCAGCAGCACTCCATTTGTCTCAAAATATGAAGAGCACACAGAGAAAACTGAGGCTTTCGTGATATCCGGATAAAGCAAGTGTCTTTTTACTTTTCCTCTCCCTCTGCACAGCTCCCTCCTAGCTTAGACCTCCCTGGCTTCATCGGCTGCCTGGAGCTGGCTACCCTGAACGACGATGTGATCAGCCTGTACAACTTCAGGAACGTCTACAACATCGACACCACCACATCGCCACCTTGTGCTAGGTAGGGGACAGTCACTGATTTGTACGAAGTGCCACTCCTGGTAGTTCAAACCTGATTCAGAGTGCAGATGGGAAGGGGATGCTGCGGTGCCCAGGAGGAACTTTGTCGCCTTTAATTTCTAGCCACTCCTGGGCAGCAGAGCCCATCCTCGGTTAAAGGCCACAGAGAATTCAAGTGAATTTTGGCACAAACCAGACAAGCTTTTAATAGGAATATATATATATTCTTATAATGAGGAGGTGTCTTTACCCTGCCACTTATCAAAGATGAGCAAAGAATTTTCCCGTCCTCTACATACAGCACAGGATAAAAGCATGATCTAACGACAAGGGAGGTAGATACACCTTTAAAGTTATACATTAATTTTCAGGAAAAAAAAAAAAATCCCAGAAAGAATTTGAAAGAAAAATTCATCAGTCTCACCACTTCCAGAAGCAAGCATCAGTTCAGAACAATAATTTCAAAAAAATACTTTTATTGTAAAGGCCTTTAAATTTCCCAAAAGGAAAATGGTGCTGACACTGCCAAAATTTGCTCCCCTGCATGGTTTTGTTTTGTTTTGTTGTTTTTTTCATAGAAATAAGTTGGCTTTCACCCAGAGCCGAGCTGTGAGCTATTTCTTTGATGGTTCTGGCTATGCTGTGGCAAGAAACATTGAGAGAAGGGGAAGATTCAGCCAGGTGACTCGGTTTGACATTGAAGTTCGAACACCTACAGACAACGGATTGATCCTGCTGATGGTTAACGGGGTGAGTACCAAATTCTGCTGGTAGCCTTTAGCCATGAGCACCACAAGTTCTCCAGTAGTTACAACGTCTTGTGAAATCCCAAATATTTATGTCCTTATATTTAACTTCTGGAAAGAGAAAATATGTTGTGTCCATCTGGCGCATATACGCATTAGGAGAAGAGCTGGATTCTGCTGTAATCCAGAGACATCTAGGACTTCAGGGTGTTTATACTGCTGTGGCAACACTCTGAGAGAAACTCCCATTAAGACCAGTATTGCATCTTTGTTTAAATGTGAATGCACAGCCAAATCTATAGGCAATTTCTGTGAAATAGCTCCTATAAAGCAGTGACTTCATGATAGCTGCCACTTTATAGCTGTGTCTCAGGGAGTACTGCAGCTAAACAGTTATTTAAGTTACTGAAAATAGAAAGAAACCCAAATAAAAAGGCTAGATCCAAATGTCACCAGCTTTTCAGACATTTGATGGTGATGCAAACTCAGAAATGGTTTAGAGAAAGAAGATACCATATGCAAATATCCTCTGAAGACAACTCAGATTACTTTTTTATCTTTGGGTGTCTCCACATCAAACTCCTGTCTTGTGTGGATTACAGCTTGGTAAAGCCACAGAAAACAATTTACTATGTAGATTCAGACCACAGACATACACTTGTCTACATGCTACAAAGGAACAAATCTATTCTCAGTACAGAGCTAACCTCTAGTTTGTACCTTAAGGATAACTTCCTGAGGAGAGTTATGGTGAGCAATTTGCTCTGCAGCATAGCATGCCACCACTAACCTTTGTTCTTAGGAGGTTCTGGTCTAAGCAATTGCTTTTAAAAGTTTAACAGCCTCCACTGTGGATCAGTCATGTCTCTTCTAAGCAAAAGTGCCTGGAGGTTTGTTGGATATGTATGCTCTTTGTATGTAACGATGAAAATTGTGATCAAGTTGGATGTTAGTTGTAGAAGCCCATGCCTGTGCACAGACACTTTAGAAAGACTGCGTAAGATGCTCCATTATTCAGTTCTGCAAGGACAGCTCATAAATATTCCAAGTTCCATTTTCAAGTTTTGCTTTTCAAGACAAACCCAAGCTGCAGTTTCATAGAAAAGCACTAGATTAAAACCTACTTTTACTATTCTAAGTAATGACTCTTGAGGGTGGAAACACTTGTGTCACAGGCAGCAGTTCCTGGCCTGCAGTTGTTTTTTGAGAGTTATTGTTCCCATGTCTCCATTAGGCATGGGAACAACAGCATGAGCACTAGAAGAGAACACAAATATTAACATTAAAAGCATTAACCCAGATCCACAGCTGCTGTAAACGTTCCTTTCTGCTTCTTTATGTTCAGATTTGGAATAAGTCTGTGCTACAGGTCTTCATTTCAAACACTCCCTAAAGGTTTCCTGGAGTAGAGCTTCCATTTATAAAGTTTAGGACTGAACCACAGAAAAGAAGCCAAACCAAGAAGCAGGAATGGTCAGAAAATCCAGAAATCAAATACACAGTAACTATTGCTCAGCCTTCACTACCTACATGTATATACCTATTCACCACTATATACCTATTCTACCTATTGCTCAGCCTTCAACAAATGCAATGGTGCTGATCAGGGCTGTGAAAAGATATAATGCTGTGCTATTATAGGCATCCTCACAGAAGCTGCTAATGCAGACACAGCCATTCTGGCACAACATTGCTTTTACCAGTATAACATCTTGCCTTGGAGCATGAGTTATTACTTTATAAGAAAATGGATGTGTTCACATTAGGAATACTTCACCGGTGAAGAATATTGACATTCCTGTGCTACCAAACACTATTTCCATAGACAAGCAGTTCATTGAGCCTTCAGAGAAGTGGTATTCATCAAACAATTATCTGTGCCTCTCTCTGTATATATATATACACATATAATATACATAAATCCAGAAACTGTTCTACTTCTGCAAACAAAAAGACCTTTTCCCAGTACCACACTGTTCACAATGTCAGACACTCTCATTGCACTGCTTTTTGTGTTTGTTTGTTTTTAATTGCTGTCACAACGATAGTGCGTTTCTGATTGCTGTTTCTATTTTATGCAGAGTATGTTCTTCAGTCTTGAGATGCACAACGGGTTCTTGTACCTCCGCTATGACTTTGGCTTCAGCACTGGCCCCATGCTGCTAGAGGACTCTATGAAGAAGGCTCAGATTAACGATGCCAAATTTCATGAGGTAGAGATGGGGATACAATCACAGCTATTTGACTAATTATCCCAGCAGCTCCAAAACAGCAAGGATTTGATGTAACACCATTTTAAAGAGCAAAAGGATGAGGAGCCAGGTGGTGATGCAGTAGAGTGGGTAGATGAGTAGAGCGTACACATACCCTGCATGTGAAAGAGCACATCAGTCCCACCAGCGCTGAGCCATGGAGGGCTCTCCCCACCTCCTGGTAAATCAGTGCTTGTGGACAGATTCTGCACACTGCTAGCCAAGGACAGGACTGTTCATGTGGGACAAAAAGTGTTAGAATTCATAATGAAATTATAGCAGTGACAATTATATTCTTCAAATATACAGTTCTCCTGAACTAAAAACATGTCATGATATTAACTTGACCACCTTAGTTGTTATACGCTGTATTACAAGAAGGAATGCATTTCCTGTTTCATTCAAAGTAAGAATTATTCAGGTAGCAGTCTTTTATATATGGATAGCATTTTATGGACTTTTGAAGATCATAAACACCAAGTTGTACTTGTTTTAAGATAATTTACCTTAAGCCAGTGTAACTGTGGCAGTGGCAATAGCAAATCCCCCTTAGTGGCTTGCTTATCCTGCTATTTATTTGATGTAAATTCAAAGGCTGATTCCTGATCCACTACTACAGCTACAGCTTCAGTTCTGCTCAAACAGTTTAAGCAGGGCAAAATTATGCTTTTTATGCTTTGACGATGAAACAAGTTTTTTTTAGAAGTATGCCCTAATTTCCTGGATAAATCAATGAAGCACTCCAACATTAATGGAGTTTGTCAGCTTGCTGAAGTGTAGAATTTGGCATGGGGTAATTTTGTGTGGTTCTAATCATAAATGAAATAACCTGTTTTTTCAGGCAGCAGATAAATTGTGGCATCAACATAAGTTCCCTACTAGTAATTGTTGTCAACCTCTCCTGATTCACAAACAACTTTTTCAATAAATGGGAGTAGCTGTTCAAACAAAAAGACATAAAGATACAATCGATCTTGCAAAATCACCATGACAACTTACAAAAGATGACATTTTGGACACTTTTAAAAACATGTTTTTCTTTTCAGATTTCTATTATATATCACAATTCTAAGAAGATGATCTTGGTAGTAGACAGACGACATATAAAAAGCGTTGACAATGAAAGAACAGCAATGCCGTTCACAGACATCTACATTGGAGGAGCACCTGCTGAGATCTTACAGTCCAGGTTGGTTTACAACTGGCATTCAATCATTATCTTCAAGTAATTTAAGTTGCATTTTGTGACTTGCACTTACAGTAAAACATTTTTATTTCTCAGGAAACATTTGTTTCTTTATTCAGGAAACATTTCTTTACTGTGCAGGTGACTGGGCACTGGCACAAGTTTTCCAGAGCGGTTATGGAATCTCCCCCCTTGGAGAGACTTGAAAGTTGTCCAGGCATGGTCTTGGGCAATCTACTCTAGATGTTCCATCTTGAGCAGGGGAGTTGGATCAGATGACCTGCAGAGGTCCCTTCAAACCTCATCCATTCTGTGATTGTGTTTTGTTTTTTTTCTCAGTTTCAACACCTTTACATGAAACAACCCCTAAGACAAACTCCTAAGGTTTTGTATATAGCTCAACAGTAGTAAGGATTAGGCTGGATCCAGCACAGCAAAGTTCTGCTGAAACCAGTTCCATTTTAGTAATGTTAACTGAAACTGTTATCTTTATAAAAAAAAAAAAAAAAGGCAATTTCAAACACATGAAAATATAGAATCACTATTTCTTCTCACTCTGCAGAAAAGTGATCTTTGTAAAGTAAAAAATGCATTAGCTGAAGAATCAAAACCCTTTACCAAGTGTATTTTGAAATCTAAAGGTGATATCTTTCCTATGTATTTCAATTCTGATAAGTCTCAGTTTCTCTCTAGACTTAAGTCAGTTGTCTCTGTGTAGGTGTGAGAAGAAAAGAAAAAGTCTAATTTTCCCATCGTACCATTTGACAGAAGCCAAACTTAATCCCAGTAGACCATACAGCTCCCAGTTCCTGTAACGATAATGCAGTGAAGCTGGGTCACACTCTGGGAAAGCAGGACAGACGCTTGAAGAAGCACATGATAGGCACCATGCGTTCTCTTGATCAGAGAGCTCAGCTAGCATTTTCAAAAGGTCTCCAGCTGCTAACTGAAAACTCACAACTACTGACAGAAATACAGGCTCTCTTTAAAATAACCTCTATGTATAAAAAGGGGAAGACAGCAAATGTTGCAGAATAATTTCTAGGAATTACAGGTAAATCCTGAAACCTTATTTCGTTGTCAGGAGATCCTTTTGTAGAATTGATATATAATGAGATATAATGATAATATTGTCTGTGATGTATACCACGGATTAAGCTTTTATGATAGTGACAAACCTCCTGTAAAGGAAAATGATGCTTTTTGATCCCATGCAATTACCCAAACATGCAAACAAAATGTTGGGCAAGGGAGAAATAGCCTATGCAATTTATTGGGCCTTTCAAATAGTTCTTCATAAGGGTCTGCTATAAAGGGCTGCTGAGAAAACTAGTGACACCAAGGGAGGAAAGAGTGTGGTGGATTAGAAAGTAGCTGGGAAAGAGAAAATAAGACATTGTTACCATTCAATTTTCACGGTATAAAAGGTCTACACCACATGCCCAGAGGATCTCTCTTAGGATTGATATTGAACACATTAATGATCCAGAAACAAAGGCAAAAGAATGGTGAAAAATACTTTGGTTAATCAAGCCTAGAGAAAACTTAAAAAGCCCAGAAGGCCTAGAAATCTAGGCAATTGAGCAGCCCCATGGCAAATGAAACTTGCTCACAAATGTAGGATACAGGATGAATCACATGAATTATGCCTGCAGTTTTCTGAGTGCATTGTGGTCATTATACAAAACACTGTCAAAGATACTGTCACTGGAAGATACTGTCAAAGCAAAAAAATAAATAAAAATAAAAATAAAAATAAAAATAAAAATGCAACTAAGTGAGCAAGTGGTAACAGAGAAAAAATATGGACATTGTAAGAATATGATCAACATTGAAAAATGTGTACTGAAATGATTTAAGTAGAGCTACATCTTTGCCTTGTATATTGTACCCAGTTCTGGTTCTCCTGAAAAGGGTACACAGCAAAAAGCACGGTCTAAATGTGGTGACATCTTTCCATTTCCAAAAGGTGTATAAGTTGTTGCTAGAGTTATATCATCAATGAACTAAGACTTTCTGTCTATCTTTCTACAGCTAGTATCTACTATTTATATTTCTGCATCCTTTTTTTAGACAGATTTACATTTGACTGACATTGGGCTGCAGCAGTGGTGGGAAAAGTAACTGTAGTCTTAGCGGGAAGTATAATTTTCTTTCAAAGCAGTATATTTTCCTTCACCTCAACAGCAATTTCCTCTGTCAATTGTCTTTTAAATGAATCTGGAAGTAACATTATATGTTATTTTCCTACCACTTCACTCCCTGCATAAAGCAAAGGGGGATATAAGGGGAGCTAGGAGCTCTTGGGGCTGGGAACTATAAGAACAAATTCAGAAGAAAAAGTTCTTTAGTTTTAAGCCTATCTTCTTTAGTTCCAGTTGCTCCTGGAAATTGTTGTTAATGGCGTGTTTGTAGCATCCAGCCATAGTCAATCAGAGTGGAGATAAAACTGATTGACTGATACCCTGCACTTTGAGCCAGGTCTCAGTGAGAATGACTGAAGCCTTTCTGTTGATTTAGCCTTCCCACTCATTTCACTGAGGGGCAGATGATGCCCCTACAGTGTTCTTCTTCTCACCTTATTTCAGACATGTGCATCTGCACTCTTTCACATGATGGTCCACTTTAGCCAACATAGAAAAACAAATGTTTCCAGAACTTGATTCATTTTCATGTGTCCAATGTCTACCTTACAATGAGATAAATCAAAACTCTTTATTTCACATTCATTCTTTCAGTGTATTTGTTCCTTGGTTATCTCCTGGACTGGTACCCAGTAGGTAGCATGTCATTTCCTTGCTCTGTCAAAAACCCTCTGTGATTTTAGGCAAATTTCTCCTTTGTGCCACATAAGTATTCAGTGATATGTCCCATGCTGTGATGCTGTGATATCTTGATAAAGGTGGAGTCGAAAATGTAGAGCAGTGAGCAGGAGCAGCTGGGATGTACTGCTATGCTATGGACCTCAAATCTGACACAGAAAGGAACCTGGAAGCCCACCTGCTGCTCACATTTACAGTTATGTAAACCCATTCATCAGCAATCAGAATTTACTCTTAATTCCTTAACCTCTGTTACTAATACATGTTAAGGAACATGAATGCATTTGCTCCCCAGTGCAATAATAGAGCTTGCCAGTAATACCAAGAAAGGAAAATTAACACAGAAGTTTTCTAAAATGTCAGGTGGAGATAAAAATCCAATGATTTTCATTGTAAGTGGGTACAAACCCATTTTAAAATGTTCTTTTATTTCAGCTGATATTTTTATTTTCTTAAAGTTACTCTGTATGTGCCTTCCCTCTGAACTGTCATACATGTATTTCTCCCTGTAACATTTATTACAGCTGGTGCATCTTGACTTTTCAAAACACCCAATGTGGTTAAGTAGTTGTTTTACATAAAGACGTAGGAACTGGGCACTAGTGGTGCAAATGACTGAGGCTCTTCAAAGTTTTTTTAACACCTTTGCAACAAAAGTATATTCAGAAAGGCAAGGAATATGTAATTGCACTTTGTTTGACATTGTTTTCCAACAGCATTAGCTCACATCTGGCAGGAAGTATTGGCTTTAAAGGCTGCATGAAGGGTTTCCAGTTCCAAAAGAAGGATTTCAACTTGTTAGAAGAACCAGGAACCCTGGGAATCAGCTATGGGTGCCCAGAGGATTCACTGGTAAGCATAATATCATTTGTGAGATAAAAACAAAATTTTGGCAGTGGATACGCCCATGAGATAGACTTTTAACTCAAAAAAAAATAGAAAGGAAGTTTTCAACAAAGGAAATGACAACAAGCTCATTGACTGGTGTGTGTATGTACGCACGTGTGTGTAAGTTTGCTGGTATACTATCCAATTTTCACTGTGAATTGCAGCACAAGGTATTTTGCTATTATTATCGTATGTGAGATTGCAACTTGAAGGTTGAATTTGAAACAAGTTGTGTGCTGTATTCTGGAAGGAAATATTCCCTTGTAATTCAGTTTTTATTAAAGAGACAAGGAGAATTCTTCTCAAATGTGTCCTAATACAGATATATGGAATGAAAAAGACAGCAAGATCCCCTTCAAATGAGTTGTCAGACCCCTCAAGTCAATTCAATTCTACCTCTGTGACACACAAATCAACTGCACCAACTTCAACACTGAGGAAACTGTCATTTCTTTTCTGATCCTTTCTATCATTTATCATTTGTTCATTACAGTGCAAAACTGGTAAATCTAAACAGTGTTTGTGGTCTGCATCCTATGGCCATATCTATTCAATATACCCATGAGAATCCATGAAGAGGAAAGAGCTCACCACTTGTAGAGTTCATCACTCAATCTCAGTCTCTGCAAAGGAGGAAGCCAGATGCAATTTGTTCTGCTCCAGACCCAGTTTTCCTTCCAAGCCTCAGAGGGCTATAGACACTCAACCCCCCACCCCAGCATTCAGTCCAACAAGCAAATTCATACATCACATGCTGGAGAGGTGACTCAGTGCCACACGGTTCAAACAGGGCCTTAAGCCCCCTCTGCTTCTAGCCTGCATGTTCATTAACATCAGCAGACTTATCATGGGGCCAGAAATCCCAGGAAACTGAGAACAATTTGGCTTATGCTGTCTAAAATAACTACACTTTCTTAAGATTTTCATAGCCTGGAAGGGACAGCCAGTATAAATTAGGTTAAGACATGCAGGGAAAAAAAAAAAAAAAAAAAAAAAAAAAAAAAAAAAAAAAAAAGGAGTTTTTATAGAACTGAATTGCCTGCATCTTTAAATGAAAGACATAGATTCATTCTTTTAATGATTTGAATGTTGTCTGCAGTTTACATGTAAATTTGTTTTATTTAATACACAGATGTCCCGGAAAGCATACTTCAATGGAGAGAGCTTCATTGCATCAAGCCAAAAAGTGTCCCTCTTAAGTGAATTTGAAGGAGGCTTTAATTTCCGCACACTGCAGCCCAATGGGCTGCTGTTCTACTATTCTGAAGGAGTGAGTATATTTTTCTTTACAGTTTGTTTTATTTTAGCTTTGGATTGTTTCTCAGGAGAATACTAAGGGCATAAAAGAATTTCTCACTTCATCTTTTAATAAAAGAGAAAGCAGTCCACAATACAGAAGCATTCATTGATGGCCTCATTTTCACAGTTCATGTTTGATCTACAGATGAACCCAGCAATGCCTAGACATTATTTTGATGTTGTGAAGAGCATGTGATCATATGCCTAGAATTGAAGTCCTGAGGGTAGAAATACACAGTGGATCTCACTGTACTCAGCAGCACTGCAATCCCTATTTGGACCTGTAGATGCTACCAAAGTACAAACAATACTGAGGGCCTGACATTTTCCTCCCAGAGGCAATATCCAACAAGCAAAGGCAGAAAGTTTGTTTGGATTAGTGGGACGTTATTCTGAGCATTGCAGAGTTTACAGAAATTAGTTGGGAAATTGTCTGTATTCCCCAATGGTACTTAGACCTCCATGTGTGACCAGGAAAAGCAGCAATTGAGAATGACTCCTTGCAGTTATGGAAAGCCAAGCTGCTCCAAATGCCCCCTCAGAGGTGTGCCATGGGCAGAAATAGGGACTTGCACTCCAATGTTGAGTGAGACAAAGTGATTCTAGGATTCTGCCGTCTCAAACTTAAACCAGCAGCACCCATGAGCTCAAATGCCAGAACATTTGCAACCACCCCAAATGTCTGCTCTGACATATTTGCAGAAGATCACGAGCAATGCAGCAGGGAAGGCTGTATGACACCTATAACCACTCCTGAACTTTTCCATTTTACAGTGTGGAGTATTGCCTTAAATTGAAATCAGTAACCATGTCAGCTATCCATGCTGCTTGCATAAATGAGACCCCACACACCACTTCTGGTTTTAACTCAGAATCGCTAATCCTATGAGATGCCAAGTGCCCTATTTAACAAATAGAGGTGCAGCAATTTAGCACTTGACGGAATTAGACAGCGTGATTCCTCTGAGTGCACAGTGCCCGTGCTTGCACTAATGGAACAGATAATATTCCTGCTACATGGCGCTGTGATCCCGTATGCCTGACCCAGATAGAGGATCATATCTCTAAGATAATTTTGAGTGACTGAACAGCTCTGATCAGAGGGAATTAGGAAAAGAAAAAAAAATGTGTTGTTTTTATGACAGTGGTAATCTTGCAGTACAGCTGGGGTACCATAGCTGGGGTACCAGAAGCACAAATGAAATGTAAACATTATACATCTATGCTAGAGGTAAGGAGTTCATGTGACAGAAACATGAGACATAATCAGTAGCAGAATTCTCAGAATTCGATCTTAAAAAACAGCAAGAATATCACATCTCCTGTTTTGCTTCTCAATTTATCTTCCTGGAAAAAACAAAACAAAACAAAACAAAACAAAACTCTTTGGTTGTAGAAAACAAATACAACAGGAAAATAAACAGAACTGTTAACTTTCCTGTGTTACACTTGCTTATGAAGATGATTTTGTCTGTATTTCAGTCAGACGTGTTATCCATCTCTATGGACAGAGGTGCTGTTGTTTTAAATGCAAGTGGAATCAAAATCCAATCACCAGACAGAAATTACAACGATGGAAAAACCCACTTCATCATTACTTCCATCACACCAGAAAGGTAAAACTGTCCAGCAACTTTTATTCCCTACCTTCAGAATAAAATATTTCTTGTAAAGAGCATATTAGCATTCAATATTTGCTCTCAAAGTGATTTTAGGAGTTTTTTGTTTTTTTTTTTTTCCATTGATATGTTAAACTAATTAATTCAGTTTAAAAGAAAATAAATCAAAGCCAAAATCTCGGATTGAAATTTGGCCTGTGTTGCCTGAGCATGAGATGTTGGGAAATGTTATTAAAACTAAAAGAAAAGAATAGTGTTTCTAAAAGCTTAGTTCTTTTTTTTTTTTTTTTTTTTTTTTTTTTGTCCTTAGGTATGAAAGCAGTTTAATATAATTAAAAGGTAGCATGAAGTTCTTTCTTCATTGGGATTGACTCTTCTGATTTGCTAATGTAATCCCAAATTGACCCTGAAGTAATTGAGGCATCTTCAGAAAAAACATTCATTTGGGATATACAGAGTGGAACATGTTTAAAATATTTTTAATACTGACAAACATAAATGTAAGATTAAATATGGCAGTGGGAAATAAATCTATATCTGCTTCTCAGAAAACTTGAAAGCGTTGTTTTGTTGGTATGTATTTTACTGTTGTTTCCCGTGTTTAGAATTTTCTTAGAAGGTAAATACTTGAACAATCTTTCTTCAAGAACCTTGCCTGATACAACCAGGTCATTCTCAGTTTTCTAACTGAAATGGAGGTTTGTAAACATGGTTTGAAAAGCTCCAAGTGCATAAAGGTGTCCTGGAAAAGTGCTGAAGGCTGTCACACTTCCCTGAAAGTTTTGAATTCCAAACTCACCAAACAAAATCCCTGTTTGATGCTTTAGCTATATTCAGTTTCTTATTAAAGCTGTAGAATCCTTCCTGCCATCTGCAGCAATTAATGTGCTTGTTGCGAAATTATATTAGGTAAAGGACATTGTATAAGCCCAAACATCCATATACTGTGGTGAAAGAGAAGGAAAAAGGGATAGGGACATGAAAAAGAAGGAATAGCATGAGCTTAGATCCTATATTACACAAACAGTAGCTCCATCCATTTATTAGCAATTCCTTGGTTTATTTATCTTCACTGAGTGGACCGTATTTTTTTGGACTTTATGATTAATCTCAGGATATTATGACATCTGTGGGCCTCTGGACTGTAAGATGCCAGTGGGCTAATTTTACTGCTGCTTGTGGCACAGATGTGAGAAGGTCTCATGACTTTGGGCACTATCATTCAGTGATTTAACACATTGAACTGAATATTTTAGGTGCATGTAATATGCTGTCTAACCACCATCATGGACTTTTCCAAAACCAGCCTACAAAATGGATGCTTTGTCTTTGCAGATACGAGCTGAGTGTTGATGACAAGAAACAAAGCAAGAAGAATCCAGCAAAGGACAGAGCAGGGAAAAGCCCTGACAGCATTAAGAAGTTCTATTTTGGTGGCTCACCCCTCAAAACACAGCAAGCCAACTTCACTGGCTGCATAAGCAATGCATACTTCACTAGGTGCGTAGCATCCTCCTAAACTCATTACTAGGCAATCGTTGCCTGACAGCTCGGGTAATAGCTCAAGAGAGCTGATTGATTTTCACAATAAAAATCCCTCTCTCATTTTGTGAGGCTAGACAGTATGTGTGAATAAGCTTCTCGCCTTATTTTCTATGGAATCTGTTGGTGCAGACCTGCTAGGTTGAGATATTTTTAAAGTGGGAAGAACTTGATGCAAATCAGCTTTCATGCTAATGGTGTTGGTGCAATGCAGAATTTTAATAGCTGTAATTTACACTTATATTATGTAGCTGCATCTCTGCCTTTGAAACAAAATGATACTAAGGCATCTCACAGACATTGCTGAAGTCAGGAGTTTGGTCAAGTGAAAATGGTCCAAATTTGTTGCTCTTAATCACTTTATGAAATATTCTTATACAGATTTTAAAGCAAAGTTGGTGTTGGAGATTCAGACTCTCTGTTTATGAGAGCATGGGTACAACAGACAAAGGTAGTATAGGCTGCCTATAATACTCAAACGTTTACTGATTAATCTGTAGTTTTTAATCCACAATCCAAGAATGAAAAAGCCCAACAAAATATCATTTAAAATTCAAATGTAAATACTGTGATCTTTGTAAGAATTCCAACACTTGGAAAAATGTTGTTTTTGTCATCCCCTCTTTTAAACACAGATTGGATCAGGAGGTTGAAGTGGAAGATTTCCAACGGTACTCGGAGAAAGTTCAGACTTCTTTTTACGGATGCCCTGTTGAATCCCCTCCTGTTGCTCTTCTCCATAAGAAAGGAAAGAACTCATCAAAAGCCAAAGGAAACCGTAATAAAAAGGTTTGCTACAAACTGTGTCAGTTCCACTTTAGAATTTTCCACAGTTGATACATACTCCATCGTGACTGTAAATCCTCCAAGTTATGGATACCAAAAATGTAACACTTGGACATAGAAAAGGAAAGGATTCCATTCCTTTTTACATTATATCACTACAAATGACTGCCCTGACCCAGCGTATCTGGCCTACGCTTGCATCACTCCTTCTTGGTAGAACTGTAAAACAGAATTTCTGTCATCTTTTATGAAGTCCTGCAGAAAAAGCCCATCTTGATTGCTAGCTTCTGTTTTCAGGTGCTTCCACGTGGCTCTCTCTCCTGGGTGCAGCTAACATACGCCAACATAAATGGAAAAAAAAAAAACCTCTTCCAGCATGCAGAACTTTTGGTCCAAGTGTGTTTTTTTATGTCTGTGCTATAGCTTATACCATCAAAAACAGAGAGGAAGAGTTGAACAGGAAAAGTGCAAAAGTATTGGATTATAATTATATACAAGTATTCTGATTATCCCTTCTCCTTCCCTACATGGGCATCTATAGTAGATCTCTGTAAGGAAAATCTGACTTGGAACTATTCCTAGTACTTTTGTAAGGAAAAAGCATATTGTTGACTTGTATATAAATAATATTTATTTATTTGTTTGTTTGTTATATGTCCAATCTTAGTTAAATATCTGATTAATGGTTCTCTTTCTGTGAAGGTGGGGAGAGATAAAGACAAGATCTCACAACCTTCAACTGGCCTCAAAAAAATGTATCAAGAAGTGAATATGCAAAAAGACCCTCAGTGCCAATTGCCAATGAACCCCAAAGCAACTGAAAATGCTTATCAGTTTGGAGGAACAGCAAACAGCCGGCAAGAATTTGATCACATACCAAAGGATTTAAGTGAAAGGTAAAAGGACTTCAGAAATAAACATAATACATACTGGGAAGGCAAAAGATGTATATGAAAGGAAAAAAAAAAAAAAAAAGACATATTTCTGTTGGCCTTTATTGTTATATCTTAGGCAAATTTTTCAATAGAGTACATTGTTAGGATACATTAATAGGCATTTCAGCTGAGAAAAAGTAATAAATACAATGTGTTTCCAGTTACATTCCTTTTTTGGGGCCTTCATCTGTATTGTATATTTAAAAATAAATGTGTCTCCTTGCCTATTTATATGAAGACTTTGAGAATGTAATCTCTAAACAAGCAGTGTATCATCAGTCTCTTCATGCCAGAAGTAATGTCATTAGAGCAGAGCTGGAAAACATGATAGTTCACCAAGAAATTAAATATAGTTATGTGTTGAGTGGACATTGGCAGCTGTTTAATGTTTAGGAGTCTATGGAGTGCAGTAGGACATAAAGCTATGAAAACCATGTCCAATTCAAGCCATTACGGAAATACAAGTAATTAATATCAAGTCGAGATATTGTGGACATTTATTTCTCAGGCTCCCAAAGAATACACCATATGGTGTGCTATGACCAGCAAAGGATTTTGGTTTAATACTTTCCATGAAAGACTATAAATTCAACAACACAGCACTTCCTGGAAGCATACCAGACCACTAATGCAGAAAAGAAGAGTGCTATTGCCTGACTTAAGTAACAAAAGCATTAGGTTTGTTTTAATTCAACAGTGTTTTGCTTAGGTAGTCCTGATGGTGCCCATATGAGATGGAAGAACAAAAACCCAAACTCTAATGTGTCCTTTCATCTTTACAAGACATATTTGTTTTACAACTGTTATTACAGAATTTTCATTGTTATGCACATAAAAAAAAAAAAAAAAAAAAAAAAAAAAAAAAAAAAGACTTGTGATGTTTTAAAACAACTGATACTGGCAAGGGCCTAAGTGTGTGTGGAATGTACACACACATGCAATGGCAAATATAACAAGCCCTTCTGAAAATATCAGGAATGGGAGCTAAGCTAGTCACCTGTTATGAGAAGCAGGACTAATCAGTTCTGTCTCTATGCTACACTAATGCAGTTTTGCCTTTTTTAGACCCAAAGTAATAATACCAATCACTCAAGAAATCTTCACTGCTTACCATGTTGAACAGAGCAGGTATAACTTTCCATGCTGTAGTGGACTTAATGAGGACCTATTGGGATGCAGAAGCTTAGCAGCAAGTCTGGAATAACAGAAAAGATTTGTGAACAGTACCATCACAAGAGAATTTATCTCTGTTCAACAGGAATGGAAATATATAGACTATCATTTATTCATGGTCTATTCTGATTTTATTCACTTGAGAGATTTTGATTTTTGAAAACAAGTTTGGAAGGCAGCTTATTCTCCAACTTTGAGTTCTACTCCAAAACTAATGGGAAGTTTCTCAGAAACACCACTTCCATAAAGGAGATATATATTCCTTAGGATGAGAAAAAAATCTCAGGCTTCCTCTGCTGAAGTTTGATTTCAGTTACTTATATCTGTTTTAATACTGATACTGTTTTTGTTTGCCAGAGCTCAGTTCTCTATCAGTCTGAAAACTCTCTCATCTCATGGAATGATTTTCTACGTCTCAGACCAAAAAGAGACCAATTTCATGGCCCTTTTTGTCGCCCATGGCCGACTCATTTTTATGTTTAATGCTGGTCATCAGAAGATAAGGATTAAGAGCCAAGAGAAATACAACGATGGCCTTTGGCACAATGTAAGTAAAAAATATATATATACGTTATAATGCTACAATAAAAACACTGATGATCTGACAGATCAGTGAATTTCCATTCATGTTTTCACAACCACACCTATATGTTGAGAAGTTTCTGCCAAAACTTTCATGCAGTATTTTAATAAGTCGTTAACTATGGACAGGGAAGTGAATCAGTTATAAAAATCCAGCAACTCCCAACACTGAATAGAAATGACAGAAGCAAGTAGAATAGCGAAACAAGCAAACAAATGAACAAAAAAGTTAGCTAGGAAAGGAAGGATTGATTGTTCAAAAAATTTCTTGGAAGTGCCTAAGCAAGGAGTATAGCTCTCTTAGGCTCCCTCTGTAGTCCGTGAAAAGAAATAGCAGTATAAGGGCAAGGTGAATTTCCCTCTGTACATACCCATTTCTCAGAAGTCTACAGTTACTAAGCTCCTAAATTGGGCACTTAAGTGTTTAAAGCAGGTTGCATGAATCCAAGCCATAAAACTGGAGAAGTCCATGAAAATACTGTGATAGCACTGTAGCAACCAATCATATATGCAAATATAAGATGAGCAGATCTCAGTAGACCTTGTGACACCTGGGATATTTCTGCCTTGTACCCTAAAACGGTAAGAATGCAGTTCTACTATTTACCTTTACATAAATGTGGAGAGAGTTGTCCAGCAAAAAAGTATTGGCAGTCAGTAAAATAGGCTTGTAGATGATGACTCGCAAGCTTTTCTTCTCAAACTTCTTACCTTCCACTGAAGAGAAGTGTTCCCTCAACTGATGAAAGTAATCTTCCAAATACTTTTTCTCTGTTTCTAGGTAATATTTATTAGAGGAAAAAATATTGGCCGCTTGATCATTGATGGTCTCCGAGTACTGGAAGAACCTTTCAGTGGTAACATGAATACCTGGCAAGTGACTGAACCACTCTATATTGGGGGTGTGGCTCCAGGAAAAGCTGTGAAGAACATCCAGGTAAATCTGATATACATTACATCATCCTATACCTCTGTGTACAGCTAATGCAAAAGTTGCCTGTAGGGATTAGTTCAAAGAAAAGCATGTTATGATCCCAATTCTCAGCATGCTGAGGAGCACACAGCTCCGTTTGAGTGGATAGCAAAGCTCCCGCAGGGCTGAGCTGGTGGTAATGGGGCTAGATATCAGTAAATTTGCAGCAGTAGCTGGAAAGCCAGTGGTCCCTGAGGAAGAAAGAAATCTTAGCAACATCCAAGTTTAGGTGAGTCAGCTGAAGTTAGATGAGATCAATTTCACCCTAAGGTCTGAGATACATGAGTTTCAGAGAGGCTTAGTGTTGGCTCAGTATCTCTGTTTTGAGACAGTACCAAGGAATCAGGAATCTGCTCTACGTCCATGATATTGATGTATATAGAAAGGAGTGTTAAAGCAAATTCAAACACAACCAAGACCCCTTCGAGGTAATCTTTGGTGATATGTGCCTAACAAGATAGCTACACTACTTAGGAAAAGTAGGCCTCTGCCTTGCCTCGGGGTTGTGTGGTATGTATAAAACTGTCTTGCTCTAGTTGCACTTTGGTTCTACTAATCATGCTTTTTCCCCCACATTCAGATTAACTCAGTCTACAGTTTTAGTGGCTGTCTCAGCAATTTGCAGCTCAATGGAAGATCAATTACATCGGCTTCGCAGACCTTTAGTGTAACGCCTTGCTTTGAAGGCCCATCAGAAGTGGGAACATACTTTTCATCAGAAGGAGGATATGTTGTCCTTGGTAATACACTTCCAAAATGTATTTAATAAGACTGCCATTTTCACTGTACTTCAAAATGGTATATTTCACTAAAGGATGTGGTAATTTCCAAGGCTGGGAGCTGTAAGGATTATTAGATACAGACCATTATTGTGGTAAGCAGCTGATGTTGAAAGATAAGAATGTCTCCATGAAACTTAACAAGTTGCTAGATAAGTATATCTATATGTGTATGTACACATATTTAAAATAATTAGAATAATTGCAGCAGAGAACAGTTTATAATACAGTAAAAATTATAGACATACAAGACAATCCAGCTAAAACCAAGTACACTAGCAAGAGGTCATCTCTTAGTTTGTAATTAATAAAATAATATGTCATTCAAAAATCCTGAGGAAAAGCCTTCTGTACATCCTGACAATGAACAGCATGATAGACACATCTTTTCTGTCATGGAGGCCTGCTGTGTTCCAGGAATTGTTTTAAGAGGACGTTCTTTTGGTCACATAGGCTCAGATCTGAACAGGGAAGGAAACTGCACAACCCTATTTATATTTGGCAATGCCCAGAAGAGCCACACAGTGTTTCTAATTTGCTCCCTGGCCTGCCAGCAGATTGAAAAAGGGACTTTCTGCTATTGAATCATCAAAGCTCAAGTGAACTCCCACTCACTGCATAAAGACTGCTGAAAGTCTAGCAAATTGCACAATAAGAAACTGCCAAAAAATCTAAATGGAACCTATTTTCTGATGTTGCTATTTTTTTTAACTGAATACCTATTTTTTTGGATGAGAAACATACAGAAACCTTTATTATTACTTCAAGCAAATGTAATCAAAACAAAAGTTGAAGTGGGTCATTGATGGAACACCATGACATCTCTTCAATTATGTGTACTGGCACATGTTCTAATACTTTTGTGGACAAGGCAAATAGGTTCCACCCTGGGACTTTGAATTTCCATGTTGACTTTGAGTAGATGTCTGGTTTCACCATTAACTCAGTACTTAATGTTATTCTTCTTCCCTCACAGATGAATCCTTCAGTCTAGGCCTGAAATTTGAAGTTGTTTTTGAAATACGTCCCCGAAGCAGCTCAGGAATTCTACTGCATGGCCACAGCGTGAATGGGGAGTACTTGAATATGCACATGAGAAATGGACAGGTATAACTAAGATCACATTTCTTCCACTGCTCTGACGGTTTCTTCTGCTATGCGTTTGGGGTCTGTTATATGAAGCTTTTGTCTTACAAATTTGCCATTACTCAATTCTTATTCCTCTGCTAGATATGTTAACTGCTTAGATTAGGCAACCCAGATACTTCTTTTAACATACAAAAACATAACACCAAAGACAAAATCGGATCACTTTACTGATATCAACAATTAATATTTAATGAGCAGAGCACTGGTGCTTTGGTACTGTTCTTTCATCCATTCATTAAAAATGTATAACAAGTAAGGTGATTTGATTTCACTTGATTGATTTTTATTTCTTGTATGCTAAGAGTCTGAGTTGTGCTCACTCTCTTCTTGCTTTAATAGTTGTGTATGATGGGGAGTGTGGAGGAAAAGGCAAAGTTCTGATTGTCTGTCTACCCAGCCTCTAGACCCCTGGATTTTTCTAAGGCTGTTAATTGAAAGAGAGAAGTTTGAAATTAATTTATCAGATAGTTGTTGCTGTTGCTTTTTTTTTATGTTCATCACTAGACTCTGGATCCCTCCATACTAGGCATTCTAAACATGCAGCAATAAGCTGCAGTCTAAATAGACAAAACAAGCAGAGGCTTAGAACAGAAAAAAAAAAAATATATATATATATATATATGTATATATTTTTTCCCTTTTTGTAAAAAAGAATCTCAGAGACTAGGCAGTGTGAATATTCTGTGGCCACTGCAATGCACTACCCAATACCAAACTGTCAGGCAAACAGAAGGATATTTAAGTGAGGCTGGCTGAATCTCAGGTAGAAATGCAACACCTGAGGAAACATGTTGCCACTTCTCTTACAAGAACAGAACTTTACAATGGAGAACCAGAGCGGACAGTTCAACACGGTCATTCAACCCATCCTAATGCAGGTGTCTAGCATAGGTGGGATGAGCTATCTTTCAGAGAATCTGTTTTTCTATAGTGAAGACAATAGGTGCTTCAGTAAGGCACCAAACTTTTGGCAGCCCATTCTTACAGATGTAGCTACTCATTGGTAAATTAACAAAGAAATTAACATAGCACATTTCATTGCTATGTATCGTGCCACTCTTAAAGGTTGCACCTCTGTACAAGTGCACCAGCCTAGTACTTCTGTAAAGATCTGAAGGAATACTGGCATGTCCAGAAGGTTGTCCGTTTTTCTAGCTGTTGGTCTTACAAAAGCTATCACCTCACTTTTTACTTCAGACCTCACTTCCTGCATAATGCATATGCAAAACCAAAATCCATTATGGAAAAGCAGTTCTTCCCTGCCTGTCACTGCAACAGGTATGACAGGTATGCTAGTTACCCTCTTAGTAAGCATCTGTGTTTTTACCATCATCTATCTGCTCTCCTTGAATTCATTACCAAAGACCTGTTTTGTGAAAACATTTCTGCTGGAGAAACAAGAATGATCAGTATGTTTAGTTCATTTTTCAAATGCCTGTATCTCTCCCTGTCAGTATAGCTTGTCTAAGTGATTTATTAAGGAGTCACTTTCTCTAAAAAATCTTCATTTGCTTTAATCACTTCTATGTATTTTGTCCAAGGGTGGATGAAAGAGAAGATGAGGGTCATTGCATTTCTGTTTGCTGGTGCCCTTGTGAAGGAAAAGAAAAACAAAGAAGAAAAAAAAGTTTTAAAATTTTCTTGGTTACAACTACACTGAAACAGAGATCCTCTAAAATTAAATATACATCGGTTTCTTACAACATTTTTAGCCAACAATCTGTCAGTATTGTCAGGGACAACTTAGACATTTGCCAAGCCTGAGACGCTTGTGTTTGGAGTTCTCTGGCAATCACCACTGGCAATCTTGTGCCCTGCAGCAGGGACATGGCGCTGCCCTGCCATTGCTGTGGTGTTAGCATGCAGGAAGATATTCATCCACGTGATTAATGCAGAGGTGAAAAATTCAGAATTAGGTTCAGTTTCTAGCTCTGCCAAAGGCTTCCTGGTAAGCATGAAGAAATAGCTTAGAGGTTGTTCTTAGATATTTCTTTCTATTCCTTTCTCACATCCAGACTGCTTGTTTATACTCAGTTTTTTCATGAATGTTTTCCTTATTAAGTGGCTATAAAAATGCCAAAACATCATCTGATGCCTCTGAACACTAATTTAACACCCAGAAAATTATAGAGTAGAAGTACTAGAAAATTTGAGTGAAATTAGTTGTTAGTTTTGACTCTTTTTTTTTTTTTTTTGAACTCTTCTCTGAGTTCAAATAAGAAATGTTTCAGAACTGTTAAATCCTAAAACTAAAAATCAAAATCTGTGAATTAGATGTGCTATTCTAAGAAATTTCATGAACTGTTATTCTATTACTGGTTTTGAGTGGGGAATACCGCATGATTACAACAGAAGGAAAAAAAAATAAAAAAGAAAAACAGAGAGAGAGAAAACAGAAGGGGTTTTACAGTGACTGTTACATTGTTTTCCCCCAGGTTACTGTGAAACTGAATAATGGAATCAGGGATTTTTCAACTTCAGTGACACTGAAACAGAGTCTCTGTGATGGCAGGTGGCACCGAATTGCAGGTCAGTAAAATTTGATCATCCCCTTCAGAAATGTAACAAAGCCCAATTCTCCCTCCCCAGCTATCCATCTCCGTGGACCAGTGCACTGGAAATGGAGTCATATTTTCACTTCTTCTCTTTCACCTGTCAAGATGCAAGTTCATGTGAAAGTGGCAGTCCTTTTCCTTGATCAGACATAGAAACTGTAGAGCTTCATGGGAGGACAAGCACAAAGTTCCCGCTGAATACCAAAAAGATGGATGCTTATTGTTCAGGAAACACAAAGCAGCCTAGCTGAAACACTGGCAACCTTTTCCAAGTTCTATACCAGATGATATTCTTCTTTTGCCAAATTTTCCAATTAGAGGTTAAATATACTGATATTTAATCCAATACTGAGCACAGGTCAAATTGGGGACCTGGGGACCCCAACCTAACACAGAAAGAGATCTACAGTCAATTTTTTTTCCCTGTGGCAGACAGCCATCCTTCATTCCCAGGTTTGAAAGTCAAAAAGTACATCTAAACCTCAGGTACTCTGGATTCCTCTACCTTCCTCTCTGGGATGGTTGTTTGGGATGCCTCCCATCGTCACATCCAGAAGAGATCTGAGTATGTGCTCTTTCGCCATGCATTCTGGTTTCCTTCTGAAGGAAGCCAAGACACAGAAGCAAGGAAGAATCCTCAGAGCATGCCAGTAGGTCCCCTATTGGGAATGGCTACCAGTTTTACTCAGCAGCCCACCATTGCGTGCTCATACCTTGCAGCCTAGACACAGCCACCAGCAATCAAGAATCTCACTCAGAAGCACCCTTTTCCTGTGCTCTATCTTGCATTGGCCCTGCTCTGTACCAGAATCTGCTCAGGCGCTGGTGCTGGCACTGATAATGGTTCACACCTAGTCTAGTAAATACTAAATCAAACCACTTAGCTCAAACAGATACTCCTTTCTTTCATAAAATCTTCAAATGCTGTTTTTTTACCATCTTTTTCATCTCTGTTCCTTCTCCTTTCAGTTATTAGAGATGCCAATGTGGTGCAGCTGGATGTAGATTCTGAAGTCAACCATGTAGTAGGGCCACTAAACCCAAAGGCAATTGACCACAGGGAGCCAGTGTTTATTGGAGGTGTACCAGGTAAGTATTTGGCAGTTTTGTTCTCAAATTTCAACACGGTTTCCACAGGAAGCATAAAAGCTGAAGAGGGACTCTGTCAGGGAGTATAGTGATAGGACAAGGGGTAATGGTTTTAAACTAAAAGACGGTCAGTTTAGATTAAACGTTGGGAAGAAATTCTTTACTCAGAGGATGGTTAGGCACTGGCACAGGTTGCCCAGAGAAGCTGAGAATGCCCCATCCCTGGAGGTATTCAAGGACAGGTTGTGTGGCCCTGGGCAACCTGGTCTAGCACGAAGTTCCCTGCCCATGGCAGAGGGTTGGAATTAGGTGGTCTTTAAGGTCCCTTCCAACCCAAAGCATACTATGACTCTATGATTCTATGATTCTATGATTCTAAGCTTAGTTTTAATTAAAAAAAAAAAAAAAAAAAAAAAAAAAGAATAACCTGGCAAAATTCAAAGGCTCAAGAGCTGATCAGAAATGTTCTGCCTCACATTCTGGAAGAAAAATGTCCTGCTTCATTGAAATCATTGAAATTAAAACGTTCATAGTTGCTAGAGAGTTGGGTATGGGCTCAGTTCTCTAGTCTGCTAGCTAGAAAAAATCACTGTTTTCCACTTTCCTTTCCAGTAAGGGCTTACTGCTTCAAATAAGTTATTTATTTAGTTAGTTGTTTATTCATTTACGGGATTGGAAACTCACTGTAAATGGAATCACAAGGATTTGTTGCTGGTAGGCTGCTTTCCTCTTCTGCAAGGAATGGCGTCTTTGAACACAATACCAAACATGAGGATCCTTTTTTTGACTTGTGATTCCTATTGCACAGATGTCTGCTAATGTGAATTTGTGACTCACAGACCATCTGTGTAGCGTGGGCCAAGATTACTACATTTACTTCCCTTATTCAACAGACAGAGCTACTCTGTTGGGGTTCATATGCAAACTGTAATCAACACTACGTGATTCAATTTTTAAGTCATCTCCTGTACATTTCTCATTGAAAGCTTGCAGCATTATTTCTGTGTGCCTTGCATGTCAATCACGAGCAGCTCTAACTATACAATTTATTATATTGCTTATCTTGGATTAGTGGCTTGAGTGCATGATGTTCTCATCCAACCAACACTACCAGGAGAAAAAATGAGCCCAAAGGGAATCATAAAATCTATGCACACATGCCTGTTCACTCTTTAAATCCAAATTGGAGTTTTATTAGGATAGAATTCTTCCCAGAGAGGTAATATAAAGTGGTAATTGCAAATGCTGTTCTGCGTCATAACAGAGCTTTCTATTTCTACATTAATTATAGAATACTAAAGCAATGCCATACATTGGCTCTCTATATATTATTATCACCCTGGCACAAAAGAATCTTATAATGAACTTCACAACAACAAACAAAATACAACACTATTGCCAGTTAAATACAGGAAACTAAATGCAACCTAACAAATCACAGACAATGATTCATGTAATGTTAATAGAAAATGCAATCATGCAGCCTGGAATTCATCTACTCTGTTACTTAAAATGCAGTTACCCAAAAATGCAAGATTGAACCTCTGTTGACTATGTACTATTAAGAGTTTTACCTACATGTAGATAACTCCCCATATTTACTCTAGTGGCCTCTGGACTAGACATTAGTGGACTGGTCCAGACATTAAATGACCCTTGGCAAAGATGCAGTTAGTAGCAAACAAAAAGGAAAGAATTCATGGAAGATTCTTGTCACACACATAGACTAGATTGCAGACACCAACCTTCCTTTCATCCATGCAAGCTATTCAGTGGAACAAAAATATTTTAGTGTATTCTGACTCTTCCAAAAGCTGGTTACTCCAGTAGCTAAACTTTTCTATAAAGCTAAACCTTTCTATAGAATTCAGGCTTTGGTTTTCTGTGTGACCTCATCACAAGTAGGATCTATTACAGCATGGGCTTTAGAATTGAACACTGAACTGCAATTGAGGAGACTCAGTTTCCAGTACAGATTATGCCACCAAACTGATTATTTTGGTCTTTCTAAACTCTAACTTCTTTTTCCTTAAAATCTGTTTCTTCCAGAGTCTCTGCTAACATCCAGCCTGACGACACGCAACTCCTTCATTGGCTGTATTCGTAATTTCATGATTGATGAAAAACCAGTGAGTTTTAGTAAAGCAGCTTTGGTTAGTGGTGCTGTAAGCATCAATTCATGTCCAGCAGCCTGATAGTGCACTGCATCAATCCTGTAAAGTTTCTGTGGTCCTGTAAAGACCACAAGAAGGAAAAATAGAGCAAAAGTGTTCTACCCATCACCAATGTTGAGAAGAAAAAAAGAAAAAAGAAAATATCAAGGATCCATCTACAGAAAGGATTAAGTTTAAGGGTCACTTCTAATGTTTATGTGCAAACAAAAATCACTGAAGAATAAAGAGCTATGGCTTCTGCAGTTCTCTTATTATACCACAAGAGTGAGCTTTACCATTTCTTTTAGTGTGTGTGGCCAATCTGTCACATGAAAATGTGGAATCATAAAAGAAATTTAAAATATATTAAATATGTTACTTCCAAGATAGATCCTGTACGTGATTTCATATTTTAGGTCACCATTTGTGTCCCAGGAAAAGATCTGCTACTGTACATTAAAAAATAAAGCTCACACTGCAAATAACCACGGTCAAAGATTTAAAACAACAACAACAAAAAAAAATCAACTCATTTATATATTCCTCAATTAAACTGAGTGGCAGAGAGAATACCATGTCAGTCTTAACCAGTATCTTCCCCAGTCTCAGTAGGCAAAGGTTTAACAGACAGAAGTGGTCTTGGCTCATTCTAGATGAAAAACGGCAAGCTCTGGACAGACTGGCACAGGGACTCCCTGGCAGATGGGATGCCATCATTGCCTCTCCACTCATCTACACAGCCCAGTGTTGTGGCTCAATAGCCACAAGAGAATGGACAAGAGAAGAGAGCATGGCTCCAGGAGGAGACAGGAAAGCATGCCTTTCCTTCCACCAACCTTGTCAGCTCTGCTTATGGCTTCAGCCCCATACCTGCTCTGCCTTCTGGACACACCTCCCATTCTTGTCGCTGCAACTCTAAGCCCCCAGGACTAATGGCCCCTTATTTCTGGGAGTGGTGCCCAGCCCTCTCCTTTCATCACTCCACAGCCCACTGTTTAGAAGTTTAGAAGCAAGCAGCGTGAGTATCCCTTATTACCAAGCACATCAGGGGGTCCCCAAACCCAGCTGCCTTCAAATGTTGTATTTTTCTCATATATCAAAAGTAATATGCCTGCTCAACTCTTTCCTTTTTCCAGCCACTACTAAGACTGTGAGTAGAAAACTTTTAGGCCTTCTGGACTGGGATTTTTTTATTATTGATGCCAGGGTGATATCCTCAGGTCAGTGAGCTGGACTCCCAGTGGGTTCTGGAGACTGCATGGTGTCAGGGCTGTGTAGCTGGGACAAAGACTAAAAAGGGGAGCAGAAGTCTCTCTTGGTTCTGATGCAGCGATTTGTTAGATTGGCCTAATCTTTTGATGCCACAACTTCAGCTAAGCTTCCTCTGGCCCTGGGCTCCTGAACCCCATTGCTGGAGAGAAAAGAACAGCAGATTCACAGCTTAGATAGGTTCGTTACAAGGATTACCAAAATTCCTTTCAAGGCTGTCTGCAGCTGCTAAGCAGAGATAGCTAAGAATAGCATATGCTTGTGCCCTCTAAGAGCATCACAGTTTAGCAAATGCTGGTATTAAGTGGAGCATTATATGTTAACTGGCACACATATACTCACAATATTTTTCCATCTTACATTTACTTCAGACTAAAGCACATTTTCTCATATCCACATCCAAGCTCTGTCTGGTAAAAACAGTATTTTTCTTAGACATATTTGCTGCAATAAGAGTTGGGTTTGTTCAGTGGTTTTATATATAGAAATGACTTTTCTGATTAATCAGTCCTTTGCATACTATATATATATATGCAAAACAACAAAAAAAAATACAGTAAAATAGTACGTGAATAAAATGCACATTAAAATTTATAAATTGCTACCATTCCGTTTACTTCTCTTTAATACACCCCCAGCTAATCAAACACAGCAACAGTGGAGGACATCTTCCTCAAGTGTCCTGTCTAGGCCTCAGAGATGCAGTTTTTCCCTCTGCAGAATAGGGTTTCCGAAAAATAAAAAATAAAATTTAAAAAAAAAAAAAAAAAGCCTACAAACTGGACAATTCTTGTAGTCAGAGGAGAATAGGGAATAACTTGAGTTCCTCTGCTCCCAACACTCTCATGAACCTTGAAATTACCATTCCACATGCACCCAAAAACTCTGTCTGATGCATTACATCACACATACCTGCAATCATTTCAAAGCTCCTGGTGTTTAGGAAAAGGTAACTGCCTAAGCAGAAATCTTAACAGAATTAAATTCACCTTTCTGTCTTAAAACTCATAGCTATAGGGCAGAAAACACTTCATTTACAAAGATCTGGGGAAAAAACTCCATGTTCTCAGGTACAGTGTTAGATTGTTCATTTGCATTTTCAATATGAATATAAGTAACTCAATTCTGCATGAAGACAAAACACACACACACACACACAATAAATAAATAAATAAATAAATAAATAAATAAATAAATAAAAGACCTTAAGGAGCTTATACATTTCCTCTGACACCTTCAAAATTTTAATGTGTTGTTACATCATGGAGTATTCTGAAATTTGACATTTCGATGGCTATATAAGAAAGAATCCAACTTCAAGCTGAAACACTCAAAAAAATGCTTCAAAGTAGACTATTTAATTAGGATCTCTGCCCTCTCTCTTTTATTTCTGAAGATCTGTAGAGATCTCCCACAGTTCCTATCAACCTTCTTTCTCCTCAGGGATCAAGAGTATGGACAATAGCCTGAAAAGGAAAATGAAAGATGAAAGGTTAGAGATTTGACAATAATTCTCCAACAGCCAACAATTCCAAGTAAAACAACTTAGTATGTGAGCTAAGCAATGATAAAAATCCAGGAATAACATTGGTTCAAATTCCAGTGTATTCTCCCTCCAGCAACATGTGACCTAAATAGTCAAATTAAAAAGTTGCTGAAAGCGTAGCACATACGTTCATGATGCACATTTGGCTCTTCTTCGGATTGGGATTTAAGGGTTAGGTTATTCACAGATTCACAGTGGGCCATGTCAACTCATTTCCTCTCAATAACATTGTAAGTTACTCCTACAATTCAACTCATGTTCCAAAGCTCTGCATGCTATTGTTGTACAACATCAACAATAAAAATTACTGAGAAAATAAGGGTAAGAAACATGCAGTAGCATAAGACTGGTGATTAAATAATTCATATAGGCAAGAAGTCTCTGAGGGAACTAGATTCATCTGTTTATACTATGGTAACCAGGAGCTTGAACTGCAATGAAACAGGTCAGTGCGTGACTATTTCTTTTGCACAGTTGAACTGCCTTCATTAAGCCTCCAAGCGCATGCATCAAGCCAAACTGGTAATTATGTACCCACTTTCTGCCCTTCAGACCTCTTTTGGAAGCTAAAAAGTATTCCCATATGAACATGAAACTTAATGCATCCATGATTCAGAATGTTTCCTACCTCAGGGAGAACAATCATTTGCCATCACAGACCTCTTAATAGTACATTGGAAGACAACACCTGGGGTTTCTTGCTGCAGCCTGATGTGCAATGGAGCAAATCCCACTAAGATGAATTGTGATGGGACATAGACCACAAAAACTACAGCTAAATGAAACAAAAAGTAGAAAGTGTAACTAACTGGAAAACAAAACAAAACAAAACAAAACAAAACAAAAAAAAAGCCAGAGACAGTAACGGAAGAGACTTCTGTAGACTTTAAATTAAGCTTTAAAATGTTTACAAGCACTGTGGCACTGTTTTTAGCCAAAGTTAGGCCAAAAAGACACATGAAGGGAAGACTTTAAGGACATGATCATACTCAAAATTATAGAAATAGCCTCACATCCAGCAGCTAGAACAGACCACAGTTTTGAACCAGTCTTGGTAATCACAGGGAACAAAAGCTACAGATTACACTTAGTCTGTTCACAGAGATGTGAAATTACTGTCTGCTTTCCTGATTAATATTCATGTAGTTTTACACTAGTGGTTGTTTATAAAAGAAGAGTTTGAGGCAGCATTATTCTATTCAGGCAGTATTACTCTATTCATACTGAGGTTTCCATCCATCTGTAACAATGAACCCACTGGTCCTTTGCAACTTCAAATGTGAGGCCTGTGTAAGCTTAAACTACTCTGTACTTTTCCTTAAGAACTTAAAACACTACAAATTTCCAGTAGACAGATTCTTTTCTTTCAACTCATTTTTTAAAAATTAATTTGGATATGTATTTCTTATATTTATTTCTTATATATCAAGTATTACTATTATTGTTTGCAGCAATACATAGTCAATATTTTCAGGGAAGTTTTTTTTAGTCATTTGCTATAACTTCGTTCTACTGAGGACTTGTAATCTCTATGGGATCCTAGGTCATGTCCAGGAGTCAGCACTATGGTTGTGCCAGTCAATAAAGTTTTAGGGCATATTGACTGGGTCCTAAAGCTGCTGTGTTCAACACTGAGGAGAAACCACCTCCTTAACCCACTGTGGACAATTATTTGCTCAAGAAATATTAAACTGAGCTTAAAAAAAAATGTAATTTACGGGTCTGGTGGGAGGGCATGTCATTGGGCATTCCCAAGTGAGCCTGTTTTTATTTTATTTTTGATGTATAGTTTCATATAATTTAATATATTTTGCACCAGCGAGTGAATCATCTATTTGGGAAATATATTGGGGAAAAAAAATGTATCTTTTCATACAGTTTTTGACAAAAATAATAATATCGAGTTGAATTCCGTATTCCCCACAGAACGCGTTCTCCTCCCTCGGCAACGGCGGCCGTTGGGACGCGCGGGCACCGTGCCCAGCCCCACCCTAGGCACCGCCCACCCTCCACACCGCACCCCCCTCTCCCGGAACGTTCCATTCCACGCGGCCCAGCCCCCTCGGCGAGCCCGGCGGGTGGAACATTCCACTGCGGGGAAGGCGGGGGGGGGGGGGATGTATAGAGCAGCGCCGAGCTGTGAGGCGGCCGTGAGGCGGCTGTGGCGGCCATGACGCAGTCGGTGGTGGTGCAGGGTAAGGGGCCTGAGCGCCGTTCCGCCGCCATTTGCCGTGCCCTGTCCTGCCTTTCCCTGCCTGACCCGTCCCCTGTCTCTCCCCTTTGCAGTGGGCCAGTGCGGGAACCAGGTGGGCTGCCGCTTCTGGGACCTGGCGCTGCGGGAGCACGCCGCCGTCAACAAGGTAACGGCGCCGCTTCCCGGGGCAGGCGGCCCTCGCACGCTGCCTGCTTCGTTACATTAAAGGCCGCGCCGTCCCCCGAGGGCCGGCCCTGCCGTGTGTGAGGAAACGGGAGGGTTGGTCACTGCCGGCTCTGTCACCTTGGCCCTGGAGTCCTCGGCAATAAAGCTAAAAAACCGCCACCCCAAAGCCTTACCATACCAGCACATGATGTGAGGTGACTTGCTCTGCAGGTGTATGGACCAAAATAGTGGGGTGAAGAGGGCACAGGGATGTGCTGAGCACCCTGTGCAAAGTGCGCTCTTCATGCTACTCTTCACAGAGATACCATTTGCTGACAAATACCTTGTGTTAGCAGAGGTAATGATCATCAGACCTTCACAATGCCTTTTGCTGAAGAAACTAGTAAGGCAATAGGTGAAGTTCATATGTATATGGAGCATCTCTTGGTTTTAGTGTCATAGGGAACGCTGACTTCCAAACTCTGCTTCATCAGGACTTGAAGACTGATAATCTGGAAAAGGTTAATAACGTTAAAGCATATGAAGCTGACAAATATCTTTAGCTTTATGGTGGGAGAAGTGATTTACACGCCATCCCTCACCAGGGAGCTTGGAAATCACTGATATGGCAGTGTACTGTGCTTTCATTTCCACAGAACATCTTGGGCATGGAACTGTCCCAGCGTCACATCACTGATGAGCTGAACCAGCTAGACAGCAGCCATTTAGTAATTTCATTGAGATCTTCAGTAAAATCCTAAATCTTTAGAAATGAGGGAAAAATACTTATTTAATCTTTGGCTGAAAAATTTATTTGCTAGCTACATCCTCCTGTTGGTTTTTACTATCAACTGACACTTCAGTGAAATGTGCGTTTTAATGCTGACTGGAGCTGGTTGGATTGAACTCTGATGTTTACCCTCATTTGAGTGGGGATGTTTGATAACCCTCAGAAGTTCACTCTAACATAAATTATTCTGTGAAAAAGCACAGAGAAGTTCTGACATAACATCTTATCTCTTTTTTTTTTATTTTATTTTCAGAAAGGAATTTATGATGAAGCATTAAGCAGTTTCTTCAGGAATGTAGATACAAGGTAAGACTTCTTATCAAGAAACTCATGAGTTTAACACAACAGATCAACAATTCTAGTCCCTCCTCTTAACCTTTAATTTAAAGTTTTATTTAGGTCATATTTAGTATGTGCTAGAAAAAGATTTTTTTTGTCTTCTTTTTTGTCTTCTCCTTAAAACACTATCTTACCTTTCCCTTCTAAGTATGTGTACTTCAGTAACTAAATTTGTTGAAAGTGTCTGGCTTTGCTTTTCTTTCCTCATATCCAAAAAATGGACAGTCAAGATCTGATAGCTTTTGCCCTTGCCAATCATGATCAGATTGAGAGCTCTCTGAATAATAACTTAGCAGCATGTATTGAAGAGTTGTAGGAGGAATTACATATAAGATAGAAAAGGTCCTGTCAGTTTTTAAATCCCCTTTACCTGATTTTTATCTGTAGGTTGCTGCACAGAGTGGTGGTTGTAATTTTTTTTTAAGTTATCCAATTCATACCTTAAAAATCTTATCTGTCTGTCCAGCTACAGAAATCTTTGTAGTGGGCACCTGGATATTGTTGTTATGTCGTAATTCGTTAAAAAGTATTTGACCAGCCTCTGTTTACTTCCATCATACAGCAAAAATACAGTACTCAATTGTAGCTGGAATGGCGTTGGAATCATATTTTGTCACAATTCTTTATCTTAGAAATTCTTAGAATATCTTTTTTTTTTCAAGAACATCTAATTGTAAACAATGTCTGTGTTTTTATATGTGCCAGATGAAAGCACCAATTTTTCCGGAAATCAGAGATTACAGCGTTCAACAAAGGGAACATCTGAAAACCTCCTATATTGATGGCAGCAACGGCCAGAAGGCCAGCTTGCTCCTATAGACTGAGAAGCAAAATACTTTCCCCTACCTTTATCTGGTTGTATAATGATAACTACTAAAAGCAACTTAGATCAGCCAAAATAATTACCCAGTTTTAAAGTGAACATATGTGTATGTGACCATGAAGGGTGCTAATGAGCTAATTGCATAACGCAGTTTCCATATTTTAGTCTTCTTGTGGTAAATTTACGTACCCAAAACATCTATTAAATATGGCTGGTGATGTCTTACCCCAAAGATCATGCATGTTGCATTCAGACTGGATGGACTTAATAAAAAAATGCATGGTTTTATATGCAGAAAAGCACATCTTAAATAAGCCAAGGGGATTCATCAAAGTGAATGGAAGTACAAGCTGTCGTGAAAGACGGCAAAGACTAGCTAAAGAAAGATACAGGGTTTGTTTGTTCACTTGTTTATTTTCTCTTTGGATTTTGTTAGTCCCTGAAGAGAAATAGAACTTCTCTGGCTGGATTTTCTGGTGCTACAGCGGACTCATACAGGGAGCTGCATAGGCTAGAGTAATCAACATGAGTACTATAGGCTGTAGTTAGCTGCTCAGCAAATGAGAAGTGTTTAGAGAGCTGCTTTGAGCGAGAGTGTAGAAGCTCCTTTAGCAGTCCAGTGCAGCCCCATCCTCTTTCTCCCACTTGATACCTGGTGGAACTGAGCATGGTCAGAACATTTGGTGCTTTCAGCTGACGTTTTGGATTATTATCGTGGCTGAATGTAGAATAGTCTAAGAGATATTTCATATAGTGTGATTTTAGGGTTGACTGGCCCCCAAACTAGGTAAGTTGAGGGAAAAATAAGTCATTTTCCACTATCTCCCCCCCCCCCCTTTTTTTTTTTTTAATTTTTTATTGAATACATTTGGTCCGGGCCAGAATATCTCATCCTTTGAGTGCAGAAGCACCAGCATTTAATTATGGAAAAAAGCACTTGTACAAAATGCACAGACCTCTGGACTGGCTCAGTACAACCAATCCTGGAAAAAAAAAAAAAAAGGATACTAAAGCTGTGTCAGCACAGCATGATTTCTGACCTAGTAAATCTTAATGGCAGAGTAAGCCAGGCACTAGTGCTGTTATGCTGCTTTCACACCTCAAGCAGTAAAACAGTGCTGTACTACCCCCACTGAAAATCTAGCAGTGTTATTTGGTGAAGTATCTACCATTATACGATGCAGATGCATGACATGCTAGAGAAAAAGAGGGTACTTTCAGATTTGGCAACGCTTGTAGAACTCAATTAGAGGCTGTAGTGGAGAGGAATGTTTCGATGCTTATCCTTTTCAGCCTCGTGAAGTACTGCTTAGAATATTCCTCAATGAGATTGTATCCCGTAATTGTATGCTTTTAGGAAATTACGAGGCATTTCTTAGGGTGCATTTCAGGGTGTTTCTGTTTGTATTGTAATAGCCCTCTGAACATTGAAAATTAAGGAGGGAATTGTATTCCAATACACATTGCCTTATTTTCTATTATGGTTCTGAGCTTGATTTTTTTTTTTCTTTTTTTCCAGAAGTGCTGGTGATGGTCCTGGTATTTACAAAGGAAAAATCTGCTCTTTAAAAGCACGAGTAAGGCAATCTGTAACAGCTGTTCTTTTCACATTACATACTTATGTTCAACTGTGTAAAGATTTTCCTAATATTCTTATAAATGTATATGTTTTGATTTACTATTTTGAATATCAAAATTTCCAGCAGTAATTTATGGTTCAGTGGAGTAATGCAGTTTGCAGCCAGGCCTGTTCCTTAATTTAAAGTATAATTTTTAATAAAACAATTGCAGATATTATCAAGCAAGGCTTTATTTGTAAATTTTAAGGGGGGCAGGGGAGGTGAGCCACTTCTTTCTAAGTGATTGATAAGCAACAAAACATGAAACACAACTGCTTCAATTCCTTTACTTCTGAGTATTTGGGGAAAAGTATTATTAACATTTTAACACAATTGCAGTATCTGAAATACCCTTCTATTGAATGACTTCTGGCAAAGCAGGCAAGGTGAATGTTACAAGTTAGCCTCTTAGTTAACAAGTGGGGAAAAAAGTCTCTCTGGAGCACAGTAGAAACAACATACCTTTGATACTGTAAATAATTTTCTATTTCTTTTGTTATTGTTTCAAAGAGTGGCTTTCTTACTGCCTGAATTGTAACACATGCCTTTCTCACAGGCGCTGTTGATTGACATGGAGGAGGGTGTGGTAAATGAAATTCTGCAGGGACCATTGAGAGATGTGTTTGATAGCAAGCAGCTTATCACAGATGTTTCTGGTTCAGGAAACAACTGGTGAGATCCTCTTCAGAAAGTACTTCTTAGTAACTAATTAGATGGCATTTGAAAAGGGAAATGATAACAGTAGCTTTCTAGTTCATTCTGCTGCACCTGGGGAGCTGCAGCATACTACCAGTGAACTTCGGAGTCACTGTTGCCTGGAGGAGGGCTTTGAAAAGCATTTTGCAGGAGGATAATTCTGCTGATAAATCATTTCTTCTGTTTTTTTCTTTTAATTTTTCTTTCAAAATAACATGCTTTATGTTTTGCTTTTTATTGTTGGGTTTGTTGTTTTTTTTTTTGGCATTCAGCTGTTGCCATTGCTCAGTCAAACCCCTAATCAATCTAGTTTGAGACTGTGCAGCTACTGTAGAAATGAGATATATGAACAAATGCATTTCAGATTTCTATGCATCATGGAGTCTGGCTTTGTGCATACAAACTACATTAGCAAAAAGATAAATTAAGAAAAAGTTTGATTAACGTAATGAATTCCAAATTTTCACTGCATCCAGCTCTGATCTCTTGAACTGTTAGTCAGTATCTTACAAAATGTCAAATAGAAGGAGCTAAAAAACTGAAAGACTAATTGTTGGAGGTTGTTTTTCATTTGTTTGTTTTTCTTATATTTAGGGCAGTAGGTCACAAGGTATATGGCTGTCAGTACCAGGAAAACATTGTGGAAAAGCTGAGGAAAACTGCAGAACATTGTGATTGTCTACAGTGTTTTTTTGTAATTCATTCTATGGGAGGTGGTAAGTATGCTTTTCATAGTATGATCGCACATGCTGCAGGTGAAAAGAAAAAGAAAACCGTAGATCTTGAAAAGAAGGTTGCTGTAATAATCTACATCATGCTGAATGCAGAAAAAAAAAAAGCACAGTCCAATTAGACAGACTCATAATTATTTATTATTTGTTTTGTTAGAGTACTGAGGAGTCCTAATCATGAACTTACTGAAGTAAGTTAGAACAGAAATATGTTTTCAATCTGAAAGAGGAGAGAAGACAGCAGATACATTTAGACAATTTACATCAAATACAAGGAAACGCTGAGATAATACTGATCAGAAGAAGGGCCAGTTGCCTCAGAATGTTGAAATAATTGCTGTAATCAAGTTGTTTTTAATTGTATGGAAAATGTTTTCAGGAAGGCTTTGAAGGAGACTCGGTTGCTTAACTCCATTGTTTTTCAATTTTCCTTCCACACAATTCTGTTGAATTCTGTTAATAAATCAGACGGGACAATCCATTGTGGTGACAATTTTGTCATTTCTGTATTGCTGCTAAGTATTCCACCCCCAGAAACACGGCGGGGAAGAGAGGTCAGGAGCATGTATTATAAACGGTTATGATACCAAAACAGACACTGAAAATAGCTCTAAATATGACACAGGAGTTTTGTCAGGGGCCTTTTTTGTGGTCATTTGCTTAATTTGAGACCCTAGTTATTTCCATTATGGCAGAAAATCACTGTTGTTTGTAGATAAAAATTGTCTGCTGCTGAGAATGTGAGCTGTCCAAGACAGGAAAAATAGTTTAATTCTCTGACATGAACTTAGCGCTATGTGCTTAGTGCTAATAAGGAAAAAAGTGTGTGTGCTGGGATAAAGGAGTTACTCTTTTTTGACTGGAGATTGAGGGAGTTTCATAAATTCCCCAGGAGAAAAGTAAACTTAAGTAATTGCTTGGATTAGTTGTGGTTTTTAAACAAATGTTTTGTTTCAAAATTCAAATTAAAGGCTTTATAGAAACAGAAGTCCTAGGTCAAAAAAAAAAGAAACGGTTACATATTATGACTTCTTGGTTTGCAGAAATTTTTGAGATTGTTTACTTGATCCTGTCTGGTACTGTTTGGGAAAAACTTCTATCATGTAATTATTTCTTGTCTTGGAAAAACTTTCCTTCCTTAATTTACATCCGAGTAGCTTCCACTGTCTTCCAAATGCTTCAGAAAATGCTCACTAATATAAATAATTGAAAAGTTGTATGTTTCCAACATATGAGACTAAGTGCTTATAAGAACATGGGGGACTTCCTCTCATTCTGGCTTCCTCCCTAATTATTTTTAGGGACCGGATCTGGTCTTGGAACTTTCGTACTAAATTTGCTTGAGGATGAATTCCCAGAAGTATATAGATTTGTTACTGCAGTTTATCCCTCTGGTGAAGATGATGTTATTACTTCTCCATATAACAGTGTTCTGGCTATGAAGGAGCTTAATGAACATGCGGACTGTGTGCTACCAATAGAGAATGAAGTAAGGAATAACATTCTGTTTCTATCAAATTCTTTTTTATTAGACTGAATATAGGAAATACTTCTTCCTCCTGAGTGTTGGTAAGAGTGATAATTGAACTCCTCAGTAACTTGCAGGCTTTTGAAATGAATCACTTAAAGATGCTCTGTACTTTGCTTCCACCTGCAAAGATGTCTGGAGTGATATATGTATTTTTTTTCATGATTATTTCAAGGTAGGTAGTGAGAAACTCCTGTTTACTAAAGCTGAAATTCCTACATCTTTTAGCATCAATTTGTATGTAGTATTAGTATACTGCTAATGTACTAATATTCTATTTTTAAGGGAAATGACTAACTCCACCAAATTCCAACAGGCGTGGCTTTAGTCACGAGTGATTTGGGCATCATAGACATACCCGACTGCACAAACAGAAGCAAGAGAAAGTAAAATGTATTTAAGGAGTATATTTTTGCTTTCACAGGAATTATGAGGATTTTGAATAGTTAAATAAAATTCAAATTTCAGAGTCAAGCTATGTACGTTTGTGACATGTAAGGAACAGACGTTTAGAAACACTTCAGTCAATTGGAACTGGTCAAAAGTTGGGCATATGTGTATCAAAGGTATAATCTCTGAACAAGCACTAAAGTCTTATTTTTTTCTTTAACCGAAATCGAAAAATCGGGCTACAGCATTTGAAAGCTCTGTATACAACACTTCTTGCATGCTTTTTGTTGTGCTTTTTTTTTTTTTTTTTTTTTTCTCTCTCTCAAAGTCTCTGTTTGATATAGTTAACAAAATTCATCAGATGATGAATTCTGGGAAGCTAGGGTCAACTGTGAAGCCAAACAGCTTGGTAACATCAAGTGCAGGCATCACAAAAGCCGTGCAGGAGAAGCCATTTGATGCAATGAATAATATCGTAGCCAACTTGCTGCTGAACCTGACAAGGTAAGGTTATAGACTCTGCACAAGTAATATTGCTGGAGGCACAGTGTGTGCTGCAAATATGCAGGTCTGCATCAGCTCAAAGAAAATTGTTTTCAATTTGATACTAGTCTCCTCTTTTTCAGAATTGCTTATTAAATGTTGAAGTACTTGGATGTATTTATATTGCAGAGGTTTTGTTGTAGCTGTAATAGTCTTAGATCTGAAGTACGAACAGGTTCATGGACAAAAGGATGTTGCCCTCTATCAATGCTTAATGGCACCCAGGGAGGTTAGCAGTTCTGGGCCAACTATATTATTTTATAAGTATCATCTGACCATTGTTGCTAGTAAACTGTCTATTGCTGCAGGAAATTTTTGGTGAAACAGAATTTCAAAGTATTAGTCTGTTTTTCTTTTAAACAGTTTGTCATGACTACTAGGTCACACGTGTTTCATTACAGCCCATTTATTAACACTGGCGTCAAGCAGCTATGTCCACACACTGAAAAACAGTGCTAAAGACTACAGTTGGGAAGGTTAAGGTCTCATTCTTGATGATTAATTGTTCTATAATGAGAAATATAAGGAAATAAGAAATTGCAGTGTTACTGCCAAATGTGAAAGTTTAGTAGTTATATATAAAGTGTTTCTTGAACAATGCATTGTTTGTTTTTTTTGTAGGTAACTGTTGAAATACACACACACACACACACATATATATATGTCTGTATGTTTACATTATAAAAGTTATTTACTTTGCTTATGACTATTTTGTAACAAGTCTGTTAATTTCTCAGCTCTGCTAGGTTTGAAGGTTCCCTTAACATGGATCTTAATGAAATCAGCATGAATTTAGTTCCATTTCCTCGCCTTCATTACTTGGTTTCAAGCTTGACCCCTCTGTATACACTGGCTGATGTTAATGTACCTTCTAGAAGGTAAGAAGAAAGCGTTATTGTGGAGGTTTTACATTTGAAGCTTAATTTCTAATTCTTCCAGTTTCCATTTAAAAATAAATGAATCCATTTTATAGCAAATCTAAGGGTAGATGTTTTAAAAAGTTTAAAAGCCTGCCATGTTTTCAAATTCATCCTGCTGATCTTGGGAACTTCCTTTGTCCCTTTAATTGTTAAGCCAGCAAACTTAAAATGTGTTTTTGATATTTCTGTCAGAGAACTGTACTACTAAATGATGAGTAGAATCCACACCACAAGTTCCTTTGAATAACACTTTGTAGTTGACTCACAAAATACTATAAAGAGAAACAAGAAATTAAACTAGACTTCTTGGGAAGTAATGGTATCTTACTTGAGCCTGGAGATGTAGTGAACCTATTTAACAGGTTATTTTAACAATAAGTAGTCGCTTGTGAAACTTTGTGAGAGGTTTAATCCCATTGACACATCAGAAAAATAACCACTAATAATAGATTTTTCTGGTTTTAATGAGTTAAATTGAGTCAGCAAAAGGTCCAAATAGATAGAGACAAATAGGTCCAAATGATAGAGACAGTCATGGAAGTACACAGAGTTGAGCAGAGGGCAGGACCATACAGGACCCCTCTTTCTGTGCTAGCAAGTTCTGACAGTTCAGTTTGTTGAAACCATACCCTGAGGAGACAGTACAGCACTGGAGGGAAGGTAGCCAACTATAGGGCAATACTTAGTCATGTTTCAGAATAAGGTGGAAAGGGTAGTATTTTTTTTCCTCATTTTGTCTCTTTTTTTATTTTAATAGGTAGATTGTTGCAGAGGTGATTTTAAAAATAATTAAATAGAGACAGTAAGTGTAGAGTTTAGAACAAATAGAAAGAATGACTTATATGTTATAGGTCCTTAGAGACCTCTTAAAAACATGACCATTGGTATCCCACGTTGCAGTAGAACTTGCTTAAGGAGATGAAGAGAGGAAGAATATGATCTGCTATATCAGCCTTTAAAGTAGACATACATAATAAAATCAGAGTAAGTGGACAAATGTGTATACACTCTTCTTAAGTCATTAATTGAAATTAATACAAATGCAAAAATTAATTGAAATTAATACAATTATATGATTAATACTGATATGATATAATTAATACAATGGTCTGATTGATGGATCCCTTTAAATAGTGAAGTGTAGCAGGCAGATAACCAGTCATGGTTGGCAGCACTTTGTAATTTCCTGTCAGATCCATCACAAGCAGTGAGATTGTCCATTCAAATTGCCGTATAACCAGAACCTCAAATAGTTAAATCGTCTTAAATATCTAACAGTTTGTAACTATTGACCTACATGTAAAAATTCTCAATAAATGTCTCTTAGTCCCTTCACTTCTCTTACTTCAGGATCAACAGTTGGTTGTAACAGAGAGAAGAGAGGGGAAAATAGGTTTCATCTGTTTTTCAAAACTTTTACTGCCAACATAGAGATATATAAAGGTTTGAATCTTTTTGCTGTCATTCACAGTACCAGGTTAAATGTACCTTTATTTCATAGAATCATTCAGGTTGGAAAAGACCTCTAAGATCATCTAGTCCAACCTTTAGGTTTCTCGGACTTCACAAAATTTGAAACACTGAAGGTGGGTATTCTGAAGAATTTTTGTAGCCTTAGTTATTAAGAGAGAGAACTGTTTTCTCTTTACCTAGGTTGGATCAGATGTTTTCAGATGCTTTTAGTAGAGATCATCAACTAATTCAAGCAGATCCAAAGCATAGCCTCTATCTTGCTTGTGCACTTCTTGTTCGAGGAAATGTGCAAGTTTCAGACCTTCGCAGAAATATTGAAAGGTTTGTACTACCACAAGAAGTAGTCATGGTATTTGTTAGAGAAGTGTTTTGTTGTCCAGAGCACTCTCAAAATGAACCAACTAGAAGTAGGTTTTTTTTTGTTGTTATGGTGTTTTTCTTTCTGAATGAAAGTCAGCTATTTCATGGTTACTCTCATATACATGTAGCTAGGGAATCACGCTTACATTAACAGTTCTGTATTGTTAGCAATCATTTTCTACTTTTTACAGTTAGACTTATTGTCCCCATACAGTATTAATCTGCCCCTCTCATAAATCTAGGAGTAATTGCAGTCCCTTTTATAGAAATGAGTGCTTGTAACTTTACTTTTAAACACCGATGCATTAAATTAACAAAATAAAATTGATATTTGCATTGTGAATTTAAATACATACTGTTAAAGTCTGGAGTCTAAAATGCCTTATTCAAAATGCTAATTCTAACTGGTTTGCTTAGTCACTAAGTCTTTAATATTGACCTTTTCAGTCTGTTTTCGGTCTGTTTGTTAGCAAAGGAAACTCTGGCTTTGTGTTGTTTATGTTCTATAGATAACTAAAGGTTTTTTTTTCACAGGTTGAAGCCTTCCCTGCACTTTGTCTCATGGAATCAAGAGGGCTGGAAAACTGGTTTGTGTTCAGTACCTCCTGTGGGCCATTCCCATTCCCTTCTGGCTCTAGCAAACAACACCTGTGTGAAACCCACTTTTATGGAACTCAGAGACAGATTCATGAGGCTCTACAAGAAAAAGGTTTGTCTCTGTTGTCATTATAACTTCTGTAGCCACTAGTCATTAGCATCTTGCAGTATTGGGAAACAAATCTTGGTATCACAGAGAAACTGCTTAAAAGTAACAGCCCAGGATTTATTTATTTATTTTGTGGTACCTATCAGAATCATTTTAACAGCTACTGCTTAAAAAGTGTAAATCCCTTATTAACTTGTACCTACCAGGTGATATGTTTACTTTCTTCAACAATGAGGCAGTTATCTGACAGATCTGCCTACCTGTTTGTTGAAATGTACCAAAGAAGACAGAATGCAGAAAGATGAATGTATAAGAAAACAGTAATGCCAAATGTGGTTACATGGGGGTTTATTCCTAAAGTTGCTAAGTATGTAAGCAAGGGTTGTCATAAAGTAAATCTTTAAATCTACTTTCTACAGTGCTTGTACTCCCCTCTTCATTGCAGGCTAAACGATGCTTTTTGAGCCAAATGAATTATGTTAGATGCCAACAAAAAAGATAACACCAACTTTATTATTGTCATAGGCTCATCTTCACCATTATCTGCAAGTAGATGGGATGGAGCAAAGCTGTTTTTCTGAAGCTGTATTGTCTTTGTCTGACCTAATAGAAGAGTATAATGAACTGGATGCCACAAAAGGTGGACCTAGAGCAGATCCATCAAGACTGAAGATAGCTGTGTGAAGAAGAACTGTGACTTAAGAAAAAAAAAAAAGCATCCAATCACTTCAGTTAACCAGAATGAATTGCAGAGTGCCTATCTATTTATTGTCATTCCAAAGTGAGACTGGGACAACTGCTTCCTCAGCTCCCTGAGAAGTGTCATGCTAAGTGACAGGTCCAGCCTGTAAGAAAGATTTGCAGGCACCTAATTATGGTGGATATCAGTAAGAACATTCTTTCTAACTGTAGAATAAATTCACATGCCATATGTTGCAAAGAGAAGAAAGAAGTTGTAGCAGCCAAAGAGGTAATTCTTCTCTCAGGCTTTCACCTTACAGTAAACTAAAGGCAGGCCTTAGTTCAGAGAAGGATCACTGTTGCTAGGCTTTTTATTTTTTAAAACTGCAGTGATGAAGAGAAGAAAAGCCTGCATATTCTTTTTGTAGACTTTGCAGACTAGTAATCATTTCAGAATGCTCTAAGCTATGTTCATAGCTTCAACGTTTTCACTTCCTTCTCATAGCTCCATTAGAGCATTCTGGATTGATAACAAAATTGTGAATTACAGAAAATGCATTTTCTTTCAAGTTTTATACTTGGAATATTAATATGTTATTTTAATGATTCATATTTATGAATGCTGATTTGCACTTGATAATCAGATAATAACAGTATACCTCTGAGTAAGTGAAACATGCGTGTATAATAAAGGCTGTTTGGAGAAAAAAAGTTTATATGCTTTAAAGAATGCAAGTAAAATGCTTTAATATTTATAATTACTGGGGTAAGTAGATTTGTATATTACAATGGGAACTTTTACAAAATAAAATGTACAGCTATTTCCAATTACTTGCCAACCTTGACTGTCTTAGAACATCAAGACGAATGAATTGTTACTGATCAGAGCGGGCCAATACATTGTTTTCCTAAAGCTTGAAGTCCTTCTAGCAGAGTTTGAGTGGGTGTGTAAGTTAGCACAATTTTCACTGTATAAGTCCAGAAGTATTCAACAGATCATTGTGATAACATTTGTTTAGAGAGTATTTTTAAGAAAACACTCTATACAGTCATCTGCTTCAAATTTTGGAGCTCTATTAGCTGTAACGTCCACTTATTTTTTCCTTTACAAGTGCATTGTTTGCATTTACACTACTAGAGAAAGATTATCTGCTGCAAAGAGCAATCTGAGCTCAAAATTGATTTATGCTGTTTGAAGCAGTATTGTTGTGTTTTATCTTGGCAGATATAGTAGGAAATGTTAATATGAGAATACAAAACAATAGGTGAAGTATTACAGGGTAATTCATTTAGCTTTTTTTTTTGTAATCAGGCAGATTATCTGTAAATTTATATGCATTTCTCATTTTGGGCAGCTTCTTAAAGTAGGGTAAAGCTGTCTTGCTCTGCTTTCTTAAAATACCTTCTTTTCACAAAACTAGTTCTTTTGACAAAACTAGTGTTACATATGTAATTCTCGACAATGTCATTCCACATATAAAAACAATTAAGTTTAAAAGGATGCACTCTTGCGTTTTCCAGGTGGTTTTTTTGTTGTTGTTGTTTTATTAATATTCACATATGTAGTTTCAGTATAAAGATTGCTGGGGTGACAGGTAGTGCTAACTCTTCAGGATGGGACTGTGCTGTCTGTCACCCTTGAAGTATATTACAGTCGATGGTGTAACTCAAAAAATTTTGAGTTCAGAAAATATATCTCCTGGATCACTGCAAATCCGCTGACATACACAAGACGTTATCCACATCATCTTCCATTTAAAGAAGCCTTCATTGGGACACTCAAACTGTACAGTGATCATTTTGGACTTATTAGGTATGCAGCATCTCTTGTCCAAACACACACCACAGAAAGTTAGTTTGTAGCTTTGTGAAGATGAGCACCCAGAAAAAATGAGTTTCTCTGCTGTAGGAAGCTGGAATGTTGGTTGACAAGTTTTTCCTTTTGGAATCTGTAATAGTAAAACAAAGAAAAGCCTGTCTTTTGACACACAGAAAATGGAACACGTAAGATTCTGCAATGTTTACATATAAATATCTTGAAAATTACTCCCTCAAAAATACATGTTTTTAAGTTAAATAAATATTATGAGTAACTGAGCGATAGGACAGCCTTTTGAAATTATACATCTGTAGTTTACTATTGAAAGCTGATGATTGAAGGTAGAAAAGGGAGAAGAGGCTTTTTTTATGACTTAAAGTATTTGCTATTAAATCCATTTTTCCATTACTTCTGGTATTTTTGTTTTCTATTAACAATTAATTTTACATACAAGGTACCTTTACTGTCTTCAGGATATTGGTCAGACAAGGCTGGATGAAGCATAATCTCTTTTCTTTTTTCATTTCACATTTATTGTTTTCATTGGTCACTCTGCTGGACATGCCTATGCCACAGGTCCTGGAACAGGGTGTCCAAGGAGTTGCCTGTACTAGGCACTTTTTCTTCATAACTAGTGGTAAGTTTCTGTAAACTGAGACAGCAATATGTTATCTATGCAGCATAAATAATTGAAAACAAAAGGCTAAGAATTTTGTTTCTGTTCATATAGGTAAATGTAAAGATAAGGCATTAAAAAAAAAGTTATTCGTAAGTCTTAACTCTGAGCTGCTGTCCTGGTTTCAGATGGGATAAAGTTAATTTTCCTTCTAGTAGCTGGTATGGTGCTGTGTTTTGGATTTAGGATGAGGATAATGTTATAACAAACCAATGTTTTTAGTTCCTCTCTAATCAAATTAGTGACGTTCTCTAGGAACGTGCTTTGAAGTTGGTTGCCTTACTGAGTGTGGCTTTACACACTGCCTTAAATAAGTTTCTATAAAATGTCTTTGCACTAGGTATTGTTGTAACATTGAAACAAAGGCAAGCTTCCTTCCTCATTTTTGCTAACTCGCATAACCATTGGTAACTTTTTGGAGTTGTCCAAACTGAACTTCAGATTTTATCTTCAGACTGCTTATCTTCAGATTGGCTCATGTGCTTCTACTTATTACTCTGCGGTCTTTTGGGAAGGTTTTCTGACCAGTTTTGGGTTCCCTTTTTATTGTATTGATCCATTATGACGATTCAAACCATGATTTCTCCATAATTTAGGTTGCCACCAAATAAATGGCTTAAATGGCTTTCTGGTACCTGCGTTAGTTGTAATGAAGGTGCATTTCATCTTGTAAACATGCACAGGGATGAAGACCCAGGGAAGGGCCAGGATAGCTTTAACTGGCAGTGAAGCTTCCTTAAAGTGAGTGAGAGGACTACCGTGTTAGCAGAGCAGGAATGAGGTTAAAAGGAGTATCAGCTGGCCCTGGCAGAACTGCATGGACAAATTGTTGTGGATTTTGATAAGACTGTGGAGAAGAAACTGGGGGGAGTGCTGCCCTTGCAGTGACCTGACGTTCTGTGAATTGAGGAAAGGTCAAAGGCAGCTTTGACCAATTCCCTGCTAACAGAAGCCAAAAGACTTTTTGCTTTTCATACTCCTCGGGTTTAGAGAATAGAATCTGTCACCTAAGAGTAAGAGGGTTAATTGGGACAGACCGGTCCCCTGGCAAAGGCCTTGAGTGAGAGCTGAGAAATTGCCAGGGCGCTGGCAGCCTGGCTGCTGGAGCCAGGGACGCTGAATGAAGCAAGACTCGTGCACAGAAGCGTTTACCAGGGTAGCTGGGCACACCTGACATCAGTCTGTAGTTGGTTGATTGAAGCTGCTTCTGCTTTCCTGGGCCACAGACGGACTGTCCAGGCTTCTTCCTGCCCGCATGCCTGGTGCAGGGACTTTTTGCTAATTTGGGTGTGAATACAGGCGTACATCCAATGGCCCCACTGACACACAAGCACTTATAGAGCGGGTTAGGCTGGAAGGTCTGCCCGTTAAGATAGTAAACTCCATTGAGCTCGCATCCTACAGCTACCAGATCTGCAACGGTAAACAACAGTTAGTGGTCTTGCCTACGGAGTGCTTCGTGTGATCATCCTTTCCTGCATTCCCAGCTTCAAGTTCTCCCCAGCCCAAGCACATCTTTGTTATTTCTGCCTTTTATAGCTATTATAGCTACAGTTGCTTTGCTTGAAATCAGCCCTGAGCACACCTGCGAATAACAGGCATGTGCACTGTGAGCTGGTCTCACCGATGCCGAGGCAGTAAGTACAAAGACAGTCCCTGCCCTGGTCTCAGGGGCTCTGAACAGCAGGAAGCCTAAATTTACATCAGTTGCACCAGCAAGCCAAGTTTCCCTTCCCAACCCTTCACCTGCCTGCTCCCACCCTCCTGGATGTGCAGAAGAGAACGTGAAAGCACAACTTACATGCACACACGCCTGTTTCATACCTAGGCTCGTCTGCCGAGTAGTCACAGTAGAGGCCCTTGTGGGGATCGCAGATGTCTGCCTCGTTGCAGCTCTCTCCCGCCTGCTTGGCACAGACCTTGCAGCAGCCACAACCGTCCTTCACCAGGCTCACGCCGGGGCTGCAGGCGGGCACGGGCGGGCAGCGGCACGGCCAGTGGCACAGCTCCTGGCGCGGCTGGGCCTCGCTGCTTTCCGGAGGTTTTCCCCCAGGCTTCAGATGTGGGCCGTGGGCTTGCGCCCTGCAGAAAAACTTACAGACAGTGGGATGCTTTGAGAGGTGGGTATTTTATGTAGAGCTGGTATAGCGTAAGATGAAGGTGGGAGGGAAAATACTGGGGAGTTTCATGAAGACACCTTTTCATAAGCTCACAGGATCAAAAAAAAAAAGTGAGACACTTCAAATCTTAAGTAGGAACCAGATGACCAGTTTCACAAGTGAGTATAACCTACTGCTTGTTGGAAACCCAATTCATCGGTCCCTCCTTTTCCTTCAGTAGAACAAAGCCTATAGCAGAGCTGAAGTAAGAAAAAATGTGTATTAATTAATCATTCCTTTTCACAAACCTTCTATCAAATTAATTAGCTTCTGACTCATCCCACTATTTGGTAGCCAACTTTTTGTGCCACTTCTGATGGCAAAAACCTTTCAAAATAGTAAACATTTTGAATGTTACTTTGGCTCAAAAACCCACGTAGCTGTTTTGGAAGGAGTATTATATTATTTATAAATTCTCTTGCGCTAGCTGCACCAACTGGATCCTGTGATTAATAAGGGGAACTAGTAATTGCATGTATATACATATATACACGTGAAGCCCCAGCTATCCGTTTCTCTCTGTTCCTCCAAGCCACAGGGCAGGACTGTAGCAGAAAGCAGGCTCCTGCCCAGACAGCAAGCAGCAGCTGGGGAGGGGTCGCTGCTGGTTTGCCTTTCAGTCAGGTCTCCGACTGGAAGCATCTGCAGAATTCAGCATTTCATCTGTCATATCGCGTGAAAGCTCTTGCAGCACAATTGAGCTGGCCTAATTGCATGCACTGTTAAATGACCTTTTAAAAGGCTCTTTTTCTGCCATTAATTTCCATTTTTTATGGTTATTTGGAACTGTACTTACAATATCTTAATCCACAGCTACTAATGAAGCTCCAAAGTAGTAGCTTTCAAGTTTCTTTGGCTGACTGATTTTTAAGATACCTATTCATTCACAAAAGCAATTCATGCAGTCCTATGCTATGAATATTAAACCTGTGTGATGAATATTAAGCCTTGTCATCTGGTATTCCTTATAGCAGGCAAAAGATAGTTTCATAAATGATTTTGCTAATCGTTAATCATTGGCTGATAAAGGATTTCTTCTAATGCTTTTTATTTAAATGCAGCAATGATACAGAAACAATTAACTTCAGTACCCTTTTTTCAAACTCCAAAGCCTTTCTCCAAAGCGTGATGTTAATTTGATGAACACATGCTTTGGAGTGTTAGAGGCTTATTAAAGGCTTGTTCTAAAGCAGGTTACATGGCAAACAGGTGTTACTATATGTTTCACAGTATTCGAGAGTGTCTGGTTGCTTTAGAAAATTCACTTGCTGCTCAGTGTATTTTTTTTCTTCTTTTTAAGCAAAGTATTATTTTCACAAATTTGGGCCTGTGCCAACTACATGAGCTTATGTTTAAGTCAGGTATCTCACTTCAGAATGGATACATGCAGCAGGAAGCAATGTGTGCCTCAACCAGTAAGTTTAAACTGTATTACAAATTAAAATGTGCTTTAAACCTACAGAATGCTACCTAAACAAGCATTTGCTCTTTCCCTTTTTAGGGACAGATGTCAGCGGAGAGGTGTGAGACTTCAAAGTTTCTCTGGAAGAAAAACACCACCAGGCACGCATCCGATAATTTTCACTGTGGAATTAGTGAATACCTCAGTCTACCTGAAAAATCTTCAAAAATGTTATGTTACAATGAAAATTTAGAGTGCTTGTAAAGTTTACAGGCCAAATATTTTCTAATTCTTGTTTCCCCAAGTTTCTATATCAAAGCTATCCGCATCGCACAAAGCTATCCACATCACTCGAGACCACTGCATACTTTTCCTGATCCTGTGAGCAGATCAGAAAATGAGACCATTGTATGGCAGCCCTTCATGTGCTGTTATTTGTTTTCATGTGTTTCAAAGACTGAAGGTTTGTATGGCATAAATAAACAAACAGCAGAAGTAGGCAATGTATTATTAGTAATCTTCAGGCTTTAAATATTCAGAAAGTTAGCAGAGGTATACAATCACTTGAAAAATTTCTATTTTCTATTTATCTTGATTGCAGATGAAAAATACACTGGGTATTTTTACATATGTGTTTATACACACAAGATGTACTTTCAAAATTAAGAAAATAAATAGTGAACTTGGCTCTTGACACAAATCCCTTCAGCAAAAGCTGTTGTTGAAACTTTTCTCATAAGAGACACACCAGAACCCAGCCCAGGTGCTTTTCTAATTTGCAAAACTAGCCTGACTTAAGATCACTGTGTGTATATATATATGTATATAAATATATGGAATATAAGCATGAACAAGATGTTTATTTCCTTACACTACATCAGATAACCATTTGTGCTTACATAAAAAAAAAAAAAAGGAAAAAGAAAAGGGGGTGGGGGGAAGTCAGATCACTGACAATTTGAACTTCCCTAACGTTTTTTTTTTTTTCCACAGAATCCTGTTAATATACAGAATAGAGGAAAAAGTACGAAGATCAGGCCTGATGCCACAAATAAGCTACACATGAAATTTACTCAGGAGTAGGGAATGGCTCCTTATTCTTTACGAGGAATTTGCTTCTCTGAAATTTATTTTGTCATTAAGCAAATAAAAACTGTAAACCCGGACAGGGCGACGAAGGGAGAAATCTTTTTGTCCCATTTAATGAACTTACCTGTTGCGTACAAGGGATGATGAAGATGGTGGGAAAAAGGAGCCACCGCATGTTCCCGCACATTCAGAAGTGGAACTGAGAGATAGGGAGCAGGCTGAGCTGTGTCAGAGCAAGCACAGCACACAAAGCTCTCCTCTGTCTCCCTTGCCAACCCGACTTTCCTCAGCACATGCATGAACACATACACACATTCACACTTGGAATTCTCCACTTCACGCAGATCCAGCTTCACGCTGAAATTTCCAGCCAATCTTCTTTTCTCTGCCCTGCACTGGGATCCAGATTTTCACACCCTGCTTGGTCCCATCCAGCTGCTTCAGCAGATTCTTCCTGACCTAATTGAGGTCGGGTGGGGTGACAGCTGATTCTTAAAATCTTCCTGCTGGAGATGCAGTGTTATTTTTAACTTGTATTCAAGTCTATATTACAGGAATCTCTGAATTCTGAAGGGCAGGGTGCAAATACCTGTATTTTTTGAGGCAGGGAAAGCAGCGTTTCTCAGAATTTCTAACATGTTGTGCCTAGCAGAATCATAATGTAAAAATTAACACCCTCCACGCAAGCTCTCTAAGCAGGGAGAGAGATGCCATGGTGTGCCGTTGTGCTAGTACATACTTTGCACTGCTGCTTGCTGTGGAATCCTAATGGGTTTTTGCTTGGAGCATGCAACCTGTCTCACTGCTATGCCACCCTGCTAAACCAGCAGGCTGGTAAAATCTCCAGCTTTCCTCCTCCCCAGTGCTATTGAGGGGGTATGCCTGACTTTTAGGCTAACGAGGATAAAATAAAAGCTCCACCCCTGCAGCAGCAGTGGTGGTAGTGCCCTGGTGAATGCTCTTCCTTCCCATTTGCCCTCCCTGTCATCTCCCGTGGAGCTCCAGAGCTAGGCGAGGATGCTGCCAACCACCATGCTCACATAGTAGCTCTCTATGGACAGAGGCTATGGTGGCAGCATCGAATCAACCCCAGCCTGAGCAGTTCTGGTTTGCTCCCAGGCCTGGAGCACCACATCCCCTCTGCAGCTGCAAATGAATCCTGAACTGGGCATCTGAGCTCTTGATCAGTGAGAACGGCTCTTCTTTTGCACATCCACTTTGTCACCCACATCAACACAGAGTCAAAACAATACCTGGGTACCAAGTGGAATCTGCAAATCAGTTTTTTCAGTGGTGTTACTATGAGTGTGCATCAGTTGTCTTTTCCATGAAATGCCTATGAACATAACACCTAGGTTTCTTTTCCATTCGAAAATCTCATCTGTATAGTTTCACATCATCATCTGGGATGGAAAAGACCTTCAAGATCAAGTCAACCTGACCTACCAAGTTCCGTCACTAAACCATGTCCCTTAGTGCCACTGCATGCATTTCAAAGCACAGCTCGTGTTATAGGATCAGAGGTTAACTGAGGTTGGAGGGGATCCAGAAGGTCTCTGGTCCAGCCCCTGCTCAAGCAGGGACAGCTCCGAGGTCAGACTGGATTACTCAGGGCTCTCTATTTTGGGCTGGAAAACCTCCAAGAATGGTGACTGCACAGGCTCTCCAGGCAACCTGCTGGAGTGATAAAAGCAAGAAAGGCAGGTTGTCTGAGAAGATCCCAAGTGCAGCTCTTCCTCCTGCAGACCCAAAGAACACCCTTCTCAGTCTCCAACCTGGAAGAAATGAGGAAGGGGACTGGGTCATCCATCCTCCTTCTGCTAGGACCACAGGGAAGCACACAGCATTCATTTGAAATGTGTTCCTCCTCTTTGTACCCTGCAAATAAAGCACATGGCCAGTGCAGGGCTGGGAATGCTCTACATGAGCTGGCAATAACCCTGTAGGGTTATTCATTTGTTTTGTATGCTTTATTTTGTTGGAATTCACCTGGAGAGCACAGTATCTTCAGGATCAGAGAGCAAGACTGAGTCTGAAGTTTAAGATAAACTTTTTGCTTTATAAATATAATTAAGCTGACAGAAACTTTGGGGTTTGGGAGGGGTGAGAGGAAGGTTTCACCCTGCAGAAGACATTCAGGTGGTATGACACATTAAAACGCGGTTTAAAGTGGCTGGATGGCTGCCCCATGTGTGCAAAGCAACCTGCATGCTTCTTCAGTCCAGGCAGGGCTGGCTCCTAGGAGCAGTGCTCCTGCCAGGAGGACCTGGATCTCCAAAGCAGCAATGTGCCTTCCTTGCATCTCACCAGCACATGCATTAATTGAGCCTGGCTGCCTGAGCTTGCAGGACCTGCAGGATTAAGCCCTGAATGTATCTGATAAGGAGCCACAAGGTCCACAAGTACAGACAAACACCGACTCCCTTGCATCAATAACGTGCCAATGCTTTGACGGCATCAGAGCCTGTGTCTCTGTTAGTACCAGCTTTGATTTAAATAAATGGAGGCTGTGTGCCCTTTTGGTATCCTGCAAATCTTCAGCAATCCCCCACAATTTAAGATTTAATGTTCTCAGTGCTATGTCCAGACTCAGCAATAGTTTGTCTGTATGCATCCTTCTTGCCAAATCTCCCTTGCAGATTTGATTACATAAAGCATCATTCATTTCCTGAACTAAACCTGCTCTGTCGTCTGGTGCCATTCTAATACTATCCTGAAGGAAAATGTAATTTGATTGTATATTCAGTGATCTCCACATACAGCACACATTTCTTTGGCGCTGAAAATCATCCTCCTTTCAGTGAAATATGCCATGTAAATCCACTGTTTCAAGAGACAGAGATGAAAATGTATGGGCTATAAAGCCATAAATGAATATAACCATTTACTCTAGCAAAATACCCTGTCTTAGATAAAATGCCAGAAGTGTTTACTATTGATATTTGTTATAAGCCAGGATTTTCAATACTCCTGCAGGGCTGGTGGAGTCACTGTGATCCAGCAAAGCCAGGGCTGGGTTCAGCCACTCCTAATAATTGGGTGTCTGTCGCTAGGGCACAGCAGAACCAGGGGCTCACCTCACCTTTGGCAGCAAGGTTTTAACATTTTGTCGCTATTTGTGCGTTGATGTTACAAAGAGACTCCTCTGTTTCTGTCAGTAAAACCTACTGTCTGTGTCCCTGCTCAAAAAAAAAATAAACAGATGAGTAAAAAGAAACAGGCACGTTATATGACAACGTATTGCCCTTGGCTCACGTTTAGTGTTTTCTTACAGGCCGTTTGCCCACAAGGGCTTTGCAGAGAAGCTGTCTTCTTCAAAACAGCCACCTCTGTACCTCACTGAGAAGCGTGCTGGCTGTTGGCAGCAGCCTGGCTGCACAGGGACACGCACCCCACAGCATCCATGTAGATGTGGTGCTTAGGGACATGGCTTAGCATAGACTTGACAGTGCTGGGTTAAGGGTTGGGCTTGATGACCTGAGAGGTCTTTTCCAACCTAAATGACTCTAAATGACTCCTGGAAGTGGAAGAGCTTGCTCCTGAGCAGCACAGTGTGCCCCTGCCCCAGGCTTCACCAGGCCCAAAGGCAGGGTGAAGCCAGCCTGGGCAGGCCGGGAGCATGGCGGCCCTTGTGGAGGAACCCCCTGTCACTGAGGCACTGAGGTGCTGCCCTTCTCAGCTGGCCAGCTGTTTGGCCCTTGTAAATTTGGGCCCGTTTTGCTTCTCTTCAAATTGTGTTGCAGAAATGAGTTGTGCTTGAAAATGTAACTCTTCTCCTGGAGCTCCTCTGCTAACAGCACTTTCCATGGTGCAGGGGGATAGAAACACTTTTTACAAGAAGTAGCCATAAAATGATCCTCGCCATGTGTTCCAGCTGATGTCTACTTCCAAACTAATTTATAAAGCTTCTCAGATATGCAACCCAATTCATCAAGATATTTAGACATTGATTTAAGATGTCTAAATCCCATTTTTTTTAATTTATGCGGGTAGGTGTCAATTTCCTATTCTCTTCTAATGAGCCTTAGACTCAGAAAAGATGCCATAAAGTGCCTGTATTTCTAAGGATACATCTCTGAAATGCCTCATCTTTACACAATTGTCAACTCTATGAAAAAAGAAATCCTCAGAAGTGCTTAAGCTGAATATTTGTCAGCAAACGCAGGCTTAAGTCTCCTGTTAGCTGATCTTTTAAAAATCCCATAGATGCTGAACAAAATTGTTCTGCACTCTGCCCAGCTCTAAGACAGACTCTTCAACCCATCCAGAGAGACAAAGACTATAAAATATAGCTTAGGAAGAGTGAAGGCAGAGACAGGAATAAAAATGAAGATGAACTGGGGACCCACTAGGCAAGGCAAAGAAGGATAACCATGCCACACTAACCCATTACATGCTGAAACTGTGAAATTGGCCAGTTCTGCCTACAGAGCAGTGGCTCTGCTTTCTCTTTTTGATTTGATACTGAATTTTCCAATGACAGAATAAAGTCAGATCAGCAGAACTACTATTTTCCAAGCAGCTTTTCCTGTCCTGACAGCTCCAGCCTCGGCCATAGGCACTTTGCAGAGCATGCACCAGGCTCTGCAAATCATCACGATGAGTATCTGAGCATAGCGGCTGGTCCTGCCATGCAAGCTGCCCAAGTCAGGGGATCAGATGACTCTCAAAGGGTTTCCATTGTTAATTTCACCAGGAAATAGTAAAGCAGCTTCCCAAACTCCTGTGCTGTTTACTCATGTAGTTTGCGTGCCAGCTAAAAAACATTCCCGATGGAAATGAAAATAAGGTCCCCGCCAATGTCCTACCCAAGCCTTCCATGAGGGGAGGGCATGGGAGACACACACAGAAAAAGTGTCTTGTGTTTTTTTTTCCCAAAGCACTGGTTGAGCAATTTTTCTGTTTTATTCCCAGTAGATAATTTACTAATGTTTTGAGAAACATCCCACCGAAATACTGGTGTATTCCCACTGCTATCTCCAGATTTATTTTGTCACCCAATCACCTGAAAAAGAAACTGAGCTTTTTGGTCTACAGGGTAAAGATCTGATGGTCTCTACAGAGACACCCATAAATTTTAGAGCACTGTCTGGACCAGGTGCCCATTTTTTCATGGCAAGTGTCTGAACCGAAAGGTGAGAACCCCCTGGCAAGGGGAAGGGAGGCTGTGCCCATCCCTCTCCTCTCAGATGGGGTGGTCACGTCCACCTCTCTCCTCTCCTGTACAAGAAAGCTGTTCCGTGTCTCAGAACTGATAGGATTTGCTTCTTCATTGTATGGTTCCCTTTAAAATAGTGGAAACAGGAGAATTGGTGGTTGAGAGCCCAAAGAGTACTGTGTGGGCACTTCCAATCCAAGCAAGGTCCAGGTTTCCCAGAAATGGTGACAGCCTGTCTTCAAGCTCTCACAAAGAGGGTTTCCAATAGGGCATAAAACAGCTCTTGCCCCAGCCCTCAGGCTGTGTAGTTTAGGCACTAGAAAGCAGTAAACATCCAAAGGAAAAAAATAAAATAAAGATCCTTGCCTCTTTATTGCAAAGGTATGCAAAATAGCGAAATTTCTGTATTTTACTATTTAAGAATCTCACTTCAGCATGTGTGTATGAAAGAATGCAAAAAAACATAGGAAACTCAGTCTAACCAGACATACTTGGTTTCTTTTCGGTTTCATATATATAAAAAGCATCAAACTAAATATGTCCAAGAAGAAACCCACATCAGCTTAAACTCTCCAGAGGGCTTGCAAGCTTGTCTGGCTTGCAAGAAAATGTTGCCGAGCGGTGTTGGGTTGACCACCCCAGCAATTCAGCTGCATAGTTGCCCTTTCTTTTTCATGCCTACAGCAGAATTCCTTGTAAATCATCGGGGGAAATGAAAATAACCACCTCCGTTGCACAGCTGTGTCCATTTACTTCACCCCAGCGCTTCGTTCCAAATAACGCATCCGTCACCACCAGGCTGAAGTAAGGAGGAGAGGTGGCAGACAGGGGCTGGCTGGTGGGCTGCCCAAATCCTGTTTGCCACAGGGGATGAGGGGGTGAGGGAAAAAGAAGCAGGAGGGGGTGAAGGCAGAGGTCTCCTGGCGAACGCCTGCATCTCGGTGATCACAGATCCCATGGGAGAGCTCAAACAAACAAGTGATTAATGTGTCCGAGATCCAAGGCTCTCGCTCCTGTTTTGCAGAAAGGACTATTTAATTTGTATTCTCCACAAATGAGTCACAGCCTACCGATGGCTACAAAAGTCTCCATATTTTTTCTGTGTACACTTGGCCTCGGTGATGTTGCCTTGCTTCTTTTATTCAGCATTAAATTCCTGGATCCCTGTGCTCTGGGGAGCTCTTGTGTCAGCAGCTGGGAACATTGCAGCTGCAGAAAGCAAGAATAGAGGATAGATACCCTGCACGTACCTGCGTAGATACACAGAAGGCCTCTGAATAAACCAGGCACAGCCCTATATTGCAAAGCTAAGAAGAAATTAGGAAAATTCATTTCATTTTCCAATGGAATTATAAGAAAGAAAAAAAAAAAAAGAAAAAAAAAAGATATTAGAGGTTTTTTTTTTTAACATATATTTAGCAATGCATGGATCCCTGAATCCCTGTCCTTCCAAATCTCTTACAGACTACCTTAAATTCATGGGAGAAGTGCTCTATCTTGTATTAGGTACAGTCCTGCCATCTGTCGGATATTTTTAAAATTAAACCCTCATTTAATATAAGAAAGGGAAAAAAAAAAAAAAAAAAAAAAAAAAGCGCCACTGACAGCAGTTGTTTGTTTGCTTTTTTTATTATTATTATTTCAGTCAAGTGCCTGTTTGCTTTTCTAAAGGACTTCAGCAACCAGCAGCGACCCTGACATTTCCTTGGGGTCCAGCTAACCAGGGGCTCCACCCAGCCAGCCTCCAGACACAAATATTTACCGGAGGATGCAGTATAACACAACATATGGAGGGAAGCGGTAGGTCTCTGCCTTTTGGGTCAGGATTCTGCTAGATGCCCTCCAACACAGACAGCTACATGTGAACCAGGGACCTTCCCATCTCTGGGGAGCAGCAGGCATTTTCACCGTGCAGTTCATCTGTTCAGATGGACACTTCAATCTCAGGAGGAGATGAATCACATCCTCAGAATACCTCTATACCTTTTTTTTCTCTGGTGACTATAAAGAGAGCTCGGCATCTGGTCAGAGAATTGCACCTTTCATTGTCTGGGCATCTTTCTGGCAGAAGAACCTGAGCCAAAGACAAATACCGGTGCCCACAGCTCAGGTGGCCAGGAGCAGTGTACAGCCTGACACTTGGATGCCCTCAGGTGATTTTGCAGCCCCTTCTGACCTTGCTCTCTGTGCTTCTGGGGCTGGCGTCACAGCAGACCCATCGGCATGGCACTGCCTGCTTGGCATAGGTGGTTGGGGCCATCCCATCATCTGGGTAACAGTGAAAATTGCTTTGGCTCCCTGGTCTATGTGAGAGGCAATCAGAGGGGATGCCCCTCAGCAGTGCTCAGGGTCCAGTCACAGGGGAAATCAACAGCAGCAGCCCTGCAAACACTCACACTGCAGCTACATCTAGCTCACCAGCCACCAAATCCTTCCTTTTAACAAGAGTCGGGCTTCAGAAAAAAGAATCAAAGCAAAACAAAACAAAGCACTTTCCAGTGAGGCTCTGAACAGGGTGGATATTTTCAGGCCTCAGAAACGTGCGAATTACCATCGCTCTGACTCAAGCCTCTGATGGTTATGGATGTGCTTACATTACTCATTGGCTCTGAACAGAAGAAACAAGCTCTCTGGTCTCTGCTTTCACATACTTAAGCTATGTTCAAGAGATAAGAAGCCCCAAGTGTTTTTTCGTTGTGGGAACCAGGCAAGGTTAGCTAAACTGACAACTGGATCTTTTTTCTGATGAAAATATGGAAGGCGCGTTTCAGAAACTGCTTGCTGAAGAGGCTATTGCAGCTGCATACAATGGCAGAAAACATTTTAGAAAAGTTGGTGCATTCACAGGGGGGAGCTCGCACGGTTCTTGTCCAGTTTCACACTGCTGCTCTTACTACTGTGTCAAAACACGAGCAAATTTCCTCTCTGAAAGCCAGCAGGCAGCTAAGGAAGCCACTGCAGATAACACCATGTGTTCTCTATGCTGTACCGAAAACATCAGGAAAAGCTCATATCTGGTCTGGGCTTGGGAGGTTTTCCTACCCCCAGTCCTTCTCCACAAAGAACTGATGCAAAATGTCCCAGGGAACTTGCTCCTGCCCTGACTGCAGCTGGAGCCTGACAAAAATAATGCGGAAACCAGGCAAAAACGCTTCCCTGAGTCATGTCTGTGATTTGAGGCAAGGTCACAGCGTGCTGGGAGACAGCCCGGGGCGAACACGCTTGGATGAGCGACGTTGGCTGATGCCCAGCTATGACAGCAGCGAGAAGGTGACATTAAGTGAGCCGCACAACATGCACTCCTGCCCTTTGCCATGGGCAAGCACACATCTCGGACATATCCCAGGGGTTGCATCTACACTGGTGTGGAGGAATAAAGCTCAGCTGCCTATTAAAACCTCAGCAAAGCCTCGCTTATTGTCCATGCTGTTCATACTCATGAACGTGCAGCATGAACTTGGCCCAGGCATGGAGGATGCAGCAGTGGAGGAGGAAAAAACACACCAGTCAGGGTGCCCACACTGTTTAATCTTAGCTGGACATGTGTGGTTTGTAACACCTCAGCTCCACGTGGTCTCCAGGCACCTTCAAAGCACCTTTCCTCAGTGATGCTGGACCTCCAGCTGTTCATGCCCCAACAGAGAGCACCAGGCACAGCCCAGAGGTTAGCGTGGCTCTAGCACTCCCCACGGGAGTTGTGGTTGAGACACAGATGTGGTTTGGGGGATAAGTGGATGTGGTGGTACAGATAGGAGCTGGTTTGTGTGGGCTGGCCTTAGGGCCAGGTCTGTTTTATAGAGAGACAGCCTCTGGGTCTAAAACATACCTGACAATTTTCTTCGTGTACCTTCTCCTAACAGGATCTGGAGTAGAATCTCCTACTATGCATTAAACGGGGAAATTACTATCATTAAAAATCACTTTATTCAATCAGTTTTATAGTCATCGGGTGGTTAACAACTTTTGCCTTCAAGTGCACATTGAAAGTGTGCCTACGTGACTGTCAGTCCTCTGCAGGTCTGATGGAAATACCAGGCACACCTTTATAATGTCTGGCTGGGGTCCTGCAAACAGAGTTGCCATGGCAGTGCAGAGCTAAGCCCAGCAGGAGATGTTGACTTGCCTTCCAAAGGTGACAAACCCTTTGGAGCATCTAATGGATACTTGCTAAAAACAAACTCTAGAAGCACAGAAGCACAGAACCACAGAGTGGTTGGGGTTGGAAGGGACCTTAAAGATTTCAATTCCAACCCCCCGCCATGGGCAGGGACACCTCCCAGTAGACCAGGTTGCCCAAACCCCATGCAGCTGGGCTTTAAACACTTAAACTGGCTTGCCCCACTCCCTTTGAGCATCAACCTGAAACCTAAAGACACTGGCCACATCAGGAAAGGGGTAAGCCTGTGGTGAGCCTTCTCCCCTTCTGCAGACAGGTGTCAAGACAGCCACTACTGCCATCAAATCTACCTGTTTTTTTTCTCTTTCATTTCTTTTCTTCTGACAGGAGAAATTACTTCACTTGGAAAGTAAACAGCTTTCACTGCTGTTCTGAATGTCAATACTGCTCTAAAACGTCTAGGAAAAAAAAACACACACACACACAATGCAGGAAAATAAACAATGCTGAATACAGATTGTTAGTATTTTCGTCATGCCATGGGAGTGCCTAACGTTTGAATGAAATTAAAGGGCAAGCTGGGAGCATCTGCCCTCCAGGACCTCTGGCCTCACTTCTTTAAGGACTTCAGGATGTGGTCTCATCCACGCAGAGCAGCAGTGCAGAGGGGCTGTTTGATGTGTGTGAAGGTCTTGCCTCAGTATTTTCAGGGCTGGAGCCTGACCTGGCAAGCACAGAAAATTGAAGAAAACTGGTAAAAGTAGCAGAGGAATTAAATTTTGATTAGACAAAATTGAAGCTGAGGCACTCAGTGGCACAAAATCCATTTATGACTGGTAACTTCTGTCCCTGTGAGAGAGGGACACAGGAGCTGTTCCTAAATGCTCAGCCTAATGAATCTGGTCAAGACCTGATGGTTTAGAGGGGTGCAAACATCCCCAGCTCCATCATGCTGCTCCCACCATATGTGTCCAGCTGCGCAATGATGAACATGAGGAAGGAACAAAGGAATCTGGTCTGATCTATGCCATGAAGCATGACCCACAATTTAAAGCCTCTGAGACTCATACACAGTAACATCCAGCCTCACCCAGACCTTTATTTTGAGCCAGATAACTCCAGAGCTGAGCACAAAAGCCTCCTGCTGGCCTACAGCATTCCCATCTGCACAGTACCCAGTCTGCAGCCGAGGAATCCCCTTTCCCTGGATAAACAAGTCCAACGCATCCAAATCTGGATGTTCAGACATTTGACTACATTTGTTCCTGTTCCATATGGATATATTGACCCCTCTCTGAACATGTCCCAGACATTTACTTATAGGCCGTAAGCAACTCTCCCATTCACCTCTGTCACAGCCCACAAGATCTCTTGCATCTTCTTTCATATTCCCTTTCTCATTTTCCCGTGGTGAGCATTTCTTCATCGAGCCATCTCAGCTCCTTTTTGTGCTTCTGCCCCTTGGCAGAGCAGGCTCCCCCTCACTGCAAGCCCCAGGGAAGAGCCCTGTGCTGGGCAAGGGGCTCCCTCTGGCTCGGCCTCCCACAGCCACTGTCTCCTGCAAGGGACATCTTGTTCCCAGCAGGGACCATGCTCATCAGCTGCCCAATAAAACACCAGACCACCTATGCTGCTATTTCTTTATTCTTGGTTTTTATTCTCCCTCCTTCTACATGGGAGAGAGCAGAGAGACACTGCCCCATGTCCCACGGCAGGTGCAGCATGGCCAACTTTTCTCACTGCTTGGGTATTTCATTCCAGTTTGGGAACACCAAACAGAGCACTGCAGATGAGGCAGACTCTGATAATCAGGAAGAAACAACACAGCAAGCAGGAAGGTGGCTTTGCTGAGGTGTTCTTGGATGGCTGCAGCTCTGAGAGGCAGCCACTGAAGGTTTCTTTTTATAGCAACAACCGCTCCTAATGGCAACTGAGAATCTGGGTCATATTAAGGGGGGGCTCATGCAAGAGAGACATCTAGAAATTGGCTCTGCTCTGCATGGTGCTGCAAAATGAGCACTGGCAGGTAGGAGAGGAAAATCAGAACTGGTGCATGGGCGTCTTCCTTGCCCTCCCCACCCCAAAGCACCACAGCTCAGCAGTCAGGGCACACAGCGGGACATTTTTCCATTGTGCTGTGTTTCCTGGTCATTTGTCACAGGGGCAGCATCAGCACGGTTTGGGCTGGGAGGGTTGCAGCACGATTTATAGGCAGACAGCTTCTTGCCTTACCTAATGAAGCAGGGCAGGGCGGCTGGGATGAACCGTGCTCCCAGCACCCAGGAGATGCTGCTGATCTCCAACCCTGTGGCAGAGAAACCCTTTTCTGAGCTTTCTGACCTAGAGATAAGCTGCTTAGCTATTGCCTAAGCACCTGTGAGTAAAGAAGGCAGCGTAAGTTCTAAATTTGTTGGGAGAAATATTAATAATGAATGGATGGAAATAGGTTAGCAAAACGGGCTGTTCATTGGATCAGTGGCAGTCTGGGAAAAGTTACAGGCAATGATGTGCTGACTTTGCTAAGAATAGAAATACATTTAATTTAGCTTCAGCTGTACCATGCCACGGAGGCTACGCAGGTGTCTCTACTGTGACCATTGCTATGGTTTCAAAAGGAAAAAGAAAAAAAATCTGCTGCAAGAGGTTTCAGTCTTAGGATGTAATTTGTGGTGTGTGTATAACACTTGTTCATGTTCTCCACCTTTCCTCCCTCAGCCCTTGCCCTCATATCAGATCTTACAAACACTGGAGAGGTCTGCAGGCACAACCTCCTTTATTGGGTGTACGTTCACACTGGGTGGTGCGGGTAAAGCCATGCTTTGGGTTCTTCATTTTTAAACAGCAGATGGTGTCACCTACTCATGCAGCAGGCAGAGGAGATGGGGCTGTACCCCATGTGTGCTCCCCCTGGCACAGCCCAGCGCAGCGCCAGCAAATCCCAGAGCCCCAGTTTCTCTCAAATTGGAGGCATCTCTGGCATTTGATCCTTCTCTTCCCCATAGAATGTTTTTGAGAGCCCTTTGAATGCCACAGGGCAACAAGTTTCAGTAAAAAAGCCAAATTGTAAAGTTTAGTCTTTCATTGGAAAATACAAAATTTGCTCTAAAACAGTTTTGGGCCAAGGCGGTGTGTTGTCTTCAAAATGAAGGCAGCAGCCAGGTCAGATGCCCCAACCCACGTTTTCATCCAGACTAGCAGGACACCAGCTCTCCTCCACCAAAGGACAATGGAGCATTGCAAGGTCCCTGGAAAAGTTACAGATTTGGGCTCCTCGGAGCAGAATCAGAGCCCCCATCACTTGTTCCTGACAAAGGAGTGGTCCCATGCCAGTGTGCAGGGGAGGAAGAACATTATCCTCCTGAACGTGAGTCGATGCTGCCAAGTTATCACACTCAGCAATCATGCCACAAACCTCAAAGCTCATATAAAGTTGTTTTGAAAAGCACATGATTAAAAAAATGAACTTTTAAGAATTATTTTTCTGTTTACTCAGTCTCTAGACTTCCATTCCCTGAAGTCAGTTCTGCAGCCAAAAGGCCACAGGCTTTTTCCAAAAATGAAAGCCAAGATTGTCAAGGAATTGTTTAGTCACAGAAAATGAGACTTTAAGGAAAAAAAGAAAAAAAAAAAAAAGCACTGAAGATCACAAGACTTCTGATAATTTTCTGGACTTGTCATCAGATAGGATTTGTCATGCAAGCCTGTAGAGAAGGATGATTTCAAAATTCTCCAAAACAGGCCCTGGTTTTATGAAAACTCTTGAAGAACTGAATATTGGGGTTTTTATTTTTTTTATTATTATTATTATTTTATTTTTTCCTCTTTGTTTATTTTTAATTTGTTGTTTTGTTTCATTTTGTTTTGTTTTGGGTTAGCTTGGTACCTAGCACTTAGACTATTTATATACTGAGCATTTCAGACTTTCACTACATTGAGGAACATTCAGAAAGAGGCAGTTTCCCATATATCCAGCTGGATTTAGCTGGGAACCTCTGTCCCCTGCCTGCAGTGTATTTTCTAATACAGATTCTCAAATAACATTAAAGTAGTGTAAATAAACTGACTTCTCCCATTCTAAAGACATACCCACTAAACACTTGTGAAACCAGACAAATGCATAGTACAGGAAAAAAATGAATCCATAAAATAGGTAAAAATAGTTTTGTCAGATTTTCTCATTTAGAATCCTACATACAGTCCTGTTAACCTGCTGAAATAAATAATAAAATTACGTAGCTTACTACCGCAGCCTTACTACAAAATGGGAGGCAGCAAAATGTTGCACTGGCACGCATTTTGTCTGCTTGCACTGTCAGTCAGATCATGGAGAGGAGCAGCTGGAAATCAGAATTCAGCACTTCCTTCTCTGGAGTATTAGCATGCATGGATATTTTGTGCCAGGCACTTCAGGAGACCCCGCACGTGCATTTTTGAAGCTGTGGAGTTTCTGTGTGTGCTGTCACAAGGCCTTTCATGACAGAGAGTGCTGGGCACCCCCATCCCAGTGTCCTTACATCCCCTGAGGCCTCAGTCTGCAAACTGGTGCCATTTCCCTGTAACTTCAACAGTGTCAGGATCACAGCAGGACTCTCCCTCCAGTTTCTCTCTGGTTTAATAAACAAACATCTTACAGCACTTGCTAAGCTACAGGAAAATTTGCTTTTCAGAAATGTGACTGTGACAGCCACATTTCCTCTTCCACTCACCAGCATGTACACAAGGACCCTCCATTAAAGTGTCCAGCCTTAGCAATGAAATGAAATCCTGATGTTGTCATAATAGTCCAGCTTTTCACCCTCTTTCACTCAAAGAAAGGAAAAGTTGCACAAGACCTGTCTTCCCAACAACACACACTACTCCTTGAGGTTAAATATCTCACACTGCATGGCTGCCTTTGCTTCTTGCATGTAATTATATTTTCTGTGTAAATCTGTGTGTTCCTCATCTCAGCAATTCATAGGGACATACTCTTGTGGCATACTCATGTGCCAGCCTTTGGAAATTGTCTGTTTTCTGTGAGATTAAGTTCTTCCCTCCTAATTAAAAGAATTGCTCAAATTTGGCAAAATTAATTGAATATAATATTAACTAATTTATTTTTAGTTAGACCTCAGGGAAAATCCGGTTTGAGATGATGAAGTCTGACAGCAAGTTTCCATTTCCCCCTTCCTCTCAAGAAGCCATTTCTGATGATCCAAAGCCTCCCAGCCTGTCCCACCTCCAGCACACCACTACCCCACCAGGCTGAGTGGACAGCCACGTGTGATTGTCCATGCTCAGCGACAAACCAAGCCACCCAGGGGACCTGAAGCCCAGTTGGTGGAGACTCCCTGTGGCTGCTGCTCCCTCCACCGCCTTGAATGTGTAAAAGTCATTAGGCATCTTCTTCAGGCAGTAAGGAAGCCTGGGTTGTAAGGATGTGGAGACAAGAGATGCACTTCATCTTGAGAGGTTTTTTTCTCTCGTGTGGATTTATTTGGATTATCAGCAATGCAGCTGTCTCTGCTGTTCGTCCTCTGGTAGAACTCAGTGCGTGCAGGGGGGAGGAAGGAGTTTTCAGTGTCACAGCTAAAAACTAGCTGTTAGCAGTAAATGATGCACTTCAAAAGAAAGCTTACTGTGCCAGAAATAGAAGATTGCCATGTGAATACATATACACACCACTACTGCGGATGTGCCGCGTAGTACACCTAGCCCATTAGCAGCTATTATTCAGGTGAACAAAGAGGAGAAAAATGTTTGCAGGCAAAAATATATATACATATATATATATAGTTTATACACATATATAATTTATACATATATATATAATTTATATATATATATATATAAGAAGAAAATAGGAAGCTATCTGCTATCACAAATATACACAATTACATTGGCCTATTGCTGTGCCCCCTCTCCAGCCTCAAGGCTGTCCAAAGGCAGGAGGACATGCCAATGGCTCTCTGCAGGGTTGTCCCTCTGCTATGTGAAGTCTTCCTGTCCAGACTAAAAATCTTGTATTCAGCAGCCTATTTGAAGTCTGGATGCTGTTGCTCCTGCCCATCCCTGCTCAGCACACAGCCGTAGGGCAACCAGGCTTTCCAGCATCCTCAGCAGGAAAGCGAGTGGCCTCAGGGCTGCTCAGCCACCCTGGGGCTGGTGGAAAGCAGAAAGCAGGGTCTGAGGAGGTCAAGAAACACCTACATCCATCCATCACCCAGACCTGCTCTCAGAGAGGTGCAGGCTCCCCTCCTGCTAGCACCCTCACGTAGGCGAGGTTGGGACAGCCATCTGAAATCTTAGGGGTTTTGAGTGTGAAAAACGTATGCTGCCTGATGGCTTTTTCCTAAACACATGGATATCTGGGCTGTGGTCCCAGTGGAGTGCTAGAAGTTGAACCACAGCATTAACACCTCACCCAAAGACTTGGACAAAGCATAAAGCAGGATAATATATTTCCTTGTTTTATATTTCCTTGGTTTTACTGCTGCTGTTTCTCATCCTGTTGTAGTATCTTAGTCCAGCAGTGACCATCAAGATCGTAGGTTCCAGTGGGACAAACTGTGTTAATTACTAAATTGGTCAACTGGCCACTTGCCACGTCATGAAACCTGCCGGTAACCCCTTTTTACAGAGAACTGCAGATTTTCCTAGAAGACTGAGGTCATATTCTGGGAGGGTGACACACAAGGCCTGGCTTGTTTCATAGTGTCAGAAAGAAGCAGAAGTTAAATAGGGACTGGCAAATCATGTCTAACAGCTTCTCGTTGATCTCCTTTAGGTGAAGACGTCCAACAAGCCATCCACCGAATGAATGTAACACCTCTGGTGCTACAGCTCCCCCCACCTTTTGTTTTGAGACAACCACCAACTTAACTCTTACCGATGGATGGCTGATTAGATATATTAGCATACAGATTTCTACCTACCTATATAAAAACTGATTTAATTTCAGTCAACTCTATAGGTCTCTTAAGCTATGCTCTCCAAAAAAAAGACTAGAGAATGGAAAGCAGAGACACTGCACAGATATCACTAACTATGCAATTTAAATTTCTTGAAATAGAAGGTAGGAAAATGCGTATGTTTAGATTGCTTATTCTCAGGTTGGTAGCAGAAGCAGGGAAATACAAAGCTAAATGTCATCGAGAGTTGGTGTAAAGAACCTGATGGTCTAGAGTCTTTCCTCTTTACCTGGTTGTAGAACAGGCCCTCTCCACACCAAGGAGGCTGAGCAAGTGAAATATTTCAAGAGACAGAGAAAATACAGCTTGCAAAGGGTGAAGCAGAGAGCCAGTAGGTATGGCGGTATCATCACACTGTGTTTAGCTTCTAGCTACCGTGAGTTTCACTCTTAGCTCCTGTCAAACTCCCCTCTCTCGTTCATAATGCTTAACAGTAAATAGGCTTTCTCTTTTATTAAAATTTTCAGAGTAAAAAAACTCTAAGTAAAGAGTAAGCAAAGGGACTGTAGAAACAAAGATGTCTGTTTTCATGATAAATTTAGTGGATATAGTAAATAGATACATCACCTTCTATAAATTATGGAAGCTAAGGAGGTGATTGGTGACAGCCAACATGGCTTCACTAAGGGCAGCTCATGCCTGACAAATCTGGTGGCCTTCCACGATGGGGTCACAGCATTGTTGGATAGGGGGAGAGCAACTGACACCATCTACCTGGATTTGTGCAAAGCATTTGACACTGTCCCCCACGTTATCCTTGTCTCTAAAGCGGTGAGACATGGATTTGATGGATAGGTAGGTAAGGAATTGGCTGGATGGTCACAATCAATGAGTTGCAGTCAATGGCTCAGTGTCAAGGCAGAGATCAGTAATGAGTGGTGTTCCTCAGGGGTCAGTACTGGGATCTGTGCTGTCTGACAGCTTTGTTGATGACATGCACAGTGGGATTGAGCGTACCCTCAGCAAGTTCGCCAATGACCCCAAGCTGTGTGGTCAACATGCTGGAGGGAAGGGATGCCATCCAGAGGGACCTGGACAGGGTTGAGAAGTGGGCCTGAGCGAACCTCACGAGGTTCAACAAGGCCAAGTGCAAGGTCCTGCATCGGGGCTGGAGCAATCCCAAGCACAAATACATGTTGGGCAGAGAGCAGCCCTGAGAAGAAGGATCTGGGGAAGATGGTTGACAAGAAGTTTGACACGAGCAGGCAACGTGCGCTTGCAGGCCACAAAGCCAACCTCTTCCTCCCCTGGCAGTTTTTCATCCAATACAATGTTTTCCTGGGGGAGATCTTGTCTCCCGTTTACTGCAGAGGGATGCATCTCTCTTCATGTGTGCTCTCACTACTCCTGGTTGCCCAGAAGATCGCACATGGCTTGGAGAACAGCCAGGCATCTGTGCCGTGCTCAGGGTAGCGAGTGTCATCTGTTTTCTCCCCTAAGAACGATGAGGCTTTCTCCGGATAAACTCAGAAATAACAAACCTCTTGCTCTGCTCTCAAATGTTCTCCCTTATGGAAAATGCAAGCCCCAGGAAACAGTTATGGCTCTAAATCATTTCAGACAGGGCCTGGCCACAGCCAGATTTTCAAAGCCCTGTTAAAAATAGGTTTTCACTCCCCAGTTTCATTCTCTATCCAATTTTCTTTCTGTACTGCACCACACCCACACTATTTCTCCTTCAGCTGAAATGCTTCCCACCACTCCTTCCTTTCAACACCCCTCACAAGGTCTGTCATTTACTGTACATCTGCATTTTGCAAGCCACTGCCAGCAACCGAAAGGACTGAGCCCTTCATGTTTTGCTTAGCACCAGAGGGGAAAAAGCAACACATTAAAAGAACACCCCAGCAGCTGACAAGCCACTGCAGAAGAGGTGCCAGGCTGAAGGAGGGCTGTGGCAATACTCACACAGCACACATCTGCTCGCTGGAGTGGTTCTATAGGACTTATGCATAGAAGACACTTGGACAGCCTGACAGATGGAGGGTATTTAGGGATAAGAGCTTTTTGAAGTAAGGATTCCTCTGTAGTTGCCTACAGAGAGGACAATTTTAATAGTTAAGTCAGTATTGCAATGAGTGAAGGTGATGAGACGGGATAAATCTCATAAAAGCCTCAAGTTCTCCTCTACTTGATCCCTTCTTATGGTAGGAAAGTACCACATGAAAATGTATACAGGAGGACAGGAGGGTTTGTGGATGGCAGAAAATTGAGGAGCCATTTGGAGGAGAGACTTAAAATACAGCAGAGGCTAGATAAATTGTAGAAATAGAGTACAACCAAACTGAGATTTAAAAAAAAAAAAAAAAAAAAAAAAAAAGGTGAAATGCTTGCTATCTAAGGAAAAAGTCAGATGTATAAATATAGAGTAGAAATGGTGCTTGCCCAGCACGGTCCAACCTAGAAGGATTATAGATACCAGAATGGATAATGGATCCCAGGTTGCACAGGAGGCATCGTCACATGGGCAAGTGGATCCCAAGCTGGATTATTTCTCAAGCATAAAGCAGGTGGGGGCTTTTCGCCAGCTAGGCTGCTACAGGTAGGTCTTAGTTTGAACACAGCTTTTATCTGGGGGCATCCTCCTTTCAGAACTGACAAGAAAACTTCTGAGGAAGTTCAAAGAGACATGAGAGGGGAAAAAAAAAAAAAAAAAAAAAAAAAAAAGGATAAGAAAAAAAAAAATCTGCCAGTGGAACAAAGTCAAAAAAACTGAGCATGTTCATGCAGGGGTAAGAGGATATCCAAGGGAGGTCAGTGAGCTGTAGAAGAGTATTTCCACAATTGCACAGACTACTGTCTTTTCATCTAGGACAGAATAAAAAGCAGGAGACAAGGAGGGAAAACGGGGATAAAATTATATGTGAAAATTGTGTGAATTCCCTCTGAGTGGAGACTCAAAGCATCATATCAGCCAGCACAGAGAGGTGCCGAGGGACCTTCCTGAGCCATGACAGCTTCAGCAGGCTCACTCCGCCCCATTTCTGAGATGAGCATTGTCGCCAGTAGAAAAAATAGACTGCTCTTTAGAAATGCTCAGTATAATTTTTTAATCCTTTTCCTAATTTCAGGGCTTTTTTTCCCCACCCAAATATTGTAATCTGGACTTTCTGAAAGTTCTTTTTTTTTTTTTTTTTTTTTTTTTGCTATTGTTTTTTAATTATTCACTGGGAAGCATACGTCGCCCACTAGCCTCCTTCCAGGGGTCACTCCTGCCAAGGCTCAGGATCAGGTCCCAAGCCCCGTAGAGCCATGGGGCTGGCCAAATCTCATCTCTCCTTCTGCTTAGAGGGGGTCATGCTGCTCTTGTCTTTCACCAGGCCCTTTGCTGTTTAGTTTTCATATTTAGACAGCACCTTCCATATGAGAAACCATGTGTGTATGTGCGTGTGTAGGTTATGTCACTTGGAGGCAGAGGGTACTGCAGCAAGGCATGACAGATATGCCCATACATGTACATGTTAAATGTCTGGCTATACGATGCACAAAAGACCTTTCATCTATGTAAAGATAATGAAAGACTGCATGTACAGTCTGACAGCAGGAGGTGTCCCAGAATCCTAATAGATTCACTCCAACATCTGCACAATAATAGACTTTTTCTTTTCCTTTTTCAAAATTTTGTTCAGTTTGAAAAGAAGAAAACAAGCAAAACCACAGGGCACAGTAAACTGCACAGGAGGACAATGATCTGAAGTTGTAGAAATCATCACAGTGCTGTGTTAGGATGCTGGGAATTCAAAATGTTCAGCAATAAAAAGAGAGCTGGCATTCAAAGGTGACATTCAAAAGCAATTCAAATGGCATAATAAAGCATATGTAATTAGGTACACAGTTTGTATCAAAGGTCCTCTTATTAAAGGGCTGCTGAATGTGCTATGCAAAAGGGCTTCAAATAGACATTTCTGGTTAAACAACGTCTCGTTTCTAGCATATCTTCCTTTTCTACTTGTTCCTGCAGCCAGGGAGGTCATGTCATATGGCTAAATTTATGACGACATAACTGTTTCCATGGCAGCAAACTATTGTCATAAACACTGAGCTTTATGATTTCACAGCTGGATTAAGAGAGAAAGAGAGAGGGAGAGAGAGAATCAGGCTGGAGAGGGAGGAAGTTTTTTATTCCAATGAGAGTTAGGGGAATACACAAGATTGCAGGCAAAGAAAATTGCTTTTTGCGTAAATGTTCTTTTTTAAGTTTACCCCAGTGTGAAAGTCCCTTTTAAGGGATATAATCTGGGTAACGATCCCTCTCCTATTTAAATGTTCATAAGGCTAATGAGCCAGCTTGTCTATTTTTGGAGCACTTCAGCAGTAAGGCTGGATGTTTTGCAGCAGGAAGCCAACCAGATTGAAATGTGTTTTCTCCACTTTCCTACCAGCTCTTGACCCCTTTCTCCATGAATTTCTGTAACTTCACAAACTAGAAATCAATGTAGGTGAGGCTAGGTTATTGATGACAATGCATAGGCCCTACTAGCTACCACTTATTTCCTCATTACATCATTATGTTTCATTTTTGTCAATTATGCTGTCAATTTGGTCAAGATGGACAGATTGAAAGAAAATCACATGTTTTTAGGAAGAGTGGTTTCCCTTACAAGGTCATTTAAGCCCTTACAGCTAAATTAATACTGGTAACTAATAATAGTCCTTGAACGTGGAACTGCAATCAGAAAACCCGGTCATGGAAGGTTGGAGATGCCCCCTGCCAGTGCATCACCAGGAAATCTAATAAAAAATATCAGATGATGGGACTCATGGTGGAGGCAAAGCCCAGGCCAGCTTTGTGGTCATGAAAACCCAATAGCTGAATGCCCCATAGCCCTGGTCCCTGCCTATGGACCCCTCTGTGGCTAAGAGAGAGGCCCAGAGACTTCCCTAGTGTACATCTCTTGCCACTGGGGAGCTCCTGTCCCAGCACCAGCCAGTTCTGCTTGCAGGCAAGATGAGGATGGAGTGGTTGTAAGTCATCTGGGTGATCTATAGGGGGACAAAGCTCCAGTTTTTTGTGAGCCCACCATGGTACATGGAAAGGGACATGGGCATCTCAGGGCCACCTCAGTCCTGCCTTCCTACCCTTCTGCAATGACCAGAAAACTCGCCTGTGTAAGAGGTGTCCCTTCAGGCAGCTACCAGTGGGCAGGACAACCTCTATCCTTGCTGACAGGGAACGTGATGTCAAGAAAAAAAAACACCACATGACAAAGTGCTCAATATTCCCTCAGGGATACAAGTGCTGAAATGTCCAGCGTTGGCCTCCATCAAAGACGGAGCTCAGAGCTAAGGAAAGATTATTACTGCATCTCCTGGTGATTCCCCTGGAATTTCTACAGCAGAAACAAATTAAACATAACTCATCTTTCAAGTAATTAGCATTTTTCATTTCAAGAAATCCCAGCTGACTTTACCTACCAGACAATAGATTACTATGTCCTGCACTAAAATGTGCCTGAGATTCAGCTTTCTAACAAAGCTTTATTTGTGTGCAGGTAATCTAGATTGTCAAAACATAAAATGACGGCACAGGCAGCACTACAGGCTGCAAAATTTCTCACAGAGCCACACCAAAATGAGGATGCTTTAGAGCACGAGGGCTGGGCAAAGGCAGATCTAACATTGTGCTGTTGGTCTTCTATCAATTATCAAGGTCTCAAGGGAGCGCTTTAATTTTCTTTGAGCAGAATCCAAAATAAACAGAAAGGTCACTTTGTGTGGCTGCTTCCTTCCCATGAGGTAGAAAATGGCCTTGCTCTGCAAGGGGAAGTGCCAGGCCTGGATACTGAGAGCTGTACACTAGAGGTCACTGCTATAATAAAAGAAAGAGCAAGCCAGCAGGTAAGGCAGGTTTCATTCTCCACCTTATTACAAGGTCACTCACAGCAAAAAGCAACAGCTAACTGAATGATACTGTACTTCATTATATGTGAAGAATTACTGAATAAGAACTATTCGGTTAGAGAGAGATCTTCAGATGTGTGGAGAAAGGGATAATGACAGAGGAATGGGGCCATTTATTTTGAAAAAGAAAAAAAAAATGTTCATTTTCATCAGTTTCACTTGATAAACAGTGCTGGTAATAAATGTTCATAGGGCACTTTAATATGAATCGCAGATGCAAACCAGTGGGTAATTAGCTGAGGATTACAGGTGGGATGCTAATGAAGTAGATGCCTGTAGAGAGAGAGTCACTGCCAACCATGTGCCAGTCAACTTATCCCAAGGCCTCCCAAGTCTCCAGGCAAGCTTACATTCTTACATCTTTTTGTTTCTATGTACTCTTAATTAGTGTCTGGGACTGTTTATTTAATGAGGCATCCCACATTCCGGCAGGGGTAATTTCTCTCTGTCACATGTTGCCAAGCAGACATGATCAGCCTGAATTTTCGGTCTGCCTTCTGTAGGCTTCTGTCATAATGTTAGGATGCTATTTAAACTCCTTCTTCCCAACCCCTGGCAGATTATTAATTTGACTGCAGATTGAGCCATGTAACCTGTCCAGGGCCTGCTTGCTGATGATTCATGACATGCTTCCTGTTTTCTTTCCTCTATAGGAACCATGGTTCCTGATGATTTTGCACATCTTCGCGTGGCACATCCTGTCCAGGGAATTTCTTATCACAGTGGCCAACAGTGTATTTCGTCAGCTGTTTCTCTTTATTCAGTCAGCTCCAGTGTTTCATGTCTGCGTGGCATTCCTTTATCCTACTCACTTCATTTTCACAAATTTGTTCTTTCCTTTTGTCAAATGACACAGGAAGCAGGAACATGGCAGGGAAAGGTATTTTTGTGGTGGGCAGCCCTGATAACAGAAAATCAGCTCATCTCACAGTCCTGGCCCGCCTCCATGATAGCTTCTTGTGTGTTTTGTCGTGTTTCATCTTTCATCTTGATCAGATATCATACAGCAAGAGATGAACCCATCACCACTACAGAAACTCATCTAAGATCTAGCCAAGGGTCATCCCAGCCCTATACAGCCTTCTGCCAAAACACTCTCCATGACACCCAGTTTTAAATATTTCTATTGTAACTATCAGCTTTCCTTTCCCTATGTAGTCTTCCTGGCTTTGTCTGTTTTCCCAGCCTAGGGATAGCCAAAGAATATTTCTTCATCTCCTGTAGCAACACTGTTCAAATATTTGCTAATTATTTCTCTTTCTTCTGAAATTTCATATATATTTAGGCCTTTTAGGCTTTATATCTACACATGAAACTTACATTCAGCTTTCTAAAGCCACTTCATATTATCGTTTCAGGTTCAGTTCATCCTTTGCCTGTGTCTGTTACTTCTCTTGTGCCTTTTTCAGCACAATAATTTCCCATGTTTTCTACCTGTCTTCGAGTATCCATCTCCAGTTTGTATACATCAGGCACTATAAGACTGGATTGTTTCCAACATTAATCTCATTGTTATAGGTCTCTCCCTGTCCAAGAAAGAATTAATTTGAAGACAAAAAAAAAAAAAAAAAAAATTGCATTTTATTTCAGTCTAATAATTTTCATTTAAAGTAACATTTTCCATGTAAAGCATACAATGTGCTAGAGAAAATGTCAGGGAGGAACAATCTGGAACTATGAATCTGGGGAGTGTTTTCTGCATAGTGTAACATTACGTTCTGCCAAAATGTCTCTGGTCATGTTCATCACCTTTCTGACACCCATTTGTGACGGGGAAAAGAATAAAACTAAAAAAAAAAAAAAAAAAAAAAAAAACAAAAAAAACTTGTGATACCATTGAAATGCAGAGAGGCTAAAAAGAAAAGCAGACCAATTCCCTTCCAGACTTTGCACATAGTTAACTGTAGTCTATTGATCACTTGGAGGAATTCATGTCACAGCACAGCTCCCATAACTGCAAAGATTTTCTATCAAAGACACAAATGCTCCCTGCTCTGCCGTACTTCTACAGACAGAAGTCCCCACCAACAACCCCATCAGCAGCCCAGCATCACCCCCTCTCTGAAGCTCCCTCAAACATCCCTGTGCTGCACCGCCTGCCCCAAGCCTTGTGGCAGGGATCCAGCTGGCCTGCTGAGGCATCATCCCCTCCTCATCTTTGGCTGCTGCGACCTGGTCCTGAAGCATCTCTGCAGAGATGGACTTGCAACACAAGTAAATAAGAAGCAAGGGGCCTGCCTCAGAGCTGCTGGCCAGCCAGCTTTTCTAGGTCAATGGTTCCCTCTCTTGGAGTGGTGAGCTTGGGAGCACTGATGTCACTGCCACTTGAGGCCACAAAAGAACAAGGTCATGAGAAGAAAAGTTTGAAAATCAGTGCATTAGATGATTGTAAGCTTTTTTTTTTTTTTTTTTAAAGGGACTTTCCTTCAAATGCTTTTATAAAACATTACTCACACTGACCTTTCTAAAATGTCATATGAAATAGTGGAGACAGCGTTAAGATAAGGTGTATTTTGATGCTGTTGCATACAATAAATCCAGACGCTGACTCCTTTTCTAAGCTGGGCTGCTGTACATGCTGTGAATCAATACATGGTCATCATTCTCCCCCATAGGGTCCAAACTTGGGTGCACACACATTTTTTCAGATTATATCTTTACTCCTTTATTTGCAAGTACTTGGGATCCTGAGCTCTGATCCAAATTTTGCATGATCATCACCATACTTTTCTCTGGAAAGCTTTTTATAAGGTATACGTAACAGCTGGGGAGGGCAGGTCACTCTTCAGAAGACCACAATAGGTATACATGTATTTCTCAATTTTAATCAAGCAAAAGCAGACTAGATAGTGTGGTAACTTCATTCAGGTTCCTATTCCTACAAATTCACCCTGTGAATGAATGGTTTGGGAGATTCTAGTAAGGCTAAAAGTCAGATAACATTATATTTCAGCTCCACATTTTATATAATGCTGTGCTGGGCATCCCATTTCCATTAAAACAAATTCTACATTTGCATGAAAAGAGAAAAATAAACTAATCATAACGTGTGTTGTTTCATCAAGAATTTACCCAGATTGCATGAACAGTCTTGGGTGCAAATGTGAGCAATAATTCTGATGTCAGATTTAAGTTTCTGAAATGAGTGGGGGAAGGCCAGGCCCCTTGTTAGCTTTAGGATGGAGCTGGAAAGAGATTCATGACATGGCTTCCTGCAAGCACAGGACCTTTGCAACACCCGAGGTCCTTTCTGAGCTGGGTTTTCCACATCTGCTCTATCCCAGCTTCCCAGCAGATCAGTCTGATCACGCTGCACTGCTCCCCAAGCGAGGTCATGCTCTCGCACAGTACTTGTATGGATGAAGGTTTTCATTGTTTTCGAGTGATGTCAAGGAGTAGGATAGCAACTGTACACTCAAAATTTCATTGTGTCACTTGGCTGAATGCTCCTTGGGACTGGGATGGAGGCGTATGATGAATTTTTGGATGCTAAATGAATCACTATTAATGCTTAGCATGATGTACTGCTAAGTTGTGGAGATATCTATGCAGGATTTTGATTGATTTTGGCTTCTCCTTTTTTCCCAGGTGGACTTCCGAGAATGTTAAAGGCCTGAAACCAGCTTTCTTATAACCCTCTCCTTGTTTTTTGTAAACATGCTTTTGAAAAGTTCACAGAGACTAACACCAGGCTGCACAGGGACACCTAGGAACCACAGAGTTAATTCTCAGTCATTTAGTCCTGCTTTTGTGACCGGAGGCTTTAAACCACTTTTGCATCTCCTGTAATCTGGGGCCATTTAGGACACTAGTCTGTCTCCATGGTATAAAAATAGCAAGGAAGTTTGTGTAGTCCTCAAGTGCTGTCCCTTTGAGCTGTGGCCGCCATCCTAACTGGGCATATCTTAATGAGGTATCTTCACTGGAAACTGCAGGTATGCCTCTGTGGAGACCTTGGAAAGATCTTCAGTGACCAGAGAGGCCCTTTGGGCAGCAATTTTCCTTATTGTACAACTTGTTTTAAAATCTCTTTGTGTTCACTGACTGGTGTTTGTCACAGGCTTAGGCCGTGGAGATTCCTGAGCCTCTGTGAGTGTAACAGAAGATTCCCAAACCATTTCTTAAGGATCTGCAGTGTGCAGGCCTGGTGCCCCCCAGCAAAGCCATGCAGGTTCCCCCGTGATACAAAGGAAACAGCGTGCATCCTCATGGAGATCTCTCTTTGACTCTCACCTGCTTTTTCCTCCTTTCCCATTCCATCCCTCCCTGCCTAACAGAAGAGTGTACTGACTGCAAGCATATTGCTGTCTTTTGCATGTGGAAAAACATGTCAAAACAACAGCAAGCTATCTGCTAAGGGTAGCATTAACAAAGCCTCTCTGCCTCAGAGGATGGCGAAGTTCATTAATTTATTTGCAAGATGTTCTGACTGGAGTAATGAGCCTGTAATTACCTTCTACTTCTGCATCACCAATGTCTTTATTTACTCTTGGTGGGAAACAAAGGAAAATGTAAGGGAAGCGGTACTCAGATTAAAATAAAACAGGCAAGGGAGTCTTCTGCTGACATGATGTGATGCGAATGGAGCTGGCTCTTTTTCTAAGGCTTTCAGTGCCCAGATGAATGACCACTTCCCCCTCCAGATAATAGGAGTTTCATGAATGTTGGTGACCCTGTGGCCCCAGGGATGTAGGATTTATGGAGATGGGCACAAGGCTGCATTGTGTAATAAAACTTGCGTGAAACAGGGCCACCAACTCTTTCTTGATGGTTGCCTGATCCTCACCTGCCACCACACCATGCCAGCAGGACCTCATCTCACCTCCAGAGCTGTGACCAGACACATCTTCCCCCCACCAACGCTGCCTGTCAGTGCAATGAGACACTGCCAGCACCAGCAACTGGAGTTAATCTTCAAAAAGGGTGGGGAGAGGAATCAATGGTAAGCAAATCTTTGTTCCCGTGTAACACACTTCCATGCAAATGCATTTTGAATACATCCAGCCAGCACTAAGACCTGTTGTCACATATCAGATATGAAAAGTCCCCTTTTGTAAGGAAAGCAGGGCTGTAATAGTTGGTCATTGCTGCTTGTCAGGGTGTCACCAAGAAGCCTTGGTTTGCAGAGGCAAGAGCAGGGGAAGCACAGCCTCACCTCAACATTGGGAATAAACACGAGACAAGAAAGGGCATTGCATGGCCGGCCCAGTGCCATTGGCAGCGAGAGGGAGCCCAACAACACAACCCACAAATATACATTACAAATTTACAAGAAAAAGGGAGGCAACGAGGATGCCCTAATTAGTGCAAGGGGAAAAGAAAAGCAAAATGTACCAAGGCAGCCATGTTTTCCAATAGGATGGCAGCAGCTAACCCAGTATCTCCAGAGTCTGTGTCTAATCTAACTGTATTGATATTCTTTCTCTCTGTTTGACTCATGTACAACCAGATGACTAATCCATCACATCATTTAACAGACACACAACATAGAAGGTGCCACGGCTTGGACACTAATCTGATACACTTCTATCTTGGCTAAGCTGTGGAGGGCGAAGTGATTCGAAGTTTGTTAATGAAAACTCACTTTAAAAACCTGCCGTGTGTGAATCCGCAATTTTTCATATCAGAAGAGAGACATTTATTTACTACGTCTTTCACACAGAACAGTGCAGGAAATGTTACCTACATATTTCACAGGGAAGGCACTGTAGAGAAATTAACTGAACAGAAGGAGCTAATGGAGCTGATCTTTACAGCATCTGAAGCAGATAAATAGCCTGCAATCTAAAACCAAACTCATCATTCAAAATGTTTTGGGTAAAAAGGCGAAGAAATCCATGACAGAGCACCATCTCTCTCTCATGACAAGTCCAGAGAAACATAGAGCATGAGCGATTTTCATTCTGCTATTCCCAAGAAAAACACCCTTACAAAAGTTTTCCCCAGCAATTGCATTATGCATATTACCATGCCCACTGCTGCAAATCAGGCTGGACAAAGAGTTGCCAGATGACCATTTTCCGGTTCAGTTTTGAAGTCATCATCTCAAAAGAACATTCTTTGTCCTAAGAGATGTGCAAGAAAAACTCCAGAAGAATGTATGTGCTAAAATAGAGCCTTGAAAGGAGAAAAAGTACAAAAGAGGAATAAAACTTGAAGAACTTAATGCAGTTGGTACTAACATGTCTACCGGTGGCTACAGCATTTGCTCAGAAAATGGCTGTATTTCTCTCTTCTTTCCCCACTGAGTTATAGCACACAAGAAGTAGATTTTGACTAACTCGGAGCATCTGTTCTAAAACTACAAGTCGTTCACTGCCAGTCAGGGAACTTGACCATTGGGAAATGAAGTAGGGCAATATGAGAAACAAATTAATCTTTTTAAAGTTGCAGGGAAGTCAAGTTCTCATGCTGTTGGTATGAGAAACTTTAACTAAAAACGATTAGGCTCCAAAGAGAGGTAATAATGCTGGAAGAAGAGAAACGAGTGTCCCAAAGGAAAAGAGCCCAGGGATTTCCAGCAAAGACTCATAAAGCACAGACAAATGTCCTTCCATGCCAGAACTTCCCTGGTTTCTCGTTCACATCCAAATGGAGGAAACAGCAGTAGCAGTTGTACACAGACAGAACTGCTATGAATCAAAGATGATTCACGATGTCCCATAAAGGGTCTACGAGCAACAGGCACGGGATATGCTTCAACCCAGAGAATCGCCTACCTGCTGACATTAGGTCAAGCAAGGGAACAGCAGGGGACTTATCTCAAGACCATATTTGACTCTGTTGAGCAGATGAATAAGATTTTACTGAGCTTACCCTACCCAGTGTCGAAGACATGTAGCCAGTTCCTCACTGCATATGCAACGTTCCCCACTGAACACTACCTTACAGGTCATACACCTCCCTTCCAAACATAATATTGCCTCGTAATAAAACTTAGGAAAATATACTGAAGGGTAAAAATAACAGTAATAAAGCTCTTTTACTTATTCAAGGTCTCTATTTCCAATAATCTGTCATTAATCTTCCACTTTGAATAGCTGCATAAACACTGGCATACTTTATTAGGCTGACATTTTGAGTTTGGGTGGATGGTGTTAAAGTGTTAATCCTTGCACGCACTTAAACACCCAAACCAGGCTGCGTAACTAAAATATTTGAGGCCTCCTGGGCTCCCTCTCTGCTTTCTTATGAGCAGTTTCCCCTAACCTAATCCTGAGCGCCCTGCAGGAGTTCACTTTACATTCCAGCTGTATGTTGTGGGGTGGGGGAGAGAACTGGGAAACAGCAAAACTCATGAGTTCAAATAAAGACAGCTTAATAGGACAGAAAAGGGAGGAGAAATAATAATAGTTGTTATTACTGCTATAAAATTATATACACTCAAAACAGTGGAGTTGCTCACCACTCACCAACCAATGCCCAGGCAGTCCCTGAGCAGTGGCAGCCCCCCAGCCAACTCCCACCACGTTTTTTTGTTCAGCACGGTGCCACACGGTGTGGGACATCCCTTTGGGCAGCCTGGGCCAGCTGTCCTGGCCGTGTCCCCTCCCAGCTCCTGGGGCACCCCCAGCCTCCTTGCTGGCCAGGCAGCACCAGGAGCAAGAAAGGCCACAGCTCTGTGCGAGCACTGCTCTGCAGCAACTGAAACATCCATCTGGTATCAACTTGTTTCTCTCCTAAATCCCAAATACTACGTCATACCAGCCACTATGAAGAAAATCAGCCAAAACCAGGAGATCGTGACATCCTCATCAGTAGGTATTTAGCCTCAGCACAGGGAAGCAAAGCTGAGGGTGGGCCAGATGATGGTGAGCTAAGTGGAGCAAGCTGCTTCCTCTTGCCCCAACATGAAGGTTTCCTTCTGGTGGAAACCAGATCATGGAGAGCAAAAAGGGAATTACCAGTGTCCAGGCATTGTCCTGACTGCATTGGGAAGCTCTCCCATGTCTCACCATCAAACTCAAAATACTTCTCACAGACCAGCATCCAGGATGGATGCAAGAGGAGCAGGATGTTGGTGGGCACGCATCATCCAGTACACAGGTCCCTGCATGAGCTCGCTCCAGCCTCTGCTCCAGCCCAGGCTTCATCACTGGATCCACACAGGTCAGGATTGCCCCAAGGGTCCCTGCTGTGACCCAGCAGTGGGGATGATTGCTCCCCACAAAGGGCTGATAGAACATGCCTTGGGTGACAATGCAGGAAGGAAATGTGGAAAAATTTGGGGCAAGGGGGCTGGTTAAGCCCTTAGACTTGGGACTTGCACAAAGGCAAGGTAAAGATGATGGGTTAATGCAGCCTCACTGAAGCTTGGTACCTTCTGCTGGAAAAGGCTACAAGCACAGCAACAGGCAGGTATAAAATTAATTTGCCCTAACTTGATTATGTGTTGTTTGTACCTTCACACTTGAACAATGAGCTATTTATTTCCTATTGTATCATGTGAAACGATAGTTTTAATTGAAACCTAAGAGCTCTGCATCCATGATGGATCCTGAGTCTCCCATGACAATAAAATCAGGTAATGAATTTGATATGAATAAAAAATGTCAAATATTACAGTTCAACCTCTCATGCAGTTTCTCAGCTCTTATCCAGCACTCTTACACCAACGAGAGCTAAGTCCTGAAAGGAATGCAGAGCACCTCGCTTCAGTCTCCAAATTCATGTAGCTATTGTAAACCAAAGGTGGCAGAGGATAGGAAGCATTGCCTGTATGTACACCTAGCTCCAGAACAGCTGGTGCACAGGGTTGCACCCGGGCTGGAGTTTCCCTGTCGGTCGCTTTGGACGACACTCCCGCATCTGCAGCAGCACCATTTGCTCTTTCCATTACGCACACTCAGGAAGTGCACCCAGTAAATTCAGCACTCTCCTTTTGAACACAGGCTCAAGCCACAAGGCTGTTACAACAGGAAATTCAGCACCTCGGCGACCGGGACGTGACTTATCTACACAAATTAGGCGAGTCACAGTTTCCCTCGCACGTCCGCTACGCCTGCGTGCGCCCGATGGCTGCTGGCACACCAAGGCTGATGCCTTATTTTTGGCAAAGAAGAGCAGCAAGGCGGGGTGTATGGGTGGGAGAGGGCCTGGGGAGATGTCAGGGCCCTGCTACACGCAGGAGGAGGGTGGCCGAGGTTTGGGCACCGGAGAGGCACCAGGGGGAGCTCGGGGCGCACGGCGCGCCCAGCCGGGAGCACCCGGTGCCCTGTCCGCTGTGGAGCCCCACAAAACTATCCCAAAACTATCCCATGTCAATATTAACACGTTGGGGAGCCTCTCGCCTTTGTCTAGGAATCGAGGGAGGCCGATCGGACGGAGAGGGAGCCTGGGGGGCAGCTCCACAGCTTGCAGCACCAGCCTCGCCACGGCCGGGCCGGGAGCGGTGCAGAGAGCGTGGTGAACAGAGGAAGCAGTGCTGGGCTGAGTGAATCATATTTTCCGTGGTCGGCTGCAATCCGTGTGCTTTCTGTATCTCAGGGCAAAACTCACTGAAGCCCAAGCTGCCGCCGGGTTTCAGTGCCCTGTGAGCATCTGTCTGGTTCCCCTCTGCCATTGCCTCCACCGTTCGGAAGTGGTGCTCACCCCTGTGTGCTCACATAGTCCTCAGGGTGCTCACACCTTGGTGGTCTTCTTGGTGGTCTCGGAAGCCTTCCTTTTCTCCGTTTTGTCTGTGTCTGCCTTCCTGCAGCAGGGCATTGAGAAGGAAAACTCCTGCTCACCTACCCCTGAACCCCAGGAACAGGGATCTGCCTGTGGGAGAGAGCAGGGAGCATTTGGAAGGCACCCCTCACGCCCCTGGCAAGCCTGTGAGGATTTTGGTCCCTCCATCCACGTTGGGATGTGTCAGTGGGGGGGTGGGGGGGTGCATGTCACAGGATCACGGGATGGCTGAGGTGGGAAGGGGCCTCTGGAGGCCAGCTGGTCCAACCCGCTGCTCATTCAGGGACACCCAGAGCCCAGGAGGCCTTTTAACATTTTACATGTGCGCTGCTCCTCTTGCTTTGGCTGAGGACACACATCTAACCTAAAAATCAAGCATCTGCCTCTGACTGTGCCATCAGAAAAGCAGCGGTCTGGCCATGGCTCTCAGCAGGCCGAGGAGAGCGATGCTCTCTGTGTTCTCCACATCTTCACCACCCACGTGGACTTGGCTTTTACATTGCACTGCAGCCCTTGCCCAAGCTGCCCGAGTCAGGGCAGATGTCTTAGTCACTTCCCGACCTACCAGACAGTGTCACAACAGCCTCTCCATGTGACAGGGCACTGGTTTTTATACCCTGTCCCCCTCCCCCAGCAAACTGGGCCATGCGGCGCCGCAGCCGCCATCCTGGGGCTTTCCCATCGATCTGCACCTGCACCCTGCAGCTCTCCCAGACAGCACCCAGCTGCTGTCTAAGGCCACAGGCAGCGTGGGTGCAGGCACCTGGGTGGAGGTGAAGCACGTAGCTACATCAGCACAGCCCACGCTGCGTCGCAGGGGCAGCAAATGGACCCCAGCCCATTTTATGGACAGGGTAAGGGCTAACGAGCCATGCTGCTCTGTTTTGTGTGGTTATCCCCTTCTGCGCTGCGCTGTGTGTACATCTTTGGGTGGGCTTTGCTTCACCAAAGGTGAAGAAGAGCTGCAGTCATTAGTCTGCCTTCCTAGTAAAGAAACAGAAACAGGAACCTCTAATGGGCATCCTAAAATAGATGGGGTGAGTCACCAACAGGAGACGTCTGTTACTATCCAGTAATTAAAGATGGAGCCCAGAGGATTAACTCAGACATCCATCTTCACAAGGCTAAACTCGGGTGATGTCAATCGTGCTTTATGTGGCTTTGCCTCTTAGCTACCTCACGGAGCCCGAGGACAAAAGGCAGCAAGGCATGCACACCGTCAGTCACACTGCTGCATTACTGGTGCACAGGCACTAGTGCAAGCTATGCTTTCATGAACTGATGGTTCCTGACTCCTGAATTATTATTATTATTATATATTTTTTTCAGAATTAATGTTCTGAACAGTTGCTTTCCAGAGGAATACATGTCATGCACAATCTGGATTCTGGCTTCATGTCATAAATGAATTTCAGACACATTTTTGACCAACATGCATGTTCTCTGAGTTATATAGCACACGGCTGAAGGAGGATATATACTTCTCTCCAGTTCACTGGATCCCTTTAAATTAGTCCTCCCGACTGCTCAAGCAGAAATGGATCGGTAGCAGTGAGCCTCTCCAGCATATATAAGAATGAACATCAGCGGCAACTTAATTTTGTGCCCACCGATGGTGGCATTTCTGACAGCCTGGAATAAATTAGATGCTCTGTAGTGGCTCTGCCTGAGTCCTGTTCCTTTCACTGCTTGATGTACTCCACCGTTGCAGCAAGGATGAGGAACAAGCGGTCAGAAGGATGAGTATTTCCTTCCTCACAGTTCATAAAACAGTGCTCTGACAACACCCTTTGAAATACCAATAAAAACCCATTTTCCTCTCGCCTCCATGTGCTCACGAGTGTGTGAGTAAATATAACCTGACACGTAATGTGTGTGTGTGTGTGCAACGCTCTGAGGCACCATTTTCCTTCGTGCTCCAGACCGCCGCGCAGCCTGTTTATTCCCCTTGCTCCCGTGGAGTTAGTCTTCCCCTCTCAAATTCCTCTGATTTTTCCCCTCGTTGAAGCATGTGAGTTACTATGGAAACTGATCTGTGGGTACAGAGCTCAGTGGCATCCACTCGGAGGGATGCTTCCCGGGCACCCAAATATCAGCTGGGTGGTGATATGTGACCTCCATGTGTGGCTTACACTTGGTAAAAGCTCGCAGGAAGCCGCTGAGGGAGAAGAGGTAGCAGCTGCGGTTATGATGGCTGAAACCCCAAATCCAGCCACTGGCATGTCCTGCAGCCCCGTGACTTCCAGGCCCTGTGACTCAGAGGGAAGCCAGCAGAGAGGAGCTGTGCCCCCATGCTTTTGGTGAAAGTGCACATCGCTTTCTGGCACAGAGGTGCATGTGAAGCCAGAGGGGTGGCTGGAGAGCAAGCAAAGCCCATGTCCAGAAGCCCACCCTGCTCCTGGCCCAGCACCGTGGTGTTACTGAGCCTTGCCCAGTTTGCGCCGCCAATTCAGTTTGCTTTTGGAGAGGGGTGAAATCCTCTGATTAGAGGTGCTGTTTGACTTGGTTAGGTCTGTGCTGGCTTTGTGTCTTGTGGGATTTCAGTCCAGCTACACACAGGCCAGCTGGCTGCCTCAGGGTGCAGCAATCCCACTTTTTACCTGGATGCAGGGCGTGGGTTGGGCTGGCTCACCCCACAGGCCTGAGTGGGGCTGGCTCAGGCTGCCCTGCCCACCCCTGAGCAGAAATAGGCCAGGGAAGAGTTAGGGATTAAGGGCTGAGAATGAAATCGGATCCAATTGCAGGCTCCTCTTGAAAGTTTTTTTCTTTTTCATTTTAAATTCAATCCTTTTTGGAGATTGGTCCTGTTGCACCCGTAGCCGAACCTATTACGGGCAGCAGGGTAAAAAGGTAGAGAGTGCACTTTGAAAGACAGTAAGTGGGACTCTCCTCCAAGACAAGCGAGTAATTTAACACCTTGCACTGTGCAGTCACATTTTCATTTAGCAGCTACGTGAAAAGTCATCATGTCCCATTTTTAGATGGCCACTTCCCTGTTTGCACTGGTCTTTATAACAAGCATGCAAATGCCTGTCTATATTTAAAGTGGGCTCTTTGCAGAACCCTGGGAATTTCAGACAGATAGACATCTGGGACTGAACAGGGATGAGCACACAAAAATCCCAACTTTTGCCATTTGCCTAAACCTCAAGGGCTGGCTCCCCGTCCCCAGGTTCTCGCCCACCTTCCCTTTCCCTGCTTTCCCTGGGGACAAGCTGTGCCCAGGCTGCCCCAGCGAGGAGGGGCCTCCAGCACATTCCCTGCTCACTCCTCAGTGTGTCAGCCACTGGGATTTTCCAGAGAGCTTTTTTAGACCCACCTGTTGTTTGTTCGGTGAGCTCCACTGAACATATAAACCTGTTTTACTTGAAAAGGGAATGCAGGCCAGCCTCTCCACGCGGTCACATTGAGCTGTCTGCCTGCTTTCAGCCGAGGAAAAGATGCCAGCTTGAAGGAACAATTTACCTGAGTGACACCTGAAGAGGAACTGAGTGAATCCCCTAAATCAAGCTTTCTCTGCAGCTGCAGGGCAAAATCTCTGTCCCATTCACACGTTTTTTCTCCATTTCCCCTCCAAGTCTGCATGGGGAATGATGGCTCCAGTCTTTTCCTACTTGAAATTGGCTTGCCCACCCCTAACCAAAACAAGTGTTTCAGATCTGCCAGAGGAGCAGCTGTCCAAAAATCAACAATGAACTGATGACCCAGATGTAGACTGTAATTGCCAAAAACTCAGGCTCTAAAATATCTGTGTTCAAAATGAACATTACATAAATATTGCTAGATACCAATGAAGAAGCTGCAGGAATAGTCTGGAAAATCGTACTGATGGCTTTGCAGGAATCTTATGTGCTAAATACACTAATAAAACAAAAAAAAAAAAAAAAAAAAAAAGAAAAAAAGTGAGGCAACAGTACAAATTGCACAGGGTGGGAAATGAATGGTCTACAATCCATGTCCATGCTGGTTAGAGAATGATTGCACATCATAATGAGTTGTACTGAGCAATAACGGAGTGGAGAAATGGAAAGGAAATTGAGTAGCAGCATCTCTGCATCTTACCCAACAAGGTCCCAAAATCTAGCAACCCTTTTGAGATGGTAAAAAATAGTTTCAAAGCAATCAGCAGGAGCGGTGATGTCTGGGAGCTGCAGAGTCCGAGGGTGGAAAAAATGCTGCTGAATGTTGGCTAACATTGTCTGTCTGCACACAAGGGATGCTACAGGGAAAGGAAGCAGAAAGTCCTGAACCAAGGCTTGCAATAAGGTCAAAAATGAAAGCCAAGACAGGGAGAAGATTAACAGAAGGGCAGCACCATGCTAACCAACAGGACCTCTCCCCTGTTCACACTCGTTTTTGCATCCTGATGTGAAATCTGGACTTGGAGATGAGGGATTGTGTTTTCATCAGGTGCAGGATGCAACAGCAGTGCAGCAAGGCCTGCGTGCCCTCTGTCTAGCTGCTCACTACAAGTCCACTGGGTGGGGGCAAGCATCAGGGAGAGGGAAGCACTGTTTCAGCTTGGAGAGATGTTGCAAGAAGAACAAGGGGTTGTGAAAGGGCAGGGACGTGCACAGGCAATGCCACAGCCTGCAGCGGGAGAGGCTGAGCCTCGGCTGCCTCCCCAGCCTCAGCCTCCCCATCCCTGGGAGCAGCACATGGGCTGGCACGTGCCATGAGCTGGGATGCGGGTGTGAGGATCGAGGGGTTTCAAAGCCCACAGGCACATTTGGGCAGCTGCATGGCCCCAGGAGGAGGAAGGCTGAGGATGATGGTGATGCCAGGGCTGCTGGCATGGGGGCACAGCGTGCCCTGGTGCCTTTGTCCTCTCCAGCAACACCAGCATCTCAGGCAGGTCTGCGCAGGATGTTTGCAGGATTGGTGAAGCTGCCCTGAAGGCCTTGACTAGAAAGAGCAGGTTTCAACCCAAAAATGGAGCATCCCCACAAGGAAGCTGCCAGCAGCAGTCACTTTAGAATAAATGTGAAAAACAGAATAAATATCCAAAAAAATACCAAAAATTAAATACATGGTAAAAATAAAATAAATACTAGGAGTGGAGTGCTGCAGCTTACTTCTTCCCTTCTGGGGCTCAGAAGAACACAGCTGGACAAACTTTTCCCCATTGAGCAGCAGGGAGGCAGGAGGGGTCAGTGCTTGCCCTACTGGGGACCATTCACCCACCCTGTCCCATGGGTGTCCCTCACCCCCAGCCCCACAGAGTCCCTCTATGGGCTCCAGCCTACAGCAGCAGCTTCCCTCTCGCTAGAAAAGTACTTTCAGTAATTAGCTGGACCATTACCACCGTGTTTAAAAGGCTATTGTCATTTTACAGATGGCCCCTTTTCTTTTCTTTCTTTCCTTTTTTTATTTTTTTATTGCCAGGACTTGAAGATAAATAGAAATGTTTTGAAAGAGTTGGTTTTGGGGGGGTCCGTTCCAGTAAAAACAGCTGGGTTTAGACAAATAAATATTATGTTACTATGTAATATCCACAGCACAAACAATGCAGGCCTAACAGTGAAACTGCCCACACACACAAGAAAAGCTGCATTTCAGTTACCCAGCCAAGAAAAAAGCACAAAATTTAAAGGGAGATTTTTTATCATATCTTAAATTTAATATTTTCAGGTATTGCTGGTAGTGGTAGTAAAGCAATACATGTACATGTTTTAAATATAAATTTTCAATGCTGAAAGCAAGAGTATGGACTACAGGGTATAATAGTTTCCCCAAAGTGAAACTATTCCTTTCCAAAACCAAAATATAGAGCAAGAAATCTGAAAAACACAGGACTTGGGAGGGTTGCACAGGCCTCGTCTGAAGTACACGCACCGAGCATGAAAGCAGTGCTGCCATGAGAATCAGTGATGTCTAAATTGAATCCTTTTGTTGGTTTCCATCCAAATTCATTTCATTCTTAGCTGGCAAGATCACATCAGCAGGAAGACCGTTGGCTTGTGGTCACGTCTTAGCAGCATCCTTGCTGCACGGTGTAAAAAAATCTTTCACCAGACCTATGCTGTCCCCCATCGCAGTTACAGAGGGTTGCAATCAGTTAAGATAATGGCTTAATCTCATCCTTACTGCACAACTCTGACCATGAAGGGTTTGGGAGCCCCCTCGGAGGGTTATTTGTAGACTTGCAGCGCTGGAGTCATGCAAGCAAACATGGGAACGGTCCTTGCTGGGGATTTTTCCCCAAAGGGGGGCAGCCATCTGGGGGTTGCTGTTACCAGCCCAGGCTGCTGCAGTCCAGGCCTAGACAGGAGAGGTCGAAGGCTCAAAAGCTGAGTCCACTCTTTCCCTGTACGGGCACTCAAAGACGCAGCCAGGTAGCCCCAAAACAAGCTTGGCAGCTCCTGATGGCTGCTTCCAGCTCCCCTCAATTCCCTAGGCCATGGGGAAGCACTGCTGGCCTCTTATCACCTCCCAGCCTGCATGGTTGTATGCAAACCTATGAAGGAGTTGCATGGAGGGGAGATTGTGCCCATACCAGGGTGTGAGGGAGTGGAAGAGCAAGACACACAATGCCGGGGAGGGAGGGGACACCACTGAGGACACCAGGCTCCATCTGCAAACCTGGGGGAGCCAGGCAGGCCTACAACAGGGTGTGGAAGCGACCTTATCTCGTCAGCTGCTTTTCTGCTTCATGTTTGCTGCCGGGCGGCTTTAAACCACATCCCAGGGGCTGGGAAGGGTGAGGGCAGAGCTGTATTGCCAGCTCCCTGCTGCCTCCATAGCAGGGGAATGCCTTTTGTACCCAAAATCACCACGGGGCTTAGCATGGAACTCGCGTTGATGCTCTCTCACTGTGAATTGTGCTGTTATGTTATCTGTTCACTTTTCTCTCTAAGTCCCCAGCTGCAGTAACTTTCCATCCCCAGGCCAAGCCACCACTGAGTCTGAACCAGAATTTCCATGAAGTTGCACACACCTATTTCTGGCCTTATTTTACTTTTTTTTTTTTTTTTTTTTTTTTTTCCCTTAGTGAGCTCAGGCAAGAGATGTGAAACTCTGACTAGAGAGAAAAATCTGCTCCAACATTTGGCTATCAGCTGGCAGAGCACAGACAGGCTCAGGGCGCGCAGGGACCGTGCCCAGATGTGTCTCTGCCAAACTGCCTGATGCTAGAGAGTATTGCTTGTCATACAGGGTGGTGTTTTTAACTTCAGATCGTAAGCCCTGTAGCCAAACTAATGTTGTTTGCCTGGAAAGCATTTCTGGCTGAGGAAAGAAGGGAGCACCTACTTGGAGATGGTGCTGCACAAAGCCACTGCAAACACAATAAAGGGGGCTGCGAACAAGCGAGCCTGCATCCTGAGAGGGGCAGCCGGAGTTAAAAGCTGCACCTTTCCCAAGCCATTTTTGTCTTTCTGTCCTTTTCAGCAGGGCATCCTTTGTCTCAGCCATTCCTGCAACTTCAGAGAGGGAGGAGGAAAGCTGGGGTTTTAGACCACTTGGTCCTGATGCTGAGAAGAATCCCAGCCATGTCCTCACCTCACAATCATCTGGAAGAGCCTCGTCTTACTCACCCTGACTTTGTACTGGCTCTCACTGCCAGTGGTCTTTCACGTTAAGGGTGTCATGGATGTCACACAAGGCTGCAAAGCCTGGCTGTCCATACAACTAGTGGGCTAAAACTGACCGAAGTCCAGCTGAGATCCCCATGAAAAGGTGATGTGAAACTGCCCTGGGGGCACTATCACAGGGTTAGGAGTCCCCAGCCTTTGCCCACATAATGGTGAGACTGGTGGAAAACAGCAGGACTGGGACCAGTAGCACTGAGTACCTCAGCTTTCCTTGGGTGTGATCCAGCTACAGTATGGCCAGTGCTGATTCCCCCTAGGAAGCAGGGATCCCCCAGAGGCAGACTTTCCAAAAGAAGCTCGGTTTCTGCAGGCAGTTACTCCACAAAACTTGGCAACTTGCAGCACAAAGCCTTTTGAAGTCATTTATTTTCCCACTCTCCCTGCCCCTACCGCCACATGCACATCATGCCTGGGACCCCAGAGAGGAATCAGAGCAGGAAAACAGTTTGACTAGGAAACCTTTCCAACGTCAACATCCTCCATCCTGGGGCCTGGCTTTCCGGAAAAAGATGTGCTTTGTGTACACGTTTGTGTGGACGGGGCTTAAAGGCAAAGATCTGTCTACCGTCAAAAATAAAATTAAAAAAAAAAAAAAAGTTAAAAGGTGTTCTGCAGACTAAACAGATAGAGCTCCCCGAGTACTCTAAGGATGTATGTAGCAATAGTTCCTGCTTCCGTCATTGGAGTAAAGATTGAGCAAAAATGAAGGCGTTTCAAAGTGCAGGGAAGCCCTGGGGCCACTGGACCCCATCCTGTGCCAGGACCCATCTCCACCAACACAGTGGACTGCTGCTCCAGTCTTCAGAGAAACCTGTGGTCAGTGATATAGGGGCACGCACGCTTTTCAGACTCCAAGGACCTGGGCTGGGACACCCACAGCTACACAGATCCCTAAAGCTTTTATGTCCTCACCCATAATTTCTACAGGAGTGGCAGAGAGCTGGCTTAATCAGCTGCCATGACTTCTCCATGTAGCCAGTCCTACTAGGGCAGAGATAGGAAATTGAACCAGCGCCTGATGGCTGAAAGTCAAACCAGTAGGGGCTGGTCCCAAAGAGCAATCAGGCAGGCTCTGCTGAACTGCACAACTTGGTTCAACCAGTGGTTAGGACTTTCCGCAGCATCATAGTCTCTACCATGCCCTGTCCCTTCTCAACCCCAAGGCTGTTGAAAAGTAATCCTTGAAGCCAAGTTACCCAAACTATGCTTCCCTTATGGACACATATCCTTGTCCAAAAGAGAACAAGGGCCTTTGTCACTACCATGTTGAAATACTGCTATTTCAATAGAAATATTACAATACTGAAAGACAGAAAGGCATGAACATTTTGAGAGGGCACGTTACCAAGAAGCAGGTTAGTTCACAAGAATGAGATGCATATTATTTTGAAGGAAGCTTTGTCCGTGGCTAAAAATACACCTATGCTGTGTTTCCCTATTTGAACTTCCTGTAAATCTTCAAAGAACACAGAAACCCAAGCAAGCCATTCCCTTTGAAGGAAACATTTGAGATCATTAGCAACTTGCCTGCTGGGAGGATCTCAGATCCAGATGTCTTTGTGGTAAATTTGCACAGAGCATTTGCTATCCTATTTATCCCCTCATTTAAAAACCATGTGCTACTCGTAAAGTCAGCACTGCATTAAGAGAGGCATGACTGGTGGCAGCTCTGCTTACAATAGAGAGGCACTGGATTAAGATGAGGTTTCATTGTTAAGTGAAAAGTTAACTTCTTAATTTAAAACATCTGAAAAATTAACATTCTCTTTTGGGCATCTTTCCAGGTCAGATGGTAGCTCCTGAAAGTTCTCTGGACAAACTATCTCATCCACAGTAAGTAGCTAAATGCTTGGCTCACTTCTCTAATGTATGTAAGTGAAGAATGGTGTTGTTTTTATTAATCATTCCAGAATCAGCTCAGCATCCCACATCACAAGATTTTGTTCCATCACTGCTGCTCACTTCCTAAAACCAGAGCGCTTGTGTCACAAGCTCTGACACTCCCCACACGCTTCAGCAGTTTCGGATGACTCGGATGACTCCAATTGCTTTCATCTTGGATAGCGTCTTGACTTCCTTCAACACTTGTCATATCTACATCTTAAATAGGTTATCAGCCTCTTTTGGTTTGTTTGTTTGTTCTCTAGAACAAGTTAAGATCTCTTAATTTGTTCTTATTCCAGAAATCCAAAGAGATTGAAAAATGGAGAGGGAGGAACTGTTTTCATAGTGCTTGCTACAGTTGGTCCCTGTTCTTTTGGTTTGGTTTCCAGGCTTTCTGTATTACATCTTCCAATGGCACCTGCTTGTTGTCACTGTGGTCTTTAGCAGTCCCTCAAAGGAAGTGACTTGCACATCAGCCTTCAGAGATGTTGGCTTGCAAGACTGATAAAAGTTACAATGGACTTCAGTAAGCCATGTAGAAGAACTCTTCTTAAAACATATAAAATAATCTTACTGTTCTATTGTCACGAATAATGCCTCTGCTAGAGAATAACAACCAGTAGAGGCACTAAGCTTCAAAAAAGATGTAGAATTATTGGACAGAAACAAAAACCTGAGGCTGTAGAAACATGACATACCAAGAAAGGTTGAAGTTAATCAGTTTAGCAAAAGATAATAATAAAAAGAAAATCAACACAGAAAAAAAAATACAAACAAAGAAACAAACAACAACAAAAATACCTAAGGAGATCCTTGAGAGCCTTGAAGGGCAAGAGAGATGCAAAAAGGGAGAAAATAAATTACATTTACGTTCTTTGGAGATAGGACAAGAGTAATGCATTTTGATTGCACCAAGAGAGACAGAGGGTTGGTGCTAGAGACAACCTACTCTAGTGATAAAGGCAGTAAACAGTGGAAAAAGTTGCCTAGGGATGTTGAGGAATATCCATCACTCTTGGTTTCTAAGAATAAATGTGACAGAAGCAAGTTAGGACTCATTCTGGTAGAGCTGGACCTGCCTTTGGGCAAGGACTGTGGACGAGTTTATTCCTCGGGGTACCTTCCAGAGCTATTTATTTAATACTTGGTGATACTGTGCCTCATATATATATGAAGCATATATATATATATATATATATATAAAGAGCAGTAAATATTGAATACTACAAACAAAACCATCTCAAGGAAAAAAAAAAAAAAAAAGAAAAAAAAAAAAGAAAAAAAAAAAGTGGAAAAAGAGGCCTTAGCCTTTGCAAGGTTTGGAGAGAGAGTGTGTGGCTTGGTCTTCAAAGAATAGCCTGCTCTGTTTTGGTTTTGCATAAGGTTAATGTGAATGATCATTTTGTAGGCAGCCTGTTGACTTAAGAGAAGTCACTTATGGAAGATAAGCTGGGTGGGTGCTGGAGCCATTTGGGATACCCCATCAAGTTTCTCATATCTGCTCCAGTCACAGGCCTCATCACAGAAAGCGCATATACTGCTTGGCTGAGAGAAGGGTCGTGCTAAAAAATGTTCAGAATTTTTTTAAGGGAATCACAGTTTAAAGTAAAAGTGGTTTTTTTGTTTGTTTGTTTGTTTTTTTTAAAACAACAACAACAACAACAACCAAACAAAAAAAAGGCCATGCACACCATGCAGACAAAAAGCCCCGCTCCAGGAAGATGAAGTAGAGCTTAAATACCACATACTGAAAGGAAGAGAGAATTAAGCTGGCCATAAATGTTTATGCTAAAAATATTGGAGATGTGGTCACTGTTTATGTTGTGGAGTCTCAGTTTGTCATGCTTCATGCTATGCAGAAGGATTTCAGACTTCCAGGGTTTGGGAGGAGGTTGCTGGGTTATCTCCTCCTTCCCATAAAGAATCGAGAGCATCTGTCTTGCGAGTCCAACAGAACCATCACAGGATTCCAGTTTATTTCCTTCCCTTCTTAAAATTATCCGGTACTTTTACATGAGCCTCCTAAATCTTCTTCACTGATACTTCAGTAAAATCCAGTACCATATCCATCTTCTTAAAATGTCTTCCCCAATAGTAACCCATTTTCCAAATTTTGACTTCACTGGCACACAGGACTTAATGAACTGCTGAGATTCAAAGCAAAATTCAGATGATGGGAAAATTGAGGTCTGAAACAGCAAAGGCATAAGATGACAAATTTCTAAGGGCTTCACAGCCTTTATTTCTGTGAATATTCTCATCTGTGCTAGTATAAACTGGGAGCAGTGACACTAAATATAGCAAGTGTAGTCCCACTGTGACAGCATAATCAGTCCTGAAAGTGTTCTCATCAATTGTCATTTAGATGCTACCTTTCTTGAAAGCCTCTAGCAATAATTGAGAAGAACAACAACTCTAAATAAAGGCACTTCACTGTTCTACTCACTGCAGAATGACACCATATAAAAAGGGAATACCTGTATGTTTTCATTTAGCAAGCTGATTTGCTTTCCAAATGCATACAGCAAAGCCAAAGTACTTAAAACAATAAAACATTTCCAGACAAATACTGTCAGTTTTGAGATAATATATGAAAAGTGGCTGAGTGGGTGTGAAAATATTATTTGACAGGTTACGGGTACACTGGAGATAAAGAAGCAAAGGACTGGCTGAAATGGTACACAGGCTGTTGTAACAGTCAGGGTTTTTAAGCCGTAGGAAGTAGATTTGTAATAGCAATTAATGTTTCCTTTTCCAATATACTCAAAACCATCACAAATAGCAAAGTTCTTTAAGAAACAAACAAAAGCTGTGGAGATATCTACCTGTATTTTGGTACTATTGTAAGCCTTAAACTCAGGTCTGATCAATTGGGATGGTTTGTACTTCTTTGGATAATTAGGTTAGAAAACTTTTCTTTTCGTCAGGCTTTATGGACCACTCAAATCTCTCTCAAACTGCAGGCAACTTATTTTATCTGTTTTCAGCTGGAAAGCTGGACAGGCCTGAGTTTCCAACAGGTGTTTTCAGTTCTTTTTTTTTTTTTTTTTTTTCTTGAAATAGAAAACTAGGTTTTGAGTCCATGCAGTATGAAGTGAAAGCAAAAGCACCAAACATATCTAATCCACAGCCTAAATCTGCCAAGTTTGCATAACAAAAAGAGAGAGAGAGAGAGAGAGAGAGAGAGAAAGAGAGAGAGAGAGAGAGAAAGAGAAAGAGAATGGTTTCGTTGCTAAATGACAAGAGTAGTTGAAGATGAATGAAGAAAAGTGAATGCTGTGTGTTTGTATTGTGTGGAATAATTTATGGGGCATGAATGCCTTTGAACGCTTTCACCATTGATATATGAATACTTCTGATCATGGAAAACACCCTCAGCGAAGAATAAAGAAATGACAAGATTTCAGTACTCTAGAATTGCATATGAAAAACCCATGCTGCATAACAATAAAAATCACAGATTCTTATAAATGAGTACAATTAGTCATAGTTATATGAATGTAAGTATACATCCAATCTGTATGTACATATTAAATACAATAAAATAAATATAATTTTTTTTTCTTCAGAATAAGGCATAACATGCTGAGCAAAATTACAGAACAGATAGGAAATGCTTTCTTTTGGAGGAGAAAGAGAGCCTGAGTGCTATTGCAATAAAGGACACGGGGGCTGCCAGCCCGCACTGTATTGGAGCAGGGGCTCACCACAGAGCATATTTCTCCTTCTTGGCCCGCAGCGAGCATGATAACACCATCATCCCGTTCTCCAGTGACATGTCCATTTATGTACAAGTGCAGATGGCTAATTCCATACACACTAACTGTTGGAGTCAAACACTGTAATTTACTTTTTTTTACTGCATCTGGCTCAAGGAAGCAATCCCAACAGCCTGCTGCATAGCTCAGGTGGCCAGGCCAGATCACTCAGATGTTTCTAACACTGAACAGAGGCAGTTTAGGCAAAATACAAAGGACTTCTAAGTCCCCTATTTATTTTGCTAGTTATCTGTCAGGTGACCTGGAGTCTCCTAAATTTGTGCCTGAGCCAGATATTACTATTCTTGGACACGAGCTGGTCCAGCTCTTCACAGCTATTTACACCCTTACACCTCTCCATTTGCCCTTCTGTGAATTTTAGAATATAAAATGTAAACATTGCAGTTACTAGATGTATGATACATCCTAAGACGGTGTTTATCAGACAATTTTGAGCATCTCTCCTGGCATTTCATTTCTAGCTTCATGCAGCTGCTATTTAGAAAAAAATACCCTTGCTACAACGCATTCACTTCCTTCCTTGCAAACTTGAAATTGGTCCCTAGTTGTCCTAGCACAGATTATTTCATGCCATTAACTGATCCTTAGATTTGATCTAATGTAACTCAAAAGCTGGAAAATGACAACTGTAGATAGCATAATGCTAGTTATTGTATTTGGTGACTGATTTAAAAAATCTTGCCAGGAATGGCATCTGCTGCAGGCTCCCTTTCATCTCAGGCCACAAGCTTGTTCATAATCCTTCCCAGTCAGTATAGGAAAGGGGGGGACCTTGTGTACTTTCTATAAGGAGGCAAAGGAAGGAGCAGCTCAGGCTCTCCTTTCTGCCCAGGGTGCAAGGCACAACACGCTCTGATGTTTTGCATATTCTCAGATGTTTACAACGTGCAGCATAGTTGGCTACCATGAAGAACTCCATCTAGCAAAGCTATCCCAGGACATACATGGTGCCTCAGCTGCTTACTCCCAACAGATATCAAAGCGTATAGGAGTTAAATTCTGTTAAGGGTATGGATACAATAACTGTCATAAGCAAGTTGTAGTTTTTACCCAAGCAAAATTGTTAATATATATATATATGATACTGATGATACCTCTCTCCTGTTCCAGAATAGCTCATGTGATACCAACTGGTGGATCTCTGCAGTGCGCTGCATTGCACTGTGGTGAGTGGTAATGCCCTTCATTTCCTCCCGTCATTAATACTGATTAGAACTTGAGTCTCTGCACTTCAAGATGCAGGGCATGGGACAAATACTGTGCCAGCACCAGCTCGCGAGAAAAGCCCAGATTAGAACAAGGGGGAGAAGCAGTAGCTTGCTGATTCTCTGCGCATTTTGGGATTGCTTGTGGAGGGTTTCCAGATGTAGTCTTTTCAGTGATAGTATTTAGCAATGCACATTTTGAAAAGAACTGCTTCCATCAGAGATTCAGAGAAGACTGTGAGTAAAAAGCATACCACACATGGTATGTAAAAGAATAGTTTTACCAAACTGAGCCTCTTTCTTTATGTCCATGAAACATCCCCATTGTGAAATCCCTTGTGTTTTTTGTTTTTTTTTTCAGTGTGCTGAACCTAAAGATTCCCTTTGTCCTAAGGGAACCAGCTCAGTGGCCAGATAACATGGCTTTTTGCACCATTTGACTCCAAGTATCTGTGAGGTGCTGAAACACAAACCTCTGCAAATTAGCTTGCTTTGTCAAAAAATCAGCTTTCACTTCAAATATTCCAGACCCAAGCAATGTCAATGTAAAATGTGCATGCCTCGAAGCAGAAAAAAAAAAAGTAAAAGACCCCAAAGAGAAAAGGGAGACTCTTGGCTTAAGATTTAAATGCAGGTGTCAGCCTCAATTTCCCTTTCCTTAAATTTAAATTACAAAAATATTTTTCAAAGTATGAATCTCTTGGGCACTGTCATATTACGTCGCCAAATAATTCATTAAAGAATGTTAGCTCTACTGCTGCCCTTTGAAGTGTCACTGTTTTCTTTGCTTGAAACTGCCTCTTATTCCCAGGGATGGAGGAAAGAAGAGGGTTCTCTTTGTATTTTCCTTTCAGCGCACAATGGATTAAAAAATAAATAAAGAATCAGTACTGAGATAATAATGAGAGATCTCTTTCTGAAGGATCCTAGCACGCCATAATGGTATGTTGACATACAGATGGGGGCAAGGCTCTTCTCCTTCCCTGTGCACAGACTGCTTGGTTGCACTCCCTGCCGCAGTTTGTTTCCTAATATTCAGTGTGACATTTCCTGTTTCTGGCCTTGGGCTTGAACAGGTTTGATCCAGCCTGCCCTGAAATTAATGGAAACACTGCTATTTACCTCAGTGTCCCCTTTTACCTCTTACTGCTGTCCATTGGCTGCTCCGACGATTTCTCTCTCTTTCATTTTGGCTGGCCTTCAAGCCCTTCCCAAGCACCATGCCTTTCCTCTGCACACAAGCACGGGCAGAGGGAGGGAGATAATAAGCCCTTCAGCTCAAATGCCTTCCCTGCGTGCCCTGGCCAAGGGGCAGGGAGCAGTTCACAGGCAGGGGCTCAGGTGCTGGAGCCTCCCCAGCTGCTGCCCCTTGGCTGCAGGTGCCAGCTCCAGCACAGCCAGCAGCCATGCTGCAGCTCTCTACGTTCACCAAGAACCATGTGCCGAGTTTTTGAGGTCCCTGGATGTGATCCCACAGCTGGTCATGGTATAAAGCCCCCTTCTTGGATAATTTTCACTGTACCATTTCTTTTAGCCCCAGCCTTACGAGATAGCACGAATCCTGCTCCTTGTTGTATCACAGCACTTAGCCTACTGTCTACAGAGATAATCTCTCTTTGGCTGATCTGCTTGCTTGGCTGCTTTCCCCTGGGTTTTTGAGGTATTGCAAGACATCAGGTGTACACTTTCCAGGTGCTTGATGCTGAAATATGGACAATATTTTCTCCCCCTGACAATCAATTGCCTTGCACTTCCAGCGCTGTGCTATTTAGTCATTACGTGCTGATACATTTTTGTCTGGATTTATCAATTTAGCACAGTTCTTGGAGGTCTGTGGCTTGCCCACAGCGGCAGGCTTTAGCCCATAGGTGTTTCTCTTTTGTCCTATTTCTTGCTCTCACTGCCAGTGCTGCTTACAGGAGCTAAGTACCGAGGTATATATTCATCTTGACAGCAAGCATTTTCACCAGACTGCTGTTAACACTTTCTGCAGGGAAGATTTCTCCATTCAGGAACAGTTTGACATGTGTTTTCTTTTTTAGCAGCTCCCTTTAATAGAACCATAGCAATTTGAAGCAGTGATTAAGCTTTGTCATTGTAACAGGAGAGCGATGTAGATCTCCCATCCCATGCTAAATCATCTACACAGAGTGGCCAAAAGCAGGGTCAAGGGGAGGGTCAGGGTGTGATCATTGGTCCCAATTTCCACATGGCACAGACTAGCTCGTTTCCACCTATCTCTGGGGTAGTCGCCTATAAAAAAGAAAAGTGTGACCCATCCAAGAGAAGAGGTATCTACAAGACAAGGGACTTGACAATTAAACGGAGCAGACAGCATCCTACCAATGCTCAAGTTCATTTCCACGCTGTCCCTTATTTAAAGCCTGGAGGAACCAAATGCTATATACATTTCATCAGCTTCAGGTTGTTTTTGCACATTCCCAGATGAACCCCCCAACTGTTTACCAGGTCTTTGATATCCCTGGTCATGTCTGCCAAGCAGTGACATCTCCAGGTTTTTGGAGAGACACTTCAGTTTCAGGAGGCGCTCTGAGAAAGCTTCTGGGATCCGAGCACTGTGAGCCAACTGCCTCTGACTACGGTGCTATCTTGTATGCTCAGACTGTCCTGATAATTCAAGCACTCGGCGAATGTGGGTGGGAGCTCTCCTTTGGCATATGCCCAGCTCTACAGAATGATAGATATAAGTGCTTGTTTCATATGGTTTGTTCTCAGATTCCTTTCTGGCACTTCCTTGACAATTGTAAATAATTGGCTTGATTGCTTTCTATGCCTTTCTGCCATCCATTTTTCTAGCAATTTGAGGATCTCATATTTTGGTTCATTTGCTGTACTTTCATGACAGGGATACAAAGTCATCTATGTATATCTAATTCCCTCTTTTCATTGCACGTCTCAAAATTGTAGCATTGCAGTTTCAGCATCATGGAGACTCACTAGCAGTAATTCCTTAAAAATGCTCCCTGGTGATTTAGTGTCATTTTCTACTTGAGTTGCTTTACATCCTCAAACATAATGATGAAACAACTCACAGCAAACACAATCACTGGATATTTTTACTCGGTTTGGGTGTCTCTTGGTTCTGGGGTAATAATGAACTCAGTCCAAAAGCTACCAGCTCTCTCTGCTGCAAGAATTAATACGCCAAACTACAACTCACTAACAACACACTGTGTGGCTGCCTTTTCAGTCACACTGCCATGTTTTTGGATGGCATAAACATTCATCTGTTCTCTGGTGGGATGCAATTGTTATATGTGGTAGTCAAGTTCATGTTTTTTTTTTTTTTTTTTCCCAGAAATCAGAGGCTGTCTGATGCTGGAAAATCAGTAGATATAATGACAACTAGTGTAAAAACAATAATATCAAAGGCCTTTAGAAATTGCCTTTAGACATGGCTGTATTGTTTCTAATGCTATGGTACATAATCCTTGGGAGGTCAGCAAATGCTTGTGAATGACGTGGCAGAAATGTGCAACTTACTGTGCTCCCAGCCAGTTTTCAATCCACTTCCCAAACTCTCTCAGAGCTGATTGTGGCCATGATAAGTGTCAGCTGCTGCCATGTGTTTCCTCGGTGCAGCAGGAAGTTACGAGATACGTGCTGCTGCCAGTAGATCCAATCAATCCCATTTCTATTGTTGACGATAATTACGCCCTTCTTCTGCAAATGGGATCCTAAACGCCATTCCCAACTTTCAGTGCCTACATGAGGCAAGAGTATTGCAGGGGAGCCACCTGACTTACCTGAGTGCTCTTCCCTGTTTGCCACACATGCAAGTGCTTCAGGAACATGTGAGAGGTGTTTTGGGGCAAAGGAAGCTTGATTACCAGCCAACTCCTCTAAGCTCTCAAATGAAAGAAGCACTGAAGCAAAGCAAAGGACAGGCATCTGAAAACAAGGAGCATCCTGCTTGGTAGGTAAGTGTGCAAGGGAAGGGTGCAGTGAAACATTCACGCACTCATGCAGTCACGATACGTAAGGAAAGATGCTTATCCTTCCTGAGTGGGTACAGTCATTCACATGGTGACACACACTACAGCACTCCTGACCTCACCCTTGAGGGACTCCAGGGAATAGTGACGGCAGCCTGCAAGTTATGACATCCTGCCACCATTACAGCACTCCAGTTGGCTTTGTCTGGCTGCATTGTATCCAGGCTACGCTGAGGAAGTCTTTGTAGCTTCACATATTTACTACTGCCTTAGTGTTTGTTTGGCACCCGATGTACTGAGTTTTTTTCTATGTTTGTTTTGTTTGTCAGTTTGTTTGTTTCCATTTGTACCACTGGGCTTGATCTGGGGTAGTTTCCGGTGTTGATTTTTTTGTTTGCTTATTTGTTTTTGATGCCATCTTGTATTTGCGTCACCAGTTATACAGGAGGATTTCATTTTCCATGACTTTGCACTGTGTTAATATTATAAGCCTGCAAAATCTCGGTCTGTTCCTGCCTCCTTGATAAGTCATTTCATAGTTTTTTTTTGTTTGTTTGTTTTTTATCAGTACATTTTAACTCAATGGATTCTTTTTCCACAATTATTGTATTCAAAATCTTCATGCAGGACACTCTTTATTATGCCTCAGATTATTCGTGTTTCCCTTTGCATTTTATTTTTCTCCCTTTTTTATGACTATCCATTTGTTTATTTGCATTCAGATTAGTACATTTTTATCTTTTAATTCCTTTGCTTGGTGGATGGATAATTCTAGTTCTGCTCCACCTTTAACCTCGCATTTACTTGGGAACCTGCACCTTTTCTTTATGCCTCTCCAGCTTTCGTAGGCTTGTTAAGAACAAGTTTTAAAATTCTTGCAGTTAAGTCCTTTAAGATTTGATAATCACATGAATCTTGAACTGTTCAGCAAGATGCTCATCTGTTCCAGTCTTCCAACTGCATGCGCTGAGCAGATACTCTTTCTGGGTACAAGCACTCGTAGACTTTTTTAGGACTTCACCAGGGGACACATCGCTAAGTGCCAAAACCTCTGTTCATCTTACAGCTGCATGTCTGCTGCAGAGTGCTGTGTGGCTGGGTTTATTTTATTTTTTTTCCTCCTTCTGTCTGGCTTCGCTACATCCTGTATCTGTTTTCCATTGCAAGCCAGAGAATATCCACATTATGAGCACAGTCTATCTGCGTAGAGGCAGCTGTGGCGTGGTGCCATGATTATGGCTGTTTCTTTAGTTGAAAGATCCAGAATTTATCCTTAATGATGGATGCAATTACAAATTCCAAGGAAAAAAAAAAAAAAACAAAAATGACCTAGTTAGAAATGAAGCCTATGAGGGTGCACATTCACTCTGATACTGTCAACAATATAGCCAACTCCAGATAGTACAGAAGGTGAGAACCAGGCAAAACGAGGGTGGTGGAACTCAAACCTGCAGCTCCACAAGAGCAGCCCACAGGGATGCAAACGTGACGACTGCCAAGGTGGTGGCTGTTCCATGGGAGAGTCGCGCTGAATCACATCCGTTTGCAGGTGCCAGCAGCGTGGTGCGGGCAAAGAGTATGACGAGCACTCTGCTGGCTTCGATGAGTTCTCCTTGGAGATAACAGCAGCAGGAGAGGCTCCTATCAATAAGCTGAAAGCAAATGAGATTTATTAATCCTTACTTGGAATCCAGTCCACGGTGCATCATTAGAAATAGGGTTAGTGTGAGTAAAGCAGTGCTTCAAGGCCCTAGGCAGAGGACAGGCTGCACTGACGGGGCACTAGAGTGAAGACAGCCTCTGTGAGTGGGAGGAGAAAGGGGTGGATTTGGGAAAGAAGGTGAGCAAGAGGATCTGTGAGAAGGTGGACCTCTGCCTGAAACTGTGGCACAGTGCTCCACTGGCAGCAGAAAGCTGGAAACACGCCGGTGAAACATGCACTTTGTACCTTCCTAATTGCTGACCTACACGGATGATGACAGCCCATTGCTTCTGGGTGGTAACTGCAGCACCCAGGAGGAGGAGTGCAAGCAGCCTAACAACTCTCCCAACCCTCTAATAGGCTCATTAGCATACGTCTCTGCTAATGATACATATGGAACCAGACTACTTCCATATGAAATATCTCTGGGTTACTTTACCATTAAAAATAAATAAATAAATAAATAAAAATCTAAAACCAAAACACTGGGAAACTGCATCAAAAAATAGATTAAAAGAACATTAGAAGTGGAAGGTCAGGCATCCAACAGTTGGGTAATGCCAGAATTTGGGCTCCTTACATAAGTTTATTTAACTTCTTTGAGCGAATATAGTTGTTAGTCACAAGACGGTGGGGCTTTTTCCAAAGAATCAAGACTAATTTGGTGATATAATGGCCAAAAGGATTAAAGAAAAGAAATATTGCTCTCCTCTAATTCAGGATGTGGCAGCCCATAATATTCCCTGTGCAGAAATTTTGTCCCACAGTGGAAATGAAATTATTGAATTTCCTCATGAGCTTCAGCAATACACTCTTCCCAAAATATTTTAATTTTTTTACAAATAGGAATTCATCCTCACACTACACAAGTAAGCAGATATTGTTATCCCCATTTTAGACGCAGGGAATAAAAGCACTAAAATCAGGGTAAAAGTTTTCCCTTGGGTAAAGGGAACCCATATGGGGTGAGCTATACTTAGAAACGTGCATTTCAGACATGAAGAATGCTGTTTTAGTTCTGTCATACGGTGTGGCTTGGAGACAGACGAGACAAGAAAGAGTTTGATTTTTTGGTATTTGGGGATAATTGACTGGAAAGTACATCCTCCTGGGAATCACAAGGTCCTGCATGGGCCTATTTTGGGGGAGACAGAGTATACGTGTGCAATTTATCTGCTATCGGATTAGTCTCTGAGCAAATTAAGAAATTTAAGAATAAACTTGGGCTTTTTGCCCCAGATTTACTCTACCACTGAAAGCCAACCTTCCCAGAGTTCCTCTGGTGCTCAGCACGGGGCTAATATTGATAGCAGAAAAACAATGACGCAACTTTAATTGTATTAACTGTTCTTCATTTCCACAAAATCATGTAATGCAATATACGTGTTGCCTCCTGTATCTTCCAAAAGATACTGTCCCCATAAAAGAATTAATATCTTTCTTGGCTGGATTATGGATGCACTGCTGCTCCCAGTGTTCTTCTCCCACGGGCTCTTCACTGTCATTAAAAATATATATATATTTTTACTGAAAGTCAATACATTTTATGAACTAGCACAGAGAGTTTAAAATGTTTACTTGAGTAATTAAAATGAGACTTTTTTCTGACTTTTCGTAAGTCTGAAAGTTATGAAAAGATGCAGTTAATATTTTAATGTTATTTCTGGATTTCCCTAGGAAACTCCACATCGTTTTTTTTCCCCCCATGTCTGTGTGTAGCCACACAGGCTACAAACACATCCGAACCTCATAAACAGAAACTTAGCTTTCAAAAACTGCATGATCCCATTTGAAGATGTTATTTTTACAGTTTAGCACCTGGTTTGCTGGCTTGGGAAAACGTCTGTGAAGTGTCTGAGGAAACACCTCCTCCAACTTGTGCTTTACAGACATTGTAAGACAATAATACAAAAAGACTGGTATAAACATTCAAGATTAGACTATACAGCAGTAAGGAAGGCCTCTTCTGTTTATTTTTTAAAGATACAGTCGTGATCGAGTCTCCTTTGTCGACCTGCTCTCTATATTATGCAAAATGCAAAGCCCCTGCCAATTCCCTTCCTTCGGTTTGAGTGCATTATTTGCATTATTAGGATTCACGAGGAGGATGAAGAGCTCAGCTCAAACCCTTCCCTTCCACTTCGAGGCTGTTGTTCCTACATCGGAAACGGTGTCCCCAGGGAGCCAGATCTGCCACCTCAACATACCCTTGCAGTAATCAGCAGTGAGTCAGCAGGACCCATTTAGCACTCCCCAGCCGAAGCAACTCTTGAAAACACAGTGGGATGTTTCAGGCAAATACTGTCAGCCTCTTAAAATACTGTAGGCAAGTTCTGATCATTTTTTTTCCCCGCTACTCTGTAATTATTATTATAATATGCTGTACATGGCAGTCTATAGCTGTCTATAGCTGGCAAAATACACACAACCAAAACCAAAACAAATGGTAGTGTTACCGAGTTAATAATGTAAAAAGGGAGGAAGCATAAGAGAATATATGAAATGGTGAAGCTGACTAGTGATCTCTTAGTCTATTTGTGATCAGTGCATTGTTCTGAATGAGGAATTTGAAGATAACATTTGGTTATCCTTCTGAAAGGTAGCACCAATCAAAAAGTTCATGAAAAAAAAAAAAAGACACTGTAAAATTAAACACTCTTTGGAGATCTCTTTAAATTTCTTATATTCTCATTTTTTCAAATTACAGCTTGGAAGAATCCACAGAGTAATGCTCTTAAAAAAAAAAGTGTTTTGCTCTTGGTGCAGCCTGGCTTTACAAACAGGAGTTTGAAACATCCAAGAGAACTGAACTGATGTCCTGTGTAGTTCTTCAAAAGGGCTACCTTTACATCTCCCTGCTATTACAAATTTCAGCATGCTTTACTTCTCAGAATATTACATTTCAGACAATTTGGGGCTATCGTTCATTCAGCATAGATTCACACCTATTCCTGATTTCTTGTTCATTGAGAAGTCTTCCAGGCAGCAATGCAATAGTGTCTCATTTTGTGACTATTGTACCACGCTCCCAGGAGCTAAATTAATAACACGAGTAAATCTTAATGAGGCTCCATGATTTTCATGTCGCTCAACTGCAAAAATGGCATGGGGTTTTCTTACTCTGCAAGAAGACAGGAGCACAGAATGGGAAGGAAAAGGGAAAATCCTGATACATTATTTATTACAAATAACTATTTCCAGAACTAAGATCTTGACATTATTTTTCATGTTTTCTATACAGGCTGATGAAGAAGAAGCATTTTAGTGGACATTATTTGAAAATTTTACTGATGAAGTGTTTGAAGGTGAGTCTGGAGAAAGGAGAAAGTAGTTTGGAATGAGGAGAAAGGTCACTTGAAGGAAGGTGTCCCCAGGGAGCCAGCAGCATTACAGGCTCTAAGCTAAGATGGTTATAAAATTTGAGGAAGAGAAGTGTAAAAAGCCTCTTCTGTACTTCTCTAAGTACATTTAATTATTTCTTTTGTTTATCTGGGAGGCTGCCTGTCAGATTTTCCAGGTGATTCCTGAAGGCAGGCACTGACATCATCAGAACAGGGTGGTGAAGGCCAAAGAACATAACTTCAGGAAGAACTGCTGTGTGCAAGAGATGGCTTCACCCACTTAGGAGGCAATGCTCCAGCACATCTAACCTCTGCCACGGGTCCACGGGAACTCCCAGCAACTCTCCTAGTCTTTATGATCCTAAAGAAATTGCAGCTTCCCTAAAGGGGAAACCCAAGGCTTCCTCCCATGCTTCCAACTACCAGGACTTGCTTTCTGACTCTACACCTCATTCATTCCTCTTCAGCTGTACTAGCTCAGAGCGTCAGACTTTCTACTACGGCATGCTGCCAAGCCAGTTTATCTGCCCCGGCTTCCAGCGGCTCTGTGGCTGATGTATGATATTGTTTTGGTCTGCCTTCATTGATCAGTTGGTTACTGTCTGGTTTGGCTCAAAAAAGAGTGGCTGTTCTTTTTCTCTTTTTTCTCCTTTGTGCCATTCTGCTTTTCATTGGCAAGAGCACCCATAGTTTTGGACACATATTGTTTTTTCTCACTTGCTTGATTATAAATTAAGTACATTTTTTTTTTCCTGTATCTCTTGCAGGAAGAACATCTGGTTCTTTGATTAATTTCCCGGATGCCTATGATCACACAAATATAAACATCTATTGACTTGTGGGGAGTTAAGATTACTCATGACTTTGTTAAAAAGGATAAATTTGGGGCATGCAAAAATGCACCTTTTTGTAAAAACAGGCACTTATATATATATATATAGAAGAGCCTGGGATATCGAAGCACCATTTGCAGTCCTGATAGTCTCCAAGCTGCAAGCCCGTAATTCTGCTCTCCCTTCATACTCTGCTGAGGCTGGTCTCTGGTCAGAGGCTGTGCACTTCCAGAGCTGCTGCTGCTGCTTCTGGCCTGGTGGATGAATCCCAAGCACTTCAGAGACGACGGGATCGGGATTCCAGGACAAGGTGAGCCAGACCACTCTACTCTACTCATGTCAGTACCCACCAGGATGCAAAGCAAAAACTGGTTTTTCAATTGACCTGTACATTTTTGCTCCTGTGCTGTTTGTACCTTCTATATGATAAAATATAAAAAGTATATCACTGTACATGGAAAGACTAAAAATTTTTAGGGAAACTGAAAATAAGCTGCCCAAGAGCCCGAAAATTATGCTTGCTTTTACATCTATAATCAGATTTAAAATAAAATTACTTGAGTAACACTTTCTTTTGCAGTTCCCACCCTAATATGAATTAGTGGGATAAACTCTTTAGGGTCCTGAAACGTTACGGTCAAGAGTCACCTACACAACTTTCACTGTCACCTACACAGGCAGGTGAAATGTTTTTGCTGTGAACACACGGCTATGTGTGTACTGATAGAAAACAAGGTTACACTTGAACATATATACATATAAAACTGTAAGAAATCAAGAAACATCAAGAAATCAAGTCATCAGGATGAAATTATTCTCTGGGTTAATTATGAGCAGACAAAAATGAAATCTGGGGAAGAGAGAAAGGTAAACCTTATTTATTGGATATTTCCATTATAGATCTCTTTCCTAATTCAAGCTGTTTTATTAAGCTTCTGTTTGCATCCGTACTTTACATGTGTTCTTGCTGAAGGCTAAAATATGATGTTTTTTTCAGTGCTAAGGCAAAAGAGTTCTCCAAACCCTGGGAGATGAGTGACAGAGAGATGTGCCAATCTGCCAACACCGGAGCATCCAAGGTCACATGCAGGGCTGTGTTTAGAGAAGGCGCCTGAAGCTGGAGCACATGGCTCTCGGTGGACACAAACACCTTGAGCAACGCCGGGAGGAGTCACGGCATCGCCGAGGACAGGGAGGGAACAAAGTGTACGGACACCTTGCCCTGCTACCTGCCTGTGGAGCAAGGCGTACTGCGACTCGAGGGCAGCAAAGCCTGCGTGTGTTGGACACTGTGCAAGGCTCCGGCGACGGCTTCTGGCTGTGGTGAGGAGCCAGTGGTCGCATCTCCTTGAGGATGGCCATGGCGAGGTCGCAGCAACGCCCAGCGTGGCCACCTGAAACGCTCAGCACCTAGCACAGAACCAGAGACCTTGAGAGCCTCCACACGCTTCGTTTCTCCGCTCCCTTCCCACCCGCTACCACCGATTCCAAGAATTATGGATACCAGGTGAGGTATTAGGAAGAACTGCTTCACTGAAAGGGTTGTTGGGCACTGGGAAGCGGTGGAGCCACCATCCCCGGGGGTCTTTAGGAGATGTGTAGATGCAGAGCTCGGTGATAGGGGTTAGTGGAGGGCTGGTTAGGGGTTGGACAGGGTGATCGTGGAGGTCTCCTCCAACCTAGGTGATTCTGTGACTAAACCCAGCCTCCCTGAGGCTGCTCTCCCCACCAGGGCAGGCTGCATCCCTCAGCCCCTCCATCCCCGGGCATCCCCCCCGACCCCCACCAGCCGGTGCGGAGATGGCGGCGCTGCGCTGCGCGCCCCCCTCCCACACCCAGCGGGCGCTGAGGCGCGGCCTCGCTCTCCCCGCCCTCCCCTCCCTTTCGCCCAATGGGAGCAGCGGCAGCCGCGGGCCGCGCTCTCCCATAGGCCGGCGGCGCTGCCACTCTCGCTCCGCCCCCGCGGCGGGGCGCGGCGGGCGGGGGAGGCGGCGGGGCGGCTGCGCCATCTGTCAGCAGCCCCGGCGGGAGGGGAGCGCCCGGGCGGAGCCGGCACCGGCAGCGGCACCGGCACCGACAGCGGCACCGACAGCGGAGCGGAGCGGGGACAGCGCGGCTCCCACCCCCCCGCCCAGCCCCGAGAGCCCCGTCCCGGTGCTCGGTGGGCTCCGCCCGGCTGTGCACCGCTCTGCGCAGCGCTAGCGGGAGCCGCCGCCACCGCCCGCGGACAGGGGGCAGCGGGGAGCGGGGCGAGGAGGATGGGAGCGGAGCCGCCGCAGGTAAGAGAGGGAGGAGGAGGAGGAGGAGGAGGAGGAGGAGGAGGAGGAGGAGGAGGTGGTGGGGGTGATGCTGCGGCGCGGGGCTTCCTTTGTGCGCCCAGCCGCGGGGGGACCCCTGCCCGCAGCCCCCGGCATCGCCGCTTCGATCCCCACCACCCCCCCCCCAGCACCCAGCACGAAATAAAAGGCTGCGGGGCCGGGAGGAGGGCGCTGGGGACGCCTCGGGGACCTTGTCGCTTTTCCTCGCTGTGTGCGAGCTCCGTGACTCCCACATCCTGCCGTCCAGCCTCCCCGCGGCTGGCAGCCAGCAGCCCCTCCGCACAGGCGCATCGCGGGCTCGGGGGGTTTTGTCCCCCCAGTGTCTGTGGCGTGCTGTGGCCGAAGCCCAGGACGATTGTAGGTGACAAACCCGTGTGTTGGTGGAAGCCCTTTTCATTCAGGTTGACTCGTCTGGTCTCCCCAAAGAGGAGCGGTGAGCAGGAGGGATGCCACCGGCTCGAAATGCAGAGGATGTGAGTCCCACCCGCGGGACCCCTGCGGCTCCCCTGAGCCCGTCTCCTGGCCGCGTGGGCTCATCGCACCGCAAGGCAGTGGGAACGCTGCAGCGGGCTTCAAACAAAGTTCTGCGAGCGAACAAAGGAAGCCCCAGGAAGAATATCAGAGTGGGAAGGGAAGGAAGCGCCTCCAACTATTCGGTTGTATCCATTTCAGCCACAGCTGGGCCCAGTGGGAAGCTCGGGGAGGGAGAGAAGCCACTCTTTGTTCGTTTCTCAAGTTGAGTGCTCGCTTCGTATCTCTAAAGAGGCAGATTGATACCGTGCCCCAGCGAGGCGGGAGGCAGGCAGCGTGTTGGTGTACGTGCTCAGCAAGCTGGTAGCACGCGGTGGATGTCAGTAGGTCCACGACTTCTCAAACTTCTTAATGAAAAAAAAAAAAAAAAAAAAGGGAATTCAGGGGGAACAATGGGTTCCTTCTTGACTCCCTTTTCCTCACAAAGCTGTGATTTGATGAAGAAGAGAAAGCAATGTCAATTCATTCCTTCAAAATTCGTATTTCATTGGTAGTGGGTGACGGATTTCTCTTACTTTGTTGGAAGTTTCAGGTGACTCATGGGTTTGCCTGCAAGCCTGCTTCTTTTCCACCTCCAATAAATTAGTGCCTCATCTGAAAGGTTCATCTTTGGCGAGAATAAGAATTTCCCCTGTGAGGTTGTCTAAATGCAGGCTGCTGGCTTTGGTGTTTTGTGGTTTATGCTTCGGGCACATTGTTTCAGAAATTCCACGTTACCTGCTGGGGGAAGGTGTAGTGGCATGAAATGTCAGTGAAGTATAAAGCCGTGAACTGGCTTCTCTGGGAGTTGTTTTGATGTTGCTTAAATACACGTCTTCAGTGAATGGTAAACAACTGTGGCGTGTGGACGTGGCCATCAGCGTAAGACAGAAGAGAGGAAGGTGGTTGCTTATCAACCCCTTTCATTCTAGGAGTCTCTGAAAGTCAGGACCCATTGACAAACTTCTGTTTCGTTTGAGTAAGAAAGCCAAAGCATTGCTGAGGAGTTGTTGTGAAATCTATGGTATGTCAAAAATAACTCTGCGTGAAACGCCTGAGTAGTGTTATCCAAAACGCATGGGTGGAGTTGGACACGGGAAGGACTTGGGAATTAGACTGAATATGCTAATCTGGCCGTGGTGTGGTCTGTGGCACGTTCATGGGGCAATACAGCTGTGGTGAGACGCATGAGAGCTGTCCGGTGCCTCTGTGGGGATGTCGCGTTGTGACGTGATCCATCTGTGGCATCACGCATTTGGTTATGGTAACGAAGACGTGGAGTTGTTTGCTATCTTATGCCTCATTAGTGATACTTAGCCAGTAATCTTCCCGGCGCTGCCTTCCCGCGTCAGAGGGCTTTAACTGCAGGGAGGGAATGTGTTGCGTGCTTGTGTTTTCCCTTCCTCGAGCTCTCTCCGGTAGGCATTAATATTCGATCCAAACTTGTTTGGTACAGTTCTGCCCAAGTCGGCCTGGGTGGTATTTGAATGGCTAATAATGGAATTCGTTTCTGTCATGGCCAGCGCTTTGTAATTTGCTTTATGGGCAGGTCCGCTCTGACAGCGTGTGTTGGCAAAGTGACCTTCAAGAGGAAGAAAATTAATAACTCTTTACCCTTTCCCACCCCTGCAGCTCCCACACAAGTGTCTTCACAAGTAATTTCGGCCCATTACTCCCCAAACAGGACTTGAACCAGACAAATCTAATTCACCCGAGCAGTCTCATTGAAATCTAGCAATTAAGGACTCCTTTGGTGACAAAAGGCCTGCAGATCTGTGTAGTGCGAGTCAGCGATTTGCTTTGAGTGAAAGCCACAAGAGGATTCGTGTGCTTCAGTGCGGAGCATCATGAGATGAGGCCTTGCTGCAAGGGTGTTTGCAAGCCCCGTGGACTTTGGCATCCCCGAGCGTGGGATGTGGATGCTCGCTACGTGCTGTTGGACATCGTGCAAGCACCTCCGAGTCACCGGGGTGCCGAGGGAGATGCTGGCTGGGCCACCCCGACCAAAACACCTCAGGGAGAGGGGAAGCTTCAGTGCTGCATCTGCCTGCTGGGTTATCTCGCTTTGCACAGCAGCAGCTTGCCCTTAAAATTTAAAAACCCCAGTCTGCTTTTGATAAGATGGCTGAAAAGCCACCAGCAACGAAAAACCACTTGAAATGTCAATAGGTGGCAAACGTGCGGATGTAGGAGGAGGATTTTGAGCATTCGCATCCCCTCGCAGGTTTTGCCCTTAGTGCCTGACTTCCTCCTAGACCGAGAGTTGTCAGGATGAGAGGTGCAGGGCGTTAGATGTTGTGCTGCCTCTGAGCCGTGTACCCCGCTCCTGGAGGATCAGAGCGTGGAGCCTGAGAGCTCAGCATCACTCCTTAAGGGCCGGTTTGATTTCAGGCAGGTAAGCAGGCTGCTGGTGGTAAAGAGAGTGGTAAAAGCTACTGTGGGAGATGTCCTTGAGCTGTGAAACCAGAGACCAGCTTGACCTCACGGAAATTTGCAGCCAAGGAGAAGTGCCCCGTTGTTCTCCTTACAATCGGCTGCAGGAAAACAGTGACATTTTGTAAAGAGCTTTCAGAACTTTCCTTCACTTGGAACTGGGACAAAGCCCGACGATATCAACACTTCCACTGAAGGAAATGAAAAAATGAGATTAATTCAAGTCAACCAAAACATGCCACCTCATCATGCCTCTGACTGCTTTGAGCTGTAACTCCTTCGGAAATAAAGGATTACAGCTCAAAATACGTGCAACTGTTTGGAGTAAAATAAAACCATTGACACTATGACTTTTTATTGAAGATTCCAATTAAATAAAACATAAAATTACATAAAATTAGCAAAATGACTTCTAGATGTGGCTAGAACTGAGTAGTCTTGCAGGGAATGACTGTCAGATTTTTCCTGACTAGTTCACCATGCACCTGAGTGAATATTTTTCACCTGAAAAAGCCATCCAAAAGCTAGCCTTGCACTATCAGCTGATGGGAATGAGATGGCTTGAGTGCAGTCAGCTCGTTACAGAAAGTCAATCTTACTTTGTTGCCCTTCCCAAAATGGCTCTACTGATGTGCTTGTGGCAATGTGAGACAGGGAGAGGTTACCCCAGGTTTTCCAGATGAGCTTCTGCCGGTTCAAGGAAGCCTTGCACCTCTGGAGGCTGTTTGTTTTTCTATGCTATAATTTTCCAGAGCATCTCTAAGTCGTAAATCCGACTTGCTTAAGCCGGTGGCCTAAATTCTTAGTGCAAGTTAGTTGGTGCTCTTCATGTTGAGACATACAAGGGGCTATACAAGGCAGCTGTGATGTGTCAATGACTTGGTGGGATCAAAGAGGGTGGGTGGCAAGTGTTTCACACCACTTAAACTCACAGATAACTTTTGTTTTAACGATTTGGGGAGGAGTAGGGAGGAAACCTCAAATGGTTGGCTAGGCTTGGTTGAAATACTTCCTCTGTTTGCCATTGGCCTTTTCCTCTCGGTTCCAGTTTTCCCTCTTTAACAGATTTGACTGAAATAATCCTTAAGCTTTGGTGTACTTCAGGATGAAAGCATTATTGCCAATTAATTCATACCTTGTCAGGCATCGCTTTGGTAGATGAAGCTATACAGAAAAGTTAAACAGGATATGATAGTGAAAAATAATATTAAATACCCATTCAGATATTTTTTTTAAAGAACTTCTCTGTTTTACAAGAGCTCTCTAATGAGTGTCTCTGGTTGTTCCTAGCATTGTTCTTCTTTAAACTTTGTAATTTTTTTTTACTAGTTTACTTTTTTTTTTTTTTTTTTTTAACAAATAGATCTCATCATTCATTTGAAGCACGCTCATTGTGCTCATAAAGACCTTGCAACCCCCTTATCACAGAGCAGCCCGCGTGGGGAAGAACGCCTTGTGCAACTTGCATCTCCGACTTGCAGCTGTAGCAGTTAGGAAGGTTTTCCTGGCGTGACTTCGGGCCATCACACTGTTCCTATCGTGGCTCCTGATGTTGGTGTACAGTTGAGTATTGAGTTATATATATATTTTTACAAATATGTTGGTTTTTCTTCCCTTTTTTGCCTGGTCTTTAAACTGCAAAATTGCCTTGGGAGTTATAAATGAAGGAGGAGATGCTCTCACTCAGAATAACTTGGAAGCCCTGCTGCTATCCAGCCTGAAAGCTCCCCCAGCCAGAAGCTTGGGGCCGTCACTGAGACACACAGTACCAGCACTCACAGACTGCCTCTAGCTCTTTTTAGCCTGCACAAAACTTCACCACCCTGCTAAAAAGGACAGTAGCTATCTGTATCAACCAACATCCTGCTGCTGTCAGGGCTGGCTTGGCTGTGGCCTTCCCCTGAAACATACAGCAGCACTTGTCTGCTACTTTTTAACTCCTGGGTTTGTATCAGTTCCACACAGAAGTATTTTTCTCCTCCTGGGACAACTTCATTCCATACCTGGTCATCTCTTACTCCTGACCAGACGATTGCAGGGTGGAGCTGGTTGCATCCCATAGCCAGGTGCTGTTCCCCCAGGGGAGGAGAGCAGGGGTAGGAGAAAGCAGCTCTCACCCCACTGAAGGACAGAGTATTTGTTTGTTGCTCAGATTGGGTTTTTCTTTGTGGGCAGCCTCTTGCTAGGAAGCAACGATGCATTTTTCCAGGAAAAATGCAGCGCTGTGACTTGGAATGAAACCCTCTATTTTTTGGAGTTGGATCTTGGACTGTTTTGTGCCTTAAACTGTATGAGAGGCCCGTGTTTGTTTTTAGTGGTGAGGCTAATGGTGTTCTGTTGGTTTCTTTTTTTATGGTGAGGTTAATGACCTCTTGCATGTTTATAGACCTCCCTGTGGACAGATCCTTGTGCACGCTGTTGCTGTATGCTGAGTGTTTGGAAAGGGGCAGGTCTGAATCCTGTGCTCTTGGAGCTAATAACCATGTGCTGGCATCTGGGAGAAGATGACAGGAGCAGTATTTGGTCACTGCAAGCTTTTTTTTTCTTTCTACCCTCTCCCACTTTCTTGCAATGTCCTTTGCTTTCCCTATTGATCACTTATTTTCTCCTTCAGAAAACAAGTTAAGAGCTTGAAGTTGCTTGGGACACTGTTTCCCAGTCGCATTTACTGTGCCCTTGCACAAGTGGTTAACAGCAGTCACTAACAAGATTTCAGAGGGAGCCACCTCCCCACCTCACGTTCAGTAAGATTGTTCTCTGAAGACCAGCAAAAATGCCTCTCTTCCTTCCTGGAAAGTAAATGAGAATTCCTAAACTTCTTTCTGGAGTTTGGATATAAGTAGCAATAGATGGCATTTCTGGTTGTTGTCACCCCAAGCAGCATTTGAATTGGTGATTTCTGTAAGAAAGGTCCCAGATCCCATTTTCAAATACACTGATAATGTTTTGCTGGTGTCACTCCTAAGGAAGGAATAAAACTATTTAAATAATCCTTTTAATAGCCCACTCTGATGCCTTTCATAACTATCATGTAAAGCATCCAGCTGAATATGCAGCCCTTTAATCGCAAATATCAAGTTTTCCAGGTGTCTGTGAATGGTCAGTGACCTTATATTCACAAGACCTGATACGTTGGACTGGTGAGGAGGAATAGCGACTGGATTTTGGATTTTCCTTGTAATTCACAGAAGGTCGGTGTACAACAGATGGCTAACTGAAGAATCAGATATAACTCTCAGTGTAAGAGTGTGCTCTCAAAAATGTGTGTAGTGTTGGCTCTAATTTATTTTGAGCACCGCTCTTGGAGTTTTCCTTCTGTAGGAAATGTAATGAACCCAAAGGTTTGGCTGAGAGGAGAGCCACCGAATGATGTAGCACTGTGGAGGAAATGTCTTTTAAATCTGAAGGTCACAAATTACCTCGTGTGCATTGGGGGAGGTAGGAGACAGGCACTGACTGTCTTTCTTGCTTAGGGCAGCATTACTGCCACGCTTCAAAACTGCAGAACTTGTTGTCCCAATGTTGAAGTGGGGCTGCCAAAAATGAACAAATACGGCTGGGGACACAGTGCGTAAGGAGGCTGTGTGCCTCTTCCTCCTGCCCAGTCATTGCAGGCAGAACAGCAAGAGCATCGATGGCTTTGCACTGCCGGATGACTCGACGTTCAGAGCGATTTGCTGCCACTCTTCTGAGAGGTTAAAAACCATTTTCCTTCTACAGGCTTTTTTTTTTTTTAAGTTGTGGGCTTCCTTTAGCATCAGTGTGATTCAGTGACTTCAAGGGTGAGGTGACCTTGTCTTCGCTCTTGCTATGTTTTTAGCAAGCGTTGATTTGAACTGTTGAAAGGTTAGGCTGGTTGGCTGCTTTTTTGTTTTGTTTTTCTCCCCCATGCTAAATAATTAGTTCTGCTTTATGAAGCCGACTGTATGGCTGTAGATGTTGAACAAGCCGGTGAAATTTTGCTTTTGTGGTCAACTCTCACTATTTGCCTTGTAAGCTTGTGTCTTAGTTAGACCAGTTGCTGTCTGCTAGAGCTAGCGTGGCACAGCAGGACGTGCTGAGAATAATCTTGAGCTGGATGTGAAGGCTAGATCAAAAAAAAAAAGCATTGCTTTCTTTGTACTTCCCAGGGCAGGGTTGGATGCACATCCACATTGCTGCAGTTGTGAACAGTGGGTGAGAACCAGGGTATCCCCAGCAGTCCAGGAGCAGAACCACAGTGATGTGCCTGCACCATGTCCAGGGCCCCAGAGACTGGGTGCTAGGTACTGTGAGTGAACCTACACAGCATGGTCTGGTGCTGGAGAGGCTGCACTTGGCTTGGTTTTGACACAGAAAAGAAGAGGCATGAGAGAAATGACCTGAAAGAGTGGATTAACTAGATAAATGTTCATTTTCACAGCACCCAGGATTGCTTGTCTCAGATTTAGTTTTGAAGTGTTAATACATTTCTATGGATATCTTGGTGTAACCAGACTATTGTTAACACCCTCTTCCTACAGAGAAATATCACAGATCTCGAGATAATGCAGGTATAAACAACTGTACAAACAAAATAAGGTCTGTATTTGGCAATAAGGTGGTCACCCCAAACTGCAACATGAGTTTCTTCCATAATCAGCGGTATGTTGTCACTCGAGCATAATTTCTGAGAAAATATCTTGAAAATGACAGTGAAACCGCACTGTGTAGATTTGCTTTGTGATTGTTGGTATGGGAACTTGCTCAGCTGCCTATCATGACAAGTGTGTAGCTTTGGACTCCGATATCATGCTTTGAACCTAGGGAAGAAAAAATAAAAATAAAAACACCCAAAGCGTTGTTCCATTTTAAGGGAACTATCACCTGCAGTTGTTTTTTGTTCTTGTTTTTTCTTCCTGCAATCATATTGTAACAGCTTCTTTGTGACTGAGCTCTCTAGAGCTAACAGACTTGTCTGCTAAAATTACTTTTTAATAGTTCTTCTATTAAACTACTTCTTAATAGTCCTTCCAGCTCCTCTGAGAAGTGTTATTCTTCCGTTTAAAATTTAATCACTGAAGAGTTGAGGCTTTGGGAACCTCTGGAAAACATCTCCCTTCACAGAACAGGGCTGGCCTCAAGGCTGGCTCTGACGGAGGGGTTGGTGCCTCATCCTTCTGAGCATCTCCAGGGGCGGAGGTTACACGGCCTCTCTGGGCAGCACATTCAAGGGCACAATCCCTCTCATTGTGAACATCTTTCCTTACTCTCCAGCAGGAATTTCCCCCGGTGCCACTCAACTCTGTTGTTCCTTGTCACTTCATGTGTGCCTCTAAGAAGAATCCGGCCTCAGCTTCTCCTCCACTGCCTGCTGGGCGTTTGGACAGAGATGCTGCCTCCATCTCTCAGCCTGCTCTGTCTCAGACCGTGCAAACCCAGCTCCCCCCAGCTGTCCTCACCCACCAAATGCTCCAGTATCCTGCTGGCCATCCACTGGACCTGCTTGAGTGTGGACCTGCTTGAGTGCATCCAGCTTTCTCTTCCCAGTGTTCCCCAACCCAGACCGAGCGCTCCAGATGTGGTCTCACAGGCACTGCACAGGGGGAATAATTACCTCCTTCCACCTGCCACCTAATTAAGAGGCTTATTTTGAGCCAGATCTTCAGCTGCTGCCTCCTTTCCCTTGCTGAGGAGCTGTATCAGCGGAGTGCTTGTAGGCTTCTTGTCACCTCAGAGCTGGAACTGAGACAGGGCCTTGCTCGAATGAAACGAAGCAGATAACCCAGCCAGTGTTTACGTACACAGACCTGTAACATTTTCCATTGCCCTGTAGTGAGTTCTTCACGCTGCATGCAGCAGTATAACCTGCAGCAATGAGATGTTATTGCCTTGATTATTTTAGTAAAACGGTGAGGAAAATGCATAGTAAACACCACACAACCAACTGAATTTACGCAGTGTGTCTGTTTTTCCTCGCAGCGCCTTAGCTACGAGACAAGTTACCTTCTTGAATGTTTGCTAACAAATATGAGGACTGAAGTAACAGATGTGCCACCCAGATGAGCCTCGTGGGAGCTGGGGCCCAACAACACCTGCTTATAGCTGTAGTAAATCCAGAAGGGGTTTCTTACCCACTGGGTTTCTGAGACCTAGGCATTGCGTGCTGCATTGTTATTGGTGCCTGAAGTACCTGTGACTAGCTAGAGTCTGTGCTTTTTAAATGTTTCATCATCTCTGTTTGATTTTTTTTTTAATGTATGTTTTTAAACACACACAAAATGAAAATGTTATGATGAACTGTTTAAGTACTTGCATGTATGTTTGCTTGGAGGGAGGAAAAAAAAAAGGCAAAGCAGTCGGAATAACAGAGAAACCCACAACCACCACCAAACCCGTGTGTGTGGGATTTGTCCTGCACTTGCTGTTGCTTTGAGGTGTGTGTGGCTCGCAGCACTTGGCTCAGAAGTTGTCTTGCTGTGGTGTGCATACGCATGCTTTAATGTAATGCAAGCTCTTAGTTCAGGAAATTCTGGCTCCCTAAAAGCTGTGGAAGCCTCTCTTTCTATTTCGGCTGTTGCTGCCACTGTGTTTACTTTTTTTTTTTTTTTTTAAATATTTTTACTACCTCCATGGCACTGGCTGTGGCAGTCAGGCCTCCAGCACAAGAGAGAAATAGGCCTGTTGGAGCAAGCCTAGAGGAGGGCCACAGGGATGATCAAGAAGCTGGAGCACCTCTACTATGAGGACAGGCTGAGAGATTTGGTGTTGTTCAGCCTTTAGAAGAGAAGGCTCCAAGGAGGCCTTGTAGTGGCCTGCCAGTACCTAAAGGGGGCCTACAGGGAAGCTGGGGCGGGACTCTTTGTCAGGGAGTGTGGTGATATGACAAGGGGAGATGGCTTAAAACTGAAAGAGGATAGGATTAGAAGAGATGTTAGGAGGAAATTCTTCACTCAGAGGGTGGTGAGGCCCTGGCACAGGCTGCCCAGAGAAGCTGTGGATGCCCCATCCCTGGAGGTGCTCAAGACCAGGCTGGATGGGGCTTTGGGCAGCCTGGGCTGGTGGGAGGTGTCCCTGCCATGGCAGGGGGGTGGAATTAGGTGGTCTCAAACCCAAACTATGGTCTTCCAACCCAAACCATTCAGTGATTCTGTCTCTTTTTTGCACATTTTTCCCATAGCCCTGCTTGCAGCGATCCTGCCCTCATGCCTGTTTACCTCAGCCTTCTCTGTCGCTTACCTCTCTTTCATTACCCTCGGATCACGCCACCGAGCTGTTTATCCTCAAACTAATAGATGCCTTGAATACTCCGATCACAATGCTGCAGAACTGCTTATACTCACGGCGATTAAAAAATAAAAAGTGGATTATTTTTTGCCCTACCCCAGAGAATTAGTTTTATATTTTTACTCCATACAGTTGTCACTGTAGGTTACATTGAATAGGACTCAGAGGTGACTAAGAAGCCCCTTTTAGTATGGCAATGAGCCTTACATACCGTAGCTTGTTCGGGTTATCCAGGCATCGTTGTGCAGCAGAAGAACAGCATGAGGTAGCTATATGCCAAGCTGAGGCTTATTACTGACCAGATCCTTGTATTCTGTGGTGAAATGGGGAGTTTTGCCTGTAGGCTGTAATAAATGGCCCCTCCTGGACCCTTCAGAAACCTGTGTCTTCCTCAGAGCCCGTGAGCAGTGCTGGAGAACATCTTTGTGGCTGCTCAGGTGTGGTCGGCTGTCTCAGGAGGGTGCGTGCTCCTTCAAGAACAGAAAAGCCTCTTCTATTTATTTGCTTTCCTTGAGCCAGAAATTAGGGCGGCTTTGTGCCATATGCAAGCTCCCGTGGGGGAAGATGCTGAGAGTTTAAAGTGTTTCAGATTTTTGTTCCAGATTTGACTGAATTCGCCTGAGAAGCTCACGAGCTTTCTGGTGTTCAGCGGCAGCTTGAGTAAAATAGTTTCAGTGGGAAGATGAGGGGGATGCATATCAGCTTGTAGTTAATATTTGTTTAAGCGGATTATGCAAAACAATTTAGGTTATTGTTAGCAAACTAGAGAAGTTGCGAAAGATGTCCTTCTCTGATGAGTATAAAATACATTCTCTTGGTAGAAACCCTGGGAGATAAGGCACCAGCACCCAGCACAGGAGGTTAATACCCACTCCAGATAATGCCAGCGCCTACAGTCTCCCGCATCCCATCCCTGAACACTCATTTGAGTAAAATCTGGGTGGTGACGGGACTGGAACCAAGTGTTGCCAACCCCAAGCATTTAAATATTTTGGTGGTTTTGGAGAGGAGGAAGAACAGGCTGGAGCTGGGAGCTTCCCAATGGTACAACCAACAGCACTGGACAGGAGGCTGTGCTCACATCCAGGCTGGGGGTAGCTGCCACTGAGCATCTCAAATGCTGCTGCTTCCTACAGAATACGTGTGTTTGTGCTCTCGTTAACACCTTCTAATTAAATCTAAGATATTCAAATCAGGCTGGAGTTGAGTTCCACCAGCGTGACTCAGGTATTTTTCATATGTGCCTGATACATACATTTTCACTGGGCTGTCTGGAGTTGTTAGTGTTGAGCTGGGGCTAACTCCTGCTGTTAGGAAATTGCTGGTGCGTAGACTGGTGGAATAGAGGTTGATCCTTAAAATATTCTGTTTTTTTCTTTTGTTAATGTTGGCAGGTGTTTCCAAACAACACACTGACTTCTTTGTATATTGTGTTTAATCTCTCTGGAGAAAAAATAAAGAAGAAACATAGCAAAGGTCTCTATAAAAGGAATGGCGAGATCGGGGTGTTGCTCAGGATGAGGCACTTGAAGCCATCCCAACATGTGTTTAGAAGAAATAAGTAGTTTAAAAAAGCTTTCTCTCCTCCGTTTGCGCTTGTTAGAGCAATGTCAGTGTTGCCCTAAGCAGACAAGCTCACCACCCCACCTCCCTGCCAAAATACCCCATACCTTCCTCAGGATGCGTACGGCTCCCAGAAGAGCTGGCCTTGGGCTGGTCAAGTACACCCACTGTCCGCATGCAATCTGTGCACGAACAAAAAAGCCAGAAACGTTCCTCTAATACTATAGATATGAGTCAGATTTCCCATCATCTCATGACTTTATTCTCTGACAAACTTGTGGTGGTTTACTGCTTGCAGTGAGGTTTCTTAGCTTTTGCCCCCAAGCACATCACGTTTTGGCTGCCGTTCCGAGTTGCCTCCTTGTTTCCTCTGATTCGTTTCTTGTCGAGGTTTCCAAGTGTCAGCCTTGTCAGGAATTGCTTCCTAGCACCTGGAAACCAATTATCACATCTGCTAAAGACCCAAAGCAGGGGATACAGTGTGTTTAAAGGGAAAAAAAAAAAAAAAAAAAAAAAACAGGGATGGAGGTTGCTAAAAAGTAATCTCTAAAACCTCATTTTGCAAATTAGCGTTGCTGGAGCATCTGCATATGTGTCACATGCTTGCACCAGAGGTAGTAGTTTATGCAATGGCCTGTGTATGTAGATAACTTGTTTTTGACAGTTTTTTCTCTTTGTTGTTATGGTTTTCTTTTGTGGGAGAAACATCTTTAAGAAGGAATCTGACTCCCTTTTTTGACTCAAGAAGAAAGAGATCTCACTGATGGTCTTTACTTGTTAGCAGTGGCTGAGTGCTGATAAAGCAGCGTAAGCCTTCTTGCCAGTAGTTCTTGATATTTTTATTTTTCAGCTTTATTTTTTCTTTATGTTTGGCGAGAAACTGCTGAACTAATTTTGGTATTCCTCTTAGAGCTCATTTATGTGGAGTTGCCAGAATTCCCCAAATGAATGTTAAGTGCCTTGTCGGCACCTGTGGGTTAGGGTTTTGCTGTTGTTGTTGCTGCTTGGGCTTTTTAATGCCATTTCACTTTTTCCGTTTGTACAGCTTTGCTTTCTTTAGGAAGAATTTTTATCAAACTAAGCCTAAGAGTATGAAGTAGAGTAAGTTCTCCAGGTCTCCATAACGAGTCCTTTCAGTTTTTGTGCCACTTCTATGGCTTTCTTTTGGTCCCTCGGAGCAGATTTGGGGCTGGCTGTGAGTTGTCTTCATGGGCTCTGCTCTTATCCCTCCTCAAGGGACGGTCAGACTCGGTGCGTTGGGCTGTCAGACCGCCGACGGCTGCCAAACCAAATCAGCATGTAGGTTTTGCTTGACCAGCCGTAGCTGTTTTCTCATCTCTTTAGGGTGTCAGGAGATGTGGAAGGAAAGAGTAGATGAAAGGGAAGGCCGAGGGATCCCAGGGCCAGGAAGGGAGGGCAGGGAAGGGACGCAGCTGTAGGAAGCAAAGCTTCATTGGCCCACAGCTTGCAGCTTGGTTTTTAAATTCAGTGACCTTTATTTCTAAAGAAATAAAAGTTTCAAAGGCAGATCCATTGTCATTAGGCCTATTTATCAGGTCTTTCATGAGCAGATGAAGGTTTATCTTTTTTTTTTTTTTTTTTGGTAATAGAAACAAACAAAACCACAAGCCACTTCAACTAGCAGCGGTAAAATAAAAAAAGAAGAAAGAAAATAAAGGATTTTAAAAACTGATAACCAGTTTGCCTTCTAGGCATACCCAGGAACCTCACCAGCTTGCTCTACCAGCCAGCCGCAGCGTTTCAGCAATGGGAATCGAAGGCATCTGTGTCTGAGGAATGTGCCTTCTGAAGTCTGTCGGAAAACTGGTCAACTTGTGTGCAACCAGGAATAATGCCTTACCAAGTTTACATGCATGAGGTTAACACGCAGAACGTGTCGAATTAATTTTCGATCCCTTCTTCCTAGGACCAGGGATTTTTGACATGCTTAAAAGTGAAGGTTTGTTTGCAACTTTTCATTTACCGTTCCAGGAGTTGTCTGCCAGGGCCCTTACAGGGTTTCCCTGCCTGATTTCAGTGACAATTATGGGGACTGCTTAGTGTAAGAGAGAGGAAAAGCAAAACTTTTCCATTCGGTTTCTAGGCTGAGGTTTCCCCTCTCTGCCTCTTAATCTAGCAGCTTTGACTCAGCCCTTTCCTCTGCGAGCCTTGGGCTTCTGACCCTTTGTGTTTGTGCTGGGTTTTCAACAGCAGCCCAGCTTTTTCTGCTTTTACTGGGCTTCAGGATAAACACAGCCTCTAGGGAAAAGGAAGGAGGAATGGAGGCAGCGGAAGAAAACTGTTGCTGCAGTTTTGGGGGCTGAGGAACTTGGTTTCTCTGCTCATGCAGGCTGACCGAGCTGCAGGGACTGATGGCGTGGACACAGATAACCTGCCCTCGCTGCGAAGGAGACGATGGCACCCTGAGCTGTGGCTGCTCGCGTCTGACAAAACCTGTTCCTTGCTTCCCAGTCTAAGAAAGCGAGCTGTGCACAGTCCTTTGTTTTTGTAATCTTCCCGGCGCTGTATGTTTGTGTGGGCTGCTAGTACATGTCCAGGACAGATCATTCCTACTTCAGAGGTAGGAACGTGTCGTTGCAGCAGCTCTGCTGCTTTTCAAGAAAGACCTGATACACTCGGAAGGAGAGCAGAGTGTTCAGGGGAGCACTGCTCCTCGTATCGCCGATACGTCTGTGCTAATAACCTACTGCTTCTGCAAGGGAAATTGTTTGTCCTAAGCACTGGTATGGCAAAGAGGAAAATAATAGTCTTCTGTTGCCAGCCCGCTTACAAACACGTGGCTGGAGCTCTCTGGCTGCAGCAGCAGCACACAAGTGGGTGCTAGGTGGGAGGGGTGCTGCCCATAATCTGCACCAAATATCTCGCTTGGCTTTTCACGCTGTCTGTATCCAGTACTGCCATAACATGCGTGTATTTAAGTCTGCATCGACTCAGGCAAGGCCCTAAACCACAAAGCACACAGGCATGTTGAAATAAGGGCAGCTGGATGCAAAATGAATTTTTGCATCTTGCTTTTCTAAGAAAAGCCTTGGTAGGTGGCACAGAGTTGTGCGTGGTAGGAACTTGGGGCAGGGAAGGGATCTTAAGTCACTGCAGCCTTCATGGTCAGAGTTAGGGCACGGTGAACTCAGGCTGTTGGTGACCTGTCTTAGCTTAACCCCTTCTTAGACAGCTTAAGACATGAGTATCTCCCACCTCTTCTCTTTTCTACATGGCAGTGGTTGGACAGCTTCTGCTAATATCCAGCTTAGTGCTCCGTACAGAGCATCTTTGCTAACTTCAGCATACATGGAGAAATGGGAAGATTGAGAGGCCATCGGTCCCAAAAGCTTGTCCATACATCCCTGTGTGCATTACTTATGCTAGCAAAAAAACCCTGCCACTTTGTGCAAAGCCCGCGTCCTTGGAACACCCTTTTCCTTCTTTCAAGGCTGAGAGTATACACCCTTCCCATTTTCTCCCTTTTTTTTTTTTTATTAACTTGGCTGATTTCTCTAGCCTTCCTGCGTAGGCCAAGGCATGGAAAAGACCTTCAGGCAGGTTGAGGAAGAAGTCTTGGTTTGTCTGATTTGGATTGCTTGGGCAAGGAGACCAGCAAAGGCTGAGAGAAACCTTTACCCACTGGACTTTTTTTTTTTTTTTTCCTTCTCCTTAGGCTGTGGAGGTAATTGAGCTGAGGATTTGAGGGCTTTTTTTCCATCTGCTGGTAACAACAACCCATGAAATCTGTCCATAAACGTAGCATTGTGTGCCCCACGACCACCGCCGCCCCTCCTTTCTGGCTAGCACAGAGGCAGAAGCAGCATGAAGTTTTCAATTTCTTCCCTGAGCTTAAACAGGAGAGATTGTGCATCAGCCTGCTGATTAATCACAGGCGCTCATGTGATGAACATTCCTCTGGGGATGGGAAAGGTTAGTTTGCTTTTAACAGTCTTAAAATAGCCTCGTTTCAAAGAACATTTCCATGATTTTTTTTTTTTTTTTCCTGAAGCCGAGGACGCAGAAGCATTTGCAGCGTTAGGCTGTGTGCATGGTCTGTGGTTGTATGGTGTGCTCCTGGGCTTTTGGCCTGTCAGCATCCCTCGCTGGACCAGCAGATTGCTCCAGACAGCGACCAAACCTGGGAGATGGGTTTCTGCAGGACCACGGCGTAACTCGCTGCAGGAGCTGGGAGCTGCCACGAGAAGGAGGCGGCGAAGTTTGTGGGAGGGAAAGGGAGAGGATCTGCCAGGCATCTGGGGGACAAAATCTGCTTCAGCACACAGTTATGAAAAGTGACTGATTTTTCCCTGTGCACCCACGCTAATAGGCTACGGGGTGACTGGAGGAGTGTTGAGTACATGCAACTGCAAACGAAGTCAATGGGCTCATTGCTCTGAGCGTACTGAATAGTCAGGCCCCATTTGTCTCCGACTGGGCACCTAAATAAAGGGCACTTTTGAATTTATCTTCTCTCTGTCAGTTCCTGTCATAAAGTGCCAATAATGCTCCTGGTGTCTTAGGATGCTGTAAGGAAAAAAAATGCACGCTTTGTGGGGGAAAACTCGGGTGCTGAGCGCTGCGGGGACCCATGAGTAAACTTGTTTTGTGTTCAGAGCAGGCTGGGAATAGTAGTCTGTATATAAATTATATATATATTAAAAAAAAAAAGTATTAAATGATGACACTGAATAAGTACCAGTCATTAGGCACTGAAGGAGACGGGACTCTTGCAGAAACCTCTCTGCGTGCTCGCGTACCAAATTGCTGCATCACCGCAAAGCCACGAGCTAGGAGAGAACAGGTGAATGAAGGCAGTGTGACCAGGAGCAGCTCTGGAGAGATGTAGGTTTGTGCCCACCGTTTGTACCTTTTGCATTTCTGTCGTGCAGGGTGGTGCAATTGGTCCTTGAATGCAAATCTGTGGTGAGGTGCGGGGCGCTGAGAGCTGGGGAGCGCGGCTTCGCAACGCGCCAGGTAAACAGAGGGCTCGCCGCTCGCCCGTGCTGCAAGTCAGCACATGTGAACCGTGCTCCTCTGCTGCTGCACGCAGTGCTTGTGGCAAAGATGACAAACCGGCCTTTGTGCGAGCACAAAACCAGGCAGACCGAGCGCAGGGTGGAAATTCGGTGCTGTCACAGAGGTGGGTGTTGGCGGGGCTTCTCCCCTGCGTTCCCTCCGGTGGGGCGGGTGAAATAGAAAGGGTCTGAGCCTCAGGTTGGCTTTGTGAGGCGCCTGGGTGGGTTAGAGGAGCTGTGCTGTGTAAGGAGAGGAAGGCTGGGACCCTAGGGGCTCTTAAAACTGTTTTTCTAATTGTCTGGCTCATAGCACGTGTTTTTTAGATGTCCAAAGTGGCTTTTTTTTTTCTTTAAACACTAATAGTTAAGAACCCGTTCTGTATCATGCTAAGAACCCAGTAACTCTGCAGTTAAAAACAATGTAAAACAGCTCTCTAATTGTTATATATTAAAACTTACTGTCCTTTCCAGGTAACACAAAGGAAATTCAGAGCATAAACAAGCAACCCCATGTATGTCAGCACAGTTCCTCTGCTTTATTTTCAGCCCAATTATATTTGGAAGGTGCAGGGGAAATTGAGAACTTGACTTTTGGCACTTATCAGCGCGATCTTAATTACCCATCACTTTTCATGTGTTTCTGTGAAGAGCTCCAGCTCTGTGATCTCATTTCCCTCCTCTCATTTGAGAGTTAATACTCGCAGGTAAATTTGTCTCAATTTCATAACCTAGCGTATCTCCTGCTTAAAAGTAAGTGGCAAAACACTTCTGAAAGCTGTTTGGAGGCCCCCCTGTGTGTCAGAGCAGGAGTCATCATCCTTTTCTGACTCTCAGCAGAAGACTTCAGGGAAATGTATAAATATCTGGAGTGCCTGCAGTGGGGGTAATAGAATATTATGAAATGCACTTGTGCTGTTAAGCAGGATTATAGGATGCACAGAAGACATGCGAGGAAGCAGCTAAATACAGCCTTTACTCGCTAAATGAGGTGTTTGTAAATGAACCCTTTTGTTAAACGTGAATTGAATTTTTTCATCGTTTCTACTGACAGAGCACAAAGAAATATAATGCATAAAGGCAACCGTTGAATAGCTGGCACTGTTGCAGCCAGCCAAATTTTATAAATAGCAATAGAAAGGAAAAGCTAAGTTTTTTGTCTTTTTAAAATTCTGGTTTTGAGTGTCATGATGATTTTTAAACTAAAGGCAACAGGCCTGATAAATTATCAGACAGAATTTTAAAAAGTTATTTTAGTTACTGGGAGAAGGAGGAGTTTATTTTCCTCTCTTGTTTTTTGCTACCACCTCGTTGTTTGAAAGCAAAGGGGATAGGATCATGAGAGGAAGGAAAGGGGTTAGGGGAGATGAGATCTTGTTTGGTGATTGACTTCTATTTGAAGTAAAGATATTTTTAAAGCCACAAAATAGCATTTGATTCACATAATCCCTGGTGTGCTTGTATAATCTGCTTATAATTTATAATACAAAAGCGAAATCCCCCCCAGGCCCTTGGTCAGAAGGATTTGGGCACTTGATACACTTCAAGGAGTCTAAAGAGAGGAAAATAAATAAATAGGTAAACAGAGCCTAGTGCTCGTTAACATTGTTGTATGAATAACAGCTGATTCACTGCCCGTGCTGCATGTCCCCAACATGCTGGTGATGACATTTTGAGAGAGGTGGGTAAACATTTATACTGGGCTCTGAGAAAAGGTTAGGTGAAAGCCTTTTGATGGGACTTGAATTTGCAGTTTTATTCTTGCTTCTTTAAACAACAACAACAAAAAATAAAAAAACAGCTGTGTCTGTGAGAGGTTTACTTCTTTTCACTAAGAGGAAAAGTAAACCAGGTCATAAGTGCTATATGCACGTCAAACAGGTTTTGTGTCAGGGCTTCCAGACAGAAATCTACGTATGTTTATCCAAGAATATCTTTATAATTTTTAAAATAGAAATAGCAAGAGCTTCTACACAACGTGATGTTGCTTGCGGTTGTAGCTTTAACAACAACCTGATTGTATTTCAGGACACAAACCAACAGAGCTTACACTTAACTTGCTCATTTTGAACGGGTACATCCTGTGACTGGTTTCCTGAGGACTCCCGAGGACAGTGGTCTTTTCCATTGTCATTCTGTTCACCAGCAGAAAGTAGAGATTATCTGCTTTCTGCCATTTCCTCTCCTCTCTGTTTCTTTCTGGGGAGAGGGGGAAATAAATTCTCCCTCTGGCTAATGCAGCTGTTAGCACGGCGTGAAACTTCTGTCGCTCCAGCTCTGGGAAGCCTTGCCCAAATGGACCATACGGGCTTGTTGGTCTTATTCTGTCTTTTTGCTTGTTTAAGATTGGCATTATGCTGGTTTTGCACTGAAAAAAAAAAAAAAAGCTTTACTGCAGCAGTGTTTGTTGTGGAGATGTGATCAATTTTTGGAGACTTGTCAGTTAAATGCCACATGAAAGGCAAATTATTTAACAAAAATGTAATGCAAGTGTGCTGGAGCTATATTTCATAAAGTCTAGGAAAGAAGCTCTTAAGCAAGATTACAATAGTACATAAGTGACCAAAGCATCTATGCCATGAAAAACACTGTGAAAAGATTATAGATGTCCATAGAATTGAGTTGTGTATTTTTTTTTTCCCTTCTTTAACAACTGAATTTCTCTGCCACCTGCCGTTTGGTTCAGACCTCTTCCATTCTACCTGTGGACTTTGATGCAGCCACTGCTTTGGTCTGGTTGGGTCTCGCTGCAATGAAAACCTCGCTTGGGAAGCTCCGCTGCAATCTACATAAGAAAATGCTGCATTTGTATTATTCCCAAGTACTGCTTAAGGATCAGGAAGAGAAATACAATATTAAAAATAAAAAATAAATAAAGGAACGACTTAAATTTCTCTGCGTTTTTCTCCTTGCCCTCTGCCCCACCGATGCGCTGCCCTGTGATATCAGGGTTTCCACTCAGGGAAGTCACCGCAGCGTCCGATGGCTGTTGTGTTGGAGAGGTCAGGGGATGAAGAGGCACGAAAACCACGCTGACTCGGTCTGTGTTCAGGGGAAAAGTCGTGCTAGAAAAACAAGAGACGGTAGAAATTGTAGCTTTGCAACATTTCCCTTTCCGTACTGCTTTCCTCCTGTCCCCAGTGGAGGCTGGTCGTTTGGAAACTAAACCTGCTCCTCTGCTTGGGGTGAACTGGCTCTGTCCTTTGTTGAGGGAAGGCACAGCTCTGCTGGAGGGCCTCCTGGGACCACCACGAGGTACAAGAGGACAAAGGGCAGTGTCTGGGAGCTGTGTGCTGTCCCCTCGGGTGTTATGGGGTCTGGGGGAGGCAAAGCACAAGCAAGGCTGGGAGCCTGTGTGAGTATCAGAGTGTGGGTGTGGTGAGGAAGAAGATGGGGGCTTTTTAGTAAGCGTTGAGAAAAAAAGGTGTGGTGGTGGAGATGGAAAATACAGCCAGGACAGGAAAGAGCCTGCGGAAGGCACAAGTGTTGAAGCTAAAACAATAAAAACACACTTGAAACAAGCAGAAACCCACAGCAGTGTGTAATACAGATGAGAATGGATCGAAGCCAAGAAGTCAAAAAGACGTTTTTAACGAAACCACAGGAGATGCTGTGAGTTCATTGACAAGAAAGCTGTTTGGTTGCGTTATAATTAAATGCTGTAATAAGCGCTTTGGCGTTTCAGAGGGGGCCTGCTTGGGATGTGGCAGCGCAGAGCTTTCCTGCTTAATCTGAGCTATCCTTCAGGAGTGGGATAATGGTTTTCCTGTTGTCCCAGTTTGAGCACGAGGCTGGAGAGGAAGCACGTAGGTGTGCAGAGAGAATCTGTGAAGCTTCATCTGGGATGGAGGTGACGGTGCTGAGATGGGGGAGGCTGAGCCAGAACAGCTCAGCATGAGGGGCGGGGAGGCAGCTGTAGGAAGGAGACTCCTTGGAGAGGGATTGCCCCACAGGAGGAGAGAAGGGAAGAGATGCTGTAGCAGTGTTTCCAGGGCAGTTAGGGGGCAGAGGAGGTGACAGGCTTGTAGAGTGTCACCTGCCAGAGCGGCTGGCTGTGCTTCTGGGGGGCTGGAGGCAGCCCCTACAACCCCATGGCTGCAGGGGCCTGGGCCAGGGAGGGCTGCTCCTAGCGCCTCACAGTATGGTTTTCATCATCCTTCTGTGGCTCATTGGGGCAGGGGGAGCTCAGGGGAAGGTAATAGGAAGCACAAGTTGGGAATCAGCTTCCCTCATCAGCACAGGTGCTATTTTTACAGCACCGGGCCTTGCTGCAGGAGGCAGAGCCATCTCTCACCGTGCCTGAAGCAGAGGGAGGCTTTGGCATCCAAGGAAATCCGTGCAGCCAAATCGGGTGAGGCTCAGCCTGCCGGTAGCCTGCGAGAGGGATGATGTTACATCGAGATAAAGAGCAGGTTATATGCTGCTGAACCAGGCCTGGGGGCCAGGTGCCAGGGTGATTTACATGGGAGTTACTGGGATAAGGAAACCCAGCAGCCTCTCAGCCTGCCAGTCCCTGCCTGCCTTCCCAGCAGAGCGAGCACGTGGTAAAATGTCAAAATACTTCTGCGTGTTTTTAGGTAGCTTAGAGTGGGAGATGCTAAGGTTTGGGGCTCTTATTTGCTCTTAGTTCCTTCGTGTTTCCTTCTTGGGTGAGCATTTGGGTTGTGTTTTTTTTGGGTTTGGAAGCCCTGCAAACACCTACCTGCCCATCTCTGTGAGCAAAGCAAGTGTAATGCCACTAACACACATTTTCTTTTGCTCCTTTTCTCTACTACTTCATCTCAAGATAAACTTCAAAATTCGAAGGACCAAATAAAAGAGTTACATATAGGGCAGCAAAATTGCCATGCCCCACAGCTTGGTGTGCAGCACAATAGGGAACTCTTTCAGAGAACCTAGAAATCACGACAAAGAAATGAGACAAATGTTCAAAAATGCTCTTAATTAACTTGCATTATCAGTAACTGCACTGAGTTGGTTTCTCATTTAAATTTTCAATCTAGAGCTCCTCTGACTAGAGTATTTCATCATTACTGCTACAATTTAGCCTTTGCAATCTGAACGTTTCAAACATGATGGACTTTCCTATCTGAGGAAAAGCTGCACCAAGTTCAGGCTTTTAAACCTTAAAACTCATTCTGATATAAATGAGAAAAGGGTAGTCTCACTATGAATCTTTCTTTCTGAGAAAGTTGAGAGGTTTTCATATTTATTTAGATAGTGGTGTTTTAAAATTTGCATACAGTTCTTTGAAATTCCACGTTTTGTTGCTGCAAATGTCATTTTTAGTTCTAAATGGAAAATGATAAATACTTCTCCAGGAGTCTGGAGCTCCAGGATTAATGTGGTTGAACTAGTTAAATGTTAAATCTATTCAAAGTAAAACTGCACAGAGACTGCAAATGTTCCTGCATGCAAGTAAATCCTTTTTATATTGAGCCTGGTTTGCTAAAGACGTAACTGCTCTGCCAGCTTGTTCTGTACAGATAAGTTATGTACGGTACAGGTACTTTATCTTAGGGTGTTATATTTGCTGTCCCCATTAATGCTAAGCTGAGCTCACAATTTAATTCTGCTTTGTACTAAAATGAGAACCAGCCTGTTTGAATGGAAGGAGAGGTGCTGTAGAACACGGTGAATTTCATACCAATGCTTCAAATGCTTGGTGGGTAGAAGTAAAAGTTTCTCAAGAAAATTGTGTGGACTCTGATAGCAGTTTAAATGTCTCTCTTACCTCTTTGAAATAAATCTCTCTTCAAACTTCATCTGATAAGAGTCCTCAATGGACATTAGCTACAGTTCATCTTGTAGACATACCCAACGTGTTGCGTATCCCAACACCACAGTGTGGTGTCCGTGAGTGCTGTTGGGGCTGCTGCCTACCAAGTGACTGAGAAGTCTTAATTCTGTCCCTTGATTTAGCAACCCAGCCACATGTTCCCTTTTACCACATTTTAAATGGAAAGGTTTGCAAAACGGAGGTCAGGATGATGTTTTAATTTCACTTAGCTTACCAGAGCCCCTGGATAAAATGTCGCGGAAGAGACCCATGCAGATTCCAAGCTCGAGTACTCAGAAGTTGGGGAGTGAAAAGCATTTGCACTGGGACGAGTTTCAATGCCCTGTGTTCTCTAAATAAAAGGTTCTTGTTTTTGCCCAGCTATTTTCTTGGAAGTGACCGGGTTGTTTTGGCTGCAGCTCCTCAGAAAACTCAGTCTGGACTTGATACATTGGGATTCAGCACAAAAGGTCTAAAGAGTCGCAAAGGTTTCCTAAGCAATGAACAGCAATGCGTTGGAAAGCTATAGATACCCCCAAATGTAAATCACTGCTTTTCTTTTCAGCATTTGGGGTTTTATATTTGCATGTCAGAATTCACTTTGGGCCATTTTTTTGTCTCTTTTCTGCCATTGTTATCCCATAGCCTTTTCTTTTTGTCCATATGAAACAAAAGCCAGAGAATTGCTACACCTGTGCCATGCCTGTGGCACTACTAAATCCAGTAAATCGTCTCTGACTTAACCAGATCAGGGTGCTTTAGGAAAGGTTTTTAGCACCACAGGGAGGAAATAAGGAATCTTCTCTTAGCTCCTTTGTAATTAGACTGTAATAAAAGAATACACGTGATGTTTAATAGCCCTTCTAACGCCATTACCAGCATTACAACAAAACTGGGCGCTGTTTCATGTATAACAGAGTACAGAGACTGACATACACAGAATCATACATTCCAGGCCCGCAGATTTCTCATGATGGTGAGTTCAGCAGGCTCCCAGCTCATATGAAAACATATTCCTTCTACTGTGGCTTAATTTCCATCATAGCTTTTCTTACCAAATTTCAAATGGGTATCATTAATTTCTGTTCTCCTGATATATTTGCCTTGTGATATATACATTTTCCCTGTTTGTTCTGCACCTCTCAGTTTATACAAACCTAATGTTCCATTCCCTCCTACTGGGTCATTGCCACTCTTTTCTGAACCTCATGGGTCCATTTTATCCTCAAAGCTGTCCCTCTGTTTAATGGGGTGATCATGATGGTGCCCAGTGTTCCAGATGGTGCCCAAGCCTCTGTAAATGTTCAGCTTTGAGTGCTCCATCTCCCTCCCAGCCCAACCACCCCCTGGGGGTTGTGATATCCTGAGCCAGGTCCCACGTTCACTGCACCAGCACCTCACCGCCCCAGCTGGTTCTGAGGAGGCCAGATGTTGTCACGCACCATCTCTTCATCTGGGCATTTCAGAAGGTGACATTAATCCGGGCCTCAGTCTTTCTTCAGGATTGATGTGATCCTGAAGTAGTTTTTCCAAATAAAACACCAGGAACATCCGCAGTTAATGAAGCCTCTGCCGGAGATGGGTCTGAAGGTGTAAGTGTAGCGTTAGCTTTTCAGAGCTGGGGCTTGAGGATGATCCACAAGGCTTAAGGTGAGAGGACGTGTATACCTACATACCCACATATTTATGAAATCAGGAAGAGAGAAGTCGTGTCACTAGATGCTAATTCTAATCGCTTCTGCTATGCGATACTGAAAAGAAGAGAGTGACTTACCCTGCTTCTGGTTGCAAGATCACTACGCTGGAACCCACTCACCTATAAATGGAAACCTCTGCAACATCCTTTGTTTCCCTGAGTACTATAAGAGCTGTACAATTACTGTGATTGAATCAGACGGAAACCCATCCAAGAAGCAAGCAGGGTGTTTCCAAAAATGATCCTGGTTAGTGTATAATAAGTTTTGAGTCTGTGCTGTTATATATAAAATCTGTGGCCAAAAACTTGGTAAAAACTTTTAAAAAAAATGTTTCTGCTTCAAAGAGAAGATTTATTTAGCCTTAAGTAATCACAAGGCAAACGTGGCTGTGGTCTGTAATTTTTATGGATGTAGTTAAAGAGTATTTTTGGAGGTTTGGGAGCTGTTGATAAGATGACAAACTACTTGCGGCTCATGAGCATTTCCCTCACTCTGGAAATGGTAAATGCACTAGAGAGTAGTGGGGATACGTTATGCATTGCATCCATAAATAATACATGCTTATGTTAATATATTTCATCATTATGTGGGATCCGTGCAGAAATTATTCTGTCTCCAACCTAATGTTACCTTTATTGTTTTCAGCGTGTGATTATTTGAGTGCTGAGGCAGGGCCTTTCTGCTGGGGGGGAGATGGGTAGGGGGACAATGTCTGTCATACTTCTGTCAGCTCAGGCTGTGTGTGTGATGCTTGATGTCCACACCTAAATGTCCCCTTGCTAGGCTGTTACAGCTCCTTTTAGCATCTATTATGCCTCCCAACCACCTGGGTGGGTTAGGGCAGCACTGCGCAGGGACTCCTTGCCCTCTCCCTGAAAGCCCTTTGGGGCTGCTGTGAAGAAGCTTTAGGCAGTTTTAAGCCTCCAGCAGGAGGAGCTGCCCCTGCCTCCTGAAGTCATCTGCCTTTCTTCCCTTTCTCTTTTGCTTGATTAGTTTCGTTGTTGCTGTTTTTAGTTTTGCTTGATACAACCAGGAGCCTTCTGAACTGCTGCTGATAATGAGCAGCTGAAACAGTGGTTGTGAACTTCGTCCTGTCAAACAGAAACTTTCCTTCAGCAAACCTCAGTTGTATTCATTTTAATCGGGCATTGTCCCCACCACGATTTTTGAAAAGAATAGGATGACTTTCAGTTCGGGAAGCGTGTTGAAATGAAGCAATTCTGTGACAAAATGGATAAACTTTGCCCATGTTGCTTATATAAAATAATAAAATAAAAAGAGCCCCAGGGTTATTCTGTCAAATTAGCTTTGTAGCTAAGATAAACAAGTACCATGGAAAAAAAAAAAAAAAAAAAAAGATCTGTTTAACAGACTTGAATGTGCAGGTATTGGTTTGTAGCAGATTTGTGCTGCTTCTGTCACGTTTTTCTTTCTTCTGTACTTCCTTTGTTGTACCTTGCCTTTAATTATTTTTGAAATCCTAAGAAGAAGCCGTGCTTGTGCTGGATTTCCTAGGGTAGAGACACGGGGATGCCTCGGCAGTCTCTGAAGTGCTGCAGAATAAGCTCTAAGAAGTAGAAATGATGGAACAGGCTGCAGCTGAAATTCCTTTTATCAGGCTATTTAGCACTGCAGCCTTCATGAAATGGCAAAATCAGGTCAAAATTGCCAGACCCCTACTTTCTGAAGGGAAATTGTGTGTCAACCTGCCACTTCAAGCTTCTGGAAGAGAGGCAGGAGTTTATAAGCAAGTATCATTATGGTTTATAAGACAGAAAACAGTATTAAAATAAATATGTTGTGGCTTATTTCAGAATTTTTCTCCACTCGATATCGTAGTATTTGTGGTTTCTGAATAAAGTCTATATTCGGACTCTCCAGTCCTTCACTGCTAGGAAGGTTCTGGCGAAGCGCTCCCTAAAGCAGCCGGTGGTGCTGCCAGGCCTTTGCCTTGGCTGAGCCCTAAACCAGCCAGGAGGAGGTGAGTGGTTACGACCGGTTCGGGTTGAGGCTGAGACATGGCCAGAAACACAGCTGAGGCCCCTTCCTGCATGGTCTCTGCAGAGGCTGTGACGAGCTGGAGGTGTGGGGAGCGTGTGGTCCTCCACCACATCAGCAGGGACCTGCAGAGGCCGTCTGCTCCAACCCCTGCTCAAGCAGGGACACCCAGAGCTGCTTGCCCAGGACCATCTCCAGGTGGCTTTTGAGGATCTCTCCAAGGAGGAGACCCCACAGCCTCTCCGGGCAACCTGTGCCAGTGACTCTTAAGTCCTGGGAAGTAAAGCAAAGGGCCTAATTCCAGCAAGCTTTCATCTCTTCAATCAGGATGTTTGATGGCAAGACGAAATGCTCAGCTTCCAGTTTTCCTCCAGGTCAGCACCTCCTTGTCAGTGCCAGCTTCTTCCTTCCCTCCTCCTGTGAATTTATTCTGACTAAACTTGTGTCAGTTTGATCGAAGTGAGTCGGTGTTTTTCACCAAACACACGTATTTGCTGGAGATTTCTGCTTCTGCTACGTACGTCACTGGCAGCCGTAAGAAAACTGGAATCATCTTGGCTGCTGAAGTGGTTTGGTAATTTATTGTACTTGTTTCAGTAGCACTAATCAGAGCTAGATTTGGCCAAATTAAATTTAAAATCCTGTTTACTACTTCACCAGTCAATGGAAGTATTGAAATGTCTTTTGGGAGCTTGATGAGATCTCATTGCACAAGCCAGGAGGATTGGTCTTAATTGAACCTGACCTTTACCAGTTTGTTATCTGGAGCTGTGTTTCTGTTCTTCTCTTTAGTGCTTGCCAATGCAGTCTGTATCTTCTGCAACCTAAGCTGAGCCTTGCAGACTGCACGCATGCAAAACTCCACAGCTTCAGAGACATTTCCTTTGCCAAAATGACTGTGAGGTTGCCCCACTTTGGTGCGTTCATACATTTTTCATACACAAGAACAGTTGCATATACCAGTTGCTTAGTAGATGGATTTGAGTAAAAGTAAAAATACTTTTAAATGCTTGGTTTATGAATCTGAGTTACAATGAACTTCAATTGTGTATTTGTATTTTTAAGTTTGACAGGCAAGATGTGGAGCGATCCAAAATTTTCTGTTAAGCATGTGAGCAGCCTTTGACTGCTTCTTTCTTTCCGTGTATTCTGGGGAGTACAGTTTCATCCTCTTGGTTGCTTCCAACTGGGAAATTAACTTCTAAGATGTTTGCCATCAGTAAATAGCTGGAAGAAAAAAAAAAAAAAAAAGATGCCTGCAAAATTTTTTTAGAGGTTATTTAATGTGAACTTTATTCTAGTAATAACTGCACTAAATGAGTGCTGGGAGCACTATCCACTTAAGAGAAATAAGACATTAAGAGGAAACAAGTCAGTATGGGACAAGTCGGGATCTAAGCTTGCAGCCAGTGTATTTCTGAGCAGCAACTGCTGTGCGAATGATCTGACTTTGTGTGTTCTGCCTTTACCTTAGGCTGCTTACTCCCTGCTCTTCTCCAGTTGCTACAAAAGGTGAAAATGTGCTTGTGGGCAGCCACCCCACCAGATGCATGTTCTAGCAGAAGTTCACGAGCTACAAGTTACCGCGTAGCTGTTACCGTCGCAAACCATGAAGTAGCACTTCTGGCCCACGGTTCATGAAATTTAGGCCACGCAGATCGTATTTCTGTTCACCGAGAAGTCTGTGTTAAATGTTTTCCTTGTAGCTGTGTTAGTGCAATCTGCATGGGAGGACAGAAGGTTTGAAGGCTGTGTTCCTCCCTTATAGTGAATGATGCTTCCTGATTTTAATCTGTGTAAGGACCTTAGTTATCTTTATCTGTGTGTTAAGTTCAGTTCCAGGTGGCCATGACATTAAACTCCTGTATAAATTGGCACCTATCCTCATTTAAAATATGCAGATTCAGGATCTAATCACTCAGCTCTCTTGAGCTGTCATTGTTTACTGGTCTCTGTGGCCATTCTGGACCTGTGACTTTAAGACTGACCTCACTTTAAAATAGCACAAGAGGAACTAGATACTTGGCTTGGGTTAGTTTTCACTGTTTCTTAATAACAGAGTATTCTAAAACCAAAACCTGATACATATATATATATATATATATACAATCACCTTTCTGAATATAAATAGATAGTACAAGTTTCATTTCATGGTACTGTGACAAGCTGATGCTTATCTTGGTGAAAACGTAGTCTCAGCTTCGTTGTAGCAATAAAGCCAAAAACAGCTCTGGAGCAACAGGGAGGGAAATGAGAATTGAACATCCCTCTCCCCTCCTTTTTTTTTTCTCCCTGGGGTATTCTGATGCCCTGTTAGGATATTGTTAATGAAACATAATATTGCCAAGATATTTTAAGTTATTTTGCAGATTATTAATTTGGCCAAAATTTGTGCGTGATAGGTAAAGGACCTACATGACACTTGTGTATCAGAGGAGCATCATGCAGGAGCCAGAAAGCAGAGCAGCACCATTACTATCCCGTGCCCAGTTCAGATCCAGCAACACTCCAGTCGCACTTACAGCTTCCTTCACAGCACTGAGGGCTTACAGCTTCAATGACATTGCCAGTATTGGGGCAGGACGGGTGGTAAACCACCAGCCTCAGCTATAAGCCAAATCTTGCCTCTTTGCTGTCCTATTTTAAATCCTTTTTAACAACGAAAATCTGGCAGATTGATCAGGAGCTTACTGAAATTAATGGGAAGACCTTAATTTAACATCAGTGGAACTTGAATCACGCATTTATAGTGCCTTTGGAGAAAAGGCTCTTCTGTGATAGTCTTTCTGCAAGTATTTCTGTAAAAGCAGAGAAGATGTGACTGTCTGTAACCATTTTCAGTCCCTTTTAATGTGCCAGTTCCTAGTTATCACGAACAGTTAACAGCTCTTTGTGCTTACCATGTGCATGGCTGCATGTGCAGTGATATCACGGGCTGCTGAAGAACAGATTTCGGTGAAGCCATTGGGTGTGTACCGAGAGCTCAGCTGCAGATGGGAAGTGCCTTTCCTGTGGAATTTAGATTAAAATTGCCATATGTAAAATATCATTCTGCAGTTCGAAAATCTAGATTAGGTTGGAATTGATAAAGCAGATATTAAAATTCTGAGTATCTAATCTTGCTGGCTGAAGTCATTCTTCCCCCAAGATCAGTGGTGTCTGTTTATATAAAGCAACTTCATGAGATTTTTACAGGAAAAAATTAAGCTGTGTTTTGACTCTTAGGTGCGAGCCTAGAGATGAAATATTACTGGGTATTGTTTCCTGTAAATTCTCTGTTCATGTATGGGTGTGTGAGTGCGGATGTGTCTCTGCTTATCTCATTAATCATGCTATTAATCATGCTTAAAACGAATAAGCTTTTAAAACATACCTATAACACCATGTGGTTTTGTGTTTAATTAAACGTGTGTCTAATCCTACAGTTGTTAATTTGTCAAAGTCCCACTGGAACTTAGAGCCATCTGATCAAACAAAGGAGAGCTGGATAAAATCTCAGATAAGGTCTTCAGAAAGCGAGTGAATGTCTAAGAGAAATCTTTTTCCTAATTTAGAATAATACTGTAGTATCATGTAAGCTTTTGGTTATGTAGTGGTTAAAGTGTTTCCTATTTTGACACTGAATTGCTCTATCTGTTTAATTTTCCTTGGATCATTTCCTGTCCACAAAAGGCTATCGTAATTCTCAGCCTTTCTAGTAAACACTCAATAGATAGGAAGTTATAACTTCATAATAGACCACATCCACGCAGAAATCTGTAAACATCCTTTTTGCATCCCTTTCTTTGGAGGTTTACTCATTAGTTATTCCTGCCACACTGCTTCTTTGTGTGACAGATTGGCTAGTCAATGGTTGTAAAACGGGACCCTTCCGACTGTGTCGGTGTACCAAGCTACAGTTATACCAAGAACGTGTCCCAGTTTGAATGTTAAGATATTGTATGTAGCCTAAAATGTAAACAGAATAACCTGGTGTAGATTTTTTTCTTGTCCAAGGGAACATATCTATCTATCTATATATTTTTTTTTTTTGCACAAATACAAAAATTGCCTAGTGCCCTTGGAAATATTTTTTTTTTCATTATTATCACTTTTTAAAAGGTTAACACCAGGATTGGAATAAGTTGGCGAGTACAGATTAAATATCTTTACTGGGTAACGTGAAACACATTGGATTTTGTGCTGAGCTGGCAGTCCTGCCCATAGGGTTATCAGAGTATTTTTCCTCATTTCCAGCTTATTCTTTGCATATTGAAGAATGTCTTAACCAATTAGCATCTGAGTCATGAAGTTTCATGCATGAGATTCCTATCACAGTGGGAATCCTACCCCGTGCTGTGTCACAGGCTCCAGGAGCATGGGCACAGCAGTGAGCGTCTCTGGCTCTGGGACCACGGCTGAGCCCCATGTGGCTGCTCAATCTGGCCTGCACCGTCCTGGTCCAGAGGGGAACCCCAGCACCACAAAATATCTGGAGGTCTTGCACTTCCCTTCAGCCACAGCTTCTTTTCCATCCTGCGCCATGATCCATCCCCAGGAGGGATATGGGAAATATAATTCTGTCAAGGGCATCTGTTCTATTCAATGTATCTCTCCATTCTATACGGATCAAGACAAACAGAAATTACCTCAGTCCAGCTGGACTTTTTCTGTACCTGTCAGCATGTTTCTCGTCCTTGTTTGGTTCAAAAGTTGAGATTTATTTCCAAGGAATTCACTTGCGTGCATATGTTGTGTGTGTACATAACACATTAGTGATTTCATCATCTGCTTTCTCATAGTTACTGACCTCATTATAACAGCTCCTAGGAGAGATGGACAAACAGTCCTGCTTGAAGTTGCTTGAATTAAGACTTTAAGTCCCAAGAACCAAGTGGGTCTTGCTTTCTAATTCCAGGTAACTCACTGTTGACATTAGTGTTTCTAATTCCTTTTCCATCTAGTTTGGCAAAGTGATGATAAGGCTAAGAAACCTCCAAATCCTGACAGTTTGGAAGGGAAAGGTGTCTATTTCCTTTCCCCCTGTGACTTCTAATCTTACTTCAGAGCCCGTAAATTAGTGGCAACCTCAGAGGTGGCCAATGTAATTTCTTAGGAGCTCAACAGCTTTGTTCTCCAGGCAGCCACGTCCCTTTCTCTCAGCTCAGGGAGTGCATCTGCTGCTTCTACACTTCTCCTTTCTCAAGCTAGCCAAAGAATAGAGGAATGTCCTGCCTTCATGCTGACTGAACCAAGATTTCAAATTCTGTGTGTATGCTGAGGCTTTCTTCCTATGAAACAGTCCTGAGGAGTACTGCTTGCCTTAATCTGCTGAATTCATCTGAATTTTGGGGGTTTTAATTTTTAATTTCTGCATGGTGCCTGGGAAAACTGGCAGGGACACCATCTCGGACTGTGCTTTGTTCCTCTGCTGCAATGAAGACCAAAGTAGAGAACTTCTTAGGCCGATATGCCACAAAAATTAGCTTGCTTTCTCTCAAATCTCAGATCTGTCTGCTTTTCTTTATTGCTCATCCTGTTTCCTTTTCATACTTGTATGCTGTACAAAATCTCTGTATTTCTGCATGTCTGCTTTATATTATTGAATGTCAAAGGAAATGCCAAATATCCCTTTCCCAAAACTTTTTGGATAACTAACTGGTAGAAGGAAGTGTACTTGTGTATTTGAATTACTGACACAGTCTCCAAATATCTCAGATTGCCAAGTCAGAAAAGTCTTTGCAATGAACACCATTTCAATGAAAACAACACTTCAAAGAGGTAATTCTTTCAAATAGACAAACTGTGCAGAATCATAACTATCTACTCTTTTTTGATGGATCTGAAGTTAATGATGAGTTAGGAGTTTGGTCTTTTGCGTGTGAATTCTGACTGTCCTGTTCCTAAATGTAGTGCGATGCAGAGGATCATGTTGTTTGTGTTTATCAAGAATTAGCATTCTCTCATGTTTTGTGCTTTCCATGATCCAAGAGAAGCACAGATTTATTTATTTTTTCCCAGATATTGTTCCATTTTTATTTCTGCATGAATTAGCTGCCAAAGAAGATTCTGCAAGTCTCCCTTCCTACCCTCATACTGAACCTAGGAAAAAGGAAGCAAATCTAAAGCTAGCTGGTCTTTGCCATCATTCTTTGCTCTGATATTAGCAGTCCTGCACATTCTGATTCATTCTTTCCTTAGAACAACCACTCATGAATGTCCTTTTCTATTTACTTGAATACTATTAAGTGTAATAAAAATTGCATAAAGACCCAGATCAGTATCCCATAATCAGAATAAGTTTAAAAAACAAATCACACTTGACTTAGAAGACTCCTTGTGTATCTTTCATCTTGAAAAGGAATGTTTCTGCAGCTTATATTACATGTGTTGATTTATAATCTGTCTGCTGATGAGCATGAGGTATCAGGATACTGAACAACTGCGCTAGCAAAAGCTGGATGTAGAGCTGTTATAGTAACCACGGTCTTGTCCTAGCTGGAAACAATAATGTGATGAATAACATCACATGGTTTGGTATGAGTGGTGGTGAACGTGGTTTGGCCTGTGCCTATATTAACTGTTAAGTTGACCTCAGCGTGTTTAGTCCTGTGAAGTCCAGCACACGTGTAGAAATGGCAATGTTCTGGGTCACAGGATGCTAATATCCACTGGTGCTTACAGATGCCCCTTCCTGTGTGGTCATGGTCACTGTAACCATGGCTCAAGTGGGAGACTTTGGTCTCGGAGGTGTCGCTCTGTCACTGGTGCAGATGACCAAAGCGTCTTCTTCCCCCGCAGCACCATCACTTGAGTAGAGCTCCCTCTCAGCTCTCTGCTAGCACCACTGGGGCATTATTTCAGCTGCAGGCGTATGACTGTCCAGAAGCAGATGACTTATCTTCTGTAGAAAATCCTCAAGCTGAGCGGTGTTGCAACACGTACTGAGTAAACGGTGAACAAAAGTTCAAAAGAAATCAATTATGTTCACTTTCCTGGTGAAAAAGAGAAGTGCTTCAGAGATCAGCTGTGTGGAGCTGCTATCCTACGCACAGCTCTGCTGTTGACTGTTGAGCAAGTCGTGGTAACCACGCTTAATGCTGGACGTGGAGAGGGCGGATGTGAAGAGGAAGCTCTAGCATAAAAAACCTCTGATCTCATGGCACACAGCATCTAAATTAATCATGTAACGCCATCATACTTCTCCTGGCAGGACAGCAGAGCAAGAGGTGGTGGAGCTGAGAGCAGCAGACTTAGGAAGGCCTTCGGACTGGAAGAAAGTTTAGCTAGTGCACAGAAAGGTTACAGCTTTTAGGCACAGCCGTCTGAAGACCAATCTGCAGATAGGTGTCGATGCTGCCTACCGATTTTTACACCGTGAAAGGAAACTGGTGGATAAAGGGTAAAGATTAGCTGTTTCTGTGAAACGGCTCTCACTGGTAAGCGAGAAGGGAGGTAGCTGCCATTAGCCTCCCGCCTAGGAGCTCGTAACTGATGGTGCAATAACAGTAGCTATCTTGACGATCATGTGGCCTTGAGGAAAAAGAAGTAATTGCTTCTTGGGTCTTTGGTTTTCCTGCTGTGTCGCGGTGCCTTTTGTGGTGCTGCTCAAGACTCTTTTTGCTCAGGTGCAAAGGAAGAAGGTCGTTTCGCATGCAGTGCCTTGGCAGCAAGGATTTCTGTTCCATATTTGAGATTAGCTTTGCAAGGCAAGCAAATCTGGGCACTGGGAGGGAAATGTTCAGTTGTGACTGATCTGAGAGCAAATTAGATTAATACTCTAACTGTACAAACATGTCTCTCATGGGGTGTTCAGATGGGCTTTTAAGATTTCATTCTTCTCCAGCTACCTTTCCCTGTACCAAGCTTTCTAAGAAAACAAGGGATCTGTTTTTTGATTTTCATCTGTAACAGTCTGCAGGGCACCCAAAGGTGGTATTGTCACTAAGGGACCTGTACTTCTTGGAGTTATCTAGGAAAACTGTCCAAAAAAAATCCAGTTCCATCCAAATGTCAAATCGTATGCCTAGGGTATCTAATCTTGTTGTTGTTGTTTTAATTAAAAATGATAATTTACATTTAGATGCCTACTCCTTTTAGTGTTTTGGAGCTGTTCTGTATAATGTTCAACTCCTTACTTGCATGGACCTCCAAGTGCTTCAAAGACTGAGCATGCTTGCTAGCATGGAATAGTCATTTCATACCAACTTTTTAACTGGGATTTTATTAGGAGTAGGTACAATTCATTGTTTTTCCATATGAGGCTCAGAGGGAGCTGTAGACCAGCAATTACAAGCCATCAAGTACTGCTTTCTCTGGGTATGTAAAATGAATAGGTTTTTTTGTTGTTGTTTTGTTATATTTTGCCATATAGTCAAAGCCTTGAGCTTTTACTGTCTCATGTGGCTGAGGAAATCTGCATGTGTGGAATCCCAATTTGTGTCCTTTTCCAGTACTGGTCTTGCGAGCTGGGGAAACGTATGGACTACAAGATTTTGTAGATAGTTAATGGAGCATTTTAATTTTTGAAACATCATTTTCTGCTAGGAACAAGTCGATGCTCAAAGTACTTTCAGAAGGATCTTGATGTCAACAGAAATCTCCAGTGAAACAGCACTCCAAAAAACGCTATGGAAACTGGAAGCTGTTTTCTTTCTGGAGGGATCTGGCTCAATGTACTAGATTACAGACAAGAGAGCATCATTAGTGCCCGTGTTGAACCCTGGGTTACTCTCTCTCTCCATCTACTTTCCTGCAAACACAACACAGGGGGTTGGAAGTGGGCATCTCAGATACCACATAGTGTCTGGGGGAGAATGGTTTGAACAGTTTGTTCTGCCCTCTCCCTTTTTTCTCCAATGAAATATTGGTCCTTAAGAGTTTGTCAAGGTGTATACATGTATACATATATATAGCAAGTTGTCATTCCCACTGGTTGCAGAGGCCAGTTGGAGTACTGCCTGAATTTGTCCTGTATACTCCCCTGAACGTGGTGAGCCCGAGGATGCTCTTCTTGGGTGCGCTGAGGAACCTTTATAGAGTGACCACAGCAACAAGTGGCATCCACACCCCCTGACCTTGCTGTGACCAAGTGATCTTCCTCTTCCAAGCACACGTGACTAATCAGAGCTACAGATGGCTACGAGGAAGGGAAAGAGAAAGCAGACCAACACAGATGTTTTGCAAGCCCAGAGTTGCATGGTCACCCATGTCAGTCAGGTTACAAATAACGAAAGCAGCCATGCTTTACACGCATGCATACATCCCATGGCTGCTTGCAGTTGTGTTTAGCTGTCTGGGGGGGGGGGTTTCTAATGCAGATTACATTCAGAAATGTATGTGCCAGATATTTAAAACCCTTCTTTTTCAGTCACTGGTGCATACCAGAGACTTCCTGATTTTCTTTTTCAATAAGAAGCATAATCTAGTTATTTTGTAGCATTATCTTCCATGAAAGAATGTGAAGTAGAGAGAACTTTGAAGTTGAAATCAAGCAATTATTCAAAATGTTGTTGGCTTCTCCCTTAAAGCTGTAGGGCTAAAGTCAAAGAGGTATTTAAGAATTTAAATTTACATTGAACAGGATTTAAGAACTGGATTCATAAATATATATTTTTTTGGATTTGTCCCTAAATCTTTAAACGGTAGTTGCCATGTTCATCTTTCTTGCCACAGCTGAGAAAGCTCCGTACCATCTTTCAGTGTGAAAGAAAAAGAGGGGAGAGCAGAAGAGTGCAGAAATGCATGAAGCCATGACCTTGTTAGGTTGCTGTTTACTACCAGCAGGCGAAGGTCTCCCTAGCTGCTGCCCGAAAATGTGGGTGATGGAAGAGGAGGTGAGGCCAGAAGCGGTGTCCCCAGCAACGCGGGCTTCCTCCAAAAGATGAGAGCCATCACTGGCACTGGCCAGCAGCCCTCGCAGAGGAGACCTGCAGCTGACACAGCCTGCATCAGCACCGGACCCGAAATTCAGATGTGCCGACGGGTCTGCTCCCTCCTCAGAAGCCATCCTCCAGGGAAGGCAGTGGCGGCTTTCTAGCAGGAATGAGCTCTTACCTGGAGGGAAATGGTGGCATGCACCATCACAGCACAGCTGATACCATATGTTCATCTTCGAGCTACAAAACCCTTGTGCCAGCCCACGCAGGCTCTGCTGGGAATGCCCCCGCTCCTTGCCTGAGCAGAGTCGGGGTATTTCGGTCATTCAGGGCACGTGTGTGTGCACACACGTGAATCGTAAGCTACGGCTGCTTGAGTCTCAGCTGTGAGGCGTGCAGCGCTCGAGAGCTTCTTCAGCAAGTCTTGTGTCGTCACCAGAGGCTGCCCAGGACCCGCGCACGTTTCTGATCTGCTGGGTTTGGTTTCACACCTCCTGCCACCGCTGCCTCCCTGCCCCCTTCCCCGCTGGGGGAGGATGGTGCAGACCTGCGCTGAGCCCTGCACAGAGCAGAGGCTGCCAGTGGCGGGCTGCTGGGAGGAGCGTTGGTGGGGATTTTTGTGTGGCGGTACCTTCCCCCCCCTCCCCACCCACAACCTTGTTCACTGCCCTTGCAATTCCCTTACAGGAAGCGGGCAATATGACCTGGCACTGACTTAAACCACTTCCATAAGCTTTTTTAAGGACTTCTTCCTGCCATTAGGTTTTTAGCCCATTCCTGTCCCTTCACAGTTTAAGATTTCTTCTGAGGCTTTTATGCAGCAAGGAACATTTGGCCCACTATCAACCTGCTTTCCAGTGTTTCCTCTTTAGTTCCACTCCCACTGCTGGGGTTTTTATAACTAATGTTTCCCTGAAATGCTGGAGGAGCATCATCAGCCATGCTCTGAGCTCATGGGCAAGGAGTACTCCCCAGCCAGGCACAGACCATCTGCAGGTGCTGGCTGGCTGGCTTGAGAGCAGGAGATAGCATCCCTGGCTGTCAAAGAGGTCACCTGGACCAGCTCCCCAATCTACTCTTTTAGTGTGTCCTGGGGTTTGCTGCTGTTTGGGGTCTTTGCTCATTTTCTGTCCCTTTCAAAAGTTTGCTTTGCCTTGGGGTTGAGATTTCTATAGTAGTGTTAAGGTGAAATAAAAGGTCGCGGTTCATTTCTGAGGTTTTCAGACAAAAAGGTTAAATGGTTTGCCTCTTTCATGGTCAACGGGTTTTGTCTCTGAAGGCCTGCCACATATTTTCACCACGGTGTCACATTTTATTTCAGAAGAAAACGGTTACAACTTTCTAAACATGCTTTTTGTAGTTGACTCTGCTACTTTGTGGATAGGAACCTCCTGCATTTTTCCGGCAGGAAGAAGGCAGCTGTGCATGCTTTGTGTTTTTTTCCCTGTCTGTGGGAGCCTGCGCCTAGAGAAACGAGTGGGAATTTTCCCTCTGATGTTGGCAGGGAGGGTGATCAGAGAAGTGCGTAGCTTTGCAAAGTTTCCGTGCTCGGTGTCTCTGGCAGTCCCTAGTGGTGTTGGTCCTTTTGATGTAGAGCATCTGGTTTTCCCCTGGGAAGATGATGCTCCATAAAATCCTCGTTGATGAAAACGGTGATTTCTGGATGCATGGTGATATTAAAATCGTGTTTCCCCTCCACAGCAGAAACTTTGAGATGCCGGCACAGAGAGGTTGCCATCAGAAACTCTGAAAGACAGAGGGTGTCAAAACCTGTGAGAGGGGGAAAACACACATAGCTGGTGACTATTTGTCTCATGTTCATTTAATGGCGTGAAGCTGGCTTAGCAGGAGCAAAAAACATCAGTAGCACTGAAGGTTTGGCTGAAAGTGGGCGTAGCACTGACAAAGGTTTAGTGCTTGTGATTTAACTTGGTCAGCTCACCCAAGTCTTGCAGCTTTTTAAAGCGATGCAGAAGAGCAGTTTCCAGGTTAAATATATATATATATATATAGTATAAAAGCTATCCTTTTTTCCTGCCAGCATTCATTTAATGTCAGTTTACTTTGTGAGTATGGATGCGTTTAATAAAAATTCTCCATCTGCTCAAGGAAAAAAATAGAAGCTGTTAAAGTTCATCTGCAAAGACACTTTACTGTGGCTTAGCGAATGCAAAGGACTAGGAGATACATTCAGTCGTTTCGAGTCTGAAGAGATTCGTATTTCATTTTGCTCAGAGACCTCCTTCTTTTAAGTGGGAAGCTTTGAGGAAGGTTTACTCGCTGGGCTTTGTACAGGAGGGCTGATAGGACTGTGTGTGCAGGACGTGTCAGCTGCAGCGTCGCCGCATTCATCCCCAGTGCCAAGCAACTCCAATTACTCTTTGGTCAAACAAACTTCTTATTCATGGAGGTGCAGTTGTTTGCCAGAGCCATTTGCAATCATGTGGCGGAGGGGGCACAATTAATGCATTGTAAAAATGAATTATTTTTTAATGGCATATGCTATGGAGATGTAATAGAGCCCCGCTGGCGTTTGTCTGAGGGGTGGTGCAGGGCCAGGGTGAGGAGTTGCCAGCTCAGAGGAGAGCGCTAGAAAGTCTCCAACCAGCACGAAAAGAAAACGTGAGCACGAGAGCCCCCGTGGGAACTGCATTTTGGTTTCAGCACCGTCGGTTAACGTTGTCAAACTGCCTGCCTCAAACTGTTAGGACTGATGAAGTGCCAGTAATTATCATTTAGAAAGCTGGTGGCTGCCAAGTCCATCGCACACTTCACATGTGTTGGTAGGGCTGGTTCGAAGTCACTTTGCTTTTAAAAAAATAATAATAATAAAGGAAGAAATTACTGAGCCTGCACTCTGATCCAAGAATAGCGTTGAGTTTTGACAAATGGCAGTCGGTGCTGGCAGTAATTATTTTTGGTGCTCGGAGTAGGCTTGGGGGGTGCTTTCTTCGAGTGCATCACGGGTGCTGTTTGTCTTGTGGGTAACGGGGCTGCCCTTACCTCTGGATATTTACAGCAGATGAAAATAAGTAACAAGCTAGGGGGGTCTCCCTTTCCTCTCCTGTGAAACTGGACGGAAAGAAAATTATAATTAGCCCTCTTTTGAAGGAAAAACGTCCTTATTTTGCAGTTAATTTCCAGCAACTGTAGAGAAACAGATTCAGAGTGGAAGGGCTGAGCAGGGCAGGAGAAGCTGTTAGAAGGAGCTCTGCCTGCACAGCACCATCGCTTCGTCTGCTCCCAGCCCTCTCAAGCAGCCTGTGTGTAAAAGCCATGGCTGGAGGCAGAGTAAATGTCATCGATTTCCTTTTGAAGGAGTCTGAGTGTGGCTCTTACTGGGAGCTGAGGGTGACATGGACACAGTTGGATCACCCATTGCTGGGACAGGAGATGGTGATGGAGGAAAGACCATGCAGAAGCTTGCACCGTATTTTTCATACGGAGATTTGTGACTTCATCGGTCATCAGTGAAAAAGCTGGTGAGAAAATCTCCCGGTCACATTGCTTATCGGGTCTGTGAGTCTGAAGGGCTCCAAGGGCAAGCTGTCAGTCCGTCCAAGAACTTATCACTTGTGGGTGTTCTCTGCTTTTCCCTTAAGCATGTGGCTTGAGACTGGTCTTCTAAGGCCGCATAGCCAGCCTCCAAAGCTCCTGTTCTCCTGGGCCGCTCACCCGCTGCTGCCTCTGCATAGAAAACCAAATGTTTTGTCTCAGTGTGGTTGATTTTGAATGCCAGGCTCTCAAAATCCAGTGGTTGGTGTGTCTTAACCAACAGGTAAGGTGTTGAGCTGATGTAGGAAGGAACATCAGCACCTAAGGAATGGGAACAGATTGGGGCATTTTTCATCCACATCATCACACCTTTACAATAGCTAAAGTCATATGCCAGCTTAAGCTAAGTCTTCATGGGACACAGAAGGAGAAACTACTCCTTTCAAATATAATTTCAAGACCTGTGAATCAAGATGCTCGCTTATGGCCTAGAGAGCACCAAATATTGCATCATGAAAATTAACAAGCAAACATGCTCCATTTCATTATTTCATCTGCGTGAGCACTTCGCTGCGTCTAATTCTGTTCATCTAAAATTATAAACAAACTTACCCTGATATAATCTAATTTTCATCATAGACGCCAAATTCTGTTCTGCTGGGCAACAAATTGGCTTAAGATAATTCTGTCTTTAGAAAATATAGTTGTAATCAACGGATTTATAGTTTAATAAAGTCTCGTGATATATCTGTGCCCAATAGCTTACAGAGCTTTATTTTCAGTTCAGTGCTCCCATTAGTCTAATTTAGGTTTATTGGTACAATCATTAGATGTAAGATATATGCTTTTATTTGTAACCAACAAGGAGTGTCAACGTGAGATATGGAAAGAAACAGAAACCAATTATGAGGCATTTGGCTGCAAAGCTGTTGATGGATGCTATCTAGGGACGATGAGAGCAATGAGATCCCGTGTTTTGTCTAGAATATGGAAGGGGCAGGGGACAGTGAGAATATATAGGGTCCCAACTAGAAAAAGTGAGATGATTTTAGTCTGAAAAAAAAAAAGAAAGTTTTTGCCCCCAAATCTTTTTACTTTCCTTTTTCCCTCCCAGCCAGGTCTAAACTGTAATTTCTGAACACTGTGGTGTTCAGCAGCTCTCCCATACATATGGATGGGGAGAATTAATTGCATCTTATTTGTGGACATATTTAAGCAAGAGAGAAGAGGGAAGGCTAATTGGAAATCTTTCTCATGTGGTTTGTCTGTTTGCATGTGTGTGTTTTAGTTTCTCGTGCATTTGTTTACCTACCTGCTTGTACGCGAAAGAGGGAACCTGTTAGGTTTTGCTTTTTATGTTTTTCAGAAGAGCTTTTTGTTTTATTAAGGAAAGTCACATGCCCGCAGCTCACTCAGCTTCTTTCTTGTCTGGGTAAACCGGTAGAAATAATTTATTGGGCTCACATAGAAAAAATAAGCAGTAGGGAAAAACCATAAGACAAATGAGATGAAAAGCAGTTATACAAAGAGGAAGAATGAAGAATAGTATTTTTTTCTCCCAAAAGTTTGATGGTGTGGGGGAGTGTGAGGGCATCCCCAGATAAACTGGGAAGCTTTAGCCTCAGTTTAGATGAAAGGGAGGGGCAAGTACATCTTTAGCTGTGACCCATTGCTCTTTTGTGTAGGAAATGAAGCCCGAAAACCTAAACTAAACTATTGTTTTCTACGCAAATTTGTTTATTTCTTCACAGCATTTTACTACTGCCTCCTTCTTTAAAATAGGTTGTTGGGTTTTGTTGGTGGTGAATGGCTAAGCGCAACAAAAAGTGCCCCAGTTCTGGATTTCGGAGCGGGCGGCGTGTGCTGGCAGTCGGTGCCAGCGTTCCCTGGGAGTGCTGCAAACAATCTCCACGCCACTGCTTTGATTTTGGAAGGGGAATGATTTATGTCCGTGCCCAGAGCAGGGAGTGCGTTGGAGGAAATACCGGTGTGTGAGCAAACGGACACGTGGTAAGAGGCTGAGGAGCTGGGTCATTTATAACACGTAGGTGAGATTCGGTGTGACAATTCTGCAGGCTGCTCAAAATCCTGAGCAGGTGTGCACATGGCTGGGAGTTTCTAGCTGGCTGACTGCGTGTGATCGGGATGAAAGTATGTGTACTTTTATTTTAAGAGTGTAGAAAGCGAGGATGTGTGGACATGCTCTGCTGTAGGATCTTTGACTGGTGGTTTATCCCCATTTCAAGGGGGATTGACAGGGGCTGTTGTCTTCCGTAGGTATGTACATTTTAGCATTGACTAAAAGCCCGTGGCTAAAGGCAGGCAGCCTGAGAAGGAGCAATCCCTCGTGGTTACTGCGGCACCCATCAGCAGGATGGACACGGCTGAGCTGTGAGGGATGTGTGGCCATACAGGCGGCTCTCGTGCTGCGGCCCTCTCACCAAGACACACTGAGGAAAAATGGTGTGTGGGCTCCAGCCGGGACCGAAGGCTTGTGCTGGCAGGACAGGGAGACCTTATCTCTGGTATAATGGGAGGTAACAGGGGGTATGTCAGGCACCAGCATCCCGTTCTGCCCCCCCAGCCCTACCTCCCATGCTTTTGGATTGAAGAGAGGGTTTCTCCAGTTAGAAAGCTGCGTTTCACAGGGACAGGAACCAAGAGACAGTTCATTTCTGTGGAGGGTTGCTATAAATAGCTTGCTCTGTTAACATACATTCTTTCACCAAATGAATCCTACAAACAGGGTTTTGTTCCAAGCCCACAGAATACTTTCTATGCCCTCGTCGCTTCGCGCGTGCTCATTCGGACACCAGCTCTTCCCCTTCTACACGAGAGGTAAACCTGCCCCTTGTGCAGTGAGGCTTGTGTAGCCTCCATAAATTTTCCTCTTTCATTTTTTCCATCACTGATAGCAAAGGACCACTGGACGTGTGTGTTGTTAAGGCAAATGGGGCGGAACTTGCTGGAGCCCATGCTTGCTGCTGGTTCAAATTTCGACCTCCTCGTCATGCTTTGTGCCGCCCCGATCTCTCCGAATGCTGCAGCCTTGGTCAGAAGCTGCAGCTACTGCAGACCTTGAGAGCTGCGCTGGGCTTTTAGGAAGCTTGTAATTGCTCCGCTGTGGATACTTGAGTGAGAAAGAGCTTCCCCAGGAGAAAAATGTCTTCTGTTACTGCTAGAGCAACGCGAATGCTGCGGAGATAAGCAGTTCCAGCTGTATGGCACATCTATAAGTACCGAGAAACTACAGCTTTCATTTTCTTCCTCATTTGTAGGCCTCGTGCTGGAAATCCTCTCCTTGGGAGAAGGCTTTCAACTTCCATTTAAATCTGTGGGTTTTTTTTGAGCTGGGCTGTCTGAAGCCCAGCCCATGGCCCTTCCCCACTGCTGAAATGTTATCAGAGCTGGGCAACGAGACCTCGAGGTGTCTGCCTGGAAAAGGGACGCAACTGGGAGTTCAGAGGGTTGATAAAACATCTGTGTTTATGAAGAAGCATACCCTTAGTCTGCCCTTTTTAAATCTATCTGTCTGCTTGTGGGGACCATACTGTTTCCACTCCACATGATGAGGTCGAACGCTTCCTTTTCTTGATGCGCTGTCATGTGTGCGGTGCTTCAAAGCACTTCCTATGGCCCTGTGTCTATGCAGGTGGGTTAAAAGTAGGGGCAAGCCATGGATGAGCATGTGTGTGACAAGGGGAGGGGAAGATGACACAATAAATTGGTTGTCATTGGTGGCCGCAGCTGTGGGGCACGGAGAAAAGGGTTTGTGGATGTGACAGGTAGAGGTTCCACATAGGCTTTCCAGCTGCAGTGCCAGTGGCATTGTAGGGCTGTGGTAGTCCCAAATTCTGTTGACACTCTGCCATGAGATGTAAGCATACATGTGAGAGAAGTGAACTTGACATTTTTGGCACGTGCCGGTTGTTTTTAAAACGTGGCTATCGATCTGTTGATTTAGTGGCTCCTGTAGCTGCTGCTGGTGATGTTTGCTGCTGAAATCCACACAGCTGACCCTTGCAGCTGCTCCCAGATTGTGCTAATGACTTTTGGAGGGGAAATTAATGAGCTTGCTTTCATACTCAAAAAAAAAAAAAAAAAAAGTGTTGCCTCTTTGTGGTTCTTAGGCACATATCCCCCTTGTTTCCCAGGGGCTTGTTATGGGTTTGTACTCGCAGGGACCGTACCATCAGCCCGTACCACGCATACATTTTCCAGAATTCATAACTCGGTGCCTTTGCGGCTGCAGCCGCACACGTGCTGCTCTGAATGCTCCTTCTCAGATGTCCCTGCTCCTGGTGGCCCCATGCCACAGCCGGTGAATGGCATGCCTTGTGCTCCGCGGGGCGGTTTCTAGGGCAAAACCGAACGTGACATTTCCAAAACGCGCAGGTCCAAACTAGTTTCAGCACTGAGAAGCGAAGCCCACGAGTGCTTTCTGTGTGTTGTTTCTTGCCTTATTCTCAGCGATTTACAGTCTCTCTTATGGCGGGGAGCACGGAGGCTGAATGTGCTTTTATAAATCCCGTTTACATCTGCAGAACTGTCCCAGGATGGGGTTCCCTGCTTTTTGGCTAATGGACTTGGTGAAAGCTGCCAGCCCCATTCCTCATCCCACTCCCTGCCGCACTCATCCCCGGGGTGGTCGCGGGCACATTGGGAGCGGGCACATTGGTGACCCAGATGTGCTGCTCCCAACATGCCCTTTGTTTCTAGCGCTCAGCACGACGGTGGATTTGACACACGGTTAAGCACACGTTTGTCACCAGGCCGAAATGCACGTCCTCAGTATTACACGGGCTGTTGTACCAGCAGGGTGACTGCCGACACGGGTAGCTGCTGGCCTGCCCTGCGAGGCACGTGGCCACGTGGGTGCTGCCCATGCAGCAGGGAGCGGGTTGTCATGCTGTGAGGTGCCGAAGCTGACGTAGCCCACTTCCTCAGAGAGGTTAAGCACTGTTGTAAAGGCTCTGAAATATATTGCAAATAGCAGTGTTGTGCTTTGACATCCATTTCTGTATTGCAACCTTTTTTTTTCTTTTTTTCTTTTTTCTTTTTTTCTTTTTTTCTTTTTTTCTTTTAACTGCTTAAACTTTCCATGGGGTTAGCAGGCAAGCATTTTACTGCTGTGGGTTTCGCTAGCTGAAACAGTACAAAAAAGGAACAGTGGCAGAGCCCTTTTTCCACTTCTGTGTTTGGCAGGAGATACAGGGCAGTGCTTTTCCTCAAATCATAGTCTTCTGACTACAATTTCATTTTGGGTTCCTTCATCTACAGACAGATCTATTGCATTTATATACACAAAAATACAAATAATCTTTCATATATGTATGTATATATACACATATACATATAAAAAGTCATCACAGAGTCATAGCTGTATAGATATACATCTATGTGATTCTTACAGCTGGAACAGAAAACTAGTCCTCTCTCTCCTTGTCCAAGCTATAATCTCAATTGGGCTTTCTTCACTTCTTTGTGGATCCCAACTCATGAAGAGTCATTCAGCACGGCTAAACAGTTATCCATTGATACAGCTCCACCTGCAGCTCTCCCCATTATCTCCCGTCTCTGTTGCCATGGACAACACCAGGGTCCCTCAGCGAGGCCAAAATCTGCATGCGTCCATCTCCAAGTTCCCTACATCTTCGATCAGAGATCAGTGGATTCTTCCCGTGTGATGTCTCTTCACAAATGCCCTCTGCTCTCCAGACCATGCTGATGAAATTCACATCCAAGTGCTCATTTCATGTCTTGAATTACTGCAGCATCCTCTTCTCTGCCCTCTACAGATTATAGTTCTGTCTGTCCAGAATGTCTTTGCTAAGGGAATTTGTCCAGCTCCCTCATTTCTTAACATTGTAGCCTCCCTTGCTCATTCCTCAGTTGACTCCTTTATGCACACCAGCTGCCTGTCTTCAACCCTTCTTCTCCATCTCTGCTTTCCACCTGTCCTTCAGGTCTCCGAGGTCTCCTCCTGCCAGCCATGCTGCCAGTCTCTCCAGTGGGTACAAGTTGCTTTCCAAATGGCATCTGTGGGTATTCTGCAGACCTCACACACCCCATTAACGTTGGCAAGACTACTTCATTGTTGTCCTCCAGGTCTTTCCGTCAAAGTGCTCTTTCCTTGGGATGCTTCCAAAGGCCCTGGGGCTGCCAGCATGCTGAGGCTGGCTGGCTCTTGCGCTTGCCCTTTCTTGCGTTGTGCACGGGGGTTTATATCCACCAATCTTCAGCTGGTTTCGGGGCGATGCAGAGTCCCCGCTCCAGGCCCTTCACGATCTGTGTTCACGTTGAGTGTGGCCCTTCCCTTGTGCAGCCGGCAGCTTGGGGGAGTGTTAGACCTTGCTGAGATTAAGCCCGTAGCCAACACCCCCTGCCACGGCAGGCTTGCAGAAATAGGCCAGGCGTGCACGGCAGCAGCGGCGGCGTAGCCATGGCAATGCGAACAGGCCGCGGTGGTGGGCGGGCAGCGCTCCCCAGGCCAGCTGGGGCAGGCCGGCATGGCGAGGGGGTCAGGCTGGGGAGGGGGCTCGGCGCCCACAAACATCTCTGCTTTCCCCCAGCTGCGTCGGTGGCCTAAGAAAAAGAAAAGCATTCATGCTGGAGATGCTGCGTGAGCAGGGATGCGACCTAGGTGGTCACTCACATTCCCTTTAATCCCACGGCTCTGTTTTAACACAGAGAGATGGTTTCTCCCTTTCTGTTTTACGGGCGCTCAGGCATGTGCTGATCTTCTGCTGATACCGACAGAAGGTCTCTGAATATCAAGAAACCAGAATACCCTCATTAGGGATCCGCTCTGAGGATGTGAGAGTAATATATTGCTGCTAGAGACGAGGCCGGCTTTGTGCAGCAGTAAAACAAGAATATTAAACAGGAAGCCAATGACACTCCTGAAACATGCATGAGACAGTCATCCAGATGCTGTTCTGGGAGACAGCACAGCCCTCCAGCCTTACATCTACGCTACTCCTTTCTTATTTTTTTCTACGCTGCATCTGCGGGGTTGGGGGCGGGGTGGGGGCGCAGCGAGGGGAAAGCCGGATTTTCAGCCTGGTTTCCTGAGGAAGCGGGGGCGAGGCTGTCAGCGGTGCGTCTGCGGCTCAGGCCTCATCTCTACAGCTTGCCAGGCTGTCACCATCCAGGGAGGGGGCTTCTGCCCCTGGCACCCTCCTGGCCGGCCGCCGGCGCTGCCCCGCTGATGCCAATGGGCACCGGGGGACAGAGGCTGCAGCTGGTGACGTGGGGGAGCTTCGTGCCGGAGGAGCTCACGTTGTCCATCTGGAGTCACGATTTCCTTGGGTGGTGAACCCCCGGCTGCCCCAAGCAAGCTGGAAATCCAGGTTCGTTAGCTCCCCCCCCACAGGTTTTTGCTTAATCTTTAAAGCAAGGGAGTAGGGGGTGTTGCTGAGCAATACTGTTCAGCATAAAAATGCTCAGTTAAATCCATAGGATATTTCAGCAAAATACGGGCTTTTGTGTGGCTTTTGTGTTGCAGAGGGGTTTGTATTAATATAGCACGATCCTGGAATTACAAGAGCCCCGCGTTTGTTCTGGTTCATGCTGGGACACTTGCTTTCGAAGGAGGGACCTGATGGATTTGAGAACAGCATGAAGGAATAAAGACTTGATCTGCACTCCAGGCTGAAGCATTATGTCACTGCAAAATCTTTTCATTTGTACTTCTGCTGTGTTGTCCTGAGGATTTAATTTCCTGTTTTTCATTATGTGGGAGTCTTTTTTGGAAGCTACAAGAGAGCAGGGGGTTTTTGTTGGAAAGTAAACTGTCAAAATACAGTGACTTTTTTTGTGTTGTTTTTCCACTTTCCTGAATCCAGAACTCGCCAACATGAAATTTAATTATGAAAATAAATAAATGAGTAAATAAGAAAATCAGTGAAGTAACATGGAGACAGCGCTCTTCTTTCCCTTTTTCCCCCCACAGCCCACCAGCAGCTTTACATAGGTTTTCACACCAGTGCTTCTCTAACTTAAAGCTCTTATTCCTTCCTTGCTTCATGCCACGTGACAAGCAAGGACCTTCTTTATTTGCTTTATGATACTTGTCTGATTAGAAAATGTTGTGTTGTTTTATTTTTCATATTCCTCAAGTTTCAGTATTTTGAAACTTCCAGAAAGATAAGGAGTATTTATTTATTTTGAAATTTTCAGAAAGGTAAGAACAGATTAGGCAAAAAGGCTCTCCAGAGCAATCCTTTAAAAACACCAGACCCACACTGCAGCTGATGGGTTGTAACTGCTGGGCTTCCTTTTTGGGGACGGAAGGTGGGCAGAGAGGATGTTTTCTTCGTAGGTTTGCTCTACTCATCTGATCTTGGATTTGATAAGCTCCACAATTTTAAAACTCTGACCTCCTTTTTTTTCCCCATCCTTGTGTCTTAAAAGGCTAACGTGAAGAGGGCGAGAAGGAAACAGTTTGTTTTCAGCTTGTCGTAGTTAATCATTAGTTTACAGTGCAGTGTTTTCATTGCTTGCCTTTTAATCCCATTGCTGTATTCTTTTCTTGCACTGTTTACTTTTTCCTTTACAGGCGTTCTTTGATACAGAAATAAGTTTACAAATAGCTTGTTCTCACAGAATTTCAGCACTTTTTCAACGTTTTCTCTTCAGCATCAGGCAGTGGGACCACGTGTAGGTGGCGGGGCGCCTGCTGAGATCGGGTGCTTGGGCTCCACCAGCCCCAGCCCGCCCAGCCTGCGGGTTCCTTGCAGAAAGTGCTGCTCCTTTGTGTTGCTCCGGGGTAATTTCTGAATTACAGTAGTTAGGAAAACCAAATGTGCAAACTATTTTTTTTCCACAGTCAAGGACATAGCACAGGAAGCCACAATAATCTGTGCACATGGATGGGGCCCTGCGCTGTGGGTTCAGTTTCCAGCTGTCTCGTGGCTTGCTCCGTGTAGCTCACACACTGCTCAACCTCTTCGCTTTGCTTTGCTTTACTGCATGGGATGAAGAACGGCACTAGCCACGTGCTGGCCTGGAGATGAGTCAATCCTGTGAGGCTGGGCTGCGCTCAGGAACGTCAGGTAGCTTGTTCTGGGGTGAATAATCCATTAAAGCATTGCACAGACATACCTAATCCTATCGACTGACTGAACTACAAGGAGTCCTTAGTTACATACAGGACCCCTTTCACCTCCAGTGTGTCCTAAGAATACAGGATAGATGCTCAATTCTGCATAAGTTTAAAGCCTTGAAGTAAATTGGCCATGACTTGAGACTGTTTCTTCCCATGGGTGTATTTTTTGTGATTTCTTGCACAGGGGGAATGGCTGACACTGGGGGCGCTGCAACCTTAGCATATTTCTTCTACATACAGCGTACATGCATGCATTCATTTTTGTTGTACGGCATGGCTATAATGTCCTAAACGTTCTAAAAGCCTGCATTATGCTGGCTGCTGTTTTTCTTGCTGTTCTTTTTTCCCCTTTCCTGGTCCCAGAAACAGTCCCCATGTGTCACAGGGACACGAGGCAGCGTGGGCTGGCAGGCCGGGGGTGCAGGGGAGGGATGCGTGCTGCCTGCAGTGGCCTCGCGCCCTCCCTCAGCTCCAGCCGTACCCAGCAGCATTCTTGAGAGCCAGCTAAGAGGGTCAGGGAGTGCGATCTATTCTTAGGACTATGGGACCCATTCATTTCTTAAAAATAAAAAATAAAATTGTTTGGTGCAGAGCAGTTCTCATTTTTCTGTAGAGAGAAATGCGAGCACTCTTCCCACAATTAATGAAGTCATTTTCCTACAGTTTTGAGAACTGAAGTACATCTCTGCCATCACATGCCCCTCGTATATTAATGGGATTTTCAGCCTCGGTGCCTGCCCCATTGGGCTGGCTGGAGGTTCCCCCATGGATGGCTCTGTCCAGGTGGTTGTGGGTGCCTGACACAGAGGCTGACCAGTCCCATGGCTTGGGTGAGGTATGTGGCACACAAGTTGGCTTCCAGCTTTAAAAGGCAGCTAGAAGACATGATTGCTTCTCTTTTAGGCAGTGTGGATGCCAAAGCTTTGGGGATCTTCCCAGATTTTGAAAGGCAGAGTTCATGAGCAGTCTTGCATGCCTTTCAATCACCAGTACCCCTCCTCTTTCCTTCTCATGCTAGAGCCCTCTTCCGCTTGCTCATGACACCTCCTAGTTGTCCCATGATGTATTTCATAATGCTTTTGCATCTTTGTATTTGTGGTATCTGCCCTCAATATTTCTCTTTAAGGATTTGCACACTTCCACCTGTATTAGCCCTTCCCACACCATAGTGCTTAGTTAGGTGCCTCCTTTCTGCTTTCAGGTCCCAGCTCCGTTGTGTTTTCTGCTTTCTCAGTGGGCCTGTAGCTGTTGTGTTACAAAGCAAGTTGATGCCTAGGAAAGCAGCAGAAAGATTTGGTTTAGTTTAGCCTGCCTGAAAGTTGAGAGGGAAAAAGGAACTAGTGTCAGCAGTACGGAGCTGGCAACATCAACTGTGTCAGCGAGGGGCTGAAGCTCTCTTTGGTAGCGAAGCATCGCAGGGAAAAGGAAACCACGCAGCATGCTTGGGCAGGGCTGGTAGTAAAGGATGTGCAGGATATAGGGACCCGCTGACAGCAGCACATACACTAAGGATGAGTCAGTAGATCTGGTGCACGAGGAGATTTGAGTGGCACGGAGAAGAAGCAGTTTAGCTTATAATCCTTAACACAGTTTTGTGCTGTGGGTTTGGTTTGTTGGCTTTTTTTCTTTTTTTTTTTTTTTTTCCTTTTCATAAACTAGAAGCTGAAGCAAAGCCTCTTTATTCTCCTGAAGTTTTTTTCCCCCTCTTTCCTGCTTCTCAGGACTTGCTGGCACTGCGAAAGTGACCTTGGATCTGTTCAGAGAGTTCCTCCTGCTCCAAACGGGAAGGGCAGCAGTTTGAGAGATGTGGTTTTTATAGAGCTGCAAGTTTGATGGTGGGGACAGATGGTTTTGTTTTGGTAGTACGAACTTTCTTTGGGACTCTAGGAGAGGGACCTGGTTATCCGTATTTATGTCCTGTAACTGCACAAAGCTTTCAGGTGGCTGTTTCAGATACCCAGTGAGGTTCAGGAGGCAGATGCAGGGTGCCTGCCCTGCTGTGCAGCCACCATCCTCGTTCAAATTCTGTCACACAGGAGGAGGAATCAACAAGAATCGTAATGTTTGGTCTTAGCAGAGTCTTGTAATGGTGTTGCTGTCTCTTTTCCTCTGCAGATGCCCAGGGCCATGCCTGTCCTAGTTGCACAAGTTGCTTTTTGCAGGAGCTCCTGCCTCAGCCCCCCCCAATGCTGGCTGGGCTTCCTCGTGTCACGCGCGGCTCCCTGGGTCTCCCCCCCCAGCAAGGAAGAGGCTCAGGGTAACACTGAGGCTACTGTCCCTGTCTAAGAGCAAGCCTATAAGCTTCCTTTAAACTTTAAACGTTTTATTGTTGGAAAGCTTTCAGATGTTCACTGGATAAGGGGTCTTTATATATAATCTGGCATCGCACAGTAAAAGATTGCTTTATGTAAGCTAAGTTTAAGATGTGCAGTCCCTTTATAAACTCGTCATATAAACTCAGCATGCAGAAATTTTTTTTCTTCTCGTGTTCAACATTGCTTTTTAAAAGGGTTTTCTAAGTGGTTTTTGATATTATTACTTCTTTTAAAAAATAAGATTATAAATCTTAAGGGGGAAATATCAAGAAAATGCTGCACCCCAGGCAAAATTGAGCATGCTTCTGTGCGCTTGTTCAAATGTGTCAGCAAACTCCTGTAGAGTCCTCGACCTGCTCTGAGGGGCTCCAGGCCTTGGTACTGTAGGGCCAGAGCAACCCACTACTGAAAAGTACTTCCTCGATTAATTCATGGCCCAAAACCTCCTTGGTATGGTGCGTAGCATAATGAACACAAATTATATTAGAACATACATGTATGAAAAAAAGACTATTGCTTGGCAGAGTAACCAACATTTCCTTTACAAAGTGGATCTAGCTAATTTACAGATCACGCACCCTGGTCCAGGGACTTTCATTTGTAAAGTGTTCTCCACACAGAAAACTTTCTTCTTCCCAATTTTTACCAAGTAACATTGAAGCCCAAGAACTGGGGATGCGTGGTTCTACTCAAGGTTTGAAAAGGCAGCAACAAAAGCATGTCACTAGTAGAAAACTGTCAGATGTTTATCATCATCTGGATTTCATTCTGTGCCTGAGTATCACAAAGTGAATTGCATGTACTGGGATCCATCTGAAAATTATTTATGACTTCAGCCAGTCGCTTCCTCCAGCTGGGCCAAGCCTGCGTGCAAACTGCAACACCTGCAGCGTGTACCAGACCAGAATCCTTCACGTAACTGCTTTAATGCCTTAAATCATGGCTTTATCTGTTTTATACAGTAGGTAAACTGTCACTGAAGGATTTTTGCTCTAATGGAAATCAGTTTTTGTTTGTGGGTTCTTGTCTAGGTTTGTTCACTGTGGACTTGTTCCAGAGATCCTGGAAGTTGGTGGGTGTTAATGGATTTTGGCATGGAGGCTTGGAAAAAGAAGTAGTTACTGTGTCTGCTGTCAGTGATTTCTCTTTTGCCAGTGGTAATAAACTTAATTCTGATCCCAGTATGAACTGACAAAAACATATCTGAAAAACTGATGAGGGTAAACAGGGGTTTGTCTCATAAAGCCCGCAAAGTAAGGAAACAAACGTGCTGGTGACGTGATTCTACTCACCGCATCGTATTTCACACAATACTTTCCTCTGCACAGAAAGAAGGCAACTTTTGCACAAAGCTACATAAAAGCACCAGTAGTATATGTGCAACGCTGCAGGGGGGGATGGCTTTTTGTTGTGTATTTTTTTTTTTCAGTAAAAAATTCCGATTTGTTGAAGCTGATGCTGCTTACAGGAAATGGCTGTTCTTGGCAGACAATAAGCCTGATTATCTCCCAAGACTACTTTTTTTTTTTTTTTTTTTTTTTTAAGTTTCAAATAAAGTCTCTTCTTTGAGACTCAGAGCAATTTCTCCCATCTGGTGGTTTGCTAAGTGTTTTACCATGCCATGCCATTTAGGAGAAGATGCTTGGACAGCTTTGGTATGTGTGACACAGTTTGGGGTGACCCTGCTGTAAGCGTTTTGGGCTGGGACGGGAAGCAAATCACAGCAACTTGCGGGAAGCTGATGTTGCTTAAACCTAATCCCATTCATTTGATTGTACTTTAAACAGCCTCATTTTGTATTTGATTTTAGATGGCAAGTGGAAGGAGAGCTCAGCGTGATTTTGTCCAGCAAAGGTTTTCATTCTCAATGTTTTTCCTTCTGCACCACTTCTAATGTTCATTTATTTGCACCTCCTATGCTGTTTTCTCCAAAGGTCAGCAAAGCTTTCTGAGAAGTGCTGGTCAGAATCTGTAGCTAAGTAACATTATCCAAAGCCCTCAAGGAAGAGGCTCAATGTTCCTTCTACGTAGTTAGATAGAAGGAAAATCGTTAAGGCTGAAGCTGAGGTCTGTACAGCCCCTAGACTGAATGCAAAGAAAGAGCGAGGAGTCTTTGGGTTTCTCTTACACAGTTTCTCCAAGGGCTTGAACAGGGCTCCTTCAGCATGTACTAAGGCGCCTGCATCCAGTTGGTCTTAATGCTGGCTGCTTCTCCATCCTCATGTGCACAGGCATTTGTGCAGGGGTGTGGGAGCAAGGCCGGGGCCGTGTCCAGAAGCTACAGACAAGCACAGGGGGGCTCTGCCCTCTTTGGCAGCAGTGCCAGCCTCTGCCTGTCAGGGATTCGTGGCTCCGACAGCGTGGAGTACAGAGTTTCCCCGTACGTGTCGCTTCTCTGGCTTGGTGCAAGAGAAAATAATGAGCTAAGCTAGAGCTGAGGTGCTGCTGGACTGACTCGAACTTGGCTCCTCTCTTAAGCTCCCAACTTTTCTCTATGCAGATGTTATCCAATTAGTTGGGAGGCAGGAGCAGTTTCTTGACTCAATTTTGCTTTCCAGGCCAAATGCCTGGAAGCTAAGGAGGGAAACGGATGGTACTGGAATAATAACCACCTTCCCCGAGCCTGAGCAGAGTGGTTAAGACCCATCTTTTTTTCAGTGTTATTACAAATTCTGCCAAGCTGTACAATAGATGTTGGGGGAGGAGGCTTTGCTGTGTTTTTTTTTCTTTATTCCTTGATACATCCAGGATTTATTTTTTTTTTCAACCACTAAGCTAAGAAAGCAAGCAGGGAAGAATACGCTGTGATTTGCAGTTGTGTGATTAAAAACGTTTATTCCTTAAACCTCTCACAAAAACGTCTTCTGATTTTTAATGTCTTTTTTTCCTTTCTCTCCCCACCCTGACTTCTCTAGCCAGAATGACATTTCAGCCTTATGAAATCAGAGGTCTGCTTTCTTACCGGGATTTAGAACAGCATAACCCAGTTGCCGTGATTTTGAAGAATTACTTGCTTATTCCTTAAGAGCAGTTTTATTTTCCTAGCTTCTTTTCACGGAACAAGGACCAGTGAAAGCAATTTGAGCGGAGAAGCCATGCCCCCTTCTCCAGCATCCCTCACAAAAGGCACTGCTGCAAAGATCTGCTGCTGCTTCTGCAGCTGGGGCGGGTTTTCTCCATCAATAATGCAGGCCCCGAAGTCAGCTGTGTGCAGTTGTAAAGTTACTCATTCAGCAGTAATTTCACAAATGCCTCTCTCGTGGAAAATTCAGCCATGTACTTGGGGGGGGGCGGAGGAATGTGAGCGTTTCTGAAAGCAGGTCAAATTCAGTCTGACCTCACTGGTTTGGACAGCAGGACACTGAAATGTGTGCCCTCCTCTGCTGCACATTCACCGTTCCCAAACCTGAGCACCAGCAAAAGCGTAGCTCCCCCATCTTCCAGGCGCTTCCAAAAGAAATGTTTTAACATCATTGTTAGCCCGTGCTCCGCGAGCTGCTCTTTCAAAGATTTCGCCTCGAGGGGAAATAAGGAGTTGCTGTCATTTGAAATTTACTCAGCATTGGCTAAACGATGGCATTTGTCACTTCTGCTCTGCGTGTTGTTCAAACCAGCCCTCGTGCATGTCAGGCTGGATGCTGTGTTTGCTTACTTGCTCTCCGTCTTTGTTCCTCGGGAGAGCGGGGGGCAATTAATATCGCCTAAAAACGTGGCATGGCACAACCCTTTTTTTCTTTGTGTAGCTTTCACACACGGACGCCATCAAGAGCGTTACGTGCATCCCGTTTCAAAAGCACTTCGGTGAAGCAAAATCACTAGGAGACACTGACCGATTTTTTAGGAATGGATCTGAAATAATTGGCACGCTTGCTTTATGCCGCAGCTTGCTTCGTGCTGCTGACCTTGTATCCCTGACGTCTGAATCACTGTCATGTCGGTGACAGTGATGTGTCTGAGCAGTCCGAAGGAATCCTGCAATTACTTTAATATTTTGCATAATGCTGGTGGAATTTCATGATTTGTTGTGAGGGGATCACATCCAATTACCTCATTCATTAAAACAGGGAAAATAGTGGAAGTTTGGCGATACGTGCCAGGAGAGTGAGAAAGAAGTGTAATGTCATTTGTGATGTCCTAGTCACTAATTTTTTCTTTCCCTTTCTCTCTCACTTTACAGGTCATGTTTCTGAGCCATTTTTGAGGAAATGTGGTGAAGGTCAACTTGCTCTGTTTTGGGGGAAAATTCTGGTAAGTGGTACCGTCTTGATCACTTTTGGGTTTCAATGACAAATTCAGACAGATTGTTTTAACATTTATTTCAGTTTTATTTTATTTTTTCACTTGATGGGAAATGCAGCTCACAGAGATGTAGCTGATTACACGTATTTTTCTTCCTCTGGTATGGGGGCTCACAGTGGGAGAAGCACTGACAGAAAGCAGCCTGCTGGGCCTCAAGGCAAGGAATGCAGTTTCATTTGCTCCAGTGGCATCTGCTTATTGTGTTTGTAGCTGTTATATTCAGCTGAAGAGTAGTTGAGCTAAAATCTATAGTAGAAGAAACACAAAGCCTAACTGAAAAACAAGAAAGAAAAAAAAAAAAGGCGTGGTAGAGCTATAAACAATCAGGAGAAAAATAGTAATGTAGGGGGAGCACATACCTCCCAAAGCAGTGGGGGTGTGCAGTCAACTGGGAAATTTCCCTCTAGGGAACGTGCTTTGGCAGGGGGGTTGGACCTGGTGATCTCTTGAGGTCCCTTCTAACCCCTACAATTCTGTGATTCTGTGAAATCTGTCTGTTCCCAGAGCATCTGACCAGCATGCTTGCCTCTAGCTTCCACATGGAGCCAGGACGTTTTGCTTATTGCTGTGAGATACGGAGGCAATCAATGCCCCAGTGTGATGTACCAGCCTTCATATTCCTCCTTTCCATCCCACATGGCAAACTTTGCTGCTTCTCTGGTTGGTCTCTGGATACCACACTTCCAGAGGCTTCTGGTCCTACAGGTGCTGTGGGATCGTGGCGTGTTGTGGGTGATGTGTCTGTGCCCAGTCATGCCCCTGGGAGGAGAAGGAGGCAGAGAAGAATGGAAGATAATTAGTGATGTGCCCCCAGCTAGAAGGGAGTAGTCCTGAGAAAACTCTTCCTAGTTTTCACTTATCTCCAGCCCAACCTGAAAAAAAGCAAAACTGTTTTACATTAGTTTGTAGATTCACCTTGCTTTTTCCCCTTGGAGACTCAATGTATGCAGCTGTGGCTGGTCCCAGTTGATCACCATCACCCTTGGAAAAAAAAATGCCTGCAGAAGATTATGTCCTTTCTTTCCCTTGGCCGAGCAGGGTCTTGGACAGAAATTTTTTCTTCAGCCAGCGTGTGCAGATTGCAGATGAAAACTGGCTTCTTCTCCACTGGCAGAAGACTTCAGAGTAAGATGGCCTGCAGGGGTAGAAAACTGAAAATCAAAGAGTGGCTCTGTGAGAACACTTATTCTTTTCTGTGATTTAAAACAAACAATAACCAAAAAAAAACCAGCAAACAACACCACAAAACAGATGTTGTTACATCATACAGAAGGATCAGGATTAGCTAGCAGATGTTTAAGTGTAGATCATTTAGCCTTCTGCAGCGTGGATAGTCTTAAAGATCAGAAAAGATGACCAAGATCAGAATTTAAAAAAAAAGTCAGCCAAAAGCATGAAACACCTTGTTCAACTGTACCTTGGTAAACCCTACCGCAGACCTTTTAAGCATTTTTTTCTCTATAGTTTGGCTTTTTGGACAATTGTTCATGTTGTAAAGCTTCCACTTATATCCCTGTACAGGAAAATATGACTACAATTAATTACCTGGAATTTAGTTGTAGGCCCAAAGGTGAGCTACAGACCAGCTGCATGAACTCGTTAATCCATGAGATTTTGTGCGGACTTCTGTTACTGCAAGAGAAGATAGGATGTATATCTAGTTTGCTCTTTGGTGATAAGAACTATACTTTGAGACTAAAGTTGTCCAGTGCCCTTACATATTGGCTGATCTCTGTGTGACAAAGCTATGGTGCTGTCAATTCTAGAAGCAGCACTGTAATGCAAAAATGGTGTTGCTGTGTAACACAAAGGAAAATAAGTTTATGGGCAGCCCTGGTAGTCAGATTGTTGTGTTTAAATTTCCCTTCAAAGTTGCATCAGCTGAGACTGGTCTAGGCTCCGTGGCTGTCCTTAATGAAGAAACATAGCTCAAGAGCAGCAAGGGGAAAGGGATGAAAGAAACATGTTTATCAGAATCATAGAATAAATTTGGTGGAAGAAACTGATCCATATGGGGCATCTTCTCTGCCAGTGAGAGGGATTTTGGAGAAGACCCTCCCAACCCCACATCAGGGAAGCTGCTTCCTGTGGCTCCAAAGAAACGTGGTGTCACATAGATGCAGCAAACTTGTCAGTGAGGGGAAAAACAGTCTGGTTTACCGAGAGTCTACTTGCACAGTGTTTCTCACCCTTTAGTTCATGTCCAGACTTGGGGAGCATGGCTGCTGACTTGGCTGAATCTCAAACTCAGAAGAAGGTTAGCTGACAAACTGATGCTCCTGAAAATCACCTGTTTCCCTGAGTAGCTCAGACATAACCTAATAAACGGAGACACTTCTCACTGCTGGTTTTTGTACACACCCTGGAATTTCTTCAAGCCAGCCTGGAAATGAGTTTGTGGCACTCCATGCTCCAGGATTTTGCCCCAAAATTTAGTATTGTTTTCCATTATGATACCTAAACAGCCTCTGCAACTTTTGCTTGTTTTCATAGCTGTTCCTTTCCCTCTTTCTACTTCAAACAGTTTGCAAAATCTTGTTTTGAGGTAGAACAGTCAGGAACCTTGAGTTTCTTGTCTGTAAGGATCTCTGAAACATCTCCCTGCCCACTGTAGATTTCCCTATGGCATTCCAAATTCACAGAGACGTTAAAAATAATTGCAAAAATGCAAGGGAAGGAAATAGTTTTGACCAGCCTCTGTCCCTAAACCACTGAATCCAAGAAGGACTGGGCACCAAGAGAACATTTTGAATTTATCCTGACATAGCATCTGAGCTTAGAGGCACAGAAGTCACTTATTCATCCTGGATCAAAGTCCTGGAAAAGGTCATGCAGGCTCCAGATCAAAAATTCATAATGGACGTAGGAGCTGATTAGAGAAGTATACTTGAATGCTGTGAGGGGAATCTTGACTGAATTCAAAACTCACTCAGCTGAGCTGATGATATCTTCCTGAGCAGTGTGAGTAGAGACCTCTTTTGATGAGATTTCTGTAAAGCAGCCTCGTGGATGTCAGAGCAGGTACTGCTCAACACTTACATATTTGACCCTTGTGTTGAACACCCGTGGTGTTCGGTGGGCAGTCATGGAGCCACCACCTCTCCAGCACATGAAATACTTACACAACTGCAAGGAGCCCCAGGAGTGCTTCCTGCTGCAGGTGTGATGCTGTACATTCGTCCTGTCTTACAGATTTACTCTTTCCAGGAACTCTGTGAATGCTTGAAACACAGGTCTTGAAACTGAAAGTATACTTGGGAAATCCACTGCTCCTTTCAATCCGAATTTAGGCAGGGGCACCCTCCTAGGTGCTGGGCTTTTGGATGTTTCAGTTGAAATCAGAGATGCTGTGCTTCCATCTGAACACTTGTCAATACATGCAAAGCAACTGCACATCTTAAACAGTGGTTTCAGCTATTTTTAGTTGCTCGGTTATATCATGGAAAATTTGTATTTCAGCTGCTAAGACACACCTCTGGTGTTTTGATGGTGTGGTTGTGTTTTTTTTTTTCCCATCAAGGGCAGTCAGATTCCTCCCCTCTATTTTAAACAAATAAAAAAAATAGCAGGTAGTGCCTGCTTTGATTTTTAGAGATTATATGAAAACAACTTGTCAGTAACTTTATGCACACTAAATTTGTTTGCCTGTAGAAGGATGGTGATGCTCTGTGCATTCCTGGGTGTCTGATTTCTGTGGCACAATTATTTACATCCAGGACACCTACCAAAAATGCTTTTGAATTTCTCGTGGTGATTCTTCTCACTTGTCAAGCTTCTGACATAAAGTATTACAGATCAACTATGTATTATCTGCAAAGAGCTTGGAATAAGTGTTCTTATTGCAAAAATAACCCAGCATAACTTGTGCATCATTACCTGTATTCTGCCATGCCCACAAGAGGCTTTGCCAGAATCATTAGCTGTTCTTTGTAATTATGGTTGACCTGGTGTATTTTGGTCCTGTTTCTAGTAGCTTTTAGTTTTCCGGAGTAATTAATTTGGGCACTGACACACCTCATGATGTGCTTCTGTTGTGTAACTTCATTACCCCTTCCTGCTGGCTGCAGATTATCGTGCCTATTTAGGAAGAAAAATATGTGGAAATTCACGAGCATTTAAAATACCTTGGGTTTTACTGAGATTTGCTACACTATGCTAGTAATTCCTCCAATTCTAGTCTGTTTCTTTTCTTCCAGTCTTCTCCATCCCAAAGATGTGCATTTAGTAATGCATTTAGTTTAGCTGTTGGGGTTCTGGGGGGCTGAAGTTGAGGTGATCCAAAGAGAGTCGGTCTGTGGGCCTTCCGTCTGGAGAACCCTCCTGAATTAGCCACTGGATAAGAAATAAGGAAGGACTGGTAAGACAGCAAACAGTAGAGTACCACATGCTGCTGCATCCCCTGGCTTTCTTAGCTGGCTCAGCAGCAGAGACCTTTGAACCGTGGTGTTACGGCAACTCAGAGATCCATCACAGAATGTTGTAAGTGATAAACTGTTTTTCTGTGGTTTTGGGTTTTTGTTTTTGTTAACAAGCTCTCCAAACGCTCCACTGAAAGAAGAGCATTAAATTTGCAAATTCAGATGTTTGCTGTAGGGAGTGTTACATCAACTTTGCTCTTTTCTGCACGTGCTTCGGGGTGTTTTTGTCGCTGCTCAGTTGATACAAAAGCTCCTGTTCCCTCACACTTGCATGTTCTTGTAACTTCTGTTCCCCTTCCACCCCTCTGGAGGACTGAATAAAAATGTTTGTGCAATATGCTGTAGGGGTCACTGCCATCAAACCTGTTGTGAGCTCAGATTTAGATGCAGAGCAAACTTGCACCTGGTTTCACATATTTAAGAGTAGGTCAGCTTGCAGCAGGCTGGTCCCGCCAACCTGGTAGCAGGATCCTGGGCATTGTAGCTGTAATCCCAAAGAATGGAGTCACTAGGAAATAATACTTCTTTAGTGAGCCCTTGTAAATGGATTTTTATTTTTTTTTCAGAGGTCAGTAATTTATTACTTGTTTTTTCAGAGGTCGGTAATTTGGTCGTCTTTGGGAGGAGTGTTTTGCAGAGGTCAAAATACAAAGATTTTGCCTTGCCACCTTACAGGCTTTTGGTCCAAATCACAAAACCTCTCAAGCTGCTCGAGGAGTGACCAGAGGCTTTTACCATGGACAAATCACTCTGATTTCCCATGCCTTGTTTCGGAATTAGCTTGAAAAAAAATCAGGCTGAAGTCATGCCAAAAATCCCAAACGGCAACAAAGTAAAGAAAAAAACCTCACAGCAAACATCCAGCCTGGAGAAGGTTGCCAGAGCTGGAAGCTGTGCCAAGTTTCTAATCAGGCAGTACCAGGGTCTCGGTAGGTAATGTTGCCACCCGGCAGCGACCCGTGTGAGAGGCGAGGAAGCAGGATCCGTGTGACGTGCGGCGCCGTGCATGGACCAGACCCGAGATTACCAGGACTAGCGAACGTGATTTCTGAGCATCAGATAAGGCACTGACTGCAGATAAGACTCATGCTAACTGACTGCACGTTGCAGTACTGAATACATCTATAGATACAGACCAAGGTATGTGGACGGGTGTAAATTTCCCCTTCCTGACACGAGCACGCTATGTTTTGTAGTAGAGCCAAGGCACCGGCTTATTTCTAGAGTTTCTTTTATGAAATCTTGGGAGGAAGGGGGTGGTTAATGTAATTCTCTCGACATTAATTCTGCCTCATCAATACTTCATGGATTTAATAGATTTTAGAGCTAAAATCATTTGGGAGATTGTTTTATCCGCCAAGCATAGCAGAGGCTGCTGAAGCTAAATGGAGGACAGAAGGCATCAGGGTGTGTTACAGGGTACTGCAGCACCCAAATGTAACTGTTGTGGGGTTTGTTTCTGTCTGCCTTTTGTGAAACTTTACATTGGGCACTAAATACTTTGCATATAGGCAAGCTACCTCCTTGGTAAGAGCTTGTTAAAGGTCTCTAGACACAAGTGTGTTTCCACCTCACAGCATAAGCACACTGCTTTAGTTCTTCACCTCCCCTTCCATCTCCCTCCTGCTTAAATGCTCCTCTGGCATGGGCATAATGAAACTGCATAGAAAGGAGCACGAAGGAGAGGAGAGATCTCCCTGCAGATTAACAAAGCCGAGTATTTCTGGACATTGAGTTATTTATATCAATCAGTTTGCTAAGCTCAAAGATAAAAGCAAGCCTGGGAAGCAATCCAGAAAAAAATAAAATAAAAATAAAGAAGACAGTGTGAAGACGCAGCATTGGTGAGTGTTTTCGGGCGGCCTGCAGTGCTGTATGGCAATAGCCATTTCAAAATAAAAGTGAGATGGGCGGATCTGGAGGGCCGCTGCTCAGAGGTGGGGGAGATCCCTGCTGGATGTGTCAGGCTGGGTAAGCTCGGCGCTGCTGGAGCGCCCTGCGTCATCCTGCAGCATCCCTGCTGCCAGCAGCGAGCAGAGCTCCTCGGCTCCAAGGGGTCCCTCGCAGCCACCACCAGTGTGGGGAAGGCAGCTCTTCCCAAGGCACGTTATCAAGGGCACGTTATCAGGGAAATAAAGCACGGACGGTGCCGTTTAGAGAATAGCCATTTTTAGACAATATCCACCAGCGTAAGGCTGTGATTATGCTGTATCATCCTGAGAGCCTCGGAGCTAACAGAGGTTTGTACAGCCTTTAATAAACAGTGTTTTGTCCATACCTACACTGTGCCCACGGATAGGAATATATCTAGTGTAGTACATCATAATGCTTCTATTGTTTTTAGGGAAAATTGTAAAAGATTCAACTGTGTAAATGCCATTCCCGCCCAGCCCACTTAGTACTACAAGACAGGGAGAAGTCTGCTTTGAAATTCTCCCTCCAGCAAAAGCTTGAAAAGCCTTGAAGATTGCGTGCATCCTTGATCATGTCATGCAGCAGCAGCCCTGAGAAATACAGAATCTCGTAGCTCAGGCTGCTAGCGTTTTGAATGCCCTTCTGGGTGTGGAGAATCCTGCCTTTCTGCTGTTACGAGGTGGTATCTCATCCTGCAACAACTTCTCAGACCATATTGACTTCCTGGCACAGGTTTTGCATTTTTTAATCAAACTATTTCTTGTTGTATTTTACCTTGTGCAAAAATCGTGACAACCCAAAGCAAGTAGCTTTACAGATAAAATGATAAAAATATAAGTGGCATGAGAGTTTTTGCATTCTTTCTGTAATTACTAGATAAAAAGCATGCATGTATCTTAGATGTGATTTGAAACATCAGCCTGCTTTGGTCCTTGGTTATTTTTTTTTCCAATTTGTACAGTTAAATGCTAGTTAGAAGGAAGATGGTATGGAAAGAAACACTGCACACTTTGTAAACATGAGTTCAGGTCATTTCTTGTCCTCTTTTGTTGCTCATCAAAAGTTAGAAGTTTTGTCATTTTTTCAGCAGGATCTTGCACCAGATTCTAGCACAACTTGCTTTAAAGCTAGTGGTTACATCAGTGCACCAGCACCCGTTGCTGCTAGGTGCTCATTCTGGTGAGCTGTAATTGCAGCAAATCATCAGTTTTGGAAAGTCCTCATTTAGCTGTTATGTCTGTTGGCTGTGTATGACAATTAGGAGTTGTCCATTCTTTCCCCACAGCTTGTTCCATGTTATTAGGGCACTAGTCTCTCTCTACATGCCATTTACTGTCAAAACACAATCCTTTTATCCCCCATTTCGTCTGGTTTACATCACTTGATGGGTTTGGACAATTGTGTGTCTTTATTCTTCTAAGATGGAGGCTGATAGAAGATTCAGTACATGAAGTTCTGCTCTACCTATAGAGCAGGATATCTGCAAATACATCTGTAGCCATATAGAAAATAAAGAAGCTGACAGCTGAGAGATCCTGTAGACTTCTCATTGTTTTCTACCATGGTGCTCATCTGTCAAAACACAGAGAAACAAATCTGTATATGAATGAAGTGGCTTTTTTTACGTTGTCTAGGAAGACCAAGCAACATCCACAGTCCTATTTTTAAGATATCCTTTCTGCCCATGTTGGTATGTGCTAAGTATCTTTGCAGGAGCCCGAGATCGTTGCATTTGCTTTTTAATAAGTTTTGTTCTTGAGTTTTGCCCTCTAAGTGACTGTAATTACACAGGGAGGCTTAGCTCGGGTCTAACCACCAGTTTTCCTGTATGTCATTAGACGTTGTTAGGGGATCAGCCTGCCCGGTTGTAAATGACAGCATACATCTTCCTCTAATCCTTTTCTGGATGAGGCTGGCTATAAGGCAGGCGCTTTGGAAGAGAGGGAGCACTATTCTAAGCTGACGAGGCAGAAGGAAGGCTTGTGTTGAATCAGGGGCTGCTTGCAACAACATTTTGATCGTGGTTCACGTTGAAGCACCTCGAAGATGCAAGCCCCATCGCTGTAGCCTAACAGAATTCCTGCATGTTAGCACTGAAGTATTCATCATTTCTGGGCTATTAGCGTGGCATGTGCCCTCCACATGTCTGTCATCCTCTGCAAGCGGTGGAGATGTTATCCAGAAACAGTTGTGTGCAGAAACTTGCCAGGTCACGCATGGGAAATGTGCTACTGACTTCTCAACGGGAGCGAGTCCTGCACAGCGCTGTGGCTTGCGGCTTCGTCCCACCACCTTCACGTGGCTGATGCTCAGAGGTAGCACCCTGCCTGTGATCACAGCAGCCTCCAGGAGGGCTGTATGTTGTGTAATACGCAGAAAACATCCCACCTGAAAGACATCTCAGCAGCCCAGCGCTGGGCAGGGCTCTGAGACCAGAGGTCTGGGTTTGAAGGCAGAGATCAAAGCCCTCGGCTGTGCACGGGTGGGAGTGCTTGGGAAGAGCTCGCACAAAGATGGGGTTTGTTACTTTGCCTTTCCCATCTGGTTTAGGTCCCTGGACTTGTAACTGCTTTTACCCAAGTAAGATTTGGGTGAATTTACATGGGAATTCAGTTTTAAATTTTGGGGGGAAACGTGGACTGTTAATCTCCTGTTACCAGACTGCTTTTACAGCACCTTTCAGATTCCAGAAAACAAAAGAAGAGTGTGCTTTCCCTCTGAGGCGTATATTTGAGGCATCTTTGAAAGTCACATGTACCACAGGAGACTTAGCAAAAGCACAGTGGTTTCTTTTGCTGTATTAAATATTTCCCTAGCTGTACTTCTGATTAAAGAAATAAATTCCTAAGCCATGACTTTTAACCACCTCTTCTCTAGGAAAGCTCTTCATAACCGCAGTGAGAGACCAGCCCCAGCTCAGGCCACTGTCCTGCTTCAGCAGGAGCTGTAAGAGGGCTGCCATGTAGAGAATTTTTATCTCAAATTATCACTGCTGTTCACTTCCACTGTAAAAAGCAATTCTCATGGTATTTTTTTTCCTAGAATATTCCTCTTCTTGTAGAGGATACCCATGAATATATTCAATGTCTTGCTCTCTTCTTTATTCTTTTGTATCTCTTATGTCTGGGAAAAATTCCAGGAGCCTTATGGTGTAGCTTTAGGCGCTTCTGGGTTGGAAATGCTTCTACGTGTCACGCAGACAAGAACTGTCCTTGTTTAAAAAAAAAAAAAAAAAAAAAAAAAAAAAAAAAACACAGAAAACTCTTCAGTTCCGTGATGGAGGAGGAGGAAGGTGCCCTAGGCACAGCTGGCGATTAGTTGTATAGTTTCTTCAGGTTGATAACCAGCTCTGATAGAAATCTGTTCGTTGATGGACAGTTCCCTAATGATACTGGACAGGGAGAGCAGCAAATTTAATACGCTCCACAAGTCGGGGTTGGGTGAAACACCAGAAAACTCTTGGAAGTCTGAGATAAATCCCCTTGGAGCTTGCTTTGTCTGCTCATGACTTTCCCTTTCTGGTATTTAACCAAGTTTGAATCCAGGTCATCTCTCCTAGGCTAATCTATGTCAGTGGAGTGGTGGAGTGTGAAGGGAGCTTTTCCTTTCTTTCTCTCTCTCACTCACCTGGAACACATAAGCAAAAGAGCAGGCGGTACTGAAGCTGAAACTGTGGCAGTCCACACATGTCGAAGTAGCTGCTGGGAACCGCAGCAACAGAAATCTGGTCTTGGTCAGTTTGGCAAAGCATAAACTAGCAAGTGACTCATCAAATGTACTTCTGCAGTCATTCGGCAGGTAATGCTGTACATTTGCTAATGTTAATAAGCTTGACTGTAGCTTAAAAAGGTCCAGCAACCTCCAATTAAACTTTCTGTAATTTTCAGAAGTAATTGAAGTAATTCCTTCTCATGTTGCATGCTGTTTCTCTGCAAGGATCCGGAAACATCCACGTCATCACAATCCATTTGTTACGTTTAATAGATGTTGCTCATCTTATACTTAAAAAAAGTTTGAAAAAATAGAATTCTTTAATGGAGCCCAGTTAAATCTTTTGCAAAGGCTTTTAAAGTGTCAGATAGGGCTTGCAAATAGCAGAGACTGGCGCTGCGGATTATTTAAATCTGTATGACATCACCAGTGGATAATTTTTTTTAAAAAAAACACACTTATTATGTAAATGTATTCAGTAACCAGTAAGGTTATGTATGTGAGAAATCATACTTTTGTGCGCTTTAAGTCAGCTCACCTGCGTTGTGTTTGTTCTCGGCGGAGCACAGCATCTGATTGTGACTTGGAACATCTCCAGGGAGCTCATCTCCAAATTGCTGCTGTGATTTACGGGAACTGAATCATGAAGCTTCTTGAACCTTTCAGAGCTTTCTGCTTCTTTGTTGGTCTTTTTAGATCTAACATAGTTTTAAATACTTCTCAGCGATTAGATTAGGTGCAGGCAATTTCCTTTTCAAATTGCCTGAGCAGGCCCTTTGGTAAACAGTAATAACCTTGTTGTGGCTCAATAGGGTTTGGCAGGCTAATTAAAATGGACTTCGGGGCTGCAAATAGGTATGCAGGAAAACTCTACAGGTCTGCTCAGAGGCTTGATTGGGTTTCCATGGACGTTGGTTCAGTTGTGACCATGCGTGTCTTCTGTTTATGGTTTCCACTGTAATCTGTACATTGTTTGCTTCAGAAAATCATAGTTTATAAGCAGGTTGATTGATAAAACACTTCTATTTCCTACCCCATAACTGCTTCAACCACCCGATCCATTAGATGGATGCATCTTGATTAATGCCATCTCTTCTGTAGGAGTTTATGCTAAAACTGCTTTAATCCCTGAATGTTCAGGATTTTTTAAGGCAGAGGAAATAGAGAGGAGTTAAAGATTTCACACAAGTCAAGAATTGCCGTACGAGGATCTTTCCAAATAAGTCCAAGATTTGTACAAAACTGATGACTGCGTTTTCATGCAGGGCCTGTATTGATTTTGTGCTGCATGACACATCCTGCTAGGTCTTTGTGCACAATAAACCACACTGACCTCCCGACCCTTCCCCTGACAACCTCATCATTTTCCAGCTGAATGTGCCTGGTCACCCTGCAGCTATCGCCATAAACACATATGTAACTTTCAAAATCATTTCTTTAGCTTTTTTTCCTCATTTCAGAGAGCGCAGAGAAAGCAGTGTCCCTGTCTACACACGGGCATACCCACACATTTCCAACCAGTAGTCAGATTGCTAAAAAAAAAAAAAGCCCATGGGTAATTAGCACTGTGAGTATAGTTAATCGATTTCAAATTAAATGCCACCGGCACTGGCAAAAGGTCACACTAGGTTTTGTTATGGGTTTGAGAAACCCCCTGGTTTAGTGTGCGCTGTCTCTGGGAATGGTTATTGTCTTTGTGTGCTGCCTGTGACAATAAAGGAGCAAGGACTGCAGTTTTTGCAAATGATGCTGTACATTTTATTATTATTTTAATATACATCATGGTTTTCTATGTTGATTTTAAGAAAAAAACTCTTCAATGTAAGGAGGCAGTTGTATCTTTTTAAGCATGGAAAAAAGAGCTGGGGTGAGGATGGGGTAGGAACCTCATCTCTGGCTTCCTAGTCCACCATTCTCATTATTAGACGGTTTTGCCTCCTAGGCAGACAGATTACTTCATATTTTCATTCATTAATGATTTATCAGACAGCTCCTCCCCTACAGGCTCATCTCCTCTGTTATCCGCGCGGCCCACACGCAACCAGCAGCACGCAGCTGCCAGCTGGCACTCGCACGTGAAGCGTGTGCTTTACTACCTGTACTTAAAGCAAAACAAGTGAGAGAGATGAGGCGACCCCGCATGTAAAGCAGAAGCTCTTGTGCCTTTGTTATGGGAATGCTTGGTGGCCTCTGAAAGCTCTGGGCGTTTTGGTGGGCAGGTGTGCTTGGTGGCAGCTTCCATTTTAGTCCCAGGTAGTATTAGTTCGAGAAGAGGGAGTGCTGGGGAGAAAATGAAAGAGCTTTGTCTGTGAACAGGAAGGTGTGGGTTGGCTTTAATTTCAGGTTTTGCTATCAGGTTCTTGGCACAACAGCTCTTTTGAAATCCTTTTCCAGTTGTCTGTATGAGAGAGTGATTTTTATCACACCGCTAAAGATTAACGCTATTCTTGTTCTCCTTTCTGCTCTCAGAAATCAGTTGTGCTCTGAGGCCTGGGAAAGGGAGCCCAAATGAAATCCCATGATGAAAGGGAAGAAGCCCGGAGTTGCTTACCACTCTCCAGTTTGTCCACCCCAAAGAGGTTGTGACTGGGTACAACAGGGGAACAAGGGTTGTAGAACAGGAGGGAAGAATATAACTTAGGAGAGGAGTAATAAATCTCATTATTTTAGCAGGTTACAATGGAAATTATGCACTAAAGGTGCAATGAGCACCTCAGCAGGGAGAAACCGACTGCCCCTAGGATACCTAAAATATCTTTTCACCCTCACTATTTTCAAGAACTTCCTCGGTTGTTCAGGCTGAGCTGGAGCTTTACACTGCTGTTGTGAGGGGAGAGCTAGCAGGAGAAGGGGATTCAGGCTGCCACACATAATGGGTTAGCTGTTCTGTTGTGTGCTGCAAGACTAATCGATTTGAATGCCTCTGGCTTCGGAGGGGAGAGAGGTGGGTGAGAACAGTAGGCGTCTGTGTGCTCTGGGCAGCCAGGTGTCTGCACAAGCGCTGTGAGCGCTGAGGGAGATGAGGCTCTTGCTGCTCCTCGCCGACCTCCCCCGGGGCTGGGTGGGAGGCCCTGGTGGGGCTGTGCTCACACAGGCCGAGGAAAGAGGTCACTGTGTGGTGGCTCAGGATAGCATAGAGGGAAACCAAGACAAAACTACAACTGGCTTATTTCAAGGGGTAGTTTGTGAGCAGAGCAGGGAGTTGGGACACAGATCTTACATGTCCCCAGGCCAAGGGCACAGCCCGTCGGTGTCAGCACAACTGGTTCATCCCAGCTGGATGGGGACAGCACTTGCCGTCAGTAAAGCCAAGTGTATGTTTACAGCACCCTGACTGCTTCACAGTAATTGCCTGCACACGGAGCACATTGCCTCACACAGCATGCATGAAGTGTACAAGAGGTTGGTGCAGCATAAAGTCTGCACTGAATTTCCACCCAGTGCTAACTGCCTGTGGTAAACCACTGCTCGCCAAGCAGCTGTTTGGGTTTTTTTTTCTGTGCATCTCATAGCTCCACCACTCGCATTAGAACACAGGTTCTGAAAAAAAGCAGGAATTTGAACCATGCCATTTCCTCACAAAATGCGTGCTGTGTTTTTTGCTATGTTACTGAATTGCTGCATTTGTCTCTAGTTTCCTGGAAGGAAGGAGAGGAGGATGATGTTAAGTGCAGCAGATCTGTCTGTGACCTGACGGAATCACAAAACTGCTGGGGTTAGACAGGACCTCTGGAGGTGATCCACCCCCTGTTCAAACCAGGGTCAGCTTGAAATTGGTATCTCAGAGCTGTGTCCCTTTGGGTTTTGAGTATCTCCGGCACTGGAGAAATCACAGCCTCTCTGGACAGCCAGTTCCAGTGCTCAACACCCTCGCAATAGAAAAGTTTCTTTTCCTGTATTTAAATGACATTTCCTGTATTTTACTCTGTGCCCATTGTTGCTTTCTCTGTCACCGGCACCACTGAGATGTCTTGCCTTGTCTTCTTTGCTGCCTCTCATCAGGTATTTGCACACCTTGATCAGATCCACCTCACCCTTCTCTCCTCTAGGCTAAATGTTCCCAACTTTATCAGCTTTTCTTCACATGACAAAAGCTCCAATCTCTTACTATCTTTGTGGCTCTTTGCTGGCCTCACTCCAGTACATCCATGTGTGTTGTGCACTGGGAAGCCCCAAACTGGACACAGCACTCCTTAAGAGCCTCAGCAGTGCTGAGTAAAGGGGAAGGATCACCTCCCTTGATGTACTGGCCATGCACTTTCTAACACAATCCAGGGTGCTGTTGGCCATCTTTGCCATAAGGAAACACGGCTGGTTTACGTTCAACTTAGCATCCATTGGGACACCCAGTTTTTTTCCTGCTTTCTAGCTGGTCGGCCCTCAATATGTTCTCCCTAGCATTTGGTTATTTCCCCCCAAGCACAGAACTTTGTATTTCACTTTGTTGAACTTTATGAGGTTGTTGGCCCATTTCTCCAGCCTGTCAAGGTACTCATGAATGGCAGCGCAACCATCTCATGTACCAGCTATTCCTCCCAAACTTTCTGAAGATGCACACTCTGGCATTAATGAAGAAATTAAACAGTACTAACACCAGTGTCAACTTCTGGAGCACACCACTAGTGCCCCATTCAGCAGCAGGCCCACGTTTTCCCCAGTCTTCCTTTTGCTGCTGATATTCATACAGAAAAGCTTCTTGCTGCTTTTCACATCTCTTGAATTCAGCTCCTTTGGGTTTCCTAACCCTCTCTGACCCCATTTCCAGCTTTTGTGCATTTCCATTTTATGTTTGACTTCAGTCAGGAGCTTCTTGTTCATTCATGTGGCTCTCCTGCTACCACTGTTTAGCTTCCTACATATTGAGATGGAGCATTGTGGAGCATCCAGGAGGTGATCCCTGAAAATTAACCAGCTCTCCTGGACCCCTGTTTTCTCTGGGGCTGTATCCCATGTGATTCTTGTAATCCTATGTAATTCTTGTAATTCCATGCAATGCAATGCACATTCCTGAAGAAGCCAAAATCTGCTTTTTGGAAAAAAGGCAACCACAATCTCCCGGTCATTGCAGCCATTACTGCTCCTGACCTTCACATCCCATGGTCCTTGTTTGTAAGCATGGTGTCCAGCACAGCGTTCCCCATTGTTGGCTCTTCGATCACCTCTGTTAGGAAGTTACCATCAGTGCTCTTCAGGAACCCCTCCTGGAACATTGATTCCCATTGCTGATTTCAGCCTTTTCCCATGTTAAACATGTCTGTGGCTGCTATTTCTTTGTGCAAGCTACTTGATCATTTTACACGGCCAAACTTTTGAACCCCATCCTGAAATGATGTCATGTGGAGAGCAGCTCGCAAAAGAAGGCTTGTACCAAAGTGCAACCCGTAACCCACCTAACGTGTTGGGTTTTATTTCCACCTCTTTTCTCACGCTTAAATGTAAAATAAGCATTATGCTGTTGGAACCAGGCAAAGGCTAATTTGCCTCATTTGAATGTGAAAAGGAGCCCACATCCTTCCTGTGCCCTGCAAAGAATGCAAAAAGACTTTACAGAGAAAACAGATGTACTAATATGTATCACTTGTGGGGGGCAGGGGGAATCGGGGTGCTGCCACTAAAGCAGTGCTGAGCTTGCAAGGAAACAAAAGAGCCAGCGTACAAAATATTGTGCTGGGAAGCCGACAAAGTTGGGACTGTTCTCTTTCACTTACATTTATGCTCCTGGCATCTGAAAACCACTCTGAAAAATATATACAAAAGAAAACATGTAGCCTCCTTCTTCACGCTCAAGAAAACCTGCACTGAAGACGCTTAGAGTGCTCAGATGCAAACAAAAAACAGAAGCTTTTGATCCTTAGAGAAATCTGAGTTTCAGGGACAATATTGCCTTGCCAGAAAAGTAAGCTACTCAAAACCATAAATGAAGTAAACATAACTTTTGGAAGTGTCCACTAATTTTATTTATATTTTGAATTCCCCTACATCTCTTACACACAAATATGAAAGAGTTAGTGCTGTCAGCTCTCCAAAAATACAGGATGTAGTGGGGATGGTTTTAATGGTTTAGAACAGCATGGAAGATAGACAACAAATGAACTCCGGAATTATTTCTACAGCTGTACAACCCACTTCAGAATACTGTCTTTTCCTGAGCGATCTGTTTATTCCTCTTCAAGTACTTCAGTAACGAGCAGTCAGCACTGGTCGGTCAGCTTGTGAATCTGCTGATGCTCAAAACTCCCCAAATTCACCAGCCTGCCTGCTGCAGGTTTGGCCCAGAAGCGTAACAGAGTCCCTTGCCAGTGATTAGCTTGTAGACAGGAGGCAGTTGTTTGTGGCCATTCATAATTTATAACATACATGTATTGTAGGTCGCAGTAATAAATGGGATTCTACAGGAGAATGAATGCTTCTTCTTAAAAGGCTACCTCAGACTTCCTAAATTAAAAACTGGTTTTATGAAAGCAAAGATTTGAAACGTGTCAATTAGTCCTTTTCATTATTTTTTTTCAGCAGTAGCATTTGGGGAACAGCCATGGAGGGTGCAATGCTTTATGAAGGCATTGTGCTGTTCTCCCTAAATGCAGCATGCAGTTGTCCTACAACCTGGAATACTAGAGCTCAGGACCATAAAAAGGACCCTTCAGAACTGATGCTTCCTCCTCAACATACTGTTTGCATCTTCAGGAAGTGTTCTTAATTCACGGGAGTTTGAAAACCACAGCATTGATGCAAAAACTAACTTGTAGATATAGGAGCTTCAGTAATGCTGAAAAGAGAAATTTTAAGCCCACTTACACAAGTGTGAATGCAATACAACAGCTTGAGATGTTTGAATGTGGTTTACCTGCAGGCTTGTTTTGTAGGATCAGGCTAAATAAAATCTTGGCCTTGAACTACTATCTGTGTTTTGGAACAAACATCGCAATGCAGCACGCTGCAGAAGGAAGGAAGCAGAATAGAAGCTAGATCACTTTCCTTTCCTGCATTATTTCTTGTAAGTGTAGTCTTCGTACATATGGAATAAACATTTCCTGTTGTAAAAATACTGTCACAGCCTGCAGTAGCCAAATAACCGATAAACCACTGTCACCGAAAACTGGAAGTCAATTAGACTGGCGCGTTTAAGGAGAAATGTTCAAAGCATGCAGATGGTCAGCAATCCACTGCTCTGGAAAGACGGTGAGCATGCACAACCTGATAACTGCTGTGGCTGTCAACAAATGCAGCCTTGTTGTATGTAAGGAATTATAAACCTTGACTCGTGCAAATGGCAGTGTAATGATATGGGCACATTTGGTTCCTGCTTTTTGCTTTGTGTCGTCTATGCAGCTAGACAAAATGGTGTAGGTATCTTATTCTCTCCGTTTCACGTGCTTTAATTCTACTGTGCAGATACTTTATTTATCTCTGTCTGGAGTAATACTGCTTTGTAACACTACTCGTCAAGCTGTCTGACAGCACTATTAAATCCTCGCTGTGCTAACCGCCCTGTCATTGTACTGTGATAGCAGCCCCAGAGCTGGGAATCCAATTTAACACTAATAAACTTCTATTTTGGTTAAAGCCCCCTCCTCATTCCTAGTACTAGGAAAACGTTTCAACTGTGTTGTTGCATCCTGTACAAATGCTTTAAAAATGTAACAAAACAGCATGAGAAAGACAGGGAACTCCTTTGGATGTCCAGTCTTATTTTTGACCAGCCTTTGTCCTCTGGCTCTCTGGAGCAGTGCCTACAAAGTTTTCTTTCTGTTAGGTTGCACAAGGGGCAGAACACCATACACTACCGTGGCTGAAGTGTTTGATAATTCCTGATGATTGGAGATCTTAAAACCCGAGTTCCCTGGACATCAAAACACTCACGTAGGTCCCAAAATGTCTGACAAAGCCTGTCAAAGCATGTCTGACTGCAATGATGATGCAAACGTGGGCCACACTTTGTGGCCGTATTGTGGGAGCAGATCCCATAAAGGGTAGGAGATGAAGGGCAGGAGTTTGTTTCTTCATTTGTGCGCGGGTGGTTTAATATTCTGGATCAAGGAGTTTAGTGGCTGCAACATGTAATCACTCATCTCTCAGAGACCCTGCTTCTTATGGATGTTCAAGCAGTGATTTTTATCTGTCATGGTCAGACAGCAGATGCGGACTCTTATTGTGACAGAGTTACCCACACAAGTAGCTGCAGAAAAGGGAAGTGAGAATCAATTTCTTCATAAGACTTTCTCCTTGGAAGTATTCTAGGTACACAGAAAGGGGAAGCCTTGAGGATCTTGTCTGTTTTTTGCGTGATAGCATTACAGGCAGCCTGTCTGGATGGACTGATGGGGAGCTGGAGGAATGGGAGAAAAGGAAAATTGTGAGTTGCAAGGGTGGAAACCTTTCTTAGCAAGGAGGTAGAGGGAGGAGGGCATCAGCTTGGGATTTGCTTGTTTGGTCTGTGTTCATTGTACAAACCTGGGGGAAGAGCCATGTTCAACCCTGGTATTTTCCCATATGAGTTCTAAAAACTGTATCACCGCTGTATGTTCTTCTCTCTTTTCCTTTCATAGAGGAATTATTTCAGGAGCAACTGCAACTAGTCAGAAAGTTTTATTCTCAGGATTGTCATTGTGGCTTCCTTGATCTGGTTTCCTACCACAATTCATCCTTCTCTTGGAAAAAAGCATCCCCAGCTTTCGTTCTTACATTCCCTGAGCAGAAAAATAAGCGTCGCCGCGATGTTCTCTGACATCAAGCTCTGCAGCCACAAAGCTGCTAAAGCTTGGGCATTTAAATGAGTGGCAGGGCAGAAATGTGTCATCCTGACCGTGGCGTTGAGAGCAGCACCCTGAATTTTACAAGAAGGGGAGAAGGGGAAGAAGAGCAGTGCTGTAAGGGGAGGGGAGTGTGTTAGTAAGCTTTTTGAGTGCACAGTGGCCATAAAGGACTGAATTATGCTGCTCCTGGGGTTGTAGATGAATATCCTCTATGGAACAGATGTTTCGTGTGAGTTATATGCAAAGAGCAAGTTATATACACAAGTCGTGTAAATTTAAACTATAAATCAAACACCATCTATATATCTAAATGATACTTTGGAAGAGTTTGCCTCAGTTTGCTGTTTCTCAGCCAACATGCATGAGTTCTGCTGCTGAGAGGTGAGCATGTGTTTGGCTGGGCTTTGGGTAGTGCTGTTTTCTCTTATTGTTTTTTTCAGTGAGCAGAGGAGACCTGGTGAAACCCTTTTCTAGACTCTGTTTACATCAGTACCTTCGATCTGCCTGCGTCCAAAAGAATTATGTCAAAGCAATTGCCTGCGTTTGTTTCTTAGCGTGTTCTCCGGCAGCACTGTCGCTTGAGGGTCAAACTGGAATACATTAAACTGGAATTGGGGCAGAAACTGCAGGCAGCCTCAGGTCAATGATGCCTCTTGAGATCTGTGAAAGTGACACTTCTGGGGTTCATTGCGTTCACGTCCATAGCATTGCTGTGTCTGGGCTGGCTGAGCTACAGAGGCGGATGGTTAGGCTCACAGTCTCCCATTTAATTCTCTCTCTGTGTGTCTGGAGTAAAAGGAAAAGCCTAGGATTGACTTATTTCTTAATATTTCAAAAAGTTAGGGTTTTCAAAATCCATATGCTAAGGCTATTTTTGTCTACGTAGTCTCTACACATTTATGGTTAGGAAATTACCACAATAAAGCCATCCTTTGAAATAAATCTGTGGATTCCAGTTATGTGATCTTTGTAATCTAAGTACTAAAATAGTACATCTTTTCTTATAAAAAAGCCTTTAGAAGGTTTAAAAACTTACTTGGACACGTGCTTAACAGAACACCCTAATGCTGTAGGTTGTAGGTGGGATTGTGCCAGAGGAAGGGGGAGAAAAACGCATCCAGGAGGACAGCAAGTATTTATACATAAAAATGCACTGTTCAAACTGTACTTTATCAGGCTCTGATTCACATTCTATTAGTAGCTCTGAAACCTTGCTCTTGATTAACTTTTCCAAAACCTTTGCTTCTTTAGTTAATAAAGAGTTGCTGATCGCATCCTTTTGAGCCTTGAGATAAAACAGAGAGGAATACCAGGTATAGCAGAGACCATTTGGTATTGGCAAGTGTGAATGCATGTGCACATATATACATATCTATTACACTTGGACAGGCCTTTTTACTCCCTAAAATTTTCACAAGCTTTCTTGATTTAGTTCACTCTACAGAAGTTGTGTATTACGATCAATTTATTGAGGATGGGATGCCGCTTCTGGGTCTGTAACCTGCTAGCACAATTTTATTTACATAGTGTATGCTGTGTTTTGGCAGGCATTGCTCAGTGAAAGGGACCGAAAGTTTGGAAAACACACTCTTTTCCCACCTGTTGAACAGAAAATTATCTGTAGAATCATGAGTCATTAACTATAATGAGATGTTTGTATGAAATAAAGCCTTTTAAATCTTGGACAAAAACCTTGTACCGTGTCCTTAAAACCCACCAAGTGTAAATATTGTAGGACAAGGTAAATTCAGTGTCCCCTGCAGAGCACGTGGTCCTTATGAGACCACCTGCCTGGGGACGCAGAGCCAGCAGCCTTCTTGGTGGCACCCAGGTCCCTTGGCAGGGCCATCCATACTGAGACAGCACCTCAGCCCCGGAAGGCTGAGGTTTCCTCCAGTGTCACTTAGTGTGCCATGAGCTGGTCCTGGCTGTCAGGATTACTGACAAGAAGAGGAAAAGGAGTGTGTGTTTTTTTAGTGGAAACAAGACACTGTCTGATGCTGTGATCACTCATTTGGCCTCCGACGTTTTGCAGGCAGTCGATCTTACCTGAAAGAGCTCCTAATAACCAAAGCTGAATGGGGATGCATCCTTTTTAAATCAACCATGATCATCTTCACAACTTGGCAGAGATGGCCAGTACATCACAACACGTGGTGCAAAATGGTTAATTACCCATAACTGATCATTACTTTTTAAAAAAAAAAAAAAAAAAAAAAGCCTCTAAAAAAGCCTCTTTACATTCTGGATTGGATTAGTTTCCAGTTCCAGTGAGTTTTCCACCTTTGCTAGGCTGGAACCCACAGTTACCAGATTTATTTCCCATATGAATACTCCTATACTATGAACAAAATTAGAAAATTTCCTTTAAGCTTTTTGTTTATAACGAAGCCTTCTGCTCCTCAGTGTTTTCAGTTCTTCAGTCGCTCTTCCCTAGACATTCATCTTTTTTTTTTCCACACTTCATTTAAAAAATGGAGCAGCAGAACCTGTTACATTATTCAAGTAGCAGAGGAACAAGAGCCAAATGCAGAGTTACTATAACCTACCTACTCATCTTTTGATTTTCATTTGTTTGTACAGCTGAGGCTCGCGTTAGCCCTTTTGGCCACAGCCTTGCGTTGGGAATTCATGTTGAGCTGATTGCCTGCCAGGACGCCTGGTCTCGTATTCAGTCTCTGCTTCGGAGGATAGAGTCCTCTCTCTCCCTCTCATCCTGTAAGTATGGCCTGTATTCTTTATTGTAATACAACCGTTTTACACTTGGCCATATTAACACCCAAACTGGTGCTGCTTGCCTTCTCCAGTTCCCACTTGCTCTGTCTCAGACTTGTTCTTTTGTTGTTTGTTTTTTTGCTGTCCCCACTCTTGCTATCTAACTGTACTTAACTTTAATCCAGGTCGCTGATAGGGCTATTAAATAGCAAAGGGATGATCCTGTGGGAACCCAATAGGAACCCATCTGTTTGTTAATAGTTTCCCATTTAAAGTTACACTTGGACTTAATTTATCAATTTTTTAATACATTTAATATGATTGTGGATTCGGAATTGACTTCAGTATAAGATACATTTGAGTTTTTTGCATGACCTCAAGTAGTACTACTCTTCATGTATAGAGTCCTGCTGTCCATGAATGGATGAAGCACACTGCACATGGACTTTAAAGCATTCTGTTTCTTGATAAAGATGTTCTACTGACAAAGATAGGTGACTTAGGCTTGTCATGCTGTCAACAACACTGCCTTCATCAAATCAACTTGTAATATTTGCAAGAAATATCAGATCACTTTGTACAACCTGTTTTTCTTTTTTTTTTTTTTCTTTTCTTTTCTAAAAATATCTATTAATTTACTCCTGTGTTGGCTGTTCTAACCTATGCAAAATACTAAGATAAATAAATAAATAAGCCAACTAAAACTAAGCCAACTGGCCAGTAATTACTTTTTACGTTTCACAAGCACTGACCCAACAAGAGCCATCTTTCTGCCCCTGGTACATCCCCAGCAGCCCAGAACCGTGTAGAAGTGGCAGCAGCAGCTCAGAGGCTAGCTATCTGAAAGCTTCTGAGACAAGTTTGTCTACCAACTAATTGGAAACACCTAGAATCTTGTACACATTGCTTAGCGTCCTCTCTAGTTTCTGCTGTGGTGGGAAATTATTTCATCATAATCCTAGACAGAACACCTGGCCTTTTACTTGTGTGCTAATCAGAAATATTTGCTAAGTAACTTCTGCCTCTGTTGTGTTGTTCTGAATTATTCTACCATGTTTATTGCTCAGAATCTGTCTTTCATAATCTGCTTAGAATAATAAAAAATCTCATATCTGATTTATCTGTCTTAATTTTTCATAGCATCTTCTTGCCTCTTTGATATGATCTTTGTCTTGTTATTATCTTTTCCTCTTTTTCTCTTCATATGTAGGTTTTATATATAACACATCATATCTTTTTTTCACTTCCCTGGTAAGCCCAGCTGTTGCTGTTGTTTTTTTGTTTTTTTTTTCATTGTGTGTTATTTTTATCTATCCTAGTCTTCTTTTCACAGTTGTAATATTGTAGGCATTTAGGAAATGTCTTAAACCATTCGCAGATGTCAGCAACTTCAAATTCTGTCGACAGCCTGATTTGACTCCCATTTGCTTTAGTTTTGTGAAATTCCCTCTCAGAAAGCATGCACTGTTTTTAATTTATGTATAGATGAAGAGTGTATGTTCATATAACACATAAAATTTTACTGGTCTGGATTTGATTGCAGACAGTGTTAGCTATTTGCACAGAAAGTGTCAGTGCTTTTCAGTCTAAACAACCAGTAACCTTCTAGGTTGTGATCATTTCCTTTCTACTGAGACAAAGTTTGCAGCAGGGATTGTCTGGCTCCTCTCTTAATCCAGCCACATCGTATGGCCAGCACTGTGCTGTGCTTGTGGCAGCACTGCAGCTCCTGCACGTTGCTGTCCCTGGGGCTGGGGCAAGGAGCACGGCACCCAGTCCGGCTTGCTTGACAAGGTAGGCTAACCACAGGGTTTGGCAGTAAGCTGTGCAGTTTAGCAACGTCCCATAAGCTGTTCACGTTGTGATCCGCATTCTGTGAACTCTGAGTTCTCCATTCCCTGTGGTGCTGCAAGGTCTACACTACATATGACTCATTGGCAAGTGTCAACTTACTGGCAAGAGACACTGAAGAAGCCAGTTATCCTAATCCCTACTGTGGTGACAGCAGCTTGTGGCAGACACCAGCTCATACCTCAAATGGGTGCATCTTCATTCATAAATATCCAAGATTACTTAGATTACGTACTTCCAAGTTCTCAGTGACTCAGACATCGTTTCTGACATACAGGGACTGTCAATTCCCCTCTTCTATTTGGACTTCTTGAGTTGGTTACAACTATTTCTTTTAATATTCTAATAACCTACATCTAGCCAGCAGTTTTCAGGAATATTCATTGCATTGCTCCTCTGCAGACAAAAGGTTTGTCTGTTTTTACAGATGCTTATAATTAACATATAAGGAACTGAAAAGGGTCATCCTCTTACAATATCTGCTTTGGTTAGTGTTGTGCTCAGTACCATGGTTTTGTGCTGAATGTGCTTTTGGGTGCGTATTTAACCTAGCTTGTTTTGCCAGCCTGGTTTATGGAGTGTGTATTCTTTCCCCATCAAGAGGTCACTTTTTCTCTGCCACACTCTCTCCCCATGATCCACAAATCTGACATCTGTACTCTGCTATTCACCTAGTTGTTAACTTCAGCAGTCTTCAGGTTTTGTCTTTTTGTGCAAGGAAACAGGGAAGAAGTCCAGGCAGGATCTCCAGATCTCCTGAATTATCTGCAGTTGTGTAGTCTACCAGGTGTATCACAAAGCAGTCACTTCTAGTGAAGCCAAGCCTGTCTGCTCCAGGTCATCATCCCATTCTCCACTTCCCTTTTTTGTCTTAAATACAAAGAACCAGAAACCTCTGTTGTCCACCTCTTCCTCACAGAGTGCTCTTTTCATTTTTTTTTTCCAGTGAGGGTGGTTGGAGCTGTCCGCAGGAGCACTTTGGGTCAATGCTTTGTTAACTGTTCATACCCAGAGAACCAGTAAAACCGAGGAGGGCATGCAGGGAGTGTGAGGGGGAGATCAAGCACCATCTGCATAATGCTGCCAGAGTCCAGGGGATGTGTATGTGCTTGGTCATGCATGAGCTATGGGCTTGTGGACCACCTGATGGGTTTTGGGCCCCAGTGCTCCCTTGGATCACAGGTCAAGGAACACTGTTGTAGATAATCCTGCATGCCAGGTTGAGCAAATGTCCATTTGGGCAAACATCCACACTCTGTTCTGCATGACTAACAGAATTTTCAGGTGTGTTGTTAGACGTTTGCAAATGTACCTTCATTCACAGGCCTGACTTAAAGCATAGTTTCTTTTCTTAAGCATATGGATCCTGGGAGAGAAAGAAAGAAAGAAAGTGGGAGAAAAAACAATAATAAATCATAGTTCTGGGTGGATACTTCTGGCTTGAGAGGAGGGAATACAAGAAGTATTGACGTTTGCTGTTTTTATCGCTCATTGAGTCATAGAAAAATAATCTGAAAGCGACTAGTCCATGCTTCTGAGCAGAGGCAGTGCCGTGACTGGTGGCTAACCTTCACATTGCCTTGGGCTGTTTTGCTGTCCTTGCCAGCAGAAAGGATTTTCATCCCTGACACCAATGTAAATATCCACAACTGCCATTCAGTCCTTTATTTCAATGTGACTTTCTGCTTAGGCTATGAAGGATTAAAGTAGGACCTCCTATAGTTGCAGTGAGCAGGTTGCAGGAGCTTTAACCTGAAGGCCCAGGTTCTGACCTGTAGCTGAGGGTCGCTACACATGAGTAACCCTTGGAGATCATTCCCAGAGATCATTCCCAGAGCTGTATGTGCAATAACCTCAGGTTCATGATGAAATCAAATTAATGCATCCTTCTCCATTCTACTTGCCCTCAGACATGGACATAAAGCTTTAAAACAGATCTGCCTGCCATGTGTTTAGCAATACTTAAATATTTTGATCCGTGTGGTAGGGTCTTGTAGCTGTTTGCTGGCTTTTGGAAAATGCACATTATCATAGCAGGATCTATTTTCGTGGCCCTTAGCCCTTGATGTCTTTTTAAGCTCCATCTTCACTGGCTAACAGAAGAGACCTGCAGTTTGTAGAGTACATAGCAAAACAGAGCTGGGAATCTTGAGTCTTAGTGGCCTCTATAGCTGGACAGCAGAGGACTGCATGCATTGGTACTGCCACTCTTCTGTATGAGAGAATGCAAGTGAGGACCTGTTTCCTTCTGTGTCCCACTGTCCAGAGTGTTTATCACTGTAATCTCAGCCTGCTATGCTCTCATTTTGAGATTTCAATATCTCTGCTAAAAAAGGAAGAGATGGTAATGTGTCATTTTATAATCCAAATTGATCTCCAGGCAGCATCTCAATTCTTGCCCATCAGGTGAACACAGTTTAACCTGTGTGCCTCTGAAGTTATTTTCCAGGCCAGGAACAGAAAGACTTACATATTGCTCACTGCGGTGTGCTGACCCCAGCTAGCAGCTAATCTCCCACCCAGCTGCTCATTCACTGTCCCCCATCAGCATGGGGGAGAGGATCAGAAGGGCAAAAGCAAAAGGAATTCATGGGCTGAGATATATAGGGTTTAATAAGTGAAGGAAATGAAAAGAAAACAAGTGATGTAAAGGCACTCCCTCACCAACTCCCACCAGCAGAGCAGTGCCCAGCCAGCCTCTGAGCTATGGCTGTTTTCAGAAAATCCCCCCCAGTTTCACTGCTGAGCATGATGCTGTATGGTCTGGAATATGTCTGTGGTCAGTTTGTGCCAGCTGTCCCAGCTGTGTCTCCTCCCAGCCTGTTGCACATCCCTGTGGTGGTTTTACCCTGCTAGGCAGCTGAACTCCACCACAGCCCTCTCTCAGACCCCTCCTCAAAGGAAAAGGGGGAGAAAATAGGATGGAAAAGGGCTCAAAGATAAGGACAGAGGAATCACTCAACAATGATCATTATGGGCAAAACAGACTCAGCATAGAGAGATTAATATAATTTATTTTCTATCACTAGCAGACTAGAACAATGAGAAACTAAAAGCAAACTAAAAACCACCTTCCCCTCCATCCACCTTATTCTACATTCTCCCCCAAGAGGTGCAGGGGAACAGGGAATGGGGGCTGTGGTCAGTCCCTGAGGCTTCATCTCTGCCGCTCCCTCACGGTCCCTCTCTGCCCCTGCTCCCCATGGGGTCCCTCCCAGGGGATGCTGTCCTTCCCAAACTGAGCCTGAGGGGCTGCCCACAGGCAGCAGCTCTTCAAGAACTGCTCCCACACGGCTCCGTCCCATGAGGTCCATCCATCCCCCAGGAGCAAACGGCCCCACTATGGGTCCCCCATGGGCCACAGCCTCCTCCAGGCCACATCCACCTGCTCCACTGGGGGCTCGTCCACCCATGGGGGGGCTGCAGCGTGGAGATCTGCTCCATGTGGGACCCATGGGCTGCAGGGGGACAGCCTGCTCCACCAGGGGCCTCTCCACAGGCCACAGGGGAACTGCTGCTGTGTGCCTGGAGCACCTCCTGCCCTCCTGCTGCACTCACCTTCATGTTCTCATTCCTCTCTCCCACTTGCTGTTGCACAGCAGTTTTCTTCCCCTTCCTTTAGTCTGCTCTCCCAGAGGCCCACCCAGCATTGCTCCCTGGCCTGGCTCTGGCCAGCAGCGGGTCCCTTTTGGAGCTGTCTGGAGCTGGCTCTGCTCTGACCTGGGGCAGCTGCTGGGCTCTGCTCACAGAGGCCACCCCTGGAGCCCTCCCGCTACCAAAACCTTGCCATGTAAACCCAATGCAACCCCTAGCCTCATCTCTGTGGGAGCAGAATAAGAAACAGAAAAATCCTTGAAGCTGTGCAAGCAGTGCACAGCAACGGCTAAAACACTGGTGTGCTCTCAACATGTGTTGGTCACAAATCTAAACCAGCACCTGACTGGCTCCTATGAAGAAAATTAACTCCATCCCAGCCACCCAGTACACTCTACCTAGGGTAATTCAGCTGTTGTGCAGTAAAACCACAGTGGCAACACTGAGTTTGAGAAAATAGGTCTCACTTGTAGCACCTTTTTTTAATTTTGTGTCAGTGTAGGCAGAGTTTTAGTGTCTTCCTGCTACTGATGTAGTCTGACTTCAGTGCTTCAGTTGTTCACTGACCTTTGTCACCATGTGGTTGCCATCCTCCCTGGGGGTCTCTACCTGTGAGTATCTTTGCCCTTGTAGCTAAAGCCAGTTGCAGTTATGGTATGAAGACTGGAGATTGTTTTGTGACCTGGCCATAAGCTAATTTTTGCTCCTGTTAAGGAAGGAGAGATTTTTATTTTTTTTTTCACCAACGTAACTTGACAAATAAGGAATCTAAGTAACACTTCTAAAATACGAGCAGTAGTAACCTAGATGAAATGCGAGCCCCTTTGGGAGGGAACAGATTCTTGAATGGTCTCAAAGTAAATTCTCAATGTTTCTGAGGCTCAGCTTGCTCCCATTTCCTTGCTGTCACATCCTCCCGAGTTCTTCAGTCACAAGCCAGAAATCAGACAAGGCAGAGATGTTAGTTTCATTTGTGCATAGGCAAAGGGAGGTGGGGAGACAGCAATGTTTGTGTTTTGTGGGGCTGTTTTTTTGAAAATCTTACTCTCTGCTTCTTACATGTTTGAAAGAAGCAAGCAGGATAAACTTCTTCATCCCTCCCTTTTTCCCCTCCCTTTTCTGCCCATCCTGATTCACATTTTGCATTCTCCTCTGTGCAGCTCTCATACTGCGAATCAGATGAACACCCATTAATCCTGGGTGGATTCTAAAAATAAGAATTGAGAGAAAAAAAATCAGAAGTGTGCATCAACCTGCAATCATCTTTCTGTTCTCCTAGGGGAGAAAAGAAAGAGGAAATCAGCAGAGACACTGTTTCACTTCTTCTCTTTCCTAGATAAAATGATTCTGACATTTGCGGCAGTTGTTCTTTTGATACAGGATTTCTAATGTATATACTTAAAAGGCACTTTAAAATTTAGGCACATTAGCTCAAAATGCTTATGCAGACCATCCACCCACTTCTCTCGGCTAGTGAATAGAGCCACCACAAGCAACTTGATGAAGGAGGAACGTAGCTTGAAATCATGCTATTGAATTTACATTGTCTTCTTGTGTGTTACTCAGAACCGAGGACAGACTCATCCTCTCTGGGTTTTGCATTGCAGAGTAAGCAGTGTGTTCACTGTGTGTAGCTGCTGCCTTTAGCTGTTAATTTCAAACCTTCCCTTAACTCATTTTAAGAGCAAGAAAGAGAAAAGAAATCCTGACTGAAGGTTTGAGTCTGACTCGCTCATCAGTGCGAATGTAAAACCTGCAGGCACTCCTTATCAACTTGGCTGTAAGTAAGCTTCTTTCTTTTAGATTACAACTGAAGTCTGGATGTTGGTGGCAAAAGAAAAAAATAAAAAAAAAAAAAAAGAAAACATGAGAGAACCTCTCCTCACAATTGATCTTTCTGTGCTGCATTTTTCCAGGGCATTTTTTTTAAAGAAACAAATACCCTAAGATAGTGCAAGGTGTAACTCAACTACTGCTACTTTAAGAGATTGCAGGGTGAGATGTTTTTAAAATTACTTTTTACGTTTTGTTCTGTTTTATTTTTTTTTTCTGAAAGGAGTATGTCACAGAGAATGGAAAAGAATTTGCTGTTGTTTTTTTTTTAAAGATGAGGCCATGACATTCATAGACTTGGCTGACAAAGGAACTAGAAACAGAGAGGTGGCCAAGTGTCCTTTTGTTGGCAGGAGGGTTTTTCTCCTGCTCTTTCCTCTTTCCACTGGGAAAGCTTTTGCATTGGGAAATCAAAAGCACAAGCTTTTGATTTTGGCTGGGCAGACAGCTGCGTTGTGCTCGTGCATTTCCTCATGGCCTTGATGGTGTCCCCTCCCCAGCCAGCTACCGGCCGGCCCCACCACCACGGTCCCTCCAGCCAGCACCACATGGGGAGGCTTTTACTGTCACTCCTGCCCAACAGGAACACCGACTTCCTTTTCCCTCTCTAGTCTGTAATAAATGTGACCTAGTTTTGAGTAGTTCTCTCACACTGAAGCAACACAGGGGCTGGAGAATGCCAGACCCATTGAGCAGCACCAGCAGGGCAATGGGGCTGTTTGTCAAGACATCATCACTCTTTCTTCTTGGCTTTCAGTGGTCCTGCCCTAGGGAAAGCTTTGTTCACAGCCTCGGAAAGAAACCAACAGTCTGGTTGTAGTTTAGTGAAATCCTTCAGCTTGCACCTTCCCTTCACTGGTCCTGGCCTCGGAGGCTGGCTGAAGCTGAGCAGGCAAGGAGCAGCACAAATCTCTTAGTCTTGCATAAGTGGCTTTTAGTTCAGGCCCCAGAGGGGGCAAGAAGGGAAGGCAAGCACAGCTGCGGACATGTGTTAGAACTTCAACATGGTCTGTGGTGTCAGGAGGTCGCCGTTTCCACAGCTGCATCCCCCGTCGGGCTGTCACTGGGGAGGAGCAGCGGGACGGACAGCGGCACTTCAAAGCTCCCTGCAAGCTCTGCTCGTCTCATGGCCCACGGGAGCTGTTCATTCTCCTGAGTGGCTTCGGCCACCACTGCAGAAGACTTCCAAAGCAACTTTATGCCGACAAGAAACAAGAGTGAGGGTGCTCCAACACGGTAAAAGGCATTAGCTTTGAGCCAGAGCACTATGGCAGCAGGAGCTCATCTGCGATGGCTCTTCCTGCTGTTCCTGCATGGAGGGTAGCTGTCACTGTGCACTGGCCTGCTCCTGTTGTCAGACTTTGGGCTGCTGCAGGCAAACAAGCCTGCATTAAAATGCGGAGATTCTTCTGTTCAGCCCACTAAAGGAGAAACTGGGGGTGGAGCTTTAAAGGACTCCTTTCAAAAATCAAATGAATGCAGCCCAAGCATTTTTCAGTGTTGTTTTTCTCGTGAAAATGCAGTTTCAATGCATTCATTGTTCCTGAAACATACTTGACCTGATACATACAAAACTTGAAGTTTTGCCCTGTTGTGTCAGGCCTTTTGTTCAGGCATACCACATGGTGTATGTGCGATTTTGTACATATTCTTATGTACTTATGTACATAGTCACTGTACATCCAGTTGTAGGACAGGTGTAGTGCATGTGTAGATTTAGAGGAAGTCTATACAAATTCACGTTCTCTATCATCTTATAAGGCTGAACCAAATCTATCACATTGCAGTAAACTTCCCTTCTTTCCAGATTGGGACGTTAGTTACACTGGTTCTGCTGAGTATAAAAATGGTATGTATTTATACAGAAATCAGTAACCTACCAGCCTGAGAACTAATGAATAATGCTCAACAGTTCCAGTTACGTTACAACATTTCTTGTATCTTTCTGCCCTGCTCCATGACTCCTGTAAGTTGTGGAATCACTGGTCAAGCTGGAGGCAGTCCTCTAACAGGTCTGCCAGGGTCCAGTACTCCCTGACCGGCTTCTTTGAGATATTCCACATGTTGCTTTTGAAACAGGCCCAGACTGGATTCTGGAAATTCAGCGTGCTACTATCAGCGTACATGCAAGTCAACAAGAGGTCAGCTAGCAGACTGTGTGAGAATTCCCAGTCTGTGTAGCACTAGTTTTAAGTGCTCATTTGTTGCCCATCTTGGGCTGCCTTCCTATGGCTTGTAATAGTCAAAGTGGGTGAGCAAGAGTTTCCTGAAAATCGTATTTTTTAATGTGTCTCAGGCTTATGTTTCAAAATACTTACTCCATCAGTTTCTCTCCGGGGAGCTACTAATGGTGACGTGAAAAGTCAGACGTTTCAATTTCGGGATAAAGTTATGTGTTGATTATTCCCTCTATCTAGCCTGCAGGAGGCATTTCCACAGAAAGCTGAAATGTCTCTTAACAGTTCTTGTAGTTCTTATTCTTGGAAAGCTTTTTCTGTTCTTCATCTTCACGATAACCCAGAATGTGGCATTTTGAATATTAAATCCTACTGTAAGTCATGAAATTTGGCTCATTTGATGTCATGGACTGATAATTCTTTACTGCTTTCAGCAAAACATAAAACACCAAGAAGATGTCCCTTAGAGGATGTTTTTCTTCACTGCCATGCTGGATGCAAGCCTTGGTTTGATTAGCAAACACATTCACCACAGAGGCGGAATAAAAGCCAAGGATTTTGTTCTTCCGATTCCCTTTCAACATGCCTGTTCTTTAATTTGGCTTTCCTGCTGGTGCTTTCCAGTCAAGATTTGTAAGGTTTGGTCAGAAAAAGAGTTACCGTTCACCCAGCCTTTCTCTTTCATCTCTCTCACTTACTTGAAAGAAGTTCTCCTGAAAATGCACAAGCGGATTTCCTTCCACAGAAAGCTGTGCAGAGGAAGAGGAACAAAGCACTATGGGCTCTGCACTCACTCCCCAGCTCTCCTGCCGATCGAAGCTCTCTCCCCTGGAGTGATCTCCATCCCCAGGCAAGGGATGCCAAGGAGACCATGGCATGGGTGGGAGTGCGTAGAACAGGTGGATGTCTCCCTTCATCTCCCTGTGTATGTCCCTCAAGCATTTCAAGGACCTACTTTCTCCTACAATACTCAAAAAAAAGCAGGTTCAGGAAAAGCAGGTTTGGGAAAATTCAGTATTTTCAGGCACTAGTTGCAAAATCTTATGGAAAAGCTTCTGATGCTGTGAAGCAATGAATTTACACCAGTTATCTTCCCATCCATCTCTTGATGGTTTACAGCTGCAGAAGCTAGAGTAGGCCGTGGCTCATCAATACTTTTTACTTTTCAAATATCACAAGTTGGAGCTTTTTCTTTTAAAGTCAAAGTATGAAAAACAGACTTTTGCTTTCTAGTACTCTTGGACTTTCCTTAGGCTTTGATTACCAACCAGGCAACAGTGCTAAACATAATTAAGGAGCTATTATTATATAAATTAATTAGTAGTGATAAAAATAATTTTATATCATTGTCAAATAATGGCATGTCAAATAAATTTGTCAAATAAATCCATGTGGGTGGAAACTACTCTTCTGGGTGAACTGATGAGGGATTACTTGCAATGTAAATGTTCGAGTTGAAGAAATATAACAAGGTCAAGAAAGGAGACAAATAATGGGTATTTTCACTTGTCTCTGAGGAAGTCTCAAAAAACCGTACATGTTTTATATTTTAATGAAAACACATTTTATATCGCCCATAAAAATGCATCTTTAAAACAAACAAATGGAATACGTTTGCATAAGAAAAGTTAATTTTAATTAGGCTAGTTACATACCTCTTAGCAGTTCCAGTGGCAAATTATGATAATGCCGCATGACCCCATAACACATGCATCTGAGAAATGCTGCCTTTCCTAATGGAAATGGAATAAAATCTTGTTCCTTTACCGTAAGTTGCATAGCATGTTGATTGAACAACACTGTGTGCTTGTCTCCAGAGAATTCAGTGTAAAACAGCTCCAGATTTTGTTTTTTTTGGTGATCTCAGAGCTGGCTGAAGAACTCCAGCCTTCCAGAGCTCCAAGTGCTAACATGCAGGGTGAGCAGACTTTAGGATATGAAATGCCTGCTCTGTGATACTGAAGGAGATTGGGTTTTGGAATCCATTCATTGATACAAAGGCTGATGCTGAATGGAGGTTATATTTATTGTCTAGGAAAACCCTTAGTTAGCTGAAATTGCTTGAAGCGTGCGCATGCATCCATGTATTCTCTCACATTTAAACTCCCCCTGACACAACGCAGCTAGCTGGCTCCTTTCAGCCAGGAATAAACAACTTCCAAGGACTTGGCTCAAAAAGATGCATGCATGTAACACCCTCTGTCACATTTTACAAGAGACTACAATCAAGTAGTCTTCATGCTCGGATTGTCTGGACACTGTGACAGACTAGAAGGGGGCAACAGAAAGAAAAAACCCTTTCTGTCAGTCACCGACTTTGCATCAAATTTTCCTTCCTTGTGTGCTGCCACTGCAGCAAAATATAAAAGGAGAAGAAAAAAAAAATACCAAGGCACTGATAATTCAGAGGTTTTCTATTCATGTCATTCCTTATAAAAATAACCTCCCAAACCATTATTATTCTACGTACTGCTGGTACGTATGTGTACCATCTCCTGGTTTATTCACTTTCTTCAGAATTAATGCATTGATTATTTTTGCAGCAGATTTGTAGTTTTTGCTTTTTCCTTACCAATTGACTAAAATGAGTAAATGAAGTGTGTAGGGCTGTCCTGGGAGCCCTCATGGCATGATATGTGAAATCTTCCCAGATTTCAGTGGAGGGTTTTTCCCCTGCTCAGCTGAAAGTTTGCAAATGAGCAATAGGGCTGGCTGAACAATAATTCTCTCATACATATTTTTTCATGTCTGCAAAAGCAGCAGCCACAAGAAAATCTCTTTCTCCTGTACTATTCTAGACTTCGTGTTTCCCATCTCTTTCTTTTACTTTCATTCTTTTGCTTTCTTTTCTACTTTTCTTTTTCCAGTGAAAACACATGGGAACAAATAAGAGGAGAAACAGAGCTGGGAGAGGGAAGGGGAGGAGGCACTAGAGTTTCACAGGGAGGTAAGGTTTCAAGGCAACAAAAAGGCTGCTGAGATTCTGCATTAAATAGTAAAGCCTGCGTTATCACTTCACTAGTCTGGAGTGAATGAATGTGTGTGCCAGCACTTGCACCTATTAATCTGAGCACTACAATGGCTCACTCTTTCCCATCTGAGCCTCCTGATCAGGGATTCCCCCATGGTGTCACCCTGTGCAGCAGCATTTGCTCAGCTGCCTGGGCCTTGCTTTCTGTGCATGGATCTAAGCACCAAGTCCCTGACCCATCCCTCTGACCCAACGTGCTGCACTGGGTTCCCCCTCTCTCTTGCCCAGAGAAGCTGTGGGTGCCCCATCCCTGGAGGTGCTCAAGGCCAGGCTGGATGGGGCTTTGGGCAACCTGGGCTGGTGGGAGGTGTCCCTGCCCATGGCAGGGGCTGGAACTGAATGGGCTTTAAGGTCTCTTCCAACCCAAACCAGTCTGTGATTCTGTGCGAGCTGGCTTGGGCACCTCCACACAAAAGTTTTGATACGGGCACGCTGCTGAGTGAATGAAGAAATGGAGAAATGCAAAAAGAGCGCCTTCAAGTTAAGCTAAGAGCAGGAGATGGTGGATGTGTGCTGACTGCAGGCAGTATGGCTCAGGGAAATATATTAAAATGGAAATTGTTTTTCAGAACGGGCTTGCAGAATAGCTGATGGTATCTTCAAATTGTGGAAAACACCCTTCAACAGAAGGTTTTTCTAATTAGGCAGGTTAGACTTACGGAGCAGGTGTCTAGGTGTCTGTGAGCTGTCACAGACTAACAGGGAGCTGCCGCATGTTTTTCAGGCATTAGCAGCAGAGGAATATGCTTTTTCTGAATCCCAGTTTGTCAAAGCTAATTTCCTGTGTTGATGTTGGGGTAAGGCATACAAAATAGGCAGCCTGGCAGCTACAGAAAAACGAGGATATTTGAAAAAGGATATGCTTTTTATTTACTCTAAGTGACGGATATTGGCTGAAATGTGAGAAGAAATAAGGGGGGGAAATGTGCTTTGCTATCTTTTTTTTTTTTTCCTGAGCTGTGCATTTTCTCGCTGCCTATTTATATATCCCGGAGAAAGTATGTCCTGCAATTCATTTTTTTTTTAAAGATTTTTCTGTTGTCACTGCTCTTTCTTGCAGCATGAGCATCTCGAGCCCAGTGCCTGTGTGCCGGGTTACATGTAGGATTCACCATAGCTGTTTGGATTAAGGGTCCATCCAGACAGGTATCTGATTCCCTACATACATCACGCATGATTTCAAAAACTTTGGTTTTGTGCCAAGATTCAGCTTGTGTCACAAGCAAAGAGTGTGGTAGCAGCAGCACACAGATCCTTCAGTGTTGGAGCTCACAGAGGGAAAATAGCAGCAGGTAACGGAGCTGACCTGACAGAGGGCTGTGCCTAAATGTGGTGGCTCACCCTCTGTCTCCCTCTACAGAGTGAGCTTCTTCACACAGAAGTAGGCTCCTAACTTGTCTGCAGATAAAATTACAAGAGATCAACCCTCCAGGCCCTTGCAGTGCCCCTTGAGGATGGTGAATTTGAGGTTATGAGAATTAGAAAACTTAGAGAAAACTTCTCCAAAGTGAGCCTTCTCAGTCTCTACAAGTCAGGAACCTGGGCTTTGAGACTGCCTGCATTTAACATGTTAATTCCTCCACGACTTTCTCTGCTTTCTTAGATCATTTATACTTCTGGCTACCCCAGCATCCGGTATCAGGACGCCTTACCCTTCAGTTCGGCATAGCATAAAGGAGCACTTGCTTTTGTTTTACATCTGCTATCTGATGAGTTCCCTCCTACTTTCCTGTGCTGTGATAATTATCAGCTCATTATCTGCTTTTCTGTCTGTGGCACAGAGCTCCAGCAATGAAAAAACGCCACACTGCCTTTCCATGAAGTCAAAGGAGCTCTTGCATGGTTGACAATGTTAGAAATGAATGAGTTAAGTGCCTCGTGTTTTGGGGCCAGACCTGAACACCTCCAGCAGTACTTTTTGGCTGTGTCTTTGCCTGGCAGTTGTGCTTTCCTAGTAAAGGATGAGCGAGGGAGATTTCTTCCTCCTACCCTCCTGCAAGCGAGCAATTTTCAGCCTTTGAGCTGAGGCTCCTACAAGAACAGGAGGGACCTCCTCAGCCCTGATGGGAAAGCACTGTGAGGTAGAATTTGATGTGAGCTTTTTCAACACGTTGCTGTTTATTTTCAAACGTGTTGTCAATGCTTTGATTTTTTTTTTTTCCAAAATAAATAAATAAATAGGTTTTGAGCAGTGAACTTAGTTTGATCCTCATCATACGTGAGTTTGAGGGAGGTCTGATGATCATAAATGTGTGAACGGTTCTCTTTTCCTTTCTCCTCTAGGATTTTAGATAATGGGCTGTGTGCAATGTAAGGACAAAGAAGCAACAAAACTGACTGATGAGAGGGATGGGAGTTTAACACAAAGTTCAGGCTACCGCTATGGCACAGATCCCACGCCACAGCACTATCCCAGCTTCGGTGTGACTTCAATTCCAAACTACAACAACTTCCATGCCACAGGAGGCCAAGGACTGACGGTGTTCGGTGGAGTCAACTCCTCCTCTCATACAGGGACGCTGCGTACAAGAGGAGGAACAGGTGACTGTCAAAGTCTTGTTTCAGTGCACTCGTTGGGCATCAATCCCGTTATTACACTGGGGTCCCAGCTGTCTTGGCATGCTCTTTTGTCTAAATGTTACCTTATAAATTAACGCAAAGAATTGGGGTGGAGCTGGGTCCTCAGCCCTGCCTTTGCAAACTTGCAGATGTTAGTTTGCATGGGGGATGAGAAATTATATATACAGCATGGCCAACTGACCACCTCGTCCCTCTACCTGGGAATGGAAGGTGTTGTTTGAGGCACCTCAGGTGGTTAACGGGAGATATTTGGTGTAGGTACATCTCAACTCTTCCAAAACACCTTGCCTACTTGGTATCCCTGCATTGTGTGTGGGTGCCAAACCAAGACGACTGATGACTCTAAAATCTGAAGGAGGTGGCGTGCCCACTAGCTGCATGAAAGCACAAGGATTAGTGGGAGGCTAGAGCAGGAGACTTCAGTTTATTTTTCTCCCCAGCAACTGGAATGGCTTACATTAAGCTTAGCCACCTGCTCTCCTGAAGCTCATTTTTCTTCTGTTTTTGGTGATGGAGTGTAACTCACCTATCTTCTTCTTTAGGTGTAACTCTTTTTGTGGCGCTTTATGACTATGAAGCAAGAACAGAAGATGACTTAAGTTTTCACAAAGGAGAAAAATTTCAAATACTTAACAGCTCGTAAGTTTTAGGCTTGTGAATATGCTTTTTAATATTTTTAAACTTTTAACATTGACAATTATATTTGCTTATGTCATTAGTAAAATATAATGTTGGATATTCAATATATGTAGGGCTTTTACTCGTTTACTTGTCTTTGCCTTTCAAGTGTTTATTACAGAAAAACAACTCAACCACATGCAGCTTTACTTCAAAAGTAAGCATTAGATTGTGTGATTCACTGCTTACATTTCACAGTAAACTCACATTCAGACCTGAGAGTACCAGCCCTGTGCTTTACCAGAAGCCACAGAAGCTCTGCAAGATTTATACTAGCACTTTCTGCAATCTGCTGCAAGCATCTCTACACAAGAACAAGCTAAAAAACAATTTACAAAAGAGAACTTGCACAGACTTGCATGTCAACATACGCTTAGAAGTGACAATTCTTTTTGTTTTAAAGGTAGGTGATATAATCTGGACTTGCTAGTAAGTTAAGTGAAAACACATCACTGCACAGTTGCATTTCATATAAAAAACACACTTTCATCCTGGAAGCCATCAACTTAAAATTAATTTCATTAACTGTCCAGAGGAAAAAAAAATTAGCAATTTAAAATAACATCTAAAATTACTGTGCTACTGACCTATATCAGAACATCTTTCAATTCCTGGCTCAAAACAGAAAGTTGAAAGCTACGTAGCATGTACAAGTAAAAATGGGTTAACAAGCAAGTGTGTAGCTTTTAGAGGCTTTGTAATATTGCTCTTATCTTTTTTCTTATACTATGTGACAGTGAAGAAAATTCATCCCTGGTGCAGCTCCTGTTAATTTTAATAGAACAACTCCAGGCTTGGAGTTGGCTCAATGTGAATTAAAGTGGTAAAAAAAAATAATCAGGTAATTCTGGGGAATATTTCATGAAGCCATGGAGCTGAGGACCTTTGATGTAGATGAAAGCACAGAAACTTCAGTTACAACTAGTAGAGGGAGCAGCACTATAAAGACCTCTCTACTTCTAAATTACCACTTGGAAAAAAAAGAAAAAAAAGACACCTTTTTTAAAGTATTATCCTTTTTTTTTTTTTTCTTTTGTGTTGCGTGCTGCTTTCCCAACTTTACTATGTTGTAACCTGAAACAAATAGAAATTGCATGCATTGTGAATTCCTTACACATGCCAGCTGATGGAATTAGGGGGTGCTCATAGGGATGTGCAGAGCAATGGTACTCAGAGTCAGTGGGACAGAGAGATTGTGGGTGGTTGTGGTACAGGCATTTTAATGCAGGTAATTACTGCCAGGAGGAAAGCTTTTTAAGAGAAGAAAAAAAAAAATCATTCAGTGACTTTCCTGTAGGATTATAGATGCACAGTTCCCATCGAAGCCAGCTCTGCTTATAAACACAGGACCTAACCACACTCCTGGAGGACTGACAGCCAGGCTGGGAATCTCCAGGGAGCAGCTTTTCTGTGAGAATGTTTCATCTCTCCATTTATATCAGAAATGACATGAAAGCAGACCATTTTTTGGAGTCTGCCACTGCTGCCCGCCCCAAGGAAGTACAAAAGTGCACTCGACCAGTTTTTCGGGAATTTTTTGAGAGGGTCGGGTTTGTCTTAACTCCAAATGAACGAAATTTGATTTGCGCTTTGGGTGAAAGGTTGAGGTCAGCACCACCTGAAATGGCACACAGAGGGCATCCCTGCCATTTGATGTCAGAAGTGGTCCGTTTCTGGGGCAGTTCAGAGCAGACTTCAGAGCTCAGAAACACTCCATCCCCATGGCCACTCCTGCATACCCTGGATAGCTGCACTGAGTGGCCTCCTCCTAACTTAGGCTCATCAGGTGGGTGTCTGCTGTATTCCTCCTTCCTGGCAGCGCTTTGAGAGATTCAGGCTCCTCTCTTAAAGCAGAGGGGGGTTTTCCTGATGTTAAGATCTAGGGCACGTCTTTTTTCCCTCCCTAGGTGCGATGAGATACCTCCATCTAGTGGACTGTCTGTGCAGTAAGGAGAATAAATGGGAACCAGTGATACTGGTACAGTTCTGCTGCTGACTGTTCATGCCAGCCATCAAGGAGCTGAGCTGTGTATCAACCACAGCATGGCACAATCTCCCAGAAATCATCTGCAGCAGCATATGGGGGTAGTGTTAGTTCTGCAGCTGGTAAAATTAGGGACATAAACAGGGTCATTTGTCTGATATACTAATACACAAGTAATATGTATTAAAACAGTGACAGCTGCCAGCATCTAGAAAAGCTAGTTTTTCTTCAGTTTTGGAGCTGTAGCATTGGAAACATTACTTTTTTGATTCATCACAGCTGTTTTCTAGTTGTTTTCCATATTCTTTCTAGCTATAAAAGAAGGTGGAGTTGAAAATTTAAAATAAGAGAGCTCACCCTCACACAACCTTTCCTGCCTGTTTGTAACAGTCCAGACAATGTACTTTCTTTAACTGCTTGCTTATTGAAGAGGCAGGATTTTCTGAATTTTCTGGCCATGTTTGATAATAGCGTTTAATTTAGTGAACAAATCTTTTTTTAATTTTATTTATTTTTTTTTTCAGAGAAGGAAACCAAGAATTTTCTAAACAGTCCAGAAGTAGAAAATGCTTGTTAGGAGCAGTAGGAGTTATATATCAGGGAATTTGGTACTGAGAACTAAATACAAATTGCTCGATCCCAAATCATTGCATCCCGGTAAATGTCTGTTACAGCTGTGAGTTGTGCAGCAACATGCACTGTCTGAAGTGGGACCCCATGTCCCACTGTACACGTGTATGACAAAAATTGATGCTGAGCCTGTGGAGCACTGCCATAAGGTGATCCTGCATGGACTCCTTCGTATTTAAATATTGTAGAAAAATGTGTTTTTTTAAGTATTTAAAAATGCAGCAAAGTCCTTTGCTATTTAAGATATCTCCTCCAGGTGGCCAGGAGAGGTAACCTAGAGAATGAAGTGTGATCTCTAAGGGCTACTTAAAACTCTGTGTTGATAGGTGGCTTTTTAATGTCTTGGGGTTTCAGATGAATAATGCTCGCGGAAGTTTGAATGTCGTGTTAAAATTAGCAGTGGATCTGAGTGTGTTCAATTTTGCCATTCTCCTATAAGCTCTCTCAAGGGTCTGTATTAGAATAATTGCTATGGAGACAGTTTTCAATATTCCAGTCCAAATTCAGCCGTAACCAAACCTGATTTCACTGGGTTGTTACGCCTGTTTATGCCATTATGCTCCATTTGGAAGGCTACGTTCCTAATAATAACGGATGCAAAGAAATGTGTAGATTATCGTGGCTGAGATGCAAACAGCTTTCTCAGAAGTACACCCATGACACAGAGAGGAGCTGCTGTGAATTCCTGCCACACACGTTGCAGGTGTCGTTAGCAGTAAGAGCACCGTCTGTACAGCTGTGTCTCTCTCTCACTTTTCCTCACCTCTTTTTCTGCAGGGAAGGAGACTGGTGGGAGGCCCGGTCCTTGACAACAGGCGAAACTGGTTACATTCCCAGTAATTATGTGGCTCCAGTCGATTCCATCCAAGCAGAGGAGTATGTTTTCTTTTCACTGTAAAGACCCATTAGTGCTGTATTAGAAGAAGATTTGAGGAGTTTGTTTTGATTGATTGCAGTGATTTTTCAAATGGCTTACATTATTTTTATTTCACTTCTTGACTGCACTGATAAATAATTAGGTAATTAGTAACAAAAGAAGCACAAGCTCAGTGCTTTTTCAATGTCAAAACATAGGAAGAAAACCTAAAGGAACACTGGTCTGCTTCCTTTATTCGAGTGTCAGCTAATTTCAGGCTTTAAGCAAAAGACGCCCTTGTGTTTCCTGAAACGATTTGCAAAAATGTTCAGAGTCAATTAGTGTGCAAACCATCTCAGAAACGGGGCACATTGGATCAACATATGCCTATCTATGCCTACAAAGCATAGAACAGGATGCATAGAACAGGATGCCACAAAGTATGGCTTGTGGGGATCTGTGCATTTTCTGAATCAGCTCTGCAGAAGGCCATGGACTCTACTGTTGAACTACTGCAGTTTGTACCTTAGTTTACATTTTGCTGTAGTTCATTGGCATTTTTCTGATAACTCAGTTATAAGGATACAGACATCATCTGGAATGGCTCTGTCCTGATTGCCTGTGAAATCAAAAAAATATATATTAATTGCTGCCGGAAAGAAAAAGGTATTGAAATTATAAAAGCCTTATAGAACCGCAGTAAAGTGGTTGCATCTGGTCCTTCTACTGGGGTTTTGTAGCTGTGCCGGAGCAAAAAATGTTGAATACTAATCTGCCACGATGTAAGTCAAATATATAGTTTATAGAAATATCTACAAAAATGCTGCTTTTCAGCAGCAGTGCATTTTTCTGCCCTCTTTCTTGCCCATTCCTTCCCCCTCCAAGTCTTGCTTACAGTTTGTCCCAATGTGGCCTTTGCTGTGAGACGCCAAACAAGTGTTCTCAGCATCTACTGATTATAGGCATAATGCACAGGTTATTGTACAAAACATACAACATCTACTTCATAGATCTGCAACATTGCTTCCACGCTACAACAAAAGAGACATAGTATGACAATAGTGGTTGAATATACATAGTTTCCACAAATTGTCTACCATGTCTGAGCTCTGTGGCACTACCTATAATAAAGTAATAAGGTAATCCTATATAGATAGCATTTTTCTTACTATTTCTGATGTTTCCTTAAGGTGGTACTTTGGCAAACTTGGCCGGAAAGATGCTGAGAGACAGCTGTTGTCGTTTGGAAACCCAAGAGGTACCTTCCTGATCCGGGAAAGTGAAACTACCAAAGGTATGCTGGCCAAGGCTTTTCTGACAACAAATGAGAAGACGTGACAAAAAAATCACGCTAAGTTTGTAAAACACCGTTTTCATTGCTATAAAGGTAGAGAAAAGTGCCATGTTGCATGCATTTGATGGAACATCCTGAGTTATGGAGTGAGTGTTAGAAGCAGAGAACAACCCAAGAACCCAAGAAAAACCATGCCAAGCTCTGTGCATGGCATCTGCAGTTCAGGTTGTGCTCAGGCAGGGTGCTCTGCTCTGCTGTCACACTCTGAACATGGTGCTGTCTCTCAATGAGTTGAGGTTAGCACCACTGCAGTGGAGCTGTGTGGAGACGGGCCCCTCAGAACAGCACTGTGCGGCTGCCAGAGGTAGAGGTGGTTAGCTTACTGGGAATAGGTGCTGGGAATCTGCAGTGTAGTTTGGGGAGATTTACTGCTTTCCTCAGAACAAGCAGAATATCTGGATCTTCTTGGCCATAGGATGAAGTTTGTGGGTGTGGAGGGTGCTGATTATTATTTAGGGAAGGTTAGGATTGGTTTGGTTTTTTGTCTTTCCTCTCTGAAATGCTGGATCCCTGGGGAAAAATAGTTTTAAATTCATAGACTAGCGATGAGAAAACTTTACAATATGTATAATGAATATATTCAGAAAGTATTCAGCTGTATACATTCTGTTGAAATCGAGTGGAAGGATGTATTCTCCTCCTCCCCTGTAAAAATACTAGAGGCATTCCAGTTTTCCTGGTGGGTGCTATCATTGCTTCTACATTTAGTTCGTGAGGCCTGTCAACATCTTCTTCAAAGCTTTGTATGTATGGAAAGATCTTTCTAACTCATACAGCTGTTGAGGAGAAAACATGCAACTAACTGAAAACAAACTTGGCTATTTCTCAACTAACCAGCAATCTGAAACAATAGCTTTGGGAAGCATAAGTCACTGGAATTAAGTTCTGAAGTCTAATGGTGGTTCATGTAATTAAAGCACTGAGTTGTCAGTGCTTTGATCAGAGCACACTCCGTCAGCTCATGTTAGCATGCAAAGTGGTTGGAGTCGTGGCTGGAATAAGGGCTTAAAGAAGCACCACTGCTCCCTTCTCTCTGAGCTATCTTCAGGCGCTGCGTTCTGCCTCTTGAATCTGTCAGTTTTAGAATTTTGCCTGCTGCAGTCACCGGAATCCTCCTTCACTGTACCAACCTCGAGGACCATTAATGATGCAAAATCAGCCTCAACGTGCTGTTGTTTCAGACAGCTGATTTCCCATCTTGCCACCCCGCAGCTTCATCATCCCTTATCTTGCAGTGAGGCACTCTCACCAGAACCAAGATCTGCCCGAACTTGCTCTTTTTCTGCAAATAGCCTCCACCTGTCCATTTTCACCAGCAGTTGTTGTGTATGTGAGAAGCAGGCAGGCTTCATTCCAGTCTGTGCTGAGTTTAAGAACTCTCTAATACAAGCATGCTTGGATCCTAAAAACAACATTGTTTCCCTAAACCCTGTTATCTGTTTAGTCTGTTCTGACCTTCTTTACACAGTGATAGGGGATATGTTTTGCAGGACTGTTTACATAGCTAAGTAAGTCAGGTTTCTTACTAGAGCTTCTTGTAATTGGGGAAAATGGAACAATCCATCCATCACGGTGGGGTTTGTAGCAGCAAGCTGGATTTCTCTGCATTAAGGCTCAAGGCTTTCTGCATCTTCAGGCTGAGTTTGCATCACAGCCATTGGCAAAAACAAAACATGCATGTTTTTTGTCAAAAATGCCTGTGTCCCTTCTAATCTTTGTGGCGTGTAAATATGTTCTCAGAAGACAAAAAAGGGAGTTTGTTGTTCATGGGAAAGGAAAAAAACGACTGGGAGGACTGCATGGTGCATTCTCCACTAAGCCCTCTCAAAGTGCCTTGCCCCAGCTAGTCATCTTGGGCTTGAGGCAGGAATTGTTTGGTGACCTAGAATTGTCCCTTCTGCTTTAAATAATAACAATAATAAAATTAATCAAGATCATGTTAAAAGTATCATCATGGATGACTTCAGCATGAATGACCTCCCTTGATCATGGTCGCCTTCTCTCCTTACTTCCAAAATAAATCAGTCAGGGCTGGCTTTTCGTTTCTTTCAATGCCTCGCTACCCAGGTACTTCATCAGCTCTTGTCTGGATAATCCTTCACCTGGTTTCAATCTCCACCCTCCAGTGCTGTCTGGTTTTAGGTTCATTTTTTAAAAAAATCATTAGAATGATATATTGTAATGTCATATTTCTACCCAATTTTTTATTACTTGTATCTTTTATATTTCAATCTATCCGCGGATAATAATGAGTAGTCTAAATAACCAACAGCCTAAATAAATGAATGATAAAATCCATCTTGGTTCTTGTTTTTGTCCAGATTTGAACTAAAGCTCCAGTCCTGCAACTTGATCCGAGGTCATCGGGGGTCCATGAAGGGCCACCCACGCAGATCTGATTGCAGACCTGGAGCCAGGGATTGTTTACATTTTCCTAAAGAATCCGAAATAGTGACCAGATAGGCAGGGAGTGTGACTAAAGAAAATACAGCTGCTGCTGTGTTTGTGGGTCAAAACTCACAACTGCAGAGGTGGAAAACCCTGCCTGGAAAAATGTGAAAGTAGGCAGGCAGCGTACAACCAGCAGTGCTGGTACAAGGCAGGCACAAAATTAGCTTGCAAATCCCCCAAACCCTTTGAACTCCTAGCTTAGAGAGATGTCCTTACTTAGTGGGAGAATCTCCTCAGAAAAATAACCTAAACAAACAGTATTTTTCTACACTTAGAAATAAAAACCCTGTCACTTCTCTGAGGGTGTCTGCCATTCACATAAAACAGAATCATGTGTGTAAGTGCTGGCTCTTTTCCTCCTATTTAGAGGATAAACAACAGGGAATTTGAGAAGCCCTTGGTGTCAGGGAGTCAGGGTGGAGAAGTTTTGTTCTCCTCTGCTGCTCCACTCGGTGGTGAGCCATTTACCAGTGTGACCTGTTGCAGTATAACACAGTCAAATAAATTTTAGAGTCTCATAAAACATCCTCCTGGGGAGAGGGGAGACATCCAAGAAAGGCATTTCATATCAGGAATCTCAGCCACGTAACCGTGTTTTTTTAAAACTATTTCATTTAGCTGGAGGTGATCCTGGAGGATGTGAATCTGTCACGTGTGTTGAAAAGTACTGTGATTTGGATCATCAGCAGTCCATGCCATCAGACTGTAGGAATCATTCTGCCTTTCAGACTATCCAAAATTGTCTGCCGGTGGTTTTCCTTCCCTGTTCTTAGCTGACATGGTTACCAGTGCAAGCAGCCTGGACTCCAGAAGGAGGACCTTTCTGACATCTCTGCAGCTGCCAGTTACCTTTGTATTTTTCTTCTGATTCCTGAATTACCCTTGAGTAAACACAACATCAGTCTGAACCCTGAGCAAAGACATGACTTCACTGCCTTTGAGATGGCCATGTTTTTGCTCAGAAAACTGCATTGTGCTATAAAATACGGCTTCATCTCTGAATCTATAGAGAACCAAGAGATCATTAAGACACCTGAATGTGCAGGTCCCCATGTTGGTGGCCCAGCCTGTGGGAAAACTGCTGCCAAGCAGGATGTCTCGAGGCATCTCACATGGCCCTTAACCCCTGTGTTTGGGCATCTGAATCCCATCAGTAAGCTCTAAAGTTCCAGCATGGATTTGAGAAGTGAAATGTTCAGTTCTTGCAGGTCTTCTGGTGCGTCGTGTTAGCAGTGTACAACCTTCCCAGGACTGTGATGTACAAAATATGCTATTTTTTTTGTGAAGAAGCTTGGGATCCATCTGGGTGACAACGCTACCTGTATATAAAGTCATTATTTCCAGTGCTCCCTATGAAAATCTTGACATTTACCACCTACTGGCATTTAGCTGAAAAAGAGTATTTGCAGAATGACCTGGCACTTAAAATGGGAAAAGTCAATTTAATAACCTGAAGCACTAAATGTTAAAATACGAGTTTTCATTTACATAGACATCCTGATTTCCTTCCAGAAAAGTATGAAAGGGACACGGCGTGAACACTAAAATTTCCATGATACCTCCTTTAATGTGGTAGATTCTCTTGTTATTTTCAAGATACAATAGGTATTTTTGAAGCAATTTCTCTTTCACTTTATAACAAATGACCAGCAAATGAAAATTTGTGTCTAAAAAGCCATTTACAATTTTTTCTTTCTCCTTTTCTTGGAACAGGTGCCTATTCCCTGTCTATTCGTGACTGGGATGATATGAAAGGAGATCATGTCAAACATTATAAGATTCGCAAACTTGACAATGGTGGATATTATATCACAACTCGGGCACAATTTGAAACTCTTCAGCAGCTGGTTCAGCATTATTCAGGTAACTTTTCAGATAATACGTAGCACTCTTAAGTACTTTAAAGCAAGTGTTTACTGCTGAGCTGACGGATGTGTAAGATGCCCTAAAGAGTCATTTGAGCTATGTCTCTTGCTTGTTGTAATGCATCTTCCATTATCCCTTTCCCATTACAGTTATAAATGGCTTTGAGTGCTGTTCACAGCATACAGTGGCTGAGCTTTTAAAAGCTAGCACTCTGCTGAGGTAAAGGCTTTGCCTGCTCTCCCTTTTCTAAGCAAACAGAATTACTCAATTTGACTAGCACATCTGAATTCCCTCTGCATAAGCCAATGCTAACATGTACCTTTTGCAGCACAGTATTCCTAATAAAGCAAATAGGGAATTGCAGTGTGGAATTCAGTCACGTAAAGCAATGACCAAAAGGTTTGCGTATATAACCTGACTCAAATTTTCCCATTGAGTTTGTGTTCATTGTGGAGAGTATTAACATTTAAATTTTAATTGGTCTAATTTTAGAAATAAATACAGCAAGGCGGGTGTTTCTCTATGCATACTGCATCCACCCACCAAGCTCTCTTTTTTTTTTTTCTAAATTCCTGTGATTAAAATGTAACATGAACTATTCAACCCAAAAGTGCATCCTGCTGTCACTGGGGATTGGTATACAATAGTTACAACTAAAAAAAACCCAGACCTCTGCATAAGACCACTGTTTTTTATGTAAGATTGCCATGCTTCTCAGCATGGGCATTTTCAAAGCAGAAGTTTGAATTTTAAATTATTCTTTTTATTTTCTCCTTACTTTAGCTTTTCATATTAGCAAGTGACCCCAAATGCTCGCTGCTCAAAAACTTTTCATAAATTTTACTGGAAAATCAACTTCTTTGTGGGGTGTTTTTTTATGTATTCTTTGTATTCTGTCTGCTGTATTCTTATGCTATTCATACTAGACATCTGGCTGTCTTCTCCGCCCAGTTTCTCGTGGGTGTATGCTGCCTGGGAGAATTTCTAGCTGTTTCTGGTGACTCTGCATTAAGCTAAGCTAAAGAATGTATAAAAACTCACATCTAAGCATGAAAATTTTCAAACTCCTTATACCAACTGGTATACGCCAACTTTTAGTTATCTGTGGTCAAAATATTTGGGTTGCGTATTTCCCGTGCACAGATGCAGAGATACATTTGTCTCTGGACAAATATGGGAAAAGTCATTTCCTTGCCTCACAGATCAGTGAGATCCAGGCAGGGTAGCTCAGGAGCTGATGGTACAGACCCATCCCACAGTGGTTTCACCTGCAGTCTCCCATGCCCAGGCCCAGCTGACTCAAAACATAAATACTGCCTCTAACTACCTGCTCAGCACTCTGGATTCAGGGAGAGAGGTTTATGACTGCCTAGATTTACTTTTAGAAAGTGCTCAGTGATGCCCAAATGGCTCTGTAAAGATCAGCGTGGTTCCTGAAGAACCCTGAAGAGTCCATAGGTCAGCACCTCCAGCCTTCATCCCATCGCTGTCCAGTCCTGGGTCAGGAGTTGGAAGTACCAAGTGTGGCTTTGCACAGACACCATTCACCATTCCCTAACAACAAATCTTTCAAGGATAAGTATTGTTCTGGTGCGTGCAGCCCGGGCTTACTGGAGCACCAGCATGCCAACTTGCTTGTTTGTTGTTGTTGTTTCAATTAAAGAAGACAAGGAGGTCTTGTAAACCTCTAGTTCTTTTCTGCAGCTATCCAAAATTGTAAGGAAGCTTTCCAGATACTGTCCGTATTTGGAGTAGTCCCTACCCTGATGTTCCTATTGGAATTATCTTGGAATAAGATGTGCCAACTGACCAGCTCATCTTCCCATTCTGTGGACTTTGCTGTCCTGCTGAAGGAAGCCCAAGGTTCCTGTCAGGGTGTCTCTGGGGACTGACCCACCACCTCATAACAGCTGTGCTGAGGAGGGAGAGTGTGGTGTTGCAGGAACTTTGGTGTTTGCCCACCCTGTGATGCTGAAAGAAACTTTTCACCTTCCCAGAAAGAAGTCTTGTTCAGCAGAATAAAGATTGTATTTGAGACTAAAAACCAGTAGCAGTTGCCCACCTTGTCCTGCTCTGCTGTCCCGTTTTAAGATGCAAGCTGCTCTGCAGCTTTATATCATAGCCTACTTGGTGCTGCATAGTACATTACACAACATGTATGTGTAGGTGTGTATATATATATATATATATATATATATATATATAAATCATTGGTTTTACTCTGGCTAAAATATTTTGTGACTTTTGTCACAGTTCAGTCTTCTGTGAAGCTTTGCAAGAGATAAGTATAATGAATCTGCCCCAAATGATGCAGGACTGTCTTCATACACTAATAAAAGTCTGTTTTATTAGGAATGCTAGAAAAAGACTGCTAGAGGATACCCAGAACAATACATTTTCACAGAATAGGATATAAAAAATACCATTTCAGAGGTCACATTAAAAAAATTGCAAAAACTCTGCCTAATTTTCATCACTGTGGTTCTTAGAAAATCTGAATCCTCCTTATGTTTCTGTTACTTAGTTCAGGAACAAATCAGCTTGTAAGTTACTGATGATATTTAAAAAGTTATGCTGTACTATATACTATACCAGTTACTTATGCAGTTATCTTAATGCAGCTTTGTGGGAGAAGGGAAATCCTGAGTCCATAAGAGAAACCATTGATGGTCACCTTCAATTGCAGGCTGTGGAAGCAGAAACTAAAATATTTCCTGTTCTGTCTCAGATGAATATGTTTCAGTGTTCAATTTCTAATCTTCCAGGATGCTTTGTGGTATGCAACTAACAGCTGTTGTGAGTAGCATTGTTTTTATGCTTACTGTTTTTGTTTCATGTCACACTTTTTTTTCTTTCCTCTTCTTTGCTGTTGGCTTCACTTCTGGCTCCATCAGAGAGAGCTGCAGGTCTTTGCTGCCGCTTAGTAGTCCCCTGTCATAAAGGAATGCCAAGGCTTACTGATCTGTCTGTCAAAACCAAAGATGTCTGGGAAATTCCACGAGAATCCCTACAGTTGATCAAGAGACTGGGAAATGGGCAGTTTGGGGAAGTATGGATGGGTATGGAGCAAAATAATTATTCTAAAATAGCTCTCTGTGTGGGGATTGCAAGATGGAAGGTGAAAATGTAGGACATCGTGACCCACAGGAAAAAAAAAAAAAAAGCAAAGCTCAAATTGTTAGGAGAAATACCTTTGCAATCACGACTCTGACCCTGAAATTATTTAATTTAATCTTCAACTTTTACTGTAATGGATGGCAAAAGAAAACTGGAATTTCATGTTTCCTTGGAAGGCTTCAATTATGACAAATTACCACCATTTTAATAATAAATCACAGCTCACATAGCAATCTGTTAATTATACCAGTGAGCCTTTTCATGCAAGCTAATAAAAATGTCTTTACCTTCAGTATCCAAAAATCAGTGTTTGCAAATGAACCTTAATGCAGCACTGAAACACAAGTCACCTTCCATCTTTCTCAATGCATGCATAATTTTGGATTATAAGTGTGTTTTTTTATTAATTTCCTCTCCTATAGAGAAAGCTGATGGTTTGTGTTTTAACTTAACTGTGATTGCTACGAATAATACCCCACAAACTGTTGGATTGGCTAAAGATGCATGGGAAGTTGCACGTGATTCATTATTTCTGGAACAGAAGCTTGGTCAGGGCTGTTTCGCTGAAGTGTGGCGTGGTAAGGCAGAGAATATATTTTCCTTTGGATGGATCTTTTAAGGCCCTCTTGGCTGAAATAAGCATTTCAAGTAGAGATCTTAAGGCTCAAAGATCAGAATAATGCAAAATGTTAGACTGTATCACCTCAAACAGACATACATACAGTAATCCCCATGGAAACTTGCTTTCATTTACACACACTGATAGGAGAGTGCAGGGCTTTCAACTTCATTAATTGCATTGAGTTTATTTGAGTGACTACACAGTTGTCAGGTTTTAAAACAGAAAGGATGCTGAACCTTTAAAGTAGAATGGCTAACCAGAAATTAACCTGGTAAACAGGCATTTTTCTTTCCTCATCTGTTTTAGCATTGCTGGGGTCAGACCCTGAAATTGCTTCCATCCCCTCCCCCAGATTTAAAGATTAGCAAGCTAATATTGTCAAGCCAGCTTTCCCATGCATCCACTCCATTAATTCAGTTTTGAAATTTGTATCTGCAGCAGAATCCTGTAACTCAATATAGAGACCAGGGACAATAGAGTCAAGACTTGCCCAGCCCAGCTGAACCCACACTTTGAAGTCCAGAAACACTGACATTTTCCAAATCCACTGACATTGTTTTCTGCCCACTTGCCAGCTTTACTTACTACTCCCTTTCTATGGGCCTCATTCTTTTAACGACTACAGAACAATAGCAATTAAAAATATATATAAATCTTAGAATGGCCGTAGCATTGAAACACAATGTAGTGGCCATTTAATAAGAGGTGGGCTCAATTTTGGTGCCAAACTGCACTCTGTGTAGCCTCTTTTAAAACGTCTGATTCAAATAAAGACTCACCATATGTTGTTTCTTTACTTCATAGGCATTTGGTGGAGTGGTTTGGTCGTTCTTTTTGTTGCAGCGACACAAAGAATGTAAAACCAAAATAACCAGTGGGTTCTCCTGGGCTCTTGCAGCTGTTTTCCGTTGCAAGACTACAGCAAGGAGCATGGCAGCAAGTCTGAAATTTATAGAATGTGTTTGAGCTATTACCAAAAAAAAAAAAAAAAAAAGATAAAAACAAACTATGTTTTATATTAGCATCCCTATATAACTGCAGTTTCACCTTCTTGTTTTCCATCTTGAATGCACGTGAGAGTTTCACGTTGATATTAATAGTTAGTGGCCAGCTTTTTTTGTGATCTTAAACTGTTACAATAAGCTAAAGTAAGAAATGTAATTAAAAAAAAAAATCAGCTATGAGAAACAAAGTGCCAAGTGCCAGTACCAAATATCTGTCAGAAATGGAGAAAATACTATTACAGTTGTGACATTATTTTTCCTAATGTACAGTAAAAATGTTAATAGCCCTGAAGCGTTACCAAATTGGAATAGATTAACACGGTAAAAAAGAATAAAAAAGCCATTAAGTAGTAACTAACTACCTGCGGGAGGAGTTCAGACGGAGGGCTCCGCTAAGGAAAGTTATTTAATTGTCTGTGAGATATAAAGATACCAAAACACAACAAGAAAATTTTACGATTTAAATTGGATGAGAGAATAAGTTTACCTTTCTGTCTGATTTTCTTTTCTTAACCAAAGGTAAAATCCTAGTTTATTGATGTCAGTGACAAAAACCCTGGTGTCCGTGAGGCTCGGGTTCTGCCCAGTTTGTGTAACTGGTGCTGCTCCTGCGAGTGACTGGGACCAAAGCGCTCTGTGGGTCCATGGCTCAATGGCTCTATACAGGACACCCTCCCTTTCACCCATCCCAAAAGGTTTTGGCCACTCTGCTTGTGAAGCCAAGAGCTCAGGAGCCTGCCTTAGGTGCTCTCAGGTGCTCAGGACATCACTCCAGCCCCAGCAGTGGTCACAGCACTTAGCGCTGAGCTGGCAGAAGAAAACCAAGGTGTAGTGAAAACCAAACTCATACTGCACACATATTCTGGCTAATATGCTTCTCAACCCCTCCTCAAACAGCCTGTAGCTGCATGAGCAGCCCTGGAAGCAACAGGCAGCATTCGCAGCGGCTCCCCCACCGCTTCTCCCCTGCCCTGGATGAGGCGAGATGGCAGCTGGGAACTGACTGCTCACACAAAGAGCAACCCACTTCATTTATGCCCTGGCAGGCTGCAAGAGCTCACAGTGAAGTTATTTTGGCTTAACCAGTTCCTGTGCAGCAGCTGAGCCACGGTAACTGACAGTCAATGCGCTTTTCACAGATACATACTAGGAATTACCCTTTTTGTTGACACCCTAATTTATAGAAGCTAGATTTGAGCCTCAACCTTCAATGTACTTTGTAGGTCTTCTGCTATTTTCATGTTCATGTGCAGCAGAGTAGGTTTCTTCCAGCACAATTTACATCTGAAGTCACATAGTGCTGCTCTCCAGCCTTGTTAAAACACAGCTCCCTGTTCACACACTGTAGGGGATCTTTGGGATCCCAATTAAAAGAATGGCACTGCTGCACTCTCCAGTCCGTGCGTGCTCTGTAGAGAGACGATGGGGAGAGCATGGACTGCTTATAATTGCATAAATATATCTATATAAATTTAGTTACTTTAAAAGTAACGTAATAAATAAACTGCCATTGCTTCCATTGCTCCTCTTTACTGTAGGACCAGAGCAGTGAATTTATCAGTTAAGGCAGTCGAGGATTTCTCTGAACACCCGTAGCTCTGTGTGTGTCTGACAACTCCACAGCGCTGTATGAAAACACACAGCTGAGATGTGTTCGCCTGGACTTCTGCCAGCTCACAGAGCAAGCTGCTGGGGATCCTGCGCTTCCAGGGCTGGTGGCTTCAGCCCTCACTGCAGGCTGCTGCGAGCTCAGGGCTCCCGCTCGGCTCCACGGCAGCCCTGCCTCTGAAGCAGGGTTCAGGGAAACCTGGCCCAGGGGCAACCAGAAGGCGCTAGGGAAGCGGTATTTCTGCCCACTTTTGTTTTCTTCACTTGACCTTCCCCTGAGCCCCAGAGAAACCTGTTAACGTAGGTAGCTGCTGATTTTTTCCTTTCCATTCCTCCCTCTCCTCCTTGCAAACTCCCAAGTGCCACCCCACCACTTGTGGGAAGCCCTGAGGCAGCCTCCCCTGGTTCTCCCCAGCTCCTCGTGCAGGCTTTTGGGGTCCAGAGCCAGGTGCCTCCCTTCCTTGCCCTGCACCCCATGGCCTCTGCACCCCTTTGGCTCTCCCCACAAGGATGCCCCAGCCCCTCGGGAGCAGCTCTGGCACATCCTCAGCCCCAGAGTGAGGGTTGGTAGATCATGGTGTGACCATGCCAGTCCCAACCACGAGCAGAGAACAAGGTGAGGTGGGGAGGAACCTCCTCATTTTCAGCCAGCAGCTGCAGGGCTTCCAGGGGCGAGGAGGGGAAGGGAAAAGACACATTTCGGTCTGGAGGCAGGCCCATGTTTGTGAAATGAAATTGATTCCGAATTTGTTCCTTGGGAATTTTTCTCATATTTTTTTTTCCTCTGACTCAGAAGAAAAACAACATGTCAAAATGTCTTGCAAATGGAAAGTTCTGGGTTTAACCAGTTCTGCTATCCAAATCTGTGACTGGAGCTGTGTTGTTGTCTGGAGTCATTCCTTATTAGCAGGGAAATGCATAAAGATGGATTTCAGCAGTCCTGCATTTTTTACTCAGAGGAGGTTTCCGTGGGTATCACTGGGAGCGTTGTCTGAGTAAGACAAGAGAGATCACACCCCAGTGCCAATGGGAGTATTATTTTTTGGTATAATAGAAAAAGACTAAGACATGAGGGAGGCGTGGGAGGAATGTAAATGAAAAGGCAAAATGCGAAACCACTCTTAAAAAAAAAAACAAAAAACAGTCTTGTGTCCTTGCTAGTTTACTCCTCTGTTTTATGTATCAGTCAGAAAAAGGAGCAGAAGATGTTTAATCTAACTAACTGTCTGTGCTTGTAGGTACGTGGAATGGAAATACTAAAGTGGCTATCAAGACTCTGAAGCCTGGCACTATGTCTCCAGAGTCATTCCTGGAGGAAGCCCAAATCATGAAGAAGCTAAAACATGACAAACTGGTCCAGCTTTACGCCGTGGTATCTGAAGAACCCATTTATATTGTCACGGAGTACATGAGCAAAGGTGAAGCCAGAGCTGCTGCCCTTGATAACAGTGTTTTTTCTTTCTCGAAGCTCAGAGGAAGTCTCTGAGTCTCATACAGAGTCATTCAACTCTGAATGGGGCCCAAAAACTAAAATCCCCCCTAGGTGTACAAGCAAGAATCACATAAAGAAAGTTTGCATGAGGTGGACAAGGGAGAAGCCAGTGCATCTTAAGTGTTTTCAACTGCATCATTGTAATATATGATTTGCACATATGATTCTTTTTTCTTTTCCCTGTTCTTTCCCCTTCCCTTTTTCATTCTCCCTTCTCTTTTTCTTTAAGCTACCTAACTGGTAACAACAAAGTAAAATGAGAAAAGAAAAACTTTCAGCTCCATCAGATCTCCAGCAGGGGTGCTGAGAGTAGAGCAAAAAAATCTGCCTGTTTTGGAAAAGCAAAGGAACCAAATAGGAAACATAAGTTCTCACAGGGAAATTTCATTGTACATTGGAGGATACACTCTGAATTTTTCAGTACATTTTTTCAGCCTATTTGGAGTTGATTTTTATTTTCCTGGCAGGTGCCTGCCCACCTCCCTGCTCAGAGGCATCCAAACGCTGACTAACTCACACTTTAATCATATGTCTTAGTGACAAGCATGTGCTTTTTCCCATTAAAAGAAAAAAAAAGAGAAAAGAACAAGAAAAAGAAAGAAAGAAAAAAAACAACTTCTCAAAAGCCTTCTGAAATATGTGGTTTATTTTGGCTTAGTTTACTATTTTTTACTGTACCATTTTCCGTCTTTGTTTCTGAGGTTGTGGCTGAGGATTTATCAAGGGAGAAATGTCTAATCAACTTTCTTTTCCCCTTATTTATTAAACCAATTCACTGACCTTATTTAAAGGAGACTGCTACACTTCTCTGCTTAAATAAAAGGTTGAGAAGAGAGCTGTAGCACTCTATGCTATTTTTAAAAGCTACAGGGGACTTCCTTGCTTTTCCTTACAAGAGGGGCTTGTGTCCATATTGCTTTTGCTAAAATCACTTCCATTTGATCTCTGCTTGGTCTTCTCTAGTTTTGAACAGTGATCATCTAAAATTAATGGTTCATGTTTGTTAACTAGAGAAGGAGGGCTACAAATAGCATGGTTACCAATTTCCTAAAGAAAATTAGCCTTTGTTAGTGCTATCCCATTTGGAGTTACCAAGCTCCAGGCTGACCTTTCTTTTGGAGCAGGTTGAGCTGGGATCTGACTTTTTCCATAGCTTGTGTGGCTTGGAACCAAGCTGATGCTTTTCAGCGGGCTGAGGCCTTTTGAGAGCAGCAGGTATACAGTTTCAAAGAGCACTGGAAAAGTTAAGAAAGATCAGCTTCCTTAGTAATGGTCAGGAAAATTAAAAACAACTTTCTTCTCCCTGCAACTTTCTTTGGACTAGTGACATACTCTTCTGCAAGCCAACCTTAATGCAGAGTGAAACAAGTACAGCAGGAAAATTTTAAACTCTTGTGTTTGCTTTTTTCTGGTTTTGTTTTGTTTTGTTTTGAAATTGTCCACTTGCACTCAAAGCATTATTGTCTTTAATATTGCAGATATTGTTGCATCTCCAACCTGATAGCCACTGTTTCCTCAACATTTCTGTATTGTGTCTACTTTGCTTTTACAGGGAGTTTGCTAGATTTCTTAAAAGACGGCGAAGGAAGAGCCTTGAAGTTACCGAATTTAGTGGACATGGCAGCCCAGGTCTGTTTTCAGAGTACTGAGCACTGAGATGTGCATGTTGTGTAGCCCACTGATGTCTGAGTTCCTTTTAAAATGCACCCATTGTGTTTCATGCAGGTGGCCGCAGGCATGGCGTACATTGAAAGGATGAATTATATACACAGAGATCTGCGATCTGCAAACATTCTGGTGGGAAATGGCCTAATATGCAAGATTGCTGACTTCGGATTAGCAAGGCTGATTGAAGACAATGAGTATACAGCAAGACAAGGTACATACAGCAGCAAGCGTAGCACTGAGCATCATTTTTGTGACAGGGGAAGGAAGAGTAGAACATCATTAAAAAAAAACAACAACTCTCTCCTGTGCTTTAGAGTTGCCTTCAGTAAATCTTGAACTCACATTAACTCCTAGCCCAGAACTCCACTGCCAAATGCATCCCTTACAGGGCAGGTCTGATTAGTTGTTTTTGTTTCATTTTGGTCAGTTTTTAAATGAAAGATGATGAATAGACACATGGGTGGGTGAAGTGACAGTAAAGATGAGATCCTCATGGTGCTGCAACAGAGAAGATGCTTTACTTTGCACAGTAGAAAGCCTGACTGGGGACAGAAAAGCCTGTTAGCTAGTTCTTTAATGGTGTGCCTTCTAGTATTTACTAACCACTATCAACATTGCTGTGCTATTCTTGATTTCTGTATTTCCAACTGGTCAAAGAAATCTGTTTGAGAATTACGTCTTTATGCAATAGAGCTGTCTCCCTGAAAACTGTTAACTTGGAGAATTTAAAGTTACTTTAATAGGAAAGCCATTTTCCAGTGCCACACAGAATGCTGGCCACCGCCGACCACTGATATGCTGTAAGAACAAATCAAAGAGTACCACAGCTTTTTGAAAAAGCGTGCGTGTGTGTGTGTGTGTGTGTGTGTGTGTTTGTGTTCAGACTGAGCCATGACACAGGCCCTTTGTAGTTAGTTGTTCTTTACAAGTTGTGCTTAGTTGTCAGATGTTGGTCCAAGTCTGCAGAGCTACGGTTTTGTTCTCCTTCTGCTGGCAGCCCGCTGGTAGTGCTTGCTCAATATGTGTCGGTAAATACCGCTCCGGCCCTTCTCAGTTCCAAAGCCAGCGAGTGTCTTACTAAACCACGCTGTGTGTCATCAGAAAGTGAGTGAAGCTGAGTGCCTCATAACCCACATTTACCCCTTCCTATTGCAAGTTTTTTCTCTTCGCCAGAAGTCCCTCTTTTAGCACAAGTTTCGCCATTAATTTCGCCAGTAAGGGGCTAATCCCTTTCTCTAACTTCCAAGTGCTGACAGAAGGAGCCAGAGAGTTTCCAGAAAACCTTCTTGCCTGGGAGCAGAAGCTCTCCCACTGCTCACACCCCTCCTAATTGCTGTCAGCAGTACCTAGTCACGGGGACGGGTAGCACGGGCTGCCTCCACGCTAACAGTTCACATTCAGGAGGGAAGCCCTGATTATTTCGTGGGGGCCCTTAAGGAACCTGTGGTAGGTACTAATGCAGAGCTAACCACTACTGAGTGGAGCCTGAGGGTGAGAATTGCTCCTTGTGAGCAAAATAGCCTCGTGTCAGTCTCTCTGGAGTAACAACAGTGTCTGCAAGCTCTGCTCAGCAGAAAGCTGCCTGCTGGCCCTTCCCCTGTGCAAAACAAGACGAGTTTGCCTTGAAAAAGGCAGCCAGATCCAGTCTGTAAAATGGCTTTGAAACCGTTTTCTATATTATCTTCATTTTTGTCTGTTTCACTGCCATGTCTTTTGTTCCCCTTGGAAATGTCCCAGTGTATAGTTTGACAGGACTAATTATTCATTTGAATAGACAACTATGTAACCTACTTCTGGCCAAGTCTCTTCAAGCTCATGATCCCTAGGAAATCCTCTGATGACCTGTTTGCTTCCTGGTTTAAATGTCTTAGAATAGTTGTGCCCTCTTGACGTGTTAAAAATCCTTAAATACCCGACTGACTGATGTGGAGGAAAAGCTCAGATTTTATAAGACAATAAAAGTTGTTGGATTTGGAGTGGGAAAGCTTTGAGCTGCAGGAAGCGAAATGGCAGGGGGAGGGAGCGTGGTTGTAGGTATGTCCTGCCCATGGAAATTACTTGTGGAAAAAGTGGCTGGGAAAGGGGGAATGGCTTGGCCTTTAGCCTGTGTCACTGATGGTCAGGACACCAAGCCAGGTGGGCAGCCAGGGTTGAGCCTCGGACGTCTAATTTATTGAGGATGATGGCTTCTGATATGCCACTGGAACTTTTCTCCAAGTGCAGTTCAGTCCCGTTTTGTTGTGTTCAGCTTCAGTTTTGATCGCTGCTTGGTGGCGACCACAGTATCAGAAGGAAATGGTCGCCTGTGCTCATTTCCCATGACCTATCCCTTCGGCATCTGGGGACTGCCGTGTTTCTCAAGCTGGCTTCTGCCGCAGTGGGAGTTTAGACACGGGAGGAGAGCCCGGCTGAGGGAAGGGGGTGGGCAGCGCTGCAGACCGGCAGCTCCTGTGGGAGGGAGGAAATGTTTTGCCTCCTGAAATCTGCAGATTAAAGCCTTCGGTCACTCTCTCCTCAGCAGTTTTGCTTCTCAGGGCTTAAGTGTGCTCACAGGGAGCTTGTTGTCGGCCTGAGGAAGAGGTGGTTTTCTCCGGCCTCGCTTGATCTCCTGCTCCCTTCCCCCACTGTCACTTTTGTCTCTGATTAAATATTTTGAAAGGAAACAGATGGGGATGCTTTGAGCCCCGGCGGGTTAGAGTGCGGGATTCCTGAACCTGTGTGGGTATTACTCAGCCTGGTGGTAACGTTTCACCGACCAGCTTATTTTCTCGTTGGGTTGAACAAAGGAGGCCCGGCCGCTCCTGATTTATGAGAGGTAAATAAAAAGCAGTTCGTCGTCTGCGCTGCCATTTCTCAGCAGTGGTCAGGAAGGAAAGAGATGGTCACACCACTGATGATTTACAGTGTGTGACTAGCAGCCATGCACCGCCATTAAATAATACCCCCCCCCAAAAAAAAAAAGTTCTTGGCTCGTAATGAACACTTGGCTCCTCTTGCTCTGAGAGGAAGTGAGTAATCAAAGGGGAAAAACATGCCTATTAAAGCGACGCCCATCTGAAAGGCTGCAGTGGGGAACTGTGCTGCTGCAGCCTGCACCGTCAGGGCTTGCTTCTTCTGGCAGCCGCTGTTGCAACATCATTTTCCCCCCGCACAGTGTCGGGCGTATTCAGTCTTGTTTCCTTCCATCCGTGATTTTGCCTGTGTTAAAGGCAAGCCTCGAGACTCCTGGTGTTCTGCAGGACAGAGAGAAACTTCCCATCACCTCAGGCACAGGGTTTCCCAGCTCTGCTACCCTCGCACTTATCTGGTTCACAGCTCTGCGGAGTTTTGGCCAAGCACATGGCATTTTTGTGGAGAGTGCCGAGTGCTCCACAGAGCTGCTAGGGAAGAGCTGTTACTATTCTAAGCAGTAGCAGCTGATACAAATTTAAATTTGCCTTAATTAAAAAAAAAAAAAAAAAAAAAAAAAGAGCAGAATTATTTACCAGGCCATGATTCTGCTGCATTCACTGGCAGGGCCTGCAGCAGCACTGCTCCGAGCACACATGAAACAATAAGGATCTTATGCCTTCCAGGCAAGTCACAGCTATTTTGGGAGCTCTCCTACATGTTTGTAAACTTTCGGATCAACTTTTGCCTCCGTAATGCTTAGAAACATCTCCTTCCCGCCTGTCTTAGAAACGAGTGATGCTTCTTATTTTTGTTTCCTCAAAAAGAGCGGGAGTTTCTTTGGGTTCTTTTCCCCAACCCTTGTGTGGAGGCTTGGCTCCAAGCTCACCAGCTCCTCAGAGCTCCTCGTGCTGGCCACCAGCTGCAGCATCTGTGGCTTTGCCCTCACTCCATGCCCATCTTTCCCTGGTCCATCATGGACCAGGCAGGACGGATGGTTCCTGCTTCTCAACAGCAACCCCCAAGGTCCCAGAGGGATAGCAGAGGTGCCATCTGCTCCTCAGCAAGGAGCAGGACCAGGTCAGGAGGAGTCAAGGACACAGGGCAAAGGCCAGGGCTGCGTTTGGGCCCGTGGTTGTGCCCCTTGTTCCCTGCTTCCTGAGGAGGGATCGGCCTCCCTATTTCACTTTATTTCTCACAGCTCAAAAAATGTAATTGCGCAGTCCCTCCCACACAGCACTCACCATCGCCTACCCAGGCTGACTCGTTTCCTGTTACATGCTTGCTTCAGCGTTTCATTTCTACCTTTTGTGGCTTTCCCTTTTCACCCTCGGGAGCGTTGTGGTTCTGAGCTGCGCCCTCCGGCTCTCACCCGGCAGTTCCCATGCTCCTGGCTCCTGGCACTGGGGGTGCTGGGCTTGGTTTTAAGGTACGAGAGGCAGCAGCTTCGTAGCATTTCTGGAAAAACGGCTGTTATCAAGCCAGCAGTGGCTCTGGGGCATTAATCACAGGGGTTTGTGCTTTGTCGAGACTGAGATCTGACAGACAAAGCTCCAAGAGATTTTCGCTGGCCTCAGAAGAAACCACACAGAGAGCTGTACATCGAGGGCGTTTGGCTATCCCAGGCCCTTCTGCTCCTCCTCCTCACGCAGCCTGGCTGGGCTGGAGGAAGACTTAAAGCAGGATCAGGGGCTGCTTTTCCCAGGGGATCCCCCCTGAGTGGGAGGTGACCTCCTGGGTGCGAACACTGGGGCAGAGCAGGGCCTGGGCTCACAGAAATCCTCAGAGGCAAAAGGCAGGGCCACAGCTCTGCCCCAGCATTGTACCAGGAGCTTTGGCTCGTCTCACAGTGCAGGAGCCCAAAAAAGTCTTTCGCTGTGCTGAAATGTTTCAGAAGAGGAATGGAGATAAAAGCCACAGACAGTGACCTCGCTTTTGGGCAAAGACAGGCTATCCTGACCTAGGAATGCAGCCTGCGATCTGTTTGTACAGACAGAGTTACTGACTTGCTAGTTTGTAATAAAGCATGTTCCAGAAAAAATGAACAAAAAAGAGACGAATCCCCCCCAGCGATGCGTTTCTGCCTTGACAGAAGCAGATAGATAGGCTGCGTTGTCAGCGGGGGTAATTCGGCTTATCAGATTTATTAAGATGCTTGTCAGTACTACGCTTTTTATCTGATGATCTGATGCTGCAATTTGTGTGCAGCACGGAGTCAGCTTGTTTAATAAGCTGCCGAGGCCTGGGCAGGGGGCTGCTCTTTCTAACACCGTGCTGGGGACAGGGTTGTGGGTGTGCAGAGGCTGCATGTCAGCCAGGAGCTCTGCTGAGCAAGGGGAGCAGTGTCCGGCCTGCACAAGTGCCTCCAGCAGCAGTGGGAGGCTTCGGAGTGGTACTCAGCACCTTTTGGGGTTCTAGCAGCAAATGTGGAAGGTAAAAATGCTGGGGGAATTGCCCTGAAGGAGTCTGAAGAGATTTCTGTCCTCCAAAGATGACCTGCAGGCAGTTGCCTCCTTTCTATCTGAGCGTCAAGAACAGAGTCACTGAGTGGCTTGAGGTCAGAAGGGACCTCTGAAGGTCATTTGGCCCAAACGGGAAGCAGAAGTGCTCATCTTCCAACACAGCTGATCATAAATAAATAAATAAATAAATAAATGTTGAATGAAATGTGTGCAACACATGAACAAGCAAACCCTCAGGCTTGGCCATCTCACACACCACCAGACACCATGCTGCTGTAGAGACCTCAGACATCCCAGCCATGGTGGATTTTAAAATAAAATGAAGTTCTGCAAATTTTGAGTCTTGTAAACCAAGATTGGTCCCATGAAGCCGGGGAGACTGAGGCCAAAGCTGAGCACCTGAATTATAGCTCCTGCCTGCAGGCCAACTGATGGAAATACGGAAGAGGCAGGCTGGTTTGAAAGTGAATAGACATCTACAAATCCTTCAGCGCCTTTGCAAATCTAACCACTTATGTATTGATGCTTAACTAGCCTTAAGTTCCTTACTTCAGGCATTAGGGATTTGAAGCTCTGTCTTATGTCTTTTAATATAGCAGTACTTACTTGAGCATCTGCAATTTTTACTAGAAAAAAAAAAAAAAAAAGAAAAGTATTTGTTTCTGAGTAATATTCTCTCTTAGGATCAATTACAAGTAGAGTAGAAAAAAATTTAGCACACCTCATGTTTTACTAAGTAAGGGGATGAGAATTGCCATGTCTGCTCTGTACTCTTGGTCCAACTCAGACTGCAGCATATAGCAGAAGATGCGAGGCACTGAGCACTGGATATGGCAGCAGAACAGTGCCCGCAGAGAACTGTAAACAGCGCCATAACTTAACTCCCTGAGAGTGATTTGTCCACGTTACAATTTCCACACTCCTCCCGAAAGCTAAGGGAGCTTTTATGAGAGGGTGGTGAGAAGTCAAAGTCAGTATGTTTCAAAATGTGAGTGTTTGTCACTTGGGATCCGCAATAAGCAACGCAACTCTTTTGCCTGTATGTTAATACAAGGCACCAGGGAAATGTCTGCATATTTTTTCATACATACTACAAGTTAATTATTACCACAAGACTTTTCTTTAAAGTCATACTGAAAATATTTTCCCAAAGAAAACAGTAAATGATTGGAAAAGCAAATAAATCAGAGTTTAAAGGCTTGTTATCGTACCATCCTTACCACAACTGGCTCCTGCAAGCTCTGTTGATGGATGAGCACATTAGGCTGCACGTATTAAAGGCACTACAGGCTGTTCAATGCCAGGAGCTTAAAGTACACTGTCAAGTTATAAATCACAGGGCGAAGTTGTGCCTTGACATCGCTGTACTCCAAGCAACTTGAATGGCAATCTTATTTTTAAGTCCTTGCATGTTTCTAATGAAATATTAGGTTTGGTTTTAATTTACATTTTTACCATGTTTGTTTGTTTTGTGTTTTGCTCGGTTTGATCAGGGAATCTGGGAGGTACATTTCTAATAAATCTCACGCCTATTCATATGTGCTAACTGCGTGTGACTCGCAAATGTCACAGGGAAATGTTAATTTGAAACACTTTAGGAGAAAGATTTTCTATTACATTGAGCTTACTGGCTTTTAAACCTTTTTTTTTTGCGTTATAAAACTTCAAATCTGAATTAAAACTTCTTAACCCTCTCTTGGGATGTGGGGACAAACCCACTCCTTGCCTGCTGAGCCTTTGCTTCTGCCCTACATGTTTCAGCTGTCTGTGAGCATCCTCCATGGACCTGTTTGTTAATACTTGCGTGCAGCTCCATCAGCCTGCAGGTGTTGCAGAACAAAACAGTCACCTGCGAAGTGGTACTTTGATTCTGTCTCTGTTCTGATTAAGATTTATTTCTTCCTTTGCTAGGTGCAAAGTTTCCCATTAAATGGACTGCGCCAGAAGCGGCACTGTATGGAAGGTTCACAATAAAGTCAGACGTGTGGTCTTTTGGGATCCTACTGACAGAGCTGGTAACAAAAGGGAGAGTGCCATACCCAGGTAAGAAAATAGTCTGAGCCCTGCATCACCTGGGAAAGGAGTGGGAATGAGCTATATACTTAAATTGGAAAGTGTGTTTATTTTCATTGGGCTTAAAGGAGGATGGTTATCATGCATAGGTTCTGCTTGTGCTTGAAATTGGTCCTGACTGAAAGACAGTGTATGATCATCATGGTAAAAGTAACAAGAGGCAGAAAATCCAACATACTCATTTCTATTTTTTTAATTTGTTTTCAATTCATTTACATTGTAGCAAAATAATGAAAGCAAGGTAAAACAACTACCTAACAGAGCAAACAGCTCTCCCCAGTATTGCATTCACTTTAAAATACCAACCAGCTCCCAGAGTCGCACTACTGCATTTATTCTGTCAGTCTGGTTTTGTACAAGGTCTGATGACTGTCTGGATGTCTGGTATTACCAAATCTCCTTCTTATGAACTCTTAGATTTGAATCCTTGCATTAGACATGGATGGAAAGGAAAGGTAAAAAAAAATGTGTAATGTGCAGGCCAGAGCTCACGGCAAGGTCAGAGAGGGGCCAGGTTCTCTGCATGGGGGAACCGGAGGCCCCGTGACTCTTTGTTGAAAGCCTGCCAAGTATCCCGTGGATTAAGATTTGTAGCCAGGGTGACTGGATCTGCCTGTGCAGAAAGAGCTTTACCTTCTGCTGCCGCCCCTGGAGACTGCAGGCATTCAGGTAAAGGGGAAAGGGGTGAGGAGAAAGCAGCGCATTACATGGAAAAGGATTTAATCCCTTTGTTTACCTATCACCACGGATACTAACAACAGGGCATCTGGCTGCATCTTTATTCTTTTTGGGTTTTAATTCCTCACCAGTACACCTCGGCTGTGTACGCTAGGGCTGATTTAGTAGAAAGTGTCCTAAAGCAGTTTCAGTCTCCCAGTCTGTGCTGTTATCAAGCAGGCAGAGCCATACATCAAATCCAGCAAGAAAAGCATCAAGGTGGAGTCCAATTTATCCTGCTGTATCTCACGCCACTTCAGAAGGCTGAGCTCAGCAAAACTGAACTCCCAGAGCTTTTCCAGAAGGTTCAGCTTTGCTAGTTCCTAGCAGCCAGCAGCCAGTATTTGGGAAGAGAACCTGAGGACTGGAGGGGTTCTCATGATTGGAGGTGAATTTTGGCATGATTTGCAGGGAGCAGCTTAGCAAAGCTGTGACTGTGCCAGCAGTCACAGAGCTGAGGTAGCAGAAAGTGGGGTGGGGTGTTTCTGTGGGATGGGTGAACTCCTCTGCCCTGCCCTTCCCCATGTGTGTGGTTGAAGAAAGCAGGGTGTTGCCACCGCATGGAGCAGTTGTGGCAGTGGCAGGCACAAAGGTCTTCTTGCCCCGAGGATTACTGGCAGTGGCATGGGGGAGCAGTGGTTTCCAGGAGGTTATTGAGGGCTCAATGAGCAGGCACGGACTGCGTGCAAAGGTTGAAGATAGAGAGAAGATGCGTAAGACATAGCTGATAGGGTGTTATTTTTATGGGATGGGCACAGATCCTGGCTGGGGTGCAGGAAGAAGATGCTCCCGGCCAGTGCTAGCAGAGTTGCTTTGCCAGCCGTGGCAGAATTAAGGATTTGGTTTTTTTTGTTGTTGAGCCCTACATTTGTGGGGCAGCGTTGCTCAGTGCCTAGCCTTTCATCATCTGCATGAGCTCAAGCAAATACACACAGAAAAAATACTCTTGGAGGCAAAAGTGTCCATCTAAGCCTTGTGTTAACTCACAGGTTTGTAAGTGAACCCTGTGTTGGCCAGGTCAGCAGAGGACATCTGCACTTCCCAAGTGTTTCTTTCCCTCCCTGTGGGAGAACGAGGCCACTGGATGTGCACTTAAGTGCTTGCAATATATAACTTCTTGTAGGATCCCTGACAGAAATCTCAGGCATGGTCTGTGTCCTGAAAATGCGGACAGTTTTATTAGATGGCAGCCGGAGCACATCAAAGACAGCTAGCGGCCTCTCTCCTCTTCCAGCACCGTCCTTCCCCTTCATCCTTCCCTGCATAAAGCCCTCACGCACTGAGAGTCCTTCCAGCTCACTCTCCCCTAGCCATGCTAGGAAGTCATCAAGAAGCTAGAAACGGCTTCTTGCGTGTTACATAGCTCGGAGTCAGCAGTTGGCTGGATGCTCACGTACTGCCTCGGTTATGCCCTGCCTGAGCTCTGTTCCTTCCTGCCAGGGCTTCCTCCGCTGCTCAGCCAGGCCTTAACCATCTCATGGTCACCTTCACTCCCCTCTCTGTCAGTTTTACCTAAGAGCAGGCTCAATTTCAAGGTTTTATTTCCAAAACCTTTAGAGATTTCCATTAGGTCTCATTTTCCAGACCCTAAGTGGGGAGGCATAAAAATGCCTAAAAAGGCCAAGGCAGTAGTGGAACCGGGCTTTCTCTTAAGCCTGCCTGTGCGTGTGGGATGGAAAGAGGGCTCAGGTGAGAAAGGCCTCCTAAGTCTCTGAGAAAAAAGGCTCTTCTCCCCAGCATAGAAAAGTTCATTCATCTCCAGCTTCATGCTGGGGAGATGGACTTTCTGGAAGGACAAGGCTTCATGAATGTTGGTTCCTGACCAGGGCAGGGTTCAGACCCATCCATGGGACTTTTCTTGCCTTCGTGCCATGGCTTGCATGAGGAGGAAAAGATGGAAGTTCAGCCACTCAGAGAGGCAGCACCGAGCCTCTCAGAGGACCGAGGGAATGCAGTTCAATGCTGACCAACTCGGTGTGTGGATTTGCAAGCTCTGAACGGGGTCAGCTTTGAAACAATAAGGGTCATGGAGCTGACACTCTGCTGTAACACCCCTTTTTTCATAGTGGTGGGCACATTGTCTTGATGTTCCTGCTTTTAGCATGTAGCAGGCCAGGGAGAGCAGGGAAATGTCCTCAGACAAAGGAATTGCTCTCTTCCTTGACAATATCTTGGTGCCTGGAGAGGTTATGTACATCTGCACCCTGGTTCTCTGGTGGTAACCATGCCCACGGGGCACAGTAGGTGCCAAGGCCTTCTCCGAGGCCTCATGCCTTGGAGAACCAGGCATTGTTTTACGTTTGCACAGACGGAGGGAGAAACACCGCAAGGAGAAGACAGGCAGTTTCTAGGAGGGGCACAGACTGTGTATGGAGTAGGACTTGGCATTCCTTGTCCCCCAGATTTCCACCAGATGGATGACCCCTTTTGGGAGGAAAAGCTGCAGCAGGGGCAGGACACACAAACAGTAAAGATTTTGCTGGCAGAGGTGAAGATCAGGCTAGAGTTCACGATCAAGCCTTGCCCCCAGACATTGTAGCTCCCACAAGCAGGACTGACTTTTTGACAGCTGCCCCCATCTCCATCCTTCCACCAAGCCTGTTCCTTCATCGACAGACACAGCGCACTGCTGCCCAACAGTGCTTTCTCATCCTTTTCACAAGGCAGCAGGTTGGAATAAGCAGCTTTCACGGTCTTTCTGTGTGTTGAGGTTCTATTTTCACTGTCACAGTGGAGAAATAAAAACTGGATATGGGCAGAAGAGGAGCCAAGTCTAAAAAATAATCTGCTTAGTCAACCTTTTTCAGGTTCTGCTTCTTTCCACTTTCACAAATGTCCCCTTGGATCTTAGCGTCTTTTTAATGGAGGTTAAGAGTCAGAGGCTGCATTTCTGTAGCAGCAGTCTGTTTTATTAATACATTGCCTTTTGGATAGACAAAATTCTCAGCTGCACTAAACAAGCACCTCTGAACTTGCCCCTTCTGCTTTCTGCTGAACTTGTCACATGGAAAGCGTTTGCATTTTATGGCCATTCTGACAGCCACCACGATATTATCCACATTGCTGCCTCCAGCCAGCTTGGCCTACAAGTTTGGACTCCAAGTAGCTCTGCAGTCCCTGGGGAGCTGTGGTCAGCCTCCTCCTCATCACTGCAGGAGGCTGGGGCCAGAAGGCTGGGGCTGAGTACACATCAGTGACCCAGCACGTGTGGGTACCATCGTCACGTGGATGGTAGCTAATGACAAGAGAGATGTGTGTACTCAGCACATAGCACAGGTAAGCTCAGGTGGGTTTCTCTGTAAGCAGGAAAGCTCAGTCACAACTCTTATACCAAGCAAAAAATAAATATTTATATTTTAAATACTTTTAAATACTGTATTTAAAGTAATAATAATAAAAGATTTTGATAGCTTTGTTTTGTGGGTGTTCTGAGGGTGATAAGTACTTGGGGATTTTCAGGCCTTAATTTCTAAATAAAGTGGTATGACTTCCAGATGTTTAAAAATTGTTAATACTTTTGCACAAGAATAAGTTTGTATTATTCTCTGAAAAACATCATTGTGCTTCAAAGGGAACAGCTTTCCCATTCTCTTCACTGTACTATTTATGCAGTGTATGTCATGGTCTCCCTGCCTAAACCCCCCATCCCTCTCCTCTCACCTGTACCTTTTCTGTGGGGCTGTCCCCAGAACTTAGGAATTCTGCACTTAGATCAAACCAAACAAAACCCACAAATCGACCTGTCTCCATTTTACCTCTCTGAGAGTGCCAGTTTTGATCTAGTCCCTACGGACAACTGCACGGTTTTACCTTCTCAACTGCACTAGGGATGTGCAAACCTGTCCAGGACTGAGGAACCTGTGAACACGAGCAGAGGCACAACTCTGGACTCTCGGAGAACCTGAAAGATAGCATATCAGGGGATGGGCAGCAGCTGAGCTGTTGTTTTAGGAGTCATACTTCAAGCATTTGTGTCTGTATTCGTGTTTAGTCATTGGTCTAAAATCATGCAGTGAGGGTTGAAGGAGCATAATTCTCAGTCCAATACAAGAAAATAAGAATAAAGTGTCTTAAAACCATCACTGTCCTCAGTGGACTTCACGTTGCCCAAAGTAATCTATACAACATCAGCTTTGGGTGTGGGGATGCTGCCTAGTTCCAGCAATCTTGTTTCCTGCCCTCTGGAGCAGCAGCGTTGCCCAGGTCTGTGCTATTTGCACATCTGCTGTGTTCTGTCTCACCAAGCTCCAGGGCTTTTTTTAGCCACAACTGGAAATTTTACATCCCCTTTTATGTCACCGTAACTCTTACAATTGCAGCTTTTCCAGGAGGATTCAAACAGCATTGCGTTTCTGTCTCTCATCTGTATGAGCTGGATTTTTATTGTACTGAGCTTTAAAGAGGTCGTATCACGTAGCACCCTAGGACTATTGCAAGTTTCACTAATAAAGCTGGGTACTGGGAAGTTATTTCATTTTTGATTTTCTCGAGGACTGAGTAGTTAATGAAAAACCCATCGCTTGGAAATTGGATGTTTACTTTTGGGTTCAAATGCTAATTCTAGAAATGTTATGAGCACAAACTGATTTTCAAGCAAGTGAAATAGCTGTAGTCAACAGAAGAACATTGTTGAATAGTTTATTCCACAGACTTACGTGTGTTTTTTTTAAAATAAACTTTTAAGGTATCTAGAAGCGTATTGCAATCAGAATTTCATTTATTATTTACTAAAAGAGTTGAAACTCTCGGGTATTCATTAGGAGCGAAGAGTTGTACAGGCTGTTCAAATATTCTCTCTGTGGTGTTAGAAGTACAGATACAACAGGCTCCTGCCATCAAAAGAGAAACACTAAAACCTGTAGGATAAGCTAAGCAAATCCAGATAATGGGTTTGTAAACATAAATAGGCCCATTAAGAAGTAAAAAGCATACCTGACACATTGCTATTTTTATAAGTCAAAGTAATAATACAAGCAAGATTAATATATATATATATGTATTTGAATCTCCCTTTTTAAATCAGTAGCACACAAAAGGATTCTGCAGCCCTTGCTGGACACATGAATTCCAGCAAGGAATGTGAGGATTGCTCGATTTAGTTTCATATCTGGGTTTTACTGGGAGGGAGGGGAAAGGACAAAGGCAGAGAAGGGCGTTTTCCTTGATTATACTGTGATGAGCAAAACCTGGGACAGAAATGACTGTGACTCCAGGCAGCAAAGCCTCTTTTATGTTCTTCTCTCTATCTTTTTTAAAAGAAAAGAGAAGGGAAGAGCTGTTTGTGTTTTTACTCCCCACGCTCCCCTCCTCAGGGTTTTTCTTCCAGCACCGAGTTTGTTATCAAGTTTCAGTGTGTGCTTGCAGCACCAAGTAATACACCGGATAAAAACACCAAGCATTTGATATCTTAGAGTAACAAATCAGTTGGGAAGGAGCTTTCCTGCTGCTGTTGATTCCATCCTTGTTGTACTTAAAGGGGCACTGCCAAAATAAAAACAAAGAATTCAGTTTGTTTTGGGGTTAGGTATACACAGTAGATGAGTTACTGGTAACTCTTATTTGCACAGCCTTTGCTATGTAAGGGAAGCAGAGCACAGAAGAACCTCTTAGCCCAAAAACTGAGGTAATTCAACTGATTCAAAGACACGGGTGTGAAAAAACAGTGCATAAAAAAGTGCATTTTTTTTTGTTCAAAACACACACACAAAAAAAAATAATAATAAGAGCACAACATGAGCAAAATGCTACTTTTTCGTGTAGCATCTCAGAAACAACAAGGCACCAGAAGGTTTGGGTTGGGTTGTTGCTGCCCTTGGGTTGGCGATGACTCACAGACCACTAGTGTTCTTTTTCAATTTAATAAAAAAAAAAAAAAGTAGAATATGTTTGCAAATGTTCTAGCTGGATAATGAGGAACATCCAGAAGTTTGTTCTGTGTGTGGCAAGCCTTCCTCGTTTGTTGTGAGCCCGTGTGACCTAACAGCATCATCCTGAACCTGATAGCCCAGGAGAACATTAACTCCATGCAGAGCCCGATCTCTGCAGAGCACCATGGTTGCTGTTTCCATCACTCTGTAGAACCCTAACCAAGGATAGGAAACAGCATGTCGGTGCTGGTGTGGAAATCTAAGGTGATGCAGTAGGCTAACCAGGACTGTGAGTCAACCAGAACGTGACCAAACGAGAGACTGCACACCTGTGGGGCAGCCTGTGAGAAGCTTGGAAAGGGAGAAAGGGAAGGCAAGCAGCTTGTATTTGACATAGTAGGCAACAAGGAGCAAGTGGCAAGGCCGTGGAAGGGATGGTTGCAGCAGCAGGTTAGGAAAATGATCCTTACAGAGGTATTGCAAATGGATTATCAGCAGGAGGAAATTGCCCTGTCAAGATAAGAGGAGAAGGTGTTTTGTAATCATAACACGAGGTGAGAATCTAGATGTGGGTCGTCAGGAAAGGCTGTATCTTGCAGATGCTTCTTTCAAAACATCTAAGAATTAAAAACAACCGGGATGTGAGGACCCAGAGTAAAGATCAGACCCAAGGATACTGCTGAATTACCAACCTCAATGCCACTCAGCGTAAGGATACTGCGCCCACCAGTCAAGGTGCAGAGTAGACAAGTGTATCTGTGCTGGAAAAGGTGTTTGAATTATTTCTCCCAAGTAACTTCAGCTAAAATATGGAGTGGAAGGAGGAGGTCCCCTGGGTCCTGAACATGGTCAAGGGAGCACCGTGAAGGAACTGGGTGGCAGGATGGTGTCCTGGAAGCCAGGGGGAAGAGCAGCCAGCAGAAAGAGCAACACCAATGCATTTATTTCTAGACTTGGTCATGGAGAAACTTCAGTGGTTCTCCTGGTTTTCCTGCAGAGCTGCTTGGCAGGGCCCACCAGGGCAGGGCAGTGAAGCCTGCAGATGTTTTTCAGCAAAGGACTGAGGCATGAGCTGGCAACTGGCAAGCACAAAGCTTGCAGTCAACGTGCATGCTTTCTCTGAAATATTTCCACATGCCTGTGGTGCCAGTGTTACCCTTGGTGCCGTTAAAAAGCCAAAGCAATAACTGGAAGAGATAAAGGAACTAAAGCTGAGGTTGACTGCAATTAATGTATGGTGAAGAAAATCGTATGGTGAATTGTAACGTGTAATATAAAAACAGCAGAGGAAATGAGAGTTACATGGAAAATACAAGATAGCAAAGGGCCTGGCTTACCTCTTAAACAGAGACAAGCATGAGAGCATTTCTTTCTTTACTTAAGAGAGAGCCATGGTTATGCCATAGAGCTGTTTGGCTTGGCATTTGACTCATCTTCTGAGCAGCTTTGTTCTGTTCTGGGGCGGGCTGGAGCAAGACAATAAGCTAGAAGCAATACAGCACAGATCATTAGCAGTAGTGAGCTTCTGAACTGATGTGGAATTAACACTGCTGGATGTGCCTGGTAGCCTCAAGTCTGTCATCTTCTTTAACCTCAGCAGCACAACCTCACAAAGCCCTTAAAAAGGGGACATGCTTGGAGTGTTTCAATAATTAATCTTAATTTCTAGAATTTTGAATAGCCTTTCTCATAAGGCAACCATTTCACATAATGTATTGTGTGGCCGCTGTTGTTGGGGAGGGAAGGTGCCAAACCCTACCCATTTTGACTAAGCCAAAAGGGTAACCATGGGAGCAGCATTTTAGCCATCGCTGGATTTTAAAACCCTCTACAGAAAAAGAAAGTAATCCAGGTTACTTTGCAGGAGATGGGGAGCTGAAACAGGACATTGAGGTGGTTTGGTTTACTTCTCCTCTTAACTGAAAGAAATAAGTAAGGTTGAGGAATATGTGTTGTAGAAACATAACTCGGATATTTGGGTTAATTTTCTGGTAACTCAGCAGTGTGGGTTTGTCTGTCCTTAACAGGCATGAATAACCGTGAAGTCTTGGAGCAAGTAGAGCGCGGTTATCGGATGCCGTGTCCTCAGGACTGTCCCATCTCCTTGCACGAGCTTATGATCCACTGCTGGAAAAAAGACCCGGAGGAGCGTCCAACTTTCGAATACTTGCAGGGTTTCCTCGAAGACTACTTCACTGCGACAGAACCCCAGTACCAGCCCGGCGACAACCTGTAAACCCCTGGTCTCCACACACTGTCACGAATTACCAGGTGTTCCTCAAGCCCTGCCCCCCCTGCCCTTCGGCTTCCAACTCCGTGATCGGCTTCCCAAGAGTGCAGCAGCATCTTCCAGCACCGCCGGGCACAGGAGGGGCTGAAGCTGGGAGCTTCCGCAGCCCTCACCTATGACCACTTGTCCTAACAATCTGAATGTCCTGGATGAAAAGGAGAAAAACACTTGTTTTTTCTTAATCAAAGACTCCAAAACTGCATTGTATTGATGTTATGTAAACTGCAAAACCTCCGTTCATTGTAAATAGTAACTCAGTGCCAATAACTGATCCTAGTGCTTTCCTTTTTTTAAAACGCAAAACCTATGTGATTTTAACTAGTCTTCTCCTGATTCAACTAAAAGTATTATTTTCCAGAAGTGGCCTCTTTGTCTAAAACATTTTTTTTCATGTTTTAACAAAAAAAAATAAAAAAAAAATCAGGACAGGTGTTTGGTTTTTTGCTTTTTTTATATATAAAATATATATAATATATATACATACCTGTACATACAGTATATGGGTGCTATTGCAGAGGAAACTCATTCTGAACGGAATGAATCCTGCTGCAGCAGTACCCAGAAAGTGATAATTTTACTGCAGACATGAAAGCACTGGTGGGATTCTGAAAGCCAGTGATCTAATTTTTGGCTTTTGCCAAGCATGATTTTTTTAAATTGGATTGCACTTTTTGTTTATGACTATGTACCTGTAGATGGTTGTAACTTTGCTCTTTCAGGAATCATGTGCTGTATTTACAGTAATGTTTCCAATGTTTGACAAGTGTGTGATGATTTGTTCTTGAAATTAAAATGAACATATTTAAAGCAAGAAAACTACACCATCACCGTTTGAACTGGAAAATTGAAACTGCAAGGACTTCTTGTAGCCAAACGTGTATACTGAAATGTTTCAAAAAAAGATTTATTAAACCGTGTAACCACATTCAGATGGTCTTCAGATCATAGCATTTTAGCCATGTCCACCTGCTAAACTGTTGGTCACGCAACTAGGATTTTTCTGTTTTATGTGTAACATTTTTCCATTGTAAAATGAGTGTGTTAAATGTCCTGTACTGCTAATGAAAGTACTTTCTCTGTGTCTGCAAGTTCTCCAGTGGAATTACTATGCACTTCTTTACATTTCATGGGGGATGCACAGAACAAAGTATTACCTTTTCAGTTGTCTGTACCAGCCTTGAATTACTTACGTTTAACCAAAAAAAAAAAAAATTCCTTTCTACTTCTATTGAGTTTTTAATACTGAGTTGCAAATTTTAAAGTCTTAATTACATTTTGTTATGGTTTATTTGCAAGTTTACATTTTAAAACTGTTTAACTTTCTTAATTTAGTAATTAAAAAAAAAAAAAGAGCATTTTACATTTGGATAGTTGTTCTTTTGTTTAAACTGTGGAGGTAACGGTGGAGATGAGGTAAAAACTTTTCAAGGAAGGGTGTCATGCCCTTTAGGGTATCGTATTTAATGGGAGTACGCAGACGTACGGGTCATCATTTTCTGAATTATGAAGTGATATGTTTTTAAGCAGCTGGAGTTCAACTTTAAGGAATCTGGTTGAATTCATGGCTAGCCTCTCACCTCCCTGTTCTGCAGAGCAGTTTATTCTTTAATAGTCCTTTTGCTTTTCATGTGAATCCCTTTACAAGTGTTGCAGGAGAAAATTTCTATGCCTTGTATTGTTGGTATTGCTTTAAAATATTGCAGCCATGTAAGACTTCATGACAGTTGAATCCTTTTTTTTTTTTTTTTTTTAATTATTTAATAATTAGGTTGTGAACTCATAGTCTGAATAGTCACGCATTTTCTAAAGGGAACCTTTTCCAGTTTCTGAAATCTAACACAATAATGAATTGAGATTCAGAAAAAAAGTTGTCGTCGTCGTTTTAATGCTTCCGATACAAAGCATCGACTGAGGATCCTCTTGCAGAGGAGCGGTCCACACTTCGCCTTTCTCAAGGTGTGAATTTGTACGGCCGTGTTGCTCGATCCCAGATTTCCGTGACAAATCGGTTAACATTTTCCATGTAGAGTCTGTAAGTAATGTTATGTACATGCTGTGTCCGGTGTTTCTGTACCTGTCGCTGTGGGACACCGAAGAGGCCATAATTCTTGTGGGGCTTTTTTAAAACCAGTCTTGACACTTACAAGGTGAGTTGTGGTCCTCTTTTTTTTCCCACAGCTACCCCCCTGCCTTAAAACATCGTCCACTGAGCTGAGCACTCAGCAGTAGCTCAGCTGGCTGGTGAAGCCAAAATGTACTCAGACAAGTGCTTGGTGGCAAAGCGTGGTCACACTGCCGAGGTCCTGAGCAGTCGGGATGAGGCTAAAACATTTGGGGTTTTGCCTGTGGTTCTCTTTGGAAGTAAGACTCGGACAGGGAGTCGTCGGGATTTTATGGCCTTTCTTTCTGACTCTGGGGTTTGCTGTTCCTGTATCACATTCGGTCTGTGAGTACCACCTCGGTCTCTGCCGTATCTCTGCCTGCAGCTGGCTTGTGTGCAGACTGGTGCCACCACTTGCAGACCACTTCTCATCGGTAGCTCTTCTGCTTCTTTTTCTTAATGTCGGGAGTTTTGTTGTTTGGGGTTTTTAATCTCTCCAATAAAAACATCAGCAAAAATTTAAACAAGGTTGTTAGCATTTTTGCTCTAAGTTAGTGTAAAAACTTTTCTTAGGCACACATAGCTGGGTGGTGACTGTAAAAGTAGAACTATCAGATTAAAAATATCCTCTCTGATATTTTTTTATTAATATAAGGTTAAATAAATCACAACCAGAGAAAAACAATTGGCCAAAAGCTCCCCACACCAACCCACCTCACTCCTAACCAAACTTTGGTGTGACAGCGAAGTCCCAGAAGAGCTGAAGGGACTTGATGGGGTGACCCAGATATCTCCAGGCCAATTCATCCAATACCACTAGTCCTGGGAAAAAAAGACCGGCAAAAATGCAATGCTGCCATGTTAACAATTAATTATGATTAATATGATTAATGCCTGTTAATGTATTCCAAGGGAAGGAAATATTGTGAGACTTGGTGGATCTTCCAAAAGATCCACAGCTTGTCAAAGGCACTAATGCGATGTCCTTTGGCTTCTGCAAACAGTATTCTATTTAGATCTACGTGGTGCTCTAATTTTGGTTTAGTTACCACTATAGAAAATAAATACAAAAAGGAAAAGTGATTAAATGTTAAAATTAGAAAATAATCATATATGGAAAAAAAAAAAAAAAAAAAAAAAACATCTCCAATGTGAGTGTTTCTCATGAAGTCTCTAGGCTGGAAAGGACTAACTGCAGACCAAGAAGGCAGATTGCTAAATATTATGTGGCAGATTGGCACATAACTTGCAGGTGAGTTGGAAGTTGGTCAAATTTACTTTAATATGCACCATCCTTTTCTCATCTGCTGCAATAAAGAATGCAGCATGCTAATGATTGCTACCACATTGTACCCTAAGGGTTTAAGGGCCTCATGTGAGGCTGAGCCCGAGTATACGAGAGCTATTAGGATACACACAGTAGCTCCTCTTCTAATGTGCAGACAATATTCATTCATCAAAGAAGGCTTTTCCTGCCTAATGGGAAATTGCCACCAGCAGCGCAGACAAAAGAATATTTATTTTCCCAAATCGTGTCAGTTTGAAGGTCTGTCTGTCTTTCAAGAATAATTGAAGTCTGTTTGTAGCTCAGAAATCTCATTGTGTTCTGCAATCTCAGAAAGCAGTGATTATAATTTCCTGTGACTCACACGCAGGGAAATTTTATCACTGAAGGGGCTTCTGTTAATCAGGGCAGTATTCCCTGCCATCTAAACTGAAGAAGGGGGGGACACACTTTAATTTTGGATTTTCCTGCACAGACCAAAAGAGGATCCATGCAGCAGACAAGGAAAAAAGGCTCCTTGCCAGGATGCCACTTGCACAGGGCGTTGGTCTCTCCCTCCCAGTGCTGCTGAATTTATCAGGAGAAGCTCTGACAGCTGAAACCAGGTTACTGAGATTCATTTTGAATGTGAGAGGGGAAATGCTAGCTTCACTTAAGTCTGTGAGATGTTTTCTGTTGATTTTTAATACAGCCAGTGTTCCTGGGCGTGTGTGCGTGTCTATCTATCAAAATGCAATTTGCACACAAAAGCATCCATACCTACACAAACATCAATCCATCTCCTTGTACTCTCCCCCTGTAGCTGAATGCTTAACAAAAATGCATTTGTAAGAGCAGGATGTGAGTGGATTAGAGGACAGAAATGTGTTAATAACAAGAGAGCTTCTCTTTTTAACTCTTCTTCTGCCTCCCACCCCTTGCTCAGTTGCAATCCTTGCTCCCAGGCCAGGAGAGGGGTGACAGCAGCAAGCACTGCAGATGAGGCCCTGCACTGGGGTCCCCAGCCACTGCAAACAGCAACCTGCGGCTGATTTCTGAGTCAGGAAGGGAAAACATTTCTCCCAGGGACACAGCCACAGCTCAGGGCCTATGGGAGTTCACAGGAGGGCCAAAAGGGAGAAGAGTGCCCTCCCGGGACAGACACACTATTAGCTTGTAGGCTGCACATCATGGCATGAGCAGGGAGATCTAGAGGTTGCAGCACCAGCTGTGCTTGCAGCGTCTGCTTTCCACTGTGGCCAGGGATTTATTTATGTGATCAGATTAAAGCAGGCTGGTGAGCCTGAACTGCAGTTTCGGTTACCAAATGTAAACATCTTCTCTGTTGCAGGGACAGTATAATAGCATATATCCAAGATGATGGTCAGAAAATCACGGGAGTCTGTGACTAAAGGGAAGATGTTAGACTGACTGAGCCAGATGGGAGTTTGATTGTTCTGCTCATCATTGGGAAGAACTCAGCATTAAGCTCTGTGAATACGTAAAAGGGCAAAGAGCAAAGAAGTGAGGTTATGCTTCTTCCTCCACGGCAGTGCTATAGCTTGTTGAGGGCTCTGGTCTGCTTTTTTTGTGTGTGTGTGCATCAGCATTTGTTGCTGAGCCCCAGTACACAGGGTGTTATGAGTTTGCTTGGCCGCTGGTTGTTACATCTTCACACAAAATCCTTGAGGCCTGCAATGGATAGAAAAATAAATAAATAAATAAATAAATAAATAAGGATGCAGGGAGGATTTCAGACCACATTGTAGCCTTATCTATTGACTGGGGTTCACTCTCACACAGAAGGCCTGCCCAAAAACCGTTACACCACTGGATTTCCCCTGCTAGAAGTTGCTACTTGTCCAGGAAGGGTCCCTGGGTGCTGGGAAATGGATGTAGTGGTGCCTGCATCCCTGATATCCCATTTAGCTCCTGGAGCATCCACAATCCCTGCTGTTAGCAGCTTGGGCACGACCTCATGTAGCTGAAAATGGGTCTTTGGCCACCACTGATCCAGAGGGGACTGCAGTTACACAAGCCTCAGCCCTAAGCTGTATTGCTGACCCAGAAGTGGATGCTAACTCCTGGTCTCCTAAAAACCCAAAGAGCCAAACCAGGGCCTGATTTGCATTTTAAAGGCAGATGACGAGGTATGTTTGATCATATGAGAACTGAAGTTTTCCCTCAAATTCTCATGCCTCCCAAATGCAGCGAGGCCTCCAGCCGAGCTTTGTATATGACCTCATATACATCCAGCGTATAAAACTCATACCGCATCCTGAACATTTGCATATGTTACACGGCTTTTGTTCCACTTGGGTGGCCATCCCATCCCCTCCCCTTCCCCCTACCTCTCGCCCCATTACTCACCCACATAGCTCCCCCTGTACATTACTCTCAACGTGTCGTTTCTGAAGAAATACATATCCAGCTCTTGCAGAGCGTGGGGGTTCTGTTAATTGTCAAATGTTGAGTGGGTAATGATCAATGGAGGACTAATTGGAAGCAAGAGGGAATAAAATAGGTATTACTTAGCTCCTGCTCTTAATTAAGAGGATACATAATGCTGTGGGGAAAATCCTAGCAAATGGCAGGAGGGTTTTTGTTATTATGCAAGGTTTAATTAGAAGCATGGCATGAGCTAACATATAGGTACTGTTTTCTTTCCTTTCAGGTGTCTCTCCAGGGCGTGACTTTAAAAATGCCAAAGCAGGAGCCTAAAAAAAAAAAAAGTGGTAAATATTTTTGTAGGCACGTGCCTAGCACTCCAAACAGCAAGAAGTGGAAGAAAGCCCCAGTTTCCTCCACAGAGCAAAAGCAGTGAGGATCTAGCCAAATGCAGACAACTGGGAGAAAGTGTAGTGTACCTTACACATAGGAAGATGGAATGAAATGCTCGTTGCAGTGTCTCCAGATTAATTCACCTCACTAATGTTGAAAGTTGAGCAATGCGATAGTGCTTTATTTCAAACAGTTAATCATTTGGGAGCAGAAACATTTATGGCTGAGTTAGTTCTCTGAATATATAGATGCAGTAGAAAATGCAAGAAGCAGAGCTAGACGTTGGCATTATCTTCCTGATTTGAAAAATAAATATTACAGCTCCTGAAGGACTACCAACCACTTTTATAAAAAAGCTCCACGTTGTCTGCCTTGCCAATGCAAAAAGTCATCCTGCGTCTGAATATTAATCTCTACTTTCTGTGATGGGCCCATTATGACACAGCACATTCTGCTGTTAAATAACACACAGATGAGATACTAACTTTAAAGCATTTTGAGTTTGATCCAGTGCTCTATGAAGTCAATAGGCTGACTTCAGAAATACAAAACAGGCCTTCAGAAAGCAATTAGGATGGCCTGGGTTTGGGGGTGGGAGAGTCATTTGAAATGCTGGAATAAACTTAGATATCTGTTTTCTACATTTCCTAATCCAGAATCACTTATCTGATAATGGTTTCCACAAATTTGCAGGTGTAGGCTGGGCCTTGTCTTTGATTTTATACCCACTCAGCTATTAGCACAGTTAGCTTTCATGCATTTGGGGTTTTGTTTTGGTTTGGTTTTGTCAGGCTTCTAAGAACATACACGAAGCTCAAGCAAGAGGAAGTGCTGTCTACAACTACCTGAAAGGAGATTGCAGTGAAGTGGATGTGTAGGTCTCTTTTCTCAGGTAACAAGTGATAGGATGTGAGCAAACAACCTCAAGTTGTGCCAGGGGAGGTTTAGATTGGATGTAAGGAAGAATTTCTTCACAGAAAGGGTGATTAGGCATTGGAACGGGCTGCCCAGGGAAGTGGTAGAGTTGCCATTCCTGAAGGAATTCAAGAGACATGTGGACGTGGCACTTATAGACATGATTTAGTGGTGGACTTGGTAGTGTTAGGCTGATGGTTGGACTTGGTTAATCTCAAGGGTCTTTTCCAACCTAAATGATTCTATGACTCAGTGATTCTAAGCATCTGATAGTTTCTGTGGTTTGGCAAGTTAAAGAAGGCACAGAGACGGTTCTCTGGTTGCCGCTGCAGGCACTAGTAGGTCTATAGGAGTGATTTCTGGACCGAGGAACACTCAGATAAGGGCTAGCTTCCACACAGTATCCCCTCATGCATTGTGTCCTGAGGAACCAGGCTTCTCTGTGCTTTTCTCTAGACCACAAATGCCACTTCAAATAAATGTATGTATACGTGGTCAGAATGGAAATGATGCCAAGAGACTGAATGCTGAGTGAGATAGCATTAACTCCTAGGGACCAAGTACAGACAGAGATAGTGGAGAGATTCTAATGAAGAGCCACCAAAATGACGGAGGGACTGAAGCACCTTTCCTATGAGGAGAGGCTGAGAAAGAAGAGAAGGCTGAGGGCCTCTTATCAATGTGTAACAAAATACCGTGAAGGGTGCAAAGAGGATGGAGACAGGCTTTTTTCAGTGGAGCCCGGTAACAGGACAAAAAGCAATGAACACAAACTGTAACACAGGAGGCGTTTCTTTACTGTGAGGGTGACTGAGCATAGGAACAGTTTGCCCTAAGAGGTTGTGGAGCCTCCATCTTTGGAGCTACTTGAAACCGGCCTGGATATGGCCCTGGGCAAGCAGCTCTAGGTCTTCCTGCTTGAGTAGGGAGTTGGACCAGATGACCTCTGGAGGTTCTTCCCAGCCCTAACCATTCTGGGATATTGTAGCCTGGTTTCCAGGGTATAAGCAGTGGAGACTGAGAGGCCTGTCTATAACTGTTGTCGGAAAGGGAGACGACTCCACTGTGTGAACGGAGAAATGTTTGCTGGTGGCACAGCAAAGTCCTTTACAAACAGCCCCCAGCAGCAAAGGACAACATTCCCAGGGGCAGGCCCCTGCATGAGGCCCTAATTTCAGTTCCTGCATGGCCTTGGACCCCCCTTCCCCACCACAGGGTGCAGGATGCAGCAGGGCTGTCACAAGGCCAGCAGGCAGCTGGGCTTGGTGCAACTCGGTGCTGGGCCATTCCTCTTCAGGCCAGCCCCATGCCCAGCTTGGGCAGTGCTCCCCAGCAGGGCCTGCCCTCAAAAGCGCTCAGCTGTCCCCATCCTGATCCTGCAGCCCACATGAGAGTAAAATGCAACCTTTATTATCTGAATGTATTTATTTTTCGCAGATCAGTGATTCCTATTTCAGGCCTGATGCCAGGAGTGCAACGAGGGCTTGCCACTGTCCCTGGCTGCAGGAGCAGGTGCCACCACTGCAGTGACAGCAGTAGTGAGCCACATCGCCACTGATCCTTTCTGAAGAAAAAACAGGAGGGAGCAAGAGTAGGGCAGCTTTATTACAATTCTCCCATCACTTCTTTCAGGAAGGCACGTTGCGTGTTGTGTCTGCCGCCTGTGCCCGTGCCTTTCCTATCCCAGCCATGTCCATTTCCATGGTAACTGAGGGAAAAGCAGGAACAGGCTGCAGGCATTGGGGCCATGTCCCACCCGACACCTCTCCCCGGGCAGCCCCACAGGACTTCAGGTCATGCCCTGCTGTGAGGCCCCCGTGGGGATGACCAATGCGTGTCCCCTCCCCATGCCCCACTGCAGAGGTGGGATGATGAGGGAGGGCTCTGCCAGGAGCATGGCATCAGAGGGCCCCAAGTGTGTCACTGCCACCATGCAGCCCCGACAGAGAGCCCAGCCCAGCCCCGCACAAGGGGTGCAGGCAGCAGCACCAGCCCTGCTGCGGCTCTGCCTTCGCCGTTTCTAGCCCTTTAGCACTGGCTGAGCTCTGAAAAAAGGCACAGTCCTGAAACAAAAGCCACCCTGCTGAAAATGGCACTTTTGGCAGCAGTCAGGGTGATCACAGTGCAACAGAGCCATACAGGAGAAGCTGTATAATTGAGTGACAACTTCGAGCTGACTTGAACAGCCCCAGCTATAACGCCACTAATGATGCTCATGTGTTAACCGAAAGCAATTTTGGCTTCAGCCCAGTAGCGTGACTTAGGATGACCCAAAAGGAAGGGTTGGTGTCCTCGGCGGAGGAGGGCGGGGAAGAAGAGGAGGAAGGGGCCAGGACTATCAGTCGGAGGGCCGGGCTGAGCTCCTGATGGACAGTGGGTTTCTCTGGGAAGAAGGTAAGCCCGTGGGGGCACTCAGGCCATGGGACAACACTGCAGTGCCGCGGATATAATCGCGTTTAGTGCTCAGCTTGGAGGCACCCGCTGCTCCCAGCCATTTTAATTCTTCCCCTGGAAATCTGGCAGTAGTTCTCTGGCAAGAGGAAATAAGTATCTGGGTCATGGCTTCACCTCATGGCCATGAATTGGGCTGGCAGGATGGTGTAAGTCTGGAGGGGGATTGCTGGGCACATGGTTCCCTCCTCTGCCCCCCATGCCACGGGAAGGGCGCAGGAGCAAGAAAGAGAGGCACCACCCAAGCTACAGACCTCGGGGGGGGTGATTGAGGCATCCGTGCGTGTGCAGGCTGGCCGATCAAGCGTTAAGCTGGCGTGTGGTGGCAGCCCGTGGACGCCTGAAGGATGAAGCACTGCGCACGAGTTGCAGCCAAGACAGACTCCTCCTAGGGTTAATCTAAGAAAATGTAGGCTAAAGATCAGGAAGAGCTTCTTGGCAGGGAGGTCTGTGAAACGGGGAGGTCAGGAAGGCGGTGTAGGCTGGGACACACAGCTGCATCCAGCGGGAGCAGCAGGGACCGCTGCCACGAAATGGCCGGCGTGGCTCTTAAGAGCCCACCACGCCATGCTGCGAGCACTGGTCTTACTCAGCTTTCAGGAGCAGTGCGAATGCATAAGGGCTTCAGCATGTATGAACAGAGAGTTTCTGCTGCTTTGAGGCACGGAGGAAAACTTGGAAGTGTCTACAAGTCAAACCTAAAAAAAAAAAAAAAATCAGATGAGAAATCGTTTTTTTGTTCTTTATATAGTTCTTGCAGTCGTCATGTGATTTTCTTCGGTAGGCTGAATCACAGTTGGTTTAGTGTTTGGGATTGACAGTAAGTAACCGGGGATTTAAAAAAAAAAAAAGCATGACTTTTCCAGTGAGCCACATTGTTTAGGAATCATACTGGGTTTCCCCTACAGTTATTTATCTGTAGGGCTCACGCAGAGGCAGCCTGGCCTCCTGCGAGAGAGGGAGAGAGACGCACGCAGGCATTTGGAGAGAGTTTTTGAGCTTCAAAGCGTCTCTCCTCCGCCGCTGCTTCTCTCCCCCACAGGAGGCTGCAGACGGAGGCTCTCCACTTCTGAGTTGTGATTTGCATGCCTCTTCCACTTCCTGCTACAGAGCCAGTTCTGCAGCTTACCTGGGAGAGGAAGAGAGGCTGTCGTAAAAGGAGGAAAAAAACGGCCGAGGAGGGAGACCCGGGTGCTCGCAGAGCGAAAGAGCGCGTAGGAGACACTCCAACCCCTTCCCCTTCCCTGGCCAGCTGAGTGAGCCTCCTCAGCCACAAGGTAAGGAGTGTTAAAGATACTGTGCTTTTCGGTCCCTGCTCGTGATTAGCTGTTGACCCACTTTTGGCTCTCCGTGGGTATTTTTTCCCTCAGATTTCTCTCTTCCCTCCCTTTTTTTCCCCTCTCTCTCTCATCTAATGATAGACCGAGCTTCACAGATGGTTACAACATGTTTCAGCCATTTCACTGCAGGTTTTTTTTTTTTTTTTTCATAATCAGGAGAGTTTTGGGGTAAACACTGGAAATGGACACGCCTGGTGTTGAAATGTTGTCCTGCGTATTTACATAGCTGCCTGGCAATGCCTGTCAGCCAGGCCTGAGCCCAGTCCCTCCCTGCACGGCTGTACGTGCCCAAGGCGGCTTGTTCAGCGCTGCCACGGGGCTGGGTGCGGGCATGGGGGCCTCTGCCTTGGTCCCCACTGGGCACTGCTGGCCCCAGTGCCAGGGGCAGCGTCGGACAGGTCCTCAGACCTGGTGGGGGAGAGGTCAGTGGAAAGCACGAAGAAAACAGGTTTCTAGACCTGGTTCGCACAGTCTTCCATGGCGTTGGTATGGAAACGGTGGGAGCGAGCCAGTCGTATTTCTTTTTAATTAGAGTAAAATCAGCCATATAAAAATCACTCTGGTTTCATCCCGTAGCTGTTTGTTTCAGGACGTGGGTTTTGTGGGGCTAACGTTTGCTGGGTAGAGAGAACAGCAGATCTGGACTTATTGATCCTCCTCCACTGCCAGTTACCAAAGGACTGGAAATTCCCAGCCCCTGTAAGCTCCCTACAGGTTCAAGGCCTGGCCTGGATGCTGGAATCGTCCACTTGCATGGCCATCTCCCTGGCAGCGTGACAGGGAGCACGGAGCTGCGTGTGTACCTTCAGGCATGAGCAGTGATTCCCCACAGAGACCAGAGGGTGCTCCAAACCCCATGGCACAGAGCTGGCTCTGAGGCATCCCCCTGCTCTGCCTGAGGCAGGTGCCAGCCCTGGTGCCTTGTAAAAAAGACCTATTGCTCCATGAAGAGATCCCAGCTGTGCCCCCACCCAGCCCCCTGCGTGCCTGGGCCACTCGCTGTCAGTAACAGCCATGTCCCCACGCTGGGGAATGGCCAGAAGTCCTTTGGTTGGGGTCAAGGGGACAAAAATGTGTTTAAAACAGCACTGCAGTGGTCAGTGAGCACTCGCTGACACTGCTGGCTGTTGGCAAGTGTCTGCTAATTGTGCTGCAGCCTGTGATACCATCAGCCTCTGAGATCAGCTTGCTCTTGCTGAGTGCCAGCAATGTTCTGAAGCATACTGTACTATTTATTTTACTTTTTTTCCCCCCTCACCTTTTAATCTTTCTAAGAAAAGAAACAAGCATGTGCAGTTATGGTGTTTGTGCCTATGAGTGCCCCTCACCACCAGCAGTGGCGTTCGAAGTTTGGCAGAGGGTACATGTCCATGAGGTATATACATTTCTGCACGTTTCACGAAAACAAACAAGTCAGGGTGAGAAGGGCTCTTATCACACCAGCTGAGGGACACACGTCAGGTCTCAGAGTCTTCCCCACACCCTCCCACCACCCACACACCCGGTGCCCTTCACGCTGCGGCACGGAGAGAGCGAGTACATCAGCCCTACGAAGTGCCAGAGATTTTCCCTTATTAGGAGCCACTCGGTCCAGCATAAGGTACAAAGCTATAGGAAATCAGGATTTTGTGGTTCCCAAGGAGATTTGCTCCTCTCAGGGTGATCTCCTCATCCAACCCCCCTCAGCTACCCCAAATTCTGCCTGTCAAGAATGGTTACGTGTCGGGATTTTCAGATACACTGGGGCCATGGGATATCCCAGTTTGAGGGTTATTCAGTACCTATGAAAGTTTTATCAGCATCAGAAATGGGCAGAAAATAATCTCCAGACAGCAAACACATTTTTAAGGTGCCTGAATGCGGACGTCTGAGATCATTGCAGACATTTTCATATTTCATAAACGTGGAAAACTGGCAAGGAATTCTGCCTATACGTGAGACATCTGTCTGGATCCTTTTTTAAAGTGTTGTACTTCTAATTTCTTGATACTTACTGTCTGGTGCTCCTTTTACATGCATATCGAAGTCTACACTCAAAGAAGTGGAAAGACATTCGTGCTGAAAAAGAGGATGTGATGTTTGCCAAGCAGGGAGGCGTGGAAGCATGTTCCCCCGTTTTCCTGGCGTATGTAGACTTCCATGTCATGGCTGCAGGAAATATGTAAGAGCAGCCGTACAGTCAGCGTGGAAGAGGAATGTTGTTTTCATATTGTTTTTCTGCTCCTTCCAGAAGTCGTAAAAATAAACACTACCTGCCCTAGAGAGTTCAGAGTCTGGGCTCAGAACGTGACACACTGCCTTGGTCTTCGCTGGGGAAGGTACCCAGGGGAGCCGGGAAGCATCTGTGATGACAGCAACCCAAATTCTTCGTGGTGCAGTGAAACTCTTCAGCTTGGATTTCTTTGTCTGTGTTTATTTAAGTTATAGACCCAAAACAATTCCCACATTTGCACTTGCTCTTCCCGAAAGGATTTGTCCCTGGTTTTTGGAGGAAAGTTTTGCCTAGCGTTTCTGTAGAGGAAGCTGCGCTTGACACAGTGTGCTGAAGCACTTGCACTTCTGTGACCCCGTCACAACAGCATTTGTTGCAATCTCAGTGATGTGTGCATCCTAACGGCAGCTTGCAAACTCTGCATCCAATTACTCCCATCCTGCAGATGAATATCTGCAGCTCCAGAGAGCTTAAATGATTCAGCCAAAGTACAAGGAATTATATGGAGATGAAGAAATTCCGATCAATCCCCACCCCTTGTGATCTCAGCTTTGCCTTAATCTAAATCCATGCTATTTCAGAAATGTCATGACTGGGGAATAAAAAACTTGTGAGCTGTGCAACAAGGAAAGTGAGGTTCCTTTCTCTTCCTAATATTTTCTTTTTTACTAATGTACACAAATGTATCTTTGATCAAAGGGTAAGGATGTTTTCCCCCTCTCTGGAAGTGACGGGGAGCGCAGATACACTTGCGTTGCAGGTTTTCTCTTCTGTTTCTTCACTGACAGGACTTTCCTAATCAAAAGCAGATCGGTGGTAAGCATGTGTTTTGGGACAGTGTATCCTGACAAGCCAGGGAAGTAGATGGAATGCCTGATGGTTTCGCAACTGGCCACAAGAAAACTGCAAAGATGGGCCCGAACCCAACACTCTTCCTCTCCCGGCTACCCCCTTGCCTCTGCTGGACATTTCTTAGGGCAGTTTGGCCCTTGCTTCAAACTTGGATGCTCAGGCCTGTCCCCACAGACCTGCAAGGGTTTGTTCCCCTCCGTTTATGCTGTCCCTGCCACTTCCCAGAAGTGGCCATCCCCAGCAGCATGCAGGTCACAAGGAGGACACAGCGGCAGGGGGGGCAGCTCTCCCTCGGGGCTCTCAGGCTGGAGGAAGAGAAATTCGCTGCGTCTGGGAAGCCTTGCAAAAGCTGGGATGTTTCTTCCTAAAAACTTGGGTCCCTGCCTGTCAGGTTGCTGAGCACCCACCCAGGAATGCTTTTTTGCTGAACAAACACACACCAGAGAACTGCGCGTACGAGGAGAGGAAGGAAAAGAAAGAGAAGGGATGGTTTAAGGAGTTCCCTTCTCATTTCTGAGAGCAGCCCAGGCCTGGCTACTCTGTCCCTTTAGGAAGGGCCCCTTCACTTTAATACAGGCAGGAATATGAGCAAAAGCTCCAGCTGGTTATCAGTAATCTCCTGCATAGTCACCGGTGCAGGGGGTATATTAAATTCTTGAAGCTTCCTGGCAATATCACGATCTGCCTTGAGGCTGCAGTGGCTTTGGAAATGAGATTGGGCACGATCTACGTTCTCCGGTGGTCTTAGTGCCAGAAAGGGATCAGGCTGCGGGTTTCTCTGGACGTTTCAATATGCTGAAGCATTCCTTTACCCTAATTCTTCAACACTGGGGACCTAAGCAAGTTATTTTTCTGTCCACGGCTTTACTATACTTGCAGGATAAATCCTATAGGAAAGTCAAAGGAGACCTAATGAAATCATAGACTGTGAGGCCACATAAAATACCGGGATAATGGGCTCGGTTTTGTTTTTCCTTTTTTTCTAGAAGCTGAGGGTCGTCAGTGGAGCAGAACCAAGGTCCTGACATGCTGCTGTCAGAGGAGGGGTGTTTCTGAATCAGCTGTAACATTTCTGGCAGAGAGGGGATTTCTCCTGGGAATTCCAACCCAAGCACCGCCGCCGGCATTGCCCAAAGCACGTGGTGGGGTTAACTTGTCCTCGGGGCTCTCTCCACAGACAGAGCTCTGCTGTTGTAACAGCTTCCCTTTCCAAGCAGAGCTGCTGAGAGAGGAGGAGGAGGAGGAAGTCACTTCTCCTCCTCCTTCATGGTGTGCCTGTTTCAACACCAAAGCCCTCGGCCCCGCAGGAGCAGGAGCTGTGCGTGGGCATCAAGGCTCAGCTTTCGATGCTCAGCTGTCCTGCGGCGGGATAATGTTTAAAAAGCTGGAAGTTTTTGCAGGGAAGCACATAGGCGGCAGAATCAGGTCTCTCTTCTGTCTGGCCAAACTGTTTTTACTCAGATATTTGCAGTAGTTTCCATAATGTTTAGCTCATGTAACACAGGAAGGAGATAAGGCAGTCATTTAAATATTTAGTTGATTGAAGAGATAAAGAGGCATTTGTCCTTTTAGAGGGCCAAACTAATAGGAAATACGTTTTTTAAACTACTCTGAAGTAAGCATTGTTTCTGCCGAGTATTAGATTCACATAGTCTGTGCGTGACCCATTTCACAGCCAGCCAGCATGAATGATGCAACTGAAAAAAGGCAAAAAAACTTTGAAGGCTGTAGCCTCCAAAGGAATTTATTAACTTTTAAATCCTATCGGACAGCTGGTCTGAACCCTGCTGAAGGCAACAGAGAGATTCCCATTGAATTCACTCAGGTTTGGATTGAGTTCTTGGTTTCTCTGTAGAAATGTGTTCTTATTGTGGTGCTAAACCAGCGGCTGCTGAATATAGAGGATCTGAAGGCAAAGTGGCCTGGTGATTTGGCTGTTTGAGACCACCAAGGAATAACATAGTGAGCCAGGCCTCGTAAACTAGTTTCTGAAAAGCAATGTTTGTGTGTTGGCTAAGGATTACCTCTAATGGTGATAATGTTGTAGAGGTAATTATCTCTAATGGTGATATCTCTAATGGTGATGTGCTGTGCTGTCCCGTGAGTCGCCGCCCCAGGGAGGCACCCATTTAATCTGTGATCCGAGCAGAGTTCCCAGGCTAACAGTGCCTCGTCACTGCCACCAAGGAGCACACACCTCTGCCACCATCCTGGGCTGATAACGAGAGCTCAAAGTTTCCTCTTTCCCATCCCATGAGTTACAAATTGGGGAACCCTGACTCAGTGAGTGGGACTGGCGACAGGGACGTGGCGCGGAGGAAAAGTACTGAAGAGCACGGGGAAGGACGGCTGTGTGGTGGTGGTCAGCCAGCTGCCAGGATTTGAAGCCTGGGTGCTCGTGTGGGAAGGAGCTGGTTTAGGACAAGACCCTGCCTTTTCGTGCACCGGGGTGCAGCTGTCGGAGCAGCAGCGTGCTAATAGCCGCTCGCGGGGCTTGGCTGCATGGGAAAGTTTGCCAGCGTAATTACTCCGCGGTAATTATCCTACTGTAAGTCTCCCCGTGGACGTGCTTATTACAACATAGGATGTGTATTTTGAATATATGGAAAACCTGCTGCATAGGTGGGTTTTGTGTTACACGGAGGAAGAATATTTACACTGCAGCCCAGCAGCTGCAGAGCACAGTTTTTATCCTACTTCCCAGCAAATGTTACACCAAGAGTCTTCAATGTCAGAGGTATTTTCAGGGGGAAATACATGCCAGTCGACCTGATCAGCATGAGCATGAAGCCTCTCTCTTGTCCTGTAGCACAGGACACGTTCTTTGCTTTTCCAGAAGGCTGTGGGAGCCAGGATAAAGGTGGGGACACTGCCTTGTGCCTCTCCATAAGCCTGTCCAACTCTTTCTAATACTGTGGTTCTCTGAATACATTCCACATTTGAACTTTCTGTTCAAGCTACTGTGACTGAAGCTGGGCAAAATTCTGCCCCTCCACAGTCCAGCAACATTTAGGTCCAGCATAAAACCGATGCTCTATGAAGCCTGCAGCAAGGATTGTGCTTCTCATCCCAAAGGGTGGTACAGCGAGAGCATGTCAGTCACCCATCACTGCTGCTCTCATTCTGGAGCAGAGGCATCTGTCATCAAGGATCATTTGGTTGGACCAAATTTACTGACGGCACCCCCAAAAGGAAGGGATGATTCTGGTGTCTGGAGCACAAGCCAATTCCGAAGAAAGGGAGAAAATAATCCAAACAGTAAACAAAGTCTCTAAATTGTCTTATAACTCTCAATAATTTCAAATAACAAGCATGCAATAACAGAATGGGTGGACTGGTTTGATAAAACAAGCAGCAACACCTGGAAGCTAGCTTTGGAACTGAAATCACTCAGCTAGGTGTGCAGTGAAGTTTAGATCCAAGGAATCAGTATGAAGGCATTATTACAAGGTCTGGAGTAAAATACTGCAAATGATTGTATTCCCTAGGATATGCCCGAGCATACAAATCCCCAGATTTATACAGCCTGCCTTTCTGTCAGGTGCAGAAATTACCTGTGAGAGACAGTTTGTGCGCTTCTTTTTTCCCCAGTCTCAGCAGGAACAGTGAGTTCCGTAAATCCCATAAAAGTGTCTGTTTTGCGAAATGCAATTTCCAGAACTCTAACCAGTATTTCTTTTCCAGGCTCTGAGATGGAGTTATTTTGGGATTATTGCCTGCGTGAAACTGCACCATGTTCACAAGAGTCCTCTCTCTTGTTTTCCAGTTTGCTGTAAGATTCTGGCCTTGCAGTCGACTCTCATTTCTGGTGTGACCACAGAACCGGGAAATGGCCTCCGTGTCAGGTTAGTCCAAGTTATAACTCTGCACTAGCCACTAACTAGAGGGTTAACCAGCTAATCCTCTGCTGTCTTGCTTTGCCAAAATTCAGCCAGACCTTTCTTGCTGTTTTCTGCCTGTCTTTTTTAAAGCATGTAAACATGTGGATATAAAGAATGCACATTGCTCTTCAGTACTCCAGCTCATCATCACCATCAGCATCATATTCAGTGGTCTGGCTGTCAATCTACAGTGTTTCTTCTTCCACTTTTTCAGGCACTTTTGTGAGTCGAAGCATACCAGTGGAAGTCGACGAATCCATGCCGTGGTCCCCATTTCCTGAAGGTGTCTTGGAAGAGGCTTCACAGCCTTCTGGAGAGGATGTGGAGGATGAGGAGCCCCAGAGACAATGTGCTGCTCCTGTGGCTGACCCATCGTGCCCCTGCAGAGCACCAGCACATCACCAGCTGCCCGCAGAGCCAGACAGCAGGCTGTGGTCAAAATACACCGATCCTGATGGAGATGGGCACTCCTGTTCCTCCGGTGAATCAATAGCTGGAGTATTTCACCCCAAGATGCACCTTTTAGCTATGGACAAGTCAGGCGTGCAGCCAAGACCACAGCTTTCAGCTGACACTGGGCACAATTCCAGTAAGTTGGAGCAGAGCTTGTCGGACGCTCCCGAGCACTCGCCGGAGGAGAGCAACAAAGGGAGTTCACGGTCACAGCAGCCCTCGGGAAGCAGACCCGCAGCCGAGCTGGCGACTGTGGACACGGGGTACAACTCCCAGTCGCGAGACGTGATGGGCATCAGGCAGCTGGAGCCCCCCTTGCCGCTCGTCTCCGTGCTGAACCCCCAGGACCTCCCAGGACCGCTGATCTCCAGGGAGTTTTTCGGACCCGAGCCCCAGCAGTACCCTGTGTGCCAGCACTTGCCCCATCCCAACGCCTCCCCGGCAGCCCACGGCTGCTTCGGGCACCGCTGCCCGGCAGAGCAGCACCTGCAGAGCCCATGTGAGTAGCACTGCTCACCCCGAGGCAGGTTTTCGGGGGGGCATCACAGCCATCGTTCCCAAAGCTGCCTATTTTCCTACTGTACTTCCTTTGCAGCGTGCAATTATTAATATTTGTAAGCAATTACTTGCAGCCTACTTTCTGTTTCCAGGTTTTAGGGTTGTGCAGACGGATTCTCTGATGCAGAGCCTCTGAGCCAGAGGGAAAGTTAAAGAGCTCACAGTTGCTCATCAAATAAAGGCTAATGATTTTGCCTAGAAACTAGCCTTTGTCAGTCATGCTGAGCATACACAGCCTTCTCCCTGCTGTTATTTCATATTCTAGTCATTTCCTTCCTCCTTGCATCAGTCAGTCAGCAGCCTCCTATACCGACTTAATTCCTGTTGTTTTCATAGGTTTCCTTGCTCCCACTTGGATCCCCGAGGTTGAGAGTTTCCTGCCAGAATCAGGCTGGGTGCTTACCCTTGATCTCTTTAAACACTATCTGCCAGTGTTACGACCAAACTAATCCGTGGGCTGTATTTCTGTATGAAAAGAGCGTGACATCCATCAACCTCATTTTTTTCTGTTGTCAGCTGAAATGGAAGCTCATTACTCGAAATGGACCCCTCTCAGCTGCTGGTGATCGTATCGCTGAGCGCTGATGTGACCCAGTCAATATGGGTGTTTTGGCTCTCGGAGGCTACGGCGCAGTTTACAGCCTGCTATTAATTAGTATTCCTTTCCAGTCTGCGAGATTCTTATCTGTTATGAAGTGAGCTTTGAACATTCAACAGCAATATCATTGTTTTAATACAATTTATATTACATTAGACACAGGAGACCCCGACCAGTTTGGAGCTGGCTTGGTAATAAAAGGCTGAAGGCCTGTTCTGATAACCCTTTTTTCTTAACCTTCTGTTGACTGCAGAGCATTTACACCACATTTGTTTGGAGTTTTCTCATTCCAGTGATGTGCTATAATAAGGTTCGCAATAGTCAGAGTGTCAGAGCTGCCGTTTTCACCTCTGGTCCTGGGGCTTTGTAATGGGGAAGGGGCTACAGATGGACTTCCATCAATGACTGGAGCTGAACATTTGCAAAACATCCCCTGCTTTTCTGCACGTACCTTCTGGTTTCAGCTTAGCTCGAAGCAGATGAAGAGCTGGTTGCACAACACGTCTCACTATTTACCTCCTCCACATGTGGGCATCGTGAGAAACAGGACAGTTACTGAACCAGGCTGTTGTGTATCAAAGCAGGGGCTCTGAAAGGCTTTCTTTAGAAAAATCGCTGATGTTTCAACCATATCCAGAGGGCAAAAAGAATAAAATAAACTCAGATGGCTGGAGCAGATTTGGTCAGGACCAAGACACTGGCAACTGCGCGCCTGTTTCTCACATGCCTGGGACGGCATAAATCACCTCCTGACAGCTCCTTGTGTTTCAGATAATTGTTGGGCAGTGGCAGCCCACAACAAAGCCGTGCAGTTCGTGTGTCGCAACTCGCCTCTCCCGGGCACTAGCAACAGCGTGCATCGTGCCCGTAAGCTCTCAGCTGGTCCTGAACACCTGCTATTTGTGACACGACAGCAGAGCTACTTCTGAAGTCAAAGAAATCCTCGCGGCCATGCTGGGTAACCGAGGAGCACTAGTTCAGATATTTGTAGATGAGAGCTGTTGGTGTGTGAGGGCGCGCGTGCGTCACCAGGCTGTGCTTTGAGCAGCAGTGGTTGCGGCCTCTAAAATACTGCAGCATCAGAGAGAGCCGAGGGAAGCTGGTGAAACCCAGGCTGGGCTCCTCACCTGTAAAACCAACTGAATCGCTCAGAGCCTGGACAGCTTTCCCAAGGCTGGTCATGAGGAATCTATGAGAAGCTCATAATTACCCTCATTTTTTTTTGTTCTGCCAGCCTCCTTCACCCTGTGCTGTTACAAACAGTTAAGAGTGGGGTGGGAATATCTCCCAATGCAATCGCAAGAAATAAGATGTTGCCGACTCACGATTCCATCAGAAACCTCTGTAATTGTGGGCTTGGTTTTAAAGTACTGGCTCCTGGAGTTGGATGACTTCTTTAAAGCTTTGTTTTCTTTTTTTTTTTTTCCTCTTTTTCTTTTTTAAACCTTAGTCCTCATGGCTGATAGGAAAAGGAAAGCATGACACCAAAATAGCTAAAAGGATTTTAAAAAAAACAATCTAGAGGTAAAAAAGAGTGTTTGAGCACTGCAGCTTTCCGAGCCAGCTCATAACACCATAATCATGCAGTGCTAATAAGCCCTGCCAGGCTGGACTTTGATCTGCACACAGCAGCTTGAAAGTGTGCAGAGCTGCTGCCTAATGAAAACTGCAAGCAGAAAGACTGAAAAAAAAAAAATAGTTTTCCCCATTTGGGAAACAAACAGCTTACATTGCTTTCTCTTTCAATTTATGCCAACAGTTCCACTGTACATTAGTTATTAAACAGCATTACGTGTACCCAGCCAGCAACAGTCAGACTTTGCAGAATTGCTTGAGCAAAATTGTTACTTTGGGTTTCCCCTGCAGCCTCCTGGATGGCAACTGGACCAGCAGCAAGACCTTAAAAGGTCAGCTAGGCAGAAAATTCGTGCAGAGTGAAATAACAAACCGAGAGATTATTTTTTCTCCTTTCATTTACAATAATCACAGTCTGTTTAGCCTTAGTGTTGCAAACTGATTTGTTCCAGGATTTTGCATCTGCTTTCATGAGAATGTTGGGATGATTCATTTGCTCGAGTTATTGCCAAAAAGAAATTAAAAAAATAAAAAACACTGAGGCATGTGAAGTGCAGGGACAAAGCAGCCCCGAGTATTTAACTGTCAGTTGTCCCAGTAGTGCAGCCCACAGCAGGGATCTGAACCATGTCATGTGTGAAAGGGAAACGGGAAACCAGACCATAAAATGTTCCTTAATCTCACTTCTTTCAGACTCGGTTACCTGCAAGGGCTTCCAAACTGCTCGGTTTCCCTAGAAATGAAGGAGGACGTGCCTGGAAAGGAACAAACACAAACTGATACAAAAAAAAAGTGTTGGCTGAAATGATAGCTGCTGCCTTTTGTTTTCTCACCTTCCCAGATGGCAGAGCTCCTTACCAGCATTTTGCACACACGTCGCAGCCGCTTCCTCCTGTCCCTGGACCGTGCGTGAGGGTCATCCGCCCGGCCCAGCAGCTCATCCCAAACTGCTCAAACCTCCGTGCTCCCCAGGGCGCTGGAGACCGACCACCCCAGAGGCTGTGCTCCTCCCCTGGTCCTCCTCGGTTCCCGTAAGTATGCCTCCAGGGGGTTGAAGCTCCCCTAATCTCATTCTGTGGGCTTTTAACCAGTAATTCTGAAGCCTTGTAGTGTTAGCGTGCTGCAGGGGTAGATGTAAGTGCTGGGCAGTTTTCTTTATTTGCTGTTTTACACGCAGCAGGGACCTGACCTTACCCTAAGGAGTTTCAAAGCCGGTTACCCGATATGTTTTTACAGCACACCCTGAAACTCATGCATTAAGGAAGAAAAACACTTGAAAGTTAGAGATGGGGCTGATGAGTTAAAGAGGGGCTGAAAATATTTCGGGTGAAACTTTAGAGCTCTCCTGTTCGAGTGCAAAGGTCAATTTGGCGACTCGCTGCAGCCTCCAGCTCTATGGTGCACCAGCCCGGGCTGCCTCAATCATTGGCTTTCAGCAATTTCCTTCTTATCTCTTCCGTAGTGCAGAGAAAAATGGAGAAAATCTTGTCTGTCACTGATATATCTCTACCTTGCATTTTGCAGCATTTTCTATGATTTCTCATGTAGTAATAAAGCACATCGTGTCTAGCACTTTTCATCTGGGGCTTTTGGACTGTTTTTCAAATATTAATTTACCGTGCCTCCTATCTCCCTCCCATTATAAGTGCATCATTAACAAACGGGAAATATCATCTATACAAGGCTGTCTCCAGACCCAGCTGCCTGAAGTAAAATTGAAGCTGTAGGTATCACATCTGAAAAGCAGGCTGCTTTTATTTAAGTGACAAAGGAGATTAAAGGTGCTAAACTTACAGGCATCCCTGTTTGAAAATGTCCACTTGCGTGACACGGTCATGGCAGAAAACTAAGCAGGATAAAGCAGGATGGACAACGTGACGTTATGATAAGTCAGTAGCAGCAGCAGAGGTAATTGCACTAAAGGGTTCATCTGAAAATGTAGAAACACTGAGGAACAGCAGGTATCCTCTGCATTAGTAAAATTTAAAAAGACTGCTAATTTTTGACATATTTGTTAGACAAGGTGAAGTTTCAGGAAGGTCTGTAAATTAACTACAGGGTCGTTTTTGTGGCCTTTGATGAGGTGTATGTTGCTTTTCTTGGTGCTTCCTTCTGCTAAAAGAAATCCACAATGCCCGCTCTCTGTCTTGTGGCTACGTTGCTGGTGTCTGCGTGCTGATTCCAGGAACGGCAGATATATGTTGGTAATATTTGCCTATAGAGTATTTCGTAACAGAAAACATCTGTACCAAAATGAATAAACCAAATCTTAATGTGACAACAGAAAACATGCTGTGCCCAGACTGTCATCGTTCATTTAAGGAAGGCAAAGAAAAAAAGAGAGTGGGCTTGATTGACTAAATATCACTGCTCTGTGGGGAAAAGCCCTCAGAGAAACCTAACGCTCATCCAACAGATTCAGCCCAGCAGATTCAAATTACACCTCATGTGAAAAATCTGTGTAGATTTTCTTTCCTAGTGACTTCAACTGTGAACCCAAAGCAGAGTAGGACAAGAACTGCTAAGCTTACTGTAGGCACCCCTTTCTCTCTGTTACAGTAGAGCAGATATTAGGCAAGATTGCTGCAGGTCCAGAGCAGAGATTCCTAACATGACAAATCCTTGTTGGATCTGCTGTGGCTGGTTAAATTGAACTTTTTCCCTTTAGAAAAACTTTGAGTTTTGCCCCAAACTGGAGATACTCCGAGCTGTACCACAGCTGGAACTGGAGTGCTCTGTACCCCCGTTTTCCTGCTCCCCACCTAGCAGCACAGGACATCCTGAAAGCTGTCGTGCCATGAAAATTGGAGCTGTCACGAAGATAATGGGAAGAGGTTGCACAAGTGCCATTCTGCTCTGGTATGTGTGCAACAACATCCATGGCACAGCATTATTTCTTGCTCGGAAATGCTCTTTGCTCTTTTGTTAATTGCAAACTGAGCAGCTTTCAGCTACGAGGTACGTTTACTTCCTGTGGCTAGTGTTGCTTCTGCAATAAACTATGTCTTGTGGTAGACTGTCACCAAGGTATCAAGAGGACTCAGATCAAAAGATGCTGTAATAAGTAAGTAGAAATGCCAAGTCAAGCATTTCTACAAGAACTTCTCTTAGGTAATACACAGACAAAGTTCTCAGTTTGTTATTAAAAAGAAAAACCTGAATTTTACCTGAAAAGAAGTATTTTTTAAATCCTCTCTTGCTTTTCTTTGTAGAAACCAGATCTACAACCAGCTACCTCATGGTCAGCTACCCCCCAAGGCATGTGGCCCGGATGAAGCGTGCTGTTGTCCTTCTGACAATTTTCCATCTCCAGCTGCTGTCCCAAGACCTCTGAGTAACCCCGCAGCCAAGGGAACTCTGAGAACCAGCAATTTGCCGGAGGAGTTGCGTAAGTGGTTAGCAAATTTGTTCTGTGCGAGATTTCACAGAGCAGCTTCACAGCCTTAGGTGGGAAAGCTCGGGGGACAGAGTGGGGGTAGCAGCATTAAGACACAAAGGCAAGAAGAAAGGAAAACACTGGATGTCATCACATCTGTAGGGTGTGAGCATTCGTGTTTGGTGGAATGGAATTATTCCCTTGAATCCCGAAAACATAATTGTCATTAATTGCTTGTTATTTTGTTTACTGAAAATAAATACCGTTTAGATTGTTTTCATGACTTCTTGCTAAACAGGATGTCCCTTTGAGGCAGGAGGCACTCAGGCTTACAGTAAAAGACTAATAACAAACAAAGCCTTAGGGACAAAGTGTTTCTGCCTGTCCCAAACCAGACAAAAATGTCAAGTCTTGACCTCAGTTTCTCCCTGACCTGGTGAGTGGAGATGACTTCGGGTCAGAAGCCCACGGTGAGGGCCGAGGGCGTCACGAGCACCTGCTGAGCTTCTTTCCTTGCCACCATCCCCTGAAACACTTTCACTCTTCAGCTCTTCTGGGAAAGTCAAGTCTCAGAAAAGCTGGCTTTCTTCTTAATGCCACGCTGGCCAGCCAGTGAGAGATGCCATTGTTAAGGTCCCTCCGTATCTCTCCTGAGGTTTCAGTTTTTCCTTTAGTCTTCATTTTTTCACATGACCTTTCAAAGCCCCACATGACAACTTTCTGGCCTGAAGAACCTAGTTGTGACTGTCCTCAGCTTTCCATCCTGCCCTGCACAGGAGCTTATTGCTGCTGTAAGGGGAGGCTGTGCAGCACCTGTATGGCTCCTCCAGCTCTCAGCTGGGTCAGTGAGGTTTTGGGGAGGCTGGCTGCAGCTGGGGCTAGGTGGTATGAGCTCTGGGTGAGGGCCCAACCTCACATATGCCAAAGAGATGGGGAAAAAAAAAGAAGCTTGGTTTGTAAATTCATTTGGTAAACAACTTAGAGGCACATATGTGGGCAGAACCCGCAGCACAGCAGAAATGGAGGCCCTTGCACTGTGTATTTTAATGCTTTGCATGTTCATATGGACTCTTTTAGGCAAGGTCTTTATAACCTATTCCGTGGACACAGCGGTGGAGGTCATGAAATTTGTGAACTTCCTGCTTGTAAATGGATTTCAAACTGCTGTAAGTACTCCTTCCGGAGAAAATTACTTTCAATGAGGGAAGAAAAGAGACACATTTTGAAAAAAAAAAGAAAGGAAAAAAAAAAAAGCAGAGGGTATACACGGTGCATTTAAATGCTTTGCTGTTTATCACCATATTTTGTAGAGTAAGGAGGCTACAAATGGAATGAAATGGCCTCAGTTTTAAAAGTTGTAGCTTAAATGATTAGCCATTTCATTTGTCCCTATTTTAACTGAATTTTATACCTTGAATTGTGTTTTAATAATGACCCTGGAAAATTCCATTTAGTGACACCAGATACCAGACAGGCAATAATATGAGTTTCTGTGAGCTATTCCATTAACATTGTCTCGTATTTGGTCTGTAATACCAATATTAAAAAAGGTCAATTTTCACATTCATCCCATCCCAGCTTCTTTTCTGAGAAGGAATTACATCGTTGGTTCTTCAAATGTGAATACCTTTCTGCTAAAAACTGATCTAAAATCAGTGTATTTCACACAGCTTAATGAAACAGTCCATCTCATGGTTTCATTTGCTTTGTTAGACCTTTGAAAGGAATTCAAAAATCACTGGCTTGAAAAGGCCTGTGTCCTACTGTCTAATCCCATAAACCATCCAGATTTTCATTTAACTTCTGGTGAGTTTTCTTCGTCATAACTACCCCCTCTAAGGGACCCGTCCATAGAGGCTGTAGGATTCAGCATTCGTCAAAATCTTGATTCATATTTCCTTATTTCAAGCCCATATGCTACCTGACCCCTCAACCTTCGCTCTGGCTTCAGTTCAGGAAAGCATTTAAGCAAGTGGCTGTCGTTAAATTGAATGAGACTCAGTGGGGGTTTTGTCCATGCTTATTTATTTTCATGAATCAAAGACTTTTTCCAGAGGCTGAAATTATATTTCTCCCCAGCAGCTCTGTGCTATGACCAATTCATAAGAAAGCTCAGGGCGTCATGGAGGTTCAGAGTAGAAGGCTCATTAATAGCACCTTTGCTGGACAGACAATCCTTGGTGCCTGCTACAGAAAAAAAATACAGCAAAATAGCCCCCAAACAGGGAAACAAATGTGCTCTCTACTTTTAAAAAGAAAAAAAAAATAAAAGAAAAGAAAGAAAGAAAGGCTTGAGAGTGGAGCACAATTCTTCTATCAAAAGCTTGGAGAAGTTAATAATTACTCCATTGGTCACAGTCCCTGAGTGCCAGTTCCTGGGCTCACTGAGTATGCAGGGAGTGGGTGGTGATGGCTGCGTTCAGCACTGGCAAGTCCTCCGTCTCTGCTCGGTCCCAAGTCTGGATTGCTGCAGCCAGTGTCGGTGCCCTGCCTGACTGCCCAGCGCACGCTCTGCAAACTGAATGTGATGGAAAGCTAAAACCTGACACTCAAAATATATCCTTGCAGCCAGAAAGGCGCAAGGCTGCTCACCACCAGCTTTGGTTCTCTTCCAGATTGATATATTCGAGGACACGGTGCGAGGTATTGACATCATAAAGTGGATGGAACGCTACCTAGGTGATGTATGTGAAGGCAATTTAACCTTGTGCACAGCAGCAGTGACCTGAGGAAAATGGCTGAATTATTCTGATAGTCACAGGAGCAGCATCAAAATGCAAGATCCCTTTCCTGCCCTACTGGCATAGCAGAGGCCTGTGATAGAAAGCACGGGCAAATCTCACTTGCTTCCTCTTCTTATGGCCTCAAAACTCTTTAGGAAATGAAGTGCTAATCCTGGCATTCCTGACAAATTCTAGTGCTGGCTGTCAGATTCAGCCTGCAGCTGCCATTGAACAAGTTGTTTCTCTGTCTCATTTTTAAGATTTTTTATGTGCTTTGCCCGTGCACGGATATAATTTTGTCTGTGCTTCATCCCGGGCTGCACAGTAGTGGCCATCTCACCCACAGCTTCTGTGTTACCTAAAACATGGAAAGGTTTTTCTGGATAAACCGTCCTACATTTGATTCCTTTTGGTTCTACATTTGGTGTCCCTTGGTTCTTTCCTTGCTGGGGAGCCACCAGGCCTCTGGCTCACTCCAGGCAGATCTCCATGGCTTGGGAACAGGGTGACAAAGTGGTGGGCTCTCCCCAAACCCGAGAAAAGAAGCTCAACTTCCCCAACCCAGCACTACACAGGTTTCCTAAAGGTGATCCAGCAGGACACCTTAGCTCCAGTGCATTACCACACAGGCCTGGTGCTACTGCAAGCAGAGCCAGCCTGGGGCTCTGCTGTGGCAGTGCAGTCATGCATTTTGGGGTTTTCATCAGGCCAAATTAGGCTTGGACTCACCGTGTATAATTGAGGTATGGAAACTAGAAGCCACGGTGAATTTGCTTTTGCCAAGAACATCATTAACACTTAAAATACAAACGGGCAGAACCCCCTAGGGACTCCTGCACAGTCAGTAGGAAAGCCTGATATGTGCAGAGAGCAATTCCCCCCTTCCACATAAGGATCCTTCTCTGGCTGCCCCCCTGGAGACGTCTGTTTTCCTCTAGTGCCTGTGGAGGCAGTTTCTGACTTCTAAACCTTTACACATGTGAGCAAGAAAGGACTGCTTGGACACAAGCAGGGGGATGTGTGCAATCAGGCATGTCTCTGCAAACCCTCAACATCTGTAAATGCTTACATGCACATCAGGCAGAAGCAAAAGTAATTCTGGAGTATGTTAAGTCAGTGCAAGGGATAATGGTTCTTTACCGTATTTGACCCTGTGGTGGGGCAAATTCCCTTGATATTGCACAGAAGGAAAGAGTTAATTAGGTGCCAGGCTGACTCTCAGCCACATACTTGGAAGCCTTACACGGCCTGATGTGGCGGGGATAAAAGACAGGCCCTAGATAAACAAAAGGAGGAGGCTTTCATCTGCGAACCTCTTCACTGGCCCACCACTAAGAGCAGAGAGATTTCCCAGAGATGAAGGATGGCCCCTGAGAATCAGTGGGGGCCTGGGATTAAACAGGTCACGGTGACACCTGGGCTGTCCCAGAAGGGTGAGGAGCGCTGCTTTCAGCGCACAGCAAGGTGGCACAGAGCCACCAGGTACCCCTAAACCTTCACGGGCTGTCCACCACAGCCCCGCTCTCTGCACAGTCACCCCTCTGCATGCCCCATGCTAAGGATCAGCACAAAAAGTTCCTGTTTCTGCTGCCAAAAGCCCTAGGTGTAGTTTCCCCAGACAACTGCCTTTAGTGGCTTTGTGTATAAAGAGCCATAGATGGCTGAAAAGATGCACTTTTCCATAAGCTGTTGGAAAACATTTGGGTCTGAATTTGAGGATAACTTTTCTGTGTACGTACATATGCACTCTGCGCTGATAAAAAAGTAGCTTTTTATTACAGGGATTCCAACTGTAAACTGGAAGCTGCTAATATATCTCTTGACATTTCGATTTTCTATATTATGCGATCTAGAGAAATAAAGAGGACGAGTGTTCGAGTTCTCCTGTGTTTCCTGCCAGAATGAATGAGATCCTCTCTTGTTTGCCAAGAACATAAAGATCACTTAAAACACAAACTGGCAGATTTCCGATCTGCCTCTACCAAACACGCTGCATTTCCCAATTTCATAAAAGTGCTTTTCTCCCTAACAGAAGACGGTGATGATAATCATAGCAATCAGTCCAAAATACAAACAGGATGTGGAAGGGGCTGAATCCCAGCTGGACAGGGATGAACACGGCTTACATACTAAATACATCCACAGGATGGTAAGCAAGGACATGCATTTACTGTTTTACAAAGACTGTCTCTTCTCCTCAAAAGACAAATCTGTCTCCAAATGGCAGGTTCTTTGCTTTGTTTTCACTAATCCCCATAGTTAAACACCCCCCTTTGGAATTCATTAATCCTCCCTCTCATCAGCTCCGTATGCTCATTAACATCTGCTAAGAGGTTCAAGAAAGAAAAATCCTATTAAACGTGCTCATCTTATTCTTCCATATTCTGTATATTTCCTCCTGCACCTTCGCAAGCCCACGTTGCTCCATCATACAGCCCCGAGCACAATCTTATCTAATGCTGCCTGACCTTCCTGGCTAAAACATGAAATTGCAAAGCAAAGGCCAGAGCTGCAAAGGGGGACCCTGGTGGCACTGGGTGGCAGGGGAGCAGCGTGGGGCACAGAGACCCATCTCTGCGGTCTGCCACAGGATGGATGTTTGGCCCAGCAGAGCTCACAGGGCCATGAAATTCACCCTTTCTCACCCTATAACTGGTCTGATTGTCCCATTTAATCCTGAAAACTTGTGAGGAGCTGGCACCAAGGGGTGAGCTCCCAGCAGCATTTTGCTCACCTCTCATCCCCTGGGAGCCTGTGGCTCATTCAGCCAGTGTCCTGGGGACACGGGGGACAGGCTGAGCCCCAGCTCAGACGTGGAACTGGGGCATAGGGGACAGGCTGGGACCTAGCTTGGACACAGCTCGTCTCCGGCTGCAAACTTTCACCCCCTTGGAGTCTGAACAGGGGCCTTGAGTCAAGCTTCATTGGTTCTAGAGGGATTTCATGGGGCTTGCAACTGCAGCTAAAGCCACAATGATTTCATGCCACAGAACCAAATGCTTAAGAAATGTTGACGGATCTTTCCTGTATCCTTTCTGTAGTAAAGAAGAATCAGAGTAAGTGGCCAAACAAAACGATACCCAGAGTCCAGCAGCAATAGATCAAATCACTTAACAGAAGAGCAGTTTAAGTAAGCAACCCATGTTTTTATGCATAGGATTCGGATGCATGCAAAGCAAAATGAACATAACCTTCCTCACAATAAACCTGGCAATTTGTTCTGTTCTAGATGCAGATCGAGTTTATACAGCAAGGAAGCATGAACTTCAGATTCATCCCCGTGCTTTTTCCAAATGCCAAAAAGGTAACACACAAACATGTATATATTATGACATGAAATATGTATATATTTCTCAGATCATTAGATGTATTATTTTGATCACAGTGCACCAGAAGAAGTCTTAAAAAGCCAAAACCTTCATTTTTTGATTCTTAATATCCCACTAGTAATATTCCACGCTGTATTTTACATGAAAAATTCGCAGTTTTATGTACATACAAATAAAAGCATTTCACCCACAATATAAACCTAAATACATAAATGTGTTTCTGAGGATGAATGTATAACTAAAACTCAGATTGTCTTGAGCATTGAAAGAATTTAAATGCAGAGAGATGATCTATCCAGCAAGCATACTTTTTGTATTAACCCTTTTATAATTTTGTCCAGATGTAGTACCGATGAGTGAGATGGGGGAGATTTATGACCGATTTGAAGTGAGGATCTGGAAGAGGGCGGGTTGAGAATATAAAAATAAAGAGGATAATAAATATTAAAGTGCTAGACCATTGCTTGAACTTTGATGGGCCCATCAAAGGCAAACTGTAAGGTTTTTTAGGACTTGCAATTTCATCTGCCCTCCTTATTGAAGATTCATTGGAGAATAAGAAACACGTAAGGCAACAGATTCCTTTACCCTTCTTCCTCGTGCTGAGAGAATCTCTTGGATTTTTAAAAGATCAGAAATGATAAATGGCTTCAGTTACAGTGGAGAAAAGGCATTCTGCCCCAAACTTATAATGGATATATCATGTTTGTGTTCAGTTTTCCTTGCTAAATGGTGCGTGGCTCTGCTGTTACCCCTAGGTACAGCTGCATTTTGGAGGAGGGTGGCCAGATTCTTTATATTTATTTGGGTGCCCAGAGTTTGGATCCTAAGTCAACATTTCAACAATGTTATCACTGACTGTAGGGCTGTGAAATCCCACAGCACTTGTGGATTTTAGTGTGATGAAGTTCTTTATTTAGGCCCTGGCTTAGTGTAAGCTCGTAATTTTGAAAACATGTTCCTGGGTTTGTAAAATATGTGGGATTCTTTGGACTGAGCATTACCTCTGGTATTTCATGTCACTCGGCTTCCTTCCTGAATGATTGCGGTCTGTTACTTGCATTAAGTGTGAAAAGCTTGGAGATAGCCCCGGTGGGAATTGGGCGGACCAAAGCAGCAAACTGTTCGGGGTTTTTGGCTGGTCTTTGCAGCTCGGTGTGAGGGCAAAGGGCAGGACTGCTCCTAATTTCGGGGGCTCCTCGAGTGGCTGCTATGCGAGCAGACCCTACAGTCCGCAGCCATGTGGCATGCGTGATGTGAGGGGCTGCAGAGACAATTGGCACAGCAGGCACTACAGCCTTCTCTGGGCCTCAAGGCAAACACGAGAACAATAAACTCACGTTAAATTTGGCTGAACTTTATGGATCAGAAGACATACAGCATATAGCAGCGGCTCTCGGACACTGAACGAGGAATTTCCAGGGCTGGTTTATTCAGCTGCTCTTATCAAAGCATCAGGCTCCAGGCAGCCTTCCTGCCAATCACTCCGCAGTCCACATCACCCTCCAGTTATTCCAGGGCTGCCTTTCTCACCCAAATTATGCAGATCAGCATTTTCAAGTGATCTTAAGGTTCTCTCTCTTCGTTCATGCATTTCTTTGGTACATCATTTACCTTCATCGAACGAGTGTAGAGGAGGTTAGGTACCAGAGCTTATAAAACTTGCACGTATTCCAGGGCTGAAATATGCCATGTATATATACAGTGAGATGATTTTGGCAGGCAAAATACTTCAATTTTGTCCTTTTTACACCGGACTTTTCTCTGTGTGTGTAAGTCCTGCTGTACCTGACACTGGAAAAGAGCACAGAAGCAAGGTTTGGGAGGCGTCACTTGGGGACGTGGATACTAGATGAGTTGCTCTCATCTGAAGTACATCATGAGGCACTGCTGGTATGTGAAAGTTAGCTGACCTCCAAGGGGAACAGATCGGTGCGATCCAAAGAACGTTCATCGGGAAATTGAATAATGAGGGGAAAAAACATGACACCGAGTTAAGGTGGAACTGGCCTTTCCAGCTTCCCATCATACACTAATAAAGGAAATCTGGGTCCTGCTGGCTCAAGGCTTGCATCAAGCCAATCAACTAAAATCTTACCTTCCTGATTTGGTCAACCGATGATGGAGCATTTAGCTGTGATTACCCCGGGATGTTTGCTGCCTCTCCCTGGCTGGGGGTTACAGGCAGAGCGGGGGCAGCAGCAGGGAGGTCGTGAGCAGGGTTCGTGCCACGGAGGGCAGGACAGCTCAAACCAGGCTCTGCCCTAAACACACGGCCCTGCTGTCTGCACTCTGCCCTATTCCTATTCCTCTGATCCATCCCGCGCACCTCCCTCATGTTAAAATCACTGCCAGGGCTCGTTAGCATGCAGGTAACTTCATTCAGGAGGGGTATTAAATGCAATTGGCCACAGGACCAGCTCTGGAAGAAAGGCACAGAGCCCGTCTCTGGGCATAGTGTGCCTCTGTCCTCATATCCCCACTTGTCAGTTTCTCACCTACTATCCATTTCTCACACTAATTTCCATCTTTTCAGGCTTAACTAATGATTTCCCATGTGGGCTTACATCAAATGCTTTGCTGAAGTCCAGACAGAGCAGGTCTGCCGCATTTCCTTCCTCCAAAAAATGGAGTTTCTTATCAAAGACAGATAGAGGGCTCGTTTGGTAAACCTCTGTATTTGAACACGTTGTGTGGGTCCTTCAGCAGCTACTAAGGGGGAAACATCATGGGTTGCAGCCTTCCCCTGGTAGGGACTTAAATGTCTCCCTTGTCTCCTCAGTGTTTATCTTCCCAAGCCTTTAGATGCCTATCACTGAACTCAGAATCCCTTTGAAACGTGGTGAAATTAGCCAACATGATGGCAGAACAGAAAGAGAGACAGGCAAGCTGTGAGATCATTCGAAGTTCATTTATTTAGGAACCCAAATACGATTTTGAAGCCAAATTAAAATTTCTTGTTGTTACGGGAAGTGTCTAGAACAGACAAAATGAAATCTTGCTTGGCAGAGTCTAATGAAATCTGCAAGGTTCTGGTACAGATTCAGGAGGATTTATGGGATTTCACTCTTTTTTTTTTCTTGTGTTTTTTTTTTTTTTTTCAGGAACACGTGCCTACCTGGCTGCAGAACACTCACATTTACAACTGGCCAAAGAATAAGAAGAACATCCTTCTGCGGCTGCTGAGAGAGGAGGAGTACGTTGCTCCCCCAATAGGGCCTTTACCGACGCTCCAGGTTGTGCCGCTATGAACATTATCACTTAAAGTGCACAAGAAGCTTTGTTGTTAAAGAGTTGCTTTTGGCGGGGAGCCAGCCTTCTTCCAGATGGCTCTTTTTGATGACAGAAGACACTCTTTCTGCTCAAGGAATTGGCTGTCTCGGGTAACTCAGGCTCAGCTTGTTCCCCACCATGTTAAACATCTATTTCTGAAGCTGATGGGGCAGAACTCTTTTCTCCTAGGTTTTTTAATAAGCTGCAAATGGAAAGAATGTCCGGCTTTATTTTAACATCTGTTTTGAACATATTCCTTTATTAGTCAATATAGCAAACAAATACCAGAAATAATGTTGCAATAAGTGTAAAATGAAAATTACATCCTCCTTTGTGCTCAGGGTTTCTTTACAGACATTCCTGCCGTGTACAGCATTAACATACAGTCACTTTGTACATGCACTATTAAATACATTTGCCTTTTGGAAGGCTACCTTACGCGTTGCGTCAGTTTTTCTCATTGCCGGGAACAACAAGGAGTGGGAAGGGTTGAGTAACGCAAGTTTTTCTCAGACTGCCTTGCATAAAGACACTGGCTTCAATTAGAGGCCTCCTGGATCTGCAGTCTCTGGAGCTCCGCTTCCTTACAGCACAGCCTCTAACACCTTGGGCATGTCACAGCAGCAGCCCGCAAAGGGACAGCGAAGTGCAACGCTACGTGTGCAGGCAGTGCCCTGGAGTGCTGCTGGACAGTTACAGCGGGCCTTCAGCTTCACGGCTGCTCCTCACCCCTTGTTTAAAACAGCATGTCAGAGAGGGATTGCCAACTGGAAACCAGGGACTGTTAGGAGAAATAACACCGACTCCTACAACGTGCAGGCAGTATGGAATAATAAAATAATCAAAGACGTTGGAGAGCCGCGGGGTGTTGGCAACCGGGAAGGCTCAACATCATCACATCTGCTAAAACCTGAGCGTGTTTTTGCAGAGAACATAAGCATTACTTCAGTAAGGCTTCTTTATTTCAGTGCTTTAACCTTTGCTGAGATAACAGTGCGCCCCGTTGGCTTGAAATTCTGCAGCCGTCATCTTTTGAGCAGTCCCAAGAACAACCTGCTCTGGTGCGGAGCACTTCACGCCTTCCCACTACAGGCTCTTTCCAAGATCCCCTTTATTATTTGTTACGAAGTGACCCAAATACAGCTTCACAAAAAAAGCAAGCGTGTTTAGCAGTCTGAAAAGTAAATTAACCAGAAGTTGATGCTCCTGTTACATTGCCTGAGTTATTTAATTAGCTTTCCATGAAAGTCGTGCCTGTGTGGTGTGTTGATAGAGGACGTGCTTTGTGCTGCTGACGAGAAACAATTAAAGAACCACCTTGCAGCTGTACTCGGGACAGATTTTCCTTTATCAGGCATTTGCATACAGAGTCACAGCTGCCTGAGAGCACTAAGAGAAGGGTGTATCCAGCATTGTCAAATCTTATAACTTTGAATGTGGTATTTGCTGTGTTTCTGCCCAGTTCCTAGAGGGAAGCTCAGCAACTGAAAGAGGCCAACACCTGCCGTGCTGGCAGTCTCCAGGCAAGGCACGATGCTGTTACGCAGTGGCACTTCTTGCCGTCTACTTGGGGGGTAGGAGCGACATTTTCCATATGAGAAAACAAAAAACTAAGCTTCTAATTAGGAGAATGATTTTCTAGTATACGGTCACGAGTCTAAAATCATGACAGAAATCCTTCTTAAAAGGTCAATGAAGTGAAGAAAAAGAGCGGGGGAGGGGGAGAGAAAAAGGGGCTTGGTTACCTAAACATGGCATTTAGGGTCACTTGGAGAGTTGTACAACTTCGAGGTCAGCTTCCAGGCTCTGTGCTAGAAAACGCAACTTTCTTGGAGTGCTGTGGCACATCTGCCAGCCCTGTGCAACTGTTTCAGGTACTTCAAGATACCTAAAGCGTTTTAACACTCAAAAATAATCCCAGCATTCACAACATGCACTTTTTAGCAATGTTCATACTTGGGGGAGCACAGAAGGGAGCTTGAGGTTGGGAATGCGGGGTGTCATCTGGCAACAAGACCACGGCACAAGAAGCTGAAGGCACAGCCAAGCAGGCCAGGGAAATGCGTGGCAGGAGAGGCAGCTGCGATATGGGGCCTCCATCTCTTCCCAGAGGCTGGCAGGAAGGAATAAGAGCTCCGTGCCCCATCGCCCTCCAGCCCTGGCAGAGCTGGGAGGGGACTGGGAGGGGTATTTTGGGGTGCTCAGTGTGGGTGGGAAGTCTGGAGGAGGAACCCGTAGGCAATGAGGCCATGTTACTATCACTGCTTACAGAGCCGCGTGTTAGGGAGACCAGTTGAGCGCTCAAGATGATTAGCAAGGCTGGGTAGTAAATTCCTTTCATCGTTTTGGCTGTCATCCTGAAATACAAGCTCTAGATTTGCCACGGATTTGCTTGTTTTGGGCCAGGGAATTTCATTAAGTAATTCCCACACCATGTGATACACGAGGTCGCATTAAATGGTCTGACGACCATCTCTATTCTTCTGTTTCGATGATCCCTGCCTGAAAAACCACGGTTGCAGAGCAAAGGAGAAAAAATAAAGCATTGGTGTTTCAGAAGTACAAAGAGCCCCATCTATTTTAACTGCGGGGATTATTTATTTATTTATTTATTTTTAATTGAATAACAATTCCCGGGATCCATTGATCTTTATGTTAGTTAGAGCGTCCTACAAGGACAGAAACCATGATGGGGAGAGGGCGAGTAACGAGCGAGCAGCCTCGTGAATCCCTTCCCCTAAAGCTTTGTATTTGGGGAGAGACAGATGGTGGGAGCTGCGAGGAGGGAGCGGGAGGAGAAAACAACAAAAGTAGGGATTGAGGACAGCGAAACAGAAATAATAAAGCAGGTGAGGGAGAAGAGGCTGAAAACACACAGGCGGTTCTGGTACCAAGGTAATCCCATACAACCCTGCGTGCAGGGTGTGAAATGCTGCCCCAAGAGCAGCACAACTCTGGGCTGGTGGCTCGGGGGAACGATGAGGCTGAAGGAAATATGAGGGAGGGTGTTAAGGGCAGGGAGATATGGGGCCTGGCAGGGTGAGAGGCCGAGTGGGTAAGGCAGGAAAACAGCCCCGGGAGAGCCCCTCCTGCATGGCACACAGAGCAGGTGCGTGTTATCTCACAGAGCAAACACCTCCCCTGTCCCTCTCTTCTGCCCACACCTGTGGGTTTAATAACCACCACATAATAAATAACTCGTGTTTGGGGAAACAGCCCCTGCTGGGCAGGCCACAGCTTTCTGCAGCCTCCCCCCGGCCTGCCCAGGAGAGCCCTGCCATGGCCCCTGGCCTGTGGGGCCGTCCCCTCGCCCCAACCCTGGCAGGGTTCCTCAGGGATTCACGGGTGGGCCCAGGGATCCCAGGCAAAATCCCATGGACACATCCAAGCGGGACGGGCTGCTGGGGAAGGGGAGAGGGGAGAGCCAGCCTCCTAAGGTAGGCAAAATGCTGTGGGGAAGCCCCAGAGCACACACAAAGGGAGTCCTTTCCACTAGGGAAAGAAAAAGGTGTGGTAACGGTAGACATTGTACAAAAAATAATGACTGAAATAGTTCATAATTAAAAGTGATTTTAAAACCTCATGACCAACACCACCTGCAGTGAGCTCATTCTGGCCGTATTTCACTCTCTAAATTTTCCTTTTATTTTTTTTTTTCCTAAAGGACTCCCATTCTGGACATGCTGACTTTGAGGCTTCCTTCAAAGCTATCTTCTGTTCCTCGGGCTGACGCTTCTTACAACGTGTCCGCTCTAGTTTTCCTCAGCCACCCCCGGTGACAGCCCCCTCAGCGCGGCGCTTTGTGCCGGGCGCGTTTGGCATCGCCGTGCTCTGCGCGCGGGATTTCCAGCGAGCAGCGGGTGCTGCAGGATGCTGCTCAGGAGCCTGCGGTCTTCAAAGGAAGCAATTTAGCGAGCAAGACTTCTAAAAAAGATAACACCAGTGGGGATCGAGCTGAACAGCCCGGGAGTAGCTAATGCATTTAAAGAGCCTTTCATCCCTCGGCTGGCAGAGAGAATTCAGCCTGGCTTGGTACTGACCAAAGCCACCGAGGTTAGGGTCTGGTAGCATCGCTTAAACTCTCTGTGGATGCTGTGTGCAGCTCACTCATGTGTACCGCATAAGGCACTGAGAAATCATTCAGAAGAAGAACATTTATCTCCATTTCACTACCGAATTGCTGCAGACAGCACAACGCCATCAGCTCGCTCTGCTGCAGGTGCCTTACCTAAGGAGCGGCGCTGAGAGCAAACGGGCCACTTAGGTGAAGTTATCTGAGGCTTACCGAGAAGTACTGTGCACACGCAAGTAATTTGTATTTTTATGGGTCCATTTTCCTCCCACTCCTACAACAGAGATGCTTTTTTCCTGAAGCACCGTCTGGTGCAGAAGCTGAAATAGCAGAAACCCGGGAGTGAGACGGTCCCAGAAGAGATGAGATGGGGTCTTTGAATAGGCACAACAGAAACTGGGAAGACAGATGGGGAGCGTGATAAAAAGGTGAGAAGGAAGAAATCAGTTATAATGTGATCAAATTGAAGGAAGCAGCTAAACTAACCAGCTAGGATAGATTCATCTTTTTTTTTTTTTTTCTTACATGTTTTATGTTAAAGGAGTAAATGCTAAGTGATTTTACCTGTTTTTAAAATGAAGAAAAAGACAGCAAAATGGTATTTTCCTTCAGGCTCGCGTGTCCTCCTTTAACTTATCAGTTGGAAACCAAACCACTGAAGCAGCACCATCCCTGCTGGTACACAGCCCCAGCAATGCCAGCTTGGTGCTTCAGTGCCTCTGTGGCCGAGAGACCCGTGGTTTTACTGAGCTGAGACAGCCAGGGTTAAAGGAGAGCAGCGACACGGCATCATCGCCTAACTCTGCCAGTAGGAATGAAATCCATCTATCCCAAACCTCACGTCTGTTGGAGGACGTGGTCCAGACCCCGTGCTCACTCCGGGCTGAGCCCAGCAGTAATCAGGAGGATGAATTTTAAAGCTCTGGGCTGGCTGGACTTCAGCACGGGAGAGACAGGCTTCACTGTTTTCTCAAAGAAGTACCTGGACAATGGCATGAACCCTTTGACCTGCTTCACTTGGAGCTACCCTAGGAAATAAAGCATAATGCCCATCAAACCAGCTTGCTTTTTTGTTTCTGTTGCCCGTACTACTCAGCCCTGCACACCTCCCTGCTTTTTATGCCTTACAGAGCATGTCGCCTCATCCTACTTGATGCTTCTTGTTCCAGTGGCAATTTCCAGCACAAAAAATTCATCTGGAGACCCACGTCAGGCTCAGCCTGCGCATCCCCACACAAAGCAACCTCCAATCTGGTGTGACACCACGCCCTGCTAAAAGCATGGTTTCACTTCTGATTTCCTGCTTTTTCCCCACGTGCTTCCATTTAAGCATCTAATCAGGAGAAGGAAAATATTTTCTCCTGTGTCATCTGCATTTCACAACGCTGAAACCAGCCGTGCAGATAGCTGCCCCATGCGTAACACCAGAAGGCTGCTCTTAGGAGGAGCTCGCAATCCCGCTAGGCGAGGGGTTTGAGAGGCTAACCAGAACCCTGCGTGTATCATCTGTCGCCTCTTTGTAAGCCCTGCTTCCTTTCTTCCCGTCTGAATTCGGACTGGGGATAATGAACTTCCTGCATCGCGCCCTGAGGTACAAGGAAACTCTTTGTGCCCTGACCCCGGAGGAGCGTATCAGTAAGTGGTTCATGAGGCGGCTCTGGCGGGTCGTGTTAGAGTGACTTATTCTCCGAGTTCCAGCGGTTTGATTAAGTGGATCATGTGATAAGCACTTATAATGAACTTCTTCACATGCTGCCAGGGGAAACCCAGCAGACAAAATGCTTAATCCCATGGCATTGCTCTGCGCATAACAAACTGATTACAAAGATGGAAAAAGCATGCAATTCACTGGCTTCTCCTCCTGCTCAGGACAGCGCAACAGTGTTATACAATTTTCCTTCGGCTGCCCCAAATCGAAGTGTTCCTCGCTCCTAGATCCAGTTCAGACGGGTGCATTTTTCTGCCTGCAAGTCGCTGAGAACTGCGCCAGGCAGATTACAGCGAAGCGTAACCATTCGCAAAGCACACCTCATCATGCCTCTGAGTGATTTTTTTCTCATTAAAGAAAACCAAATCCTCCCCCCCCAAAAAAATACAACAATACCAATCAACCAACCAAGAACTGACCATAAACTCATGAGCAACACAAACAAGTTTGATTTGTTTGAAAACTCAAAATCTAAGGCAGCCCGAATCGCTGCAGAGCGAACCTCATTGCACTGCCAACATGTACATCAAACCTTGTAGATCAGCTTTCCCATACATTACCAGCCATTCGGTTTCCCCAGGTCGTGCTATTTCTCAATTAATGGCATTGCACAGGTGTAATCAAGGGGATAATGTGATACCAATCAGCTTTCATCAGCAAAATGCTTGTCTCCAGCTGTGATGGCACAGGACAAAAAGGGCCTTATCTTGATTTATTTTTCCAGCCAATTCATGCACCTATTAAGTGAGAAAAAAGTTATCTTTAAAAATATACTCTCTACGCAATCAGTAAGAATCAATAACTGCAAAATTATGATACTGCTATTAGGTTCAGTCATCAGAGATGACTTAATTGCAATTCTGTAAATCAAGAGAAAATCTGCTCTTTGTTCCCATTTGACAGGGAAGTCTCCTGGAAATGCTGGCGCATTGTCCTTAATCACGTTTTGATATCTGGAGCTGAACTTACCTCCCCAAAACACTCTCTTCAATTCTACTTGCAAGTTTGGTGTCTCAGATTATATGCAGATGTTGAACGTGAGAGATTTTTCCCCACACTTCACTTAAAACAATCCAGGTAAGAATCATTTACTCTTAATTCTACTAAGCAGCTAGAAATTATGTTAATTTTTTGTAAAATTTATGTTAATAAAAACTATGTTAAATTTGTTTCCCCCAAGCTCCATGTGTCCAGTTTTAGAAAAATGAACTCATCAAATTCCACAAGAACTAACAGAGGCTTTTGAAGACGTGAGGCTTACTGAGGTTAGGTATTCCAAATAGAGAATCAGGCAGTGGTGTTTCATTTTTCAGTCCTCTAGCACTACATAACTCTATTACAAAGGTGTATCGGGAGACTTTAATTTCTAAATATTCAGCAGCTGAAGAGCATCAGTGAGTGCTAAGTACAATTTCTTTTAGCCTTACTAATCTTTACCACATCTTTTCCTCCTGTGTGACAAAGCAGATAAAGGTGCTTGTGGTTTAAAACTGTGGATGCTAACCTAGCCATGATTGAGCTGAAATTTTGGATTAGATCTTTTGGAGTATCATCGTGCTTTTTACTACTCTCATACGTGTATGTATTAAATATGGCCTACAGATTTCCTGTGTAGGCCCATCCCCGGGGATCGAAAACCTGATGTACACAACTCATAAATAAAGCTAGCGAGACATGAGCAAGAAAAAGCATAGCATACTTCTGGGAATCACTCCAGGAAAATAAATGTGCAAGATGGCACATCACCCTACACAAAGCTGGCAGAGGTAAGGTAACATTTGGGTTTGATCATTACAGAAAATAAAATAATTCTGTGTTCATATACGTACGTGCTGGCCTTTCACTGCAACAAAAGGGCAGAGGTAAGACTGGAGTTTGAGTTGAAAGAAAGCAAACCTGCTGCCAGCAGTTGTAGCTTGTTTAACTAAACTGGAGAGTGGAGTCTGAATTCGACCCCTGGCTTTCAGAAGGCCTGTGAGTTCTCTGGGGATGGCCACCATCATTTATTTCCCCTCTCTGTGCTTCACTATTCGTACAGCACATGCTCCCTTTTGAGGGGCCATCTGAATTCCAGGTATACCTTTCCCCCACCAATGGCAATGCATGATTTTACACAGAAGTAGTGTTAAAACACCGTAAAGAATGCAAGAGCAAGCAATCAGCTTGCTTTCCTATAATGGATTTGGATGAACATATCCTCCCATTTCCATCTGTGCTTTATTCTCTTTTTCTTGAGAGTAGGATATTACATTTATTGGCACCGACTTTCCCCAGAGCTTATTCTTTTGCTCCCCTTCTGCTCTGCTCTATTTTCCCAGCCTTTTTTACTCTTTTTTTTTTTTTTTTTAGCCTCCTTAATCCTTATTTTCCCATCACCCTGTGCACCATCTACCCTGGCTTTGTTTACTGTTATTATTTATGAGACATTCGAGCAACTGTATATGACAACAACATGATTACCCAGAATTATTTAAGGGATGAATTGGCAGAAGAGACATCCTGCAAGTATGCAGATTGGAGACAGATGTGTACCTGGGTTTTGCTTGGCTGTAATCTGGAAATGTACAGAATTCTTCGAGAGCAAATGTGATCTTTCCTTGCCAATTTTTATTTCTGTGTAGATTGGTCCATATTTTTGCTTTTAGGGATGAGGCTTTACTTCCATCTTAAAACTGCTTGCCTGGCAATGCATTGCAAATTTTACTTGGGTTCTTAAATATCTGCACTTGCTGTGCAGGCATAGCTTTAAAACAAGCTGTTTATTTGTAAGATTGAACATCCTTATGCTATCAGATATTGTTAGTTTAATTGCACAAGAAAACCGTGGAAAAGCTTTCATGCCTGAGAGTGAATGAAAAGTTACTTAGGATACAGCAATGAGAGCTCTAGGAGAGGTGTATATGCATATCTGCCAGAGCCAAACATTTCTTTGTGTGCTACAGCACATGTAAGCCTTGAGGCTGCTGGAGATTTTAATTTGGGCTATAGCACACGCAGTGCACCCTGTGTGCACAGAATTCCCAGGGGTGCGGGACTGTAACAAAAACGGAGGCTGGCTGGGATACGCACATACCCAGCACTAATCAATTACTGATAGGTAACGTTCTCCAAGATCCTCCTCCTGGCAGCTACCTGCAATACATTGCCGCGTACCCCACAGCAGTCATCAGTTCCCTCCATGGCAGGGTTTTGTGGTCGTGGTTGGAACATCACTTACGTTTCTTCCCTCCAAAAGCTGTTATACACTCTACGTGACATCCGTCAAGTTGGCAAGACAGAGCTTCAAGTACACGCTCTGTAGGTGTCTAAGATAAATAATTTCCTTGGTGAAATTCCCAACGCAGATGCTGCTGGCAGACTGCGATCCGATGCTTTACCTGGACTGTGACCTGCCTGACCTTAAAACAGACCTGCAGCATGGAACACAATTAGGTAGGAAATACCAATTAATGTCTTAAAATACTTCCCATTCTGTAGTTAGCAGGGCAGTGGTTACACCCCAAGCGTGGAGAGATGACGCTGCCACCTGGAACGTGTGGACTGAGGGAAGAATATGGAAAGATGGATTTTCTGGTATGGGTGGAGCTCCGTAACCACTGTTGGCAGAAATCAGAGATGTCATTAAGTGCTCTGTAACCACTTGGAAGAGAGGGATCAGCCTCTCCTTTGCTCCTCTCCCTGGTGACAGCCATGGAGGTCATCCTAGCTGACAGAAGTCATTGAGAGCATAAAGCTGTTGCCAAGAAGGGGGCTTCCTGGGAGCTGGTGTGTCTAGGCACAGTTTCCAGTCTGAGGTAGGAGAACTGTCATATTTACCTTTCTTGGATCCTTCAAGAATCAGTGAGGTGGGAGCAGCCACTGAGTACGGACTTCTGGACTCCTTTCAGCCTTTCAGGATTGCCTACTGCTCTAAAGCCAGAAGACGGTTTAAAATGTCACGTAGCAATTCCTTAAATGTATTCGAGATATTTCATAGCTCTAAGAGGAAAATCTCATTTCCTTCGCCACTTAAATTTGCCTCAAAGCGGCCTTCTTACCACTGATCAAGACCAAGTGACCAGCAGGACTTCCTATACTTAACAGCCATCCAGCATTCAGGAGAGGAGAGGAAACAACATTAAGTCCAGATATCAGACTGTTCCTTTGTTCTGTGGCTCCAAATGCAGACAAGTCCTTAAGGACCATCCTATTCAGGATATCTGGAAACTAGAACTCTTTTGGCAAGCGTAGATTAAAAAGATAATTTTGCTGAGTCCTACTGATTTTGCCAAGTAACCTGATAATTAGAAGGATTGGCAGGTAAGTACAAAAGGAAACACTGATGCCTGAAATGCAGAAATCATCTCCTTGTTGACCTGTGCTATGAAGATGTCAACTCAGGACAATTCTGTTTTGAGAAGATGCCTCCAAATATTTTTGATTTCCTGTCTGTGTTTCAAACAGGAGCATCTGCTGAAATCTTTGACCCAGCTATTTTGTAGACTATGCACAACACACACACACAAAAGACTTCATGCAAGTATCATAATTTAATTTCTTCCTGGAACAGACAGCAATGCCACGCTCACACAGTATTGACATGAAGCTGTATAAGAAGATAGCTAACAATCACAGTGGCTTTTCTGTTGCAAGTATTTGTCCACTGGAAACTGGTTTTAAGGTCTGACCTAACTAAAGAGGCCACCCAAAAGCTATCAGATGATAACTTTCTGTCGTGACTTATCTGGCGACAAGCTATAACCCATATCCCATGAGTTACTCATTTCCTGCAGGAAACTCATCTTTGCTCCTATCATCTAACAGAATTGCAACCACCTATTCTGAACTATTTGTCTGCTTTCTCGTGTTTCAGTCTGGCAAGCATATTTCCCCTGAACTGTCAGTATTTTTAGAGTAGAATGAGAGGTAAAGGTTGTGTGCTTTGAGAAACTCAAAGGGAAGTTTAATGCCCGATGCAAAAGCAAGTCTCCTCGTGACAGTGTGCAAACTGATGGGTTTCTGTAGCTGTCTCCATCAAGGAAAAAAAAAAAAAAAAGAGAGAAAGAGAAATTGATTAGTATTTACAAAGTATTCAGCTAATCTTACCACTTGACTTGCAAGAAACTCAGTGACATGTTTTGGGTTTGTTTTTTAATCCTCAGGATTTGGATGTTCTTTCTCACAGGGCAAATCACATCACGACTATGTTTACACTCCGATGGAACGAGAAGTCCTTTGGACCAGATGTAAACATCCCATATTCTGCACCTCCTCTCCCCAGGCCCTATCTGCTCCAGATATATTGTGGCGGCAAGGACTGTCAGCAGAACATTTGTGAGCATTTCTGTGCTGCTGTGCTGAACCACCAAGCTCACTCAGGTGCTGTGAAGCTCTCCAGAAAAGGCTGTGTGCCCTCATCCGTGGTCAGTCCTGTATGCTTGCAGTACAAAATGCGAGTAAGTGTGATTTGTCAGCAAGGTTTCAGGTCAGGTCTACTTTTACTGGAGTGCAGATGAAGGTCTTAAGTGATTATGTAAATGGACTAATTATGTAAATCTAGGAGACATGACAATTAGAATTAAAGCTGCGAATGTAAACGTGGACCTTGTTATCTTGCACTTGGAGAGAGTGTTATTTTTCTGAACAATGTAGCACATGAAAACCTCAATTCCAGCACAAATCTTTACGAACAAATCAGGTTGATGGGCGGTAGGATAAAGGTTAAGCATAATTTGTTATTTACAGTTTTGAAATTCATATACAAATCCCTGTGTTCGGAGTGCTAAACTCTTATGCCCGATACATATGTTGTTTGTTTTACCAGATTACATGTGAATGAAAAGAACAGCTGTGACCTCTCCTTGTACTTTGAAAGGGCTCTGAGAAAAACAAACAAATCCTACTTAAGGGGAAAAAAAAAAATCTTAATTTATTCATTCTGCATGTGTAGGGACCTGCAGAATTAATCCTATGTCTTTATCACATTCAAAATTAATAGTAAAAAGGCAGCTAAGGTAGAATTAGATCACTGTTCATGTTCAGTTCGGGGGTTCTCTCTTAACACCTCAGTTATACCACCGTTGTCTCCTAACCTAGAACCAAACTTGCTGTAAATTGGTACAATGCTCATATAAGCATCCACCCGGGCTGAAACTGTGACTTCAAGTAATCGCATTTCCTCTTTCTATAACCTTCAGTTGCCTGAAACATGCTTTAAATTTCGTTTTCTCTTTGCATACATCATTTTCAAAATCCTTTGTTGGATGGGGTGTGGCTTTTTAAAGCGTAACGATTAAGCTGCTAGAAGTATGGAGCTTATTTCCATAAAGTCACTGATATTTCTGTATCTGCACGGCAGGCTCGTGTTGCTTTTAGTGTACCAAATGATTCGTACCAAAGCGCAATAGCTAAAGGTGTACAAAAACGGGGCACGCATAGCCCAGAGTTAAATGAGAACAAAGCCTTGCGCAGTCTCCAGCTGAAGTTGGTAAGTGAAGTAAATTGTGTAAGTTTTGCATGTGGCCAAAACACGACGATACATATATCTCACCATTAATTACTCACTGCCATTACTGATCATCATCCCTTCTCTGTGTCTCCTGGACTGCATGCTCTCCTTTTTAATCCCCCCAAAAATACCGCTCTGCAAATATAAGCATAAGTAATGAGAATACAGCAGCAACAACAGGCCTCTGAACTCGGCTGGAGCCGGAGGCTGCTTCCTCCCCATCAGGAAGGTCGCGTTGATCACCGTGTCTTTCTGTGAGGCAGCTGCTCTCGGCTCCTGCTACGCCGTGCACTCGGGGTGGGACGCGGAAGGGAGGAAACACGGGCGCTGGGATGGGAGTCCAGCAACAGGAAATATCGTAGCTGATGTTCTGGTGGGGAGGCAGCTCAGGAAGGAAAATGCGACAACTGATTTGTGACTCACTGACATGGTGAATTTTTCTTGGCCTGTGGAAGCCTGATGAGCTCTGCCTTTTGGTCGCCTTCCACATACTCTCACTGCTGTCTAAGCTTTCCCATGTGTCAAAGGATCCAAATGCTTCCCTTCCACAGCCTTCCCATTTGCCTGAGCTACCCCCGTGGTTAAAAGGCACAGGTACACGAACAATGTGCATTTTCACTAGCAAATTCTGCAGCTCACCGAAAGCCAAAAATTAATACTTTGAAGCAATAGAGGAGATTGCTTTGGTGTCTACCGATTTTGTTAATTTTCATATGTACCCATATTTTAAAAAATTTGAAAATACACGATGAATTATCTAAGCCTGTTACATAACCTCTCATTTTTTAAGATGGGTGTAAGGAAAAATTTGCTCATGCTTGCTGTATCACTGCCTGAAAAGAGGAAGGAACAGGCAAAGCAAGCAAGCAGTACATAGCTGCAGCTGGCTGTGCTCACGTAATCCAAACATTTGATAGCTCAGTGTTCCTAACAACAAATTGGTGATACTAATCTACCATGTATCGAGGAATATATTTGCATCCCAAAACTTGCCCAAGGAGTTAAGTTTGTGAAGGATACAGTACCTAAAACAAAATAGACAAGTAAAAGATGAACATTTTCTGAACTGTGCTGCCAATGAAGGAGAGGATAAGACAGGACAGGACAAAATACAGTAGAGGGAAGGAATGACCGACCTACAGCATTCTGGACTTTAAACAAACAGAGTAACTTCCCTCAAAGAACACACTGAACTGTACGGGCTGTGACAAGGCACCAGGCCTGGTGAGATAGCCAAATGAGCTGAGCATGCCCCCTTAGGGGCCCCTAGCGTCAGCAGGGACGTTAGCTTAACACCCAAAAGAGTGGTGAGAATTTATTCACCCAGCCGTGAGAAAGTGCACTAAATCCATCTGTGCCATTTTCTCCTGTGTTCCCCAAAGAGTTGCATAAACCCAACCCTTACTACGCGGTGAATATAATCCTCCCTTTAAAAAAAAAAAAAAAAAAAAAAATCTGAATCTGAAATACCATGTTAATTTACAGGATGATTAATAGTTTTGCTGACTGCTAGAAATCCGGTTAGAGCAGCTAGGGTAGAGGATGGCTTTATAGGAGCAGGATGAAGTTTATTTGCTTCTCTGCAACTGCGTGTCCTCAGCTGAACCCACCGATCCTTCGCTTTGCGAGGCTTGTAACTCATGCTGCAGTTGGATCAGCCTCCGTTTCTATTTTTAGTGCAGATCTTGCTCCTTATTTAGTCCTGATTGCATAGCCAGAATTGCATTCTCAGCAGCTCAGTGAAAAGTCTGCCTGTTCCATTTTATAACTTTTCCAGACAAAAAGATGGGAAGCCCGTAGCTTTCCAAACAGTCTTATTTTAGGAGCTTGCAACACGATATGGTCCAAAACCCAAGGGCCACATGAATCCCTGCTGAAATACTACTGACTTCCCTGGATTTTTACACAGGATTAATTTGGCTGCTTGTAAGTTAACCAGGATGATTATTTAAAAAAAAAACAACAACAAAAAACAGCAACCTTCTTCGCCCTAAATACTTACAGGATATTTACTGAAACCCTAACATACATCTGGATCAAATTCTCTGGACAACATTTCATCCTCTTTAGATTCATAGTTTATAAATCTAACCCATGGAGGCAACTACTAGCCAAAAAAAGAAAGAAAGGAGGGAAAAAAATGGAAAATGGTGGTTTTGAAGAATCTCTGAGCAGGGATGGCCACACAGAAGTGATTTTCTGCCCCTCTATTAAAAACATACGGACGTGCTCGAACAAAGTTTTCCCACTGTAGCAGGGACACAAAAGGCTGCTTTAGGTCTCTGTCTGCATCAGCTACAGTGCTTCACCTTCACTTGGAGAGTTTGCAAGTGCAAAGATCTCTTCCTAGACGTCTTCCTAAACCCTTGCCCTCCCAACCTGTAACAAACTGCTAAGGAATTGCTATGCCAGTCAGGCAGCAATCGCTGAATTCAGCCACCTTTATCGTACGTGTAATGATCTCCAACGCTCCTCTTGCAGTGGGGGAGACTGATGGAAATTTCCCCGTCTGCAGGCTGTTGCCTGGGCCGTTCATGCTACGCTGAGAACACAAAGGCAGATTCGAAAGAAAATTAACTGGAGGAGTGAAGGAATTAAAATCAGTGAAGGAAAAGATGGACTAATATATTCTTATTGTACATTCAGTAATTTAATTAGTGGACAAATCAGACAGCAAATACAAAGCAGAAGGGCCATAAAAGCTGTGCATGCAGCAGATCCGCATTTGCATATTGTGTGGTCCCCAAATACCCAACTCCTTCCATGAAAATGGAAGGTACTCCAAATACACGGAGTCAGGCTCTGTATCCTGATTTATATAACTCAGGGACTGAAAGAGAGAAGTTGAATGGTGCGAGAAGTACTCAAGATCACTACCTCAAAGGCAGGAGGTTAGAAACTAAAAGGATAGGAAGTTATCAGCTGAAAATAAAAGACCCAAGTACCTGAAAGACTGTTAATCCTTGCTGGCCCCAGGAACACTGTACCCTTGTACCCTAAGTGGAGACAATGGAAATTTGGATATTCAGGATATGCAGTGGCTGTGGTTTTCAACGTCACACATAAAGCTGAAACTCTAATGTATCTAGGGAAAAAAGCATTAAAAAATACTGGCACTGAGGTGACAACGCTAAAAACAGGCTAATGGAGTCATGATGCATGGTCCTCTAAATTAGGAACAATCATTTAAGCATGGCCATTCTGACACAAATGTATCTAAAACCAGCTTTATTTTCAAAGTGCTGTGAAGGTGCTGTGAAGGCCACTCAGACTTTTTACAGGTAACACTGAAAGAGACCAAACTGCCCATGAAGTCCTTCAAAAATGGTTAAAAATACAACATGGTCAGACTTCCTTCGCCTCCTTTCCAAGAGGCTCTTCTTGCTGATACCTGGCAGAGGTCCCCAAGAAGCTGATGCTGAACTGCAAGGGGCCAAGTCACGGTGTGCAAGTCTCTCTGTCCTTAAGAGAATCTGCCATGTTCCAGGACGGTTCGCAGAAATCTTCCACAGGGAAATTCCAAATCTGGGAATAAAACTTGTAGGAAACACCTTAAGAAAAGATTCGCTCTAGCAAGCCCTTGGCTTGGACATCCTTATGAAACGTCGTTGTCTGACACCACAGTATCATGAAAAAAGATACCAATTTACCTGCAACTACACTCGGTATAATTTTTCCTAATAGAAGTGACTGCTGAATCCATTTGGAAGAAAAGCTTGTCTAAGTGTACGGAGCTTTGTTTGTAATTCAACACCACGAAGAGTACCCTAGCAGATGATGAGAACTTTGTGTCCGATGTAGCAACTATTTCTGGGTTTTGTTAGCAATGCCCAGCTCTGTGTTTTGAGTTAGGAAATGTGCATAACATTAAAATAGAATTATTCAAGTGCCATTTCAAATCAAAATGAAGTAGGTCACTTTGAAGTCAGCTTTGATGGCCAGTTTTGTTGTTGATTTTTTTTATTTTTCATTTTTAAATGAGAGCATGAGTCTGTTCCCTCAGCGCCACTTAATCACTGGTAACTTTCATGAAGAGCAAACAAAAGGCCTCTTTTATTTATCCATTATGTTACTAAGAGGTGAGAACAGCTTGATGCAAATGAAAATCATTAAAGCATTCTGCGCTACCATTAACTGTCTGAGGATCTGTCCATGCAAACACAACGCGCAGCCCAGCCAAACTGCAGCCTCGTGACCTCCTGCATTGAAAATCTGCGCCCTGGGACTCTTCACCCCACAGCTGAAATACTCCGTGTGATATGCCTGAGCAAGCACCTCGTTTGGATAGGCACGGAAAGGGAGTGCAGCGGCAGATTCCCCTCAAACCATACTACACAGTTTGAGATTCCCCTCACCCTGACAGGGCAAGGGGTACCAGCAGAGCTACCCGGTTTGTAGCAGCACTATCGGATGAAGAATAAGCAAAAATGTAATGGCCCAGATCAGGACCCGTGTGCAATTACAGCCAGAACTCCACGCAGGTAAGCACTCCCATTTCAGAGAGCGTAAACGTACCACAGTGCAAAACTACAAGTGGTTTGTAGGATTAGAGGCCTACTTAGAAATAAAACCTACTGCCCTAATTCTTTATAGGTTTGTGCTTTGTGTGGCTGTTTATGCCCATGCAAACTGAGTACAGAACACGGATTTGTCCCCCTCCTCTGGGACACGTACCTTTGTTGCCTGCTCTCACATCACGGCACAGGGGTTAGGACAATGCATTATTCAGCAGCAGCTGGAGAGGAAACCGTGGATGGGATTTTAGGCATTCCACTGCTTGAAGGACTTCAAACCAGCCCCTCCCGTCTGGTAGGAGAGCACCCCCGTCAGCAGATGGTTGCATACCGAGTATCTCTCAGCTCCAGCTTGAGATTTTGCCAATCAGTGCTGGGGAACAGAAGACTTTGAGGCCAGAGACAGTAAGGATGCTTTAATCTCCTAGGCCTGCTTATATGTTTTCATTAAGCAGTGATTACACAGCTTGCATACATAGTAGTGAGTGGAGCAGAGCGGTACCAAGGAAGAAGTTTGACCCCAGACTGCTCGAATCAGTGCCCCCACAGGCTCAGGGCACAGCCTTTGGAGACCCTGCAGGCTCCCCAGCCCATCACAGGATATGGGTGAGATATGGTAAGGACCATTTCAAGGAACCCAGCGAGGAAATCGTGAATTCTGCTCTCACAGGACACTTAATGCCAAGCAATTCGGATTTTTTTTTTTTAACCTCTGAAGTAACAACGTTCTCATTTTATAGATGGTTGAAATTAAGTTAGCTAGAAATGTTTTGGTTTTATTAAGGACATGCTAATAATTGATGCTAACAGCAATACAATGCTTACAGAAATGCTGTGCCTCTAACATGCTTGTTCATCTCCTTTTCCATAACATGCAAAGTGCACATTTCCAGGTAGCAACTACTTCTGTGTTTTTTCCTTACCTGAGCAGAATCTACTTTTAAACAGAACCATTTAATTTTAAAAAATTTTAAAATGCTCATACTTTCAAAGAGTGATAAAGCAATTCTGAAGGAATTTGAAACGCATGGATGCTGCTGGTTTCTTTTGCCCAAAAGAACCAATTTTTGCATTACTCCAGTCAGAAAAAGACAGAATTAGGGAACTGCCTGGTAATCTGGTGCTGGAGCAATAGAGGGAAACTCAGGTTGCTGGCAGTGAAATCTTTATCAAAAGACAGATTTTAAAAATTGCTGCTAGAACATGGGATCTTTAAACAGGGTGGGTTTTTTGCCAATAACAACTAAGTCAAGGTGGAGGCTTTTTGGTAAGAAATCCAGTTTCCTTTTCTGAACAGACATAAAAAAAAAAAAAGCTTTCTGCTGATTTTAAGTGCTTTTGCACTGCAGTACAAAAATAGTATATATATATATATATTTTTTTTAATGGGTACCTAAAGATTCACCCAGAACAGCCACTGTAACTGCTATCTTCTGGCAATGATGAAGAAAAGCAATGAAGAGATGCAAGAAAGGTACCGTCTAATGAAAGACATACCCACTTCTCTCAAAGCTCAAGAGGTCTTGGCACTGACAGTTGTTTCCAATGTCTAAACCTAAGCCCTTATTTCAGAATGATCCAGGTTCGCAGACAAGACCAGGACATTTGATTTACTGACTGATTCTCTTCTGTTTCCTTTTAAAGATAAAGAATGTGTTTAAAGCTGAGTGTGAGAATGCGATCACTTCTTGGAAGGCTCCCTTCCCTCTCTGAACAATCTGATACCCTTTCATATTACAACATAATCATTTCCTATTTTTCCTTCTGTGTTAATACTTTCAATCAACATTTTTTCTTTGGAAAAAAAAAAACACACATGGTCCTAATGAGAACAAATCACGTAATCATTAGAGGAAAAATACCAAGCAGGTCAAAAGCCTAAGTTCTGTCCCGAGAAACACAGCTACTCAAAATGCTATCTCCACAAAATGGCTTTAGAAGTAGTATAGGAAAGGAAGGTGACAGTGCAGTGGGTGGGGAGGCTGGGATATGGCACAGGAGGTATTATTTTCAGGATTTTGCTTAGTGTTGTTTAATCTTATTAGGCAAGCCATCAAGTTAATGCTTCTGAAGGAAAACAGCTATCGCTGCTTTTCTAACTGCAGCAGCTGCAAGACTCCTCAAGAAACACAGACCAGATTGTAACAGAATCAAGTCGCAGTCACTTAACTGCACAGCTTCCAGAGCGAATGGATCTGATTTCCCTACTTGTCCATGAGTCCATAACCAATACACATAATTATGGCATCTTGCCTCTCAAGAGTTCCTAATTTCCGCTACCGTATCACATTAGAGGAATAGAGCTACTCTGCAACTTTGTATTCTTCCTAATTTTGTATCTCAAACAGTATCTATTGCATGCTTTGAGATACAAAATGACCAATGTACTGGTAAGAAAGTTAATTTTATTTGCCAGACTCCAAAGCTGTTGAGGTAGGTCTGTCTGCTGCAGGGATCTGCGCTTGCACTGTGTCAACCTTCAGCAGATATTCCTGTAATCAGTGGACCATAACAATAATTAGATATACAGATCTCAAGCACACACAGAGAAGTATTTATACAGGGCATCTGTATATAGAAAGACCAGGTTCTGGAAGAACTTCCAGTAATATCTTTCCGGGATTACCTGTAACCAACTCTGTTTGCATTGCCTCTTCCCAGATGTGCCATTTACCCAGCAACGTCTAATAATACCTACAGTACTGTTAACTAGCATAACCAGTAGTATTTGCATCTTTAAATGGAAGCGTGCTTTGGTTTTGGAAAGAGAAGTGCAACTGTGTTAACTGATGGACATCACACCAAAAATAAAATGTCACTAGTTGCTGGCTAAATATCAGGTATCTACTAAACACTATCTACTAAATAGTTCCGTGGTGTTCTGTGGCCTTCTGCATTTTAGGAAGACGCATCTGAACATGTGCACACCATTCTTTTCTCCTGCTCCTGATTATATCTTACCATTAAGATCCGCACTGGAGGAAGCAAACCCCTGAAAACATTGAAAAGCCCCATCAGAGTGAGTACAGAAAAAGAGTACTAAGTCAACATTTTCTAAACTAGGTTTTCAGTAGTTGCCACATTGTATTTGTTTGTTTGTTTTAACATCTAGATAAGAACACTACCTTTGAAATTCTAAACTTACTAAAGTCAACTTTAGGCCAAGCAAGTCTGAACGTGTTGGCCTTAAAGGACAATAGAACCTCAGGCAATATTTAGCTTACCGGAGAACAAATAACACTCTTCCCAAAAGCCACAACAAAATACAAGGTCCGAAGGAAATCTTTAGGTATTACATGCTCCAAGTTCAGGAAAGCACTCGGTGCTCTCACAAAACCTCCAAATCCCTCAGAACGCGTTGGATAGATTACAGCGCTGAACGAGAGGCAATTATACGGCAAGCAAGGACTGTGTAAAAATTCTGAAGCTTAAATAAAACAGTGAATATTGCAGGGCTCAAGATAAAAACTGTAAAAACTGTCAGCAAATAAAAGACTTCTAGGAAAAAGGACATGCAGCAACGTATGCGTGTGTGTGGTGCCAAAGGAACTGTTATGAGGCCTTGTTTTCTTTGACGTCTTCATTAATCTCTGAGCAGCCACAATGTGGACAGCTTTGAGGACATGGAGATAGCTCAAAGTAATTTAGTGTGGCTCACATGCAGTCAGAGAACAGCAAGATGAAGTTAAGTTAAAGAGAAAGCAAGCTACTGCTATGGAAAAGACTGAGAAAAATATTCTGGAACATATTCTGGAATGTATTCAATAGGATGGAAATAACCCCAAGGCATAATATTTGTAAAGGATCTAAGGATAACAAGCAAGCAGAAACTACAAATAAATTTGTAACAGAATACCAACAAAAAGACTAATTTAGATTTAACTTGCATACTTGGAAGCAGTGTATCCTGGAGCAGGAAGATAACACTTTCCCTCTCTATAGCTCTAGGGCAGACTGCAGAACGTTTTCTTTGTGAACAACCAGCTAAGCACTTCAAGCCTCTTGGTGAACCAAACATTAACACCCTCTGGCAACTCATTCTGCCCTACACATGGAGGTCATATGGATGCCTGAAACAAAATAAGAGACTCTGTATGGACATAAACCATAAATTCTTCATCCACGCTTTTTGTAGTCACACCTGGAATTCGCCAATGAGTTCTAGGCATTTTACCAAAAAGATCTCAGCAAACTGGATGGAATTCACATAAAAATAACAGAAATTCTTTGAGAGCTGCAAAGACTCAAAGGGAAACGTAACAAACCTCAGCAAGTGTAGCTTAAGGTAGGCAAGTAAGGAGTTCAAAATGCTATTTTTCTTAACATTCTGCTTGTTCTGGAAAATTATTTGAAAGAAACAAATACCAAGAAGGAAAATAATTATATGAGGTGATAAAAAGTTATATGTATATAATTAACTAGGAACAGAAAGATTCAGACAATACTGGAAATGTAAACTGAGTTCTAAAGTACAGGTAATTCTCCTAATGGAAAAAAAGAAAGAAGGTATCTGGAATTGCAGCATAAAGTCTGCACCCATGCGTTACAGGAACCAATACTGACAGAGACGGGCAAAGCATTTAATTGGTCCCTGCCAGCTCTAATTTAATCTTACAGCACTTTAAGTTTACTCTGATGGTGACTCTCCTATCTCTTCCTGGATAACAGATGGCTGTCATATTGGACCGAGGCTTCTTTCGCTTTGTCTGATGCATGAATGAGGAGTGCCTCCCTTAAGTCAGACTACATGGCCGAGAAAATACAGCATTTAAAACAAAATGGGTTTCGCCACTTCCCATCCAGCCCCATGTCTGTGATTCATTCACAAAAACACATTTCACATATTGAAACAACAAATATTCGAATCACCCTAAGTGCACGTATGTTTGCCTACAGAAGCCACAGTAGACTGACGGGACTTTTTGCAGTTACACTACTTGAAAATTTTCCATTACGAAATCTTTTTAATTACTCACGATTTGAAACATTTGGGCTAACTCTCTTCACATGGAGAGTATCAGCTAAATGTTTTGGCTATTTATCAGAGCAATATGAAAAATTGTTATGTTTGGTAATTTAAAAACAACTCCTACAACCATTTACCTCAGCTCTGTTGCATGGAATAGAAATTTCAGTTTGGGAGGGTTATGTACACACATACATATGTGTACAAATAAACGATACGTATTTTGAGTTAGTAAACCCCATCCAGTCACACACATTCCCTCCTGGAAAGGTGATGGAAGGATCAACCACATCCAGCCTCAACTGGTAGCTCTGTTGTAAAAATAAACCAGTGACTTTTATTTTTACAACAGAAGCTACTCAAACACTCAAATTTTTCCCCGCCACCCCACTATTTGCCAGTAACTCTCGCTGTCGAGCACACCATTCCCACAAACAGTATTAACGTTCAAATATTATATGCCATTACATACAATTTTCTCTTTTATGGCCATACCCAACTTTTAGTCATTAGACCTGAGCAGTAGACAGTGTTTTATTTTTTTTAATCAGTATGATTCAGCACTACCTCTCACAAAATCAGCTCTAGCACTATTCCTCAATTACCTAAGGCTTAATCAGTTCATCTTAATCAAATTTCACTTATGAACTTCTTATGAACATCACACACACAATCAATAAACTGTACTTGCTTCTATACTGTTAGCTGTTCCTTAACAATAGGTGTGTTCTTGTTATACTAACCTGAACTCATTACAGAACCACATAAATATTTGTTCCTGACAACAAGTCATTCTCCTAGCACGGGAGGGAACCTCAACCCATCCTGAATACAGGATCCTGTCAGCAAAGAACAGATCAGGAATATCATCTTATCTCTGGAACCAAAACCAAGTGTTTACTGTCAATTTTCTTGTATGACACTTGTAACCCTAATGCTGTTAAATCAATAAGGCCACTTTTTAACTAAAAAAAAAAAAAAGCGTTATAGCTCTGCTTTGTTACATACATGTAATTCTTTATTCATTTTTACATTTCAGGTGGTATCATTTTCTTGAATACTTAAGTGTTTTCCTGTATGCATGTTCACTGCTAGATTTTTCTGACGCCACTGATGCGAGGACACGGCAAGACCTGAAAATGATGGGGGGGGAAAAAAAAAAAAAAAAATCTGTTACTCCTGCATAACTTCCCATTAAAACGTTAAAAAATTATCAGCTATTTTTAAGTTCAAAACCTCACATTTTATAAGCAAGATATTATATTTCTACTATACAAATCCAACCCAGACAGTTCTTCTTACATATGCCCATTCTCCTCCAAATTTAAGGTTGCCAGCAACTTTTATTTATGTGCTAAATTAGACTAGCCCAAAGACATTCAACTGGTAGACTCTACTTACAAACAACTTCCCGTTTTATAGTTCTCTTTTCAACACCATCCACTATCATTTCCCATGAGCAATTCTTTATAACTCCCACTAAATTTGTCATATGGCACTGGTCTTTGCTAAAATACTGCTTTGATACTTCAAGTATTTTTGTAATTGAGACCTAGGTTAGTTTTCCCATCAGGTTTTTAGCGGCAAGACATTATTGGTGTAAGATCTTTAATGAAACGTGCTATTGCCCTGCTTCTGGTAGAACCCAACTGCACTGTACTTCAGAGCCAATTGCCTACCCGCTATCTTCACCGAGAACTTTTATTTTTGTTAAGAGTTCTCCTGAATTGGGATCTGAAGCACTATTTCCAAAGTACAGCTACCTCCACAAATGAATTCTGCAGCCTAAGTGGCACTTTAGGCCAGTCTGGTATCTCGGGAGTTGCTCAATTCCCTGCTGTTCATATGCTGTGTGTCGAGTTTTAGCTGATAACATCCACACAGCACTTGACTTGCCACTGCTACGATAGGCACGCACAACGCTGCCTTGAATTCTGTGTACCTCGCCTAAGATGCCCAGTCTAATAACCATTCTTAAAACATTAAAGACAGCCACAAACTAATCTTTCCTAATATTTTGCACGGGTGCATGAATTTATCCATTAACCTGCTGTTAAGGCACCCATATGTGAAATGTTTATCTGTTTTCAAACCTCAGATCTGCCTAACTTACAGCTTTCCTTGCTCTTTCATCTCCCAGATCAGATCAAGGTTGCACTTGGCCTAGGTACCTAACACTAAGAAAAGCCTCCAAAGCGAGAATCCTGAGAGAAGACTTGACCCTTATTACTCTTTTGGGTAGGGGAATATTTAAGTTATACTTTCTCAGCATTTCTAGACAGCTTTGAGCCTACCATGAGACCATGGATTCTTACACATGGCAGAGTATGTCAGAGTTCAGTAGTCCAGCACTACCCAGCATAGCACCCAGTGTGTCAGTCTGAAGATTTAGCCTTCATTCACTGAGCCTGTGGTGCACACAGGGAGATGCAGTTCCTGTGCAATGCAGACAGCCTGTCTAGATCAGGACGCCGAGCGTACCAGCTACTACTCCAGATCAGTACACCCAGCTTTTCTCCCCGCAGAAACCGTGTTTCTGCAACCTGAATCGACACTTGAGAAGATGCGGCCCTCACCCGGCCCTCGCTCTGAAACACAGTTGGAATAAATCCAGGGCATCCGCAGAGAGAGGGAGAGCACTCCAAGATTTCAGAGCACAGACCTTCGAAAAACTCGATGTCTTGGAAATCAATAGGCACGCAAACAGGGATACGTAAGGCAGTTGCAAAGTTAAGATGTCCTGTACAAAATGTTACCTTCTGTGTGATAGTTTAACCTTTTAACGCCGTTTTTTAGGATCTTGTTATTATAATTAGGTATTTGGAAGAGGTGTCTTTTCCCTGCCCCCTACCGTGTTTAGTTGCTAGCTGACTGTCTGCTCATGTTTGCATTTATCACTTTTTGTGAACCGTGGGTATCATTTTGTGAATGGTTTTTCGATGTAGGCACAGAGCATGGATTAAGAGAAAGAAAAAACTGACGTGTCTCTTGTTAAAAAAAGAGCATAGCTGTCCTGATTTTACTCCGCATGGAAATCCTACCTTTGAAGACAGCAATCAGTTACAGTGATAACTAATACTACCAGCACTCCATTTTTTACTGTACAGCTGTTTAACCGCATGATTAGAAGCAGCTATATAAGTGAGCTTGATTATTTTCATGCAAATACGTGGCTGGCTAATGGGGAGAACAGCTGCTGCTTAGCAACTGGAGGAGCACAGAAAGGGGGTGACTTGCTTTAAAACTGACTAAAACCTTACATACAGAGTCCATACAGAGTTTGAAGGCAGCTGGGGAAATGGGTGGCAGTGCTCTCTAACCACAACATTTCCTTTTGCAATATTCGACATCCTAGGATGTTGGCATCTTCAGGTAGTAAGGGATCAGCTACAACAAAATGTGTATGTATACACATGCACGAACAACAAATAAAGTGCGTACTAAAGGCAAACCCTGACACACAAGCTGAAATGTAGGGAAATCCACAGACAGACTTTGTTTCCATCACCTCCTGTAAGGGTTACTGACAATACCATCAACACTTCGTTGACTTCGGCAACTTGAACGAGCGAGCAACTTAAGCTACCGCAAGCCAACAGCGCTGCAAGCAGCATTTTCTTTTTCCTCCCTGCTGCTCAAACTCAGCCCCTGCGCCGCCTCCTCCACTGTGCAAGCGCAGACACTCACACACCTACATAACGAGGCAGACAAGGGACCTGATCTAGGTTAAACATAACCCCAACTTTTAGCTGGATCACTTTTACCTGGCTCAGTTCCCACATCCAATTTATTATGCAGCTATTCCAGTACTCGCACTACCATGAAGAGGGAGGCAGGGGACCTCTCGTGACAGTGCTGACTCAAACCCCTTCTGAAAATACATCCTTACCCCGGCGTGACCTTGCAGACAATTCTTTATTCTACTTTCATATCCTCCTTGCAGTCAAAGTGTGTTCTAAGAAATGAAGAGAAACTGAAAAAGTACAGCTAGGAGGAAATACCCAATAAATGTCTTCATGACTAAGACTACCACTTGGATCAAGCTACTTGCATCAAAAAGGAAAGATACTTAATTTTTTCTTAAAGTGCCCTGCAACACATTCAGAAATTGAATAAATAGCCCATAGGAACAGGAAGCTGGCTCTTGGTTAGGTATCAACTTTTCTTGTCTCGGTCCCACTGTCTTCCTTTTTGCAACAGTTCCTCCTAATTCAGAACACAGCCCTCTCTGATTTAATAAACATTTTTTTTGGTAATTAAATAGAAGACTGATTGATGTGCTTTAGCGACTCCTGCTTTGTGCTTCTAAAGATTCCCATTCCAGCTATCCACACTGTCCTGTCATGGGTGGTTGCCTTCCCTTCAGCCAGGCTAGTGCAGGGGTGAACTTGTGCCAGCACCTCATACACGGCACTCGTTCAGAAGGAGCCAGAATCATCCAGTAGCTTAAACGCCTAGGATTATACTCCAACCCAGCCAAGGTGCAGCTACACTCATGTCCTACTGCCTATAACAACAGAATATGGTACTGGATTGGTACCTCCCAGTACAAAAGCGGAGTGTTGACGTTGTAGCACCTTACACCTATGCAGGAAGGGGTGCCAGAGCACAGCTGCCAGTGCTCAAAGATGTCAGGATGTCTTCGGACATCCTACTGTCTTTGATAAGGAGTGGTTGGAAGGTACAGTGTCGAGGAAGTCCTACCATCACGTGAACAGAAAGACAAGAGCACGCAACGAAGTAGTGTCCATACCAAAATCTGATGGAAAACCAAGGAAATGTTGTTAATTACGCAGCAGTAGAAAACATATTAAAATACCAAGGGCTAGAAATTTTTGCTTGCTAACACGCTTGGTAACCTCCTAGCGATTTACTAGTCTGCATGCAGTTCAGGTGTTCATTACAGAACACTCTTTCACTTCCAAAGGTTTTGTTTTCCAAGGATTAGCCTTGCAGAAGTAAATAATAATAATAATAATAATAATAAATTAAAAAAGAAGCTGTAGCTCAGTTATTCTTTATTTGAAAACAGTTTGGGTTTCGGCCCTATTGCAACTACTCACTTTTATGCTACGAGGTTTTTTGAGGACCAGCTAGTTTGACGTTTTGTTTCTGCTTGCATAAAGATGAGTTTAGGGGAAACGGGGGTAAATAAGTGAAAGCAAGCAGCTTATGAGGAAGGAGTAGCTGAACACTTACCCTCGGAGCACGCTTCCTGCTCATTACAGAGAAAAAAAAAAAAAAAAAAAAAAAACAAGAAGGGTGGCAACCTGACCTGCCTTTTGTCTCATCCCCAACCCAAAACACGTGTGGGGAAGATGCGAAACACATGTTTTACGCCTTGGGCTCCTGCCGGGCGTTACAGCTCCACACCCCCGCCCCTTGCCACCTCGCACCCCCCACACCAAGAGGCTGCCCCCATCCCTGAGAGCAGCCGCTTTGCCCCCCTCCCACCCCCGCTGCGCGCATTTCGGGCTTTTATTCCTCTTTCCTTCCCTCCTCTCCGCCTCACTCACCTTCCCGCGGCGAAGGCGGCGCGGCCCCCAAGATGGCGCCGCCTCCCTCCGCCCTGCCCTGCCCTCCCCTGCCCTCCCCTCCCGGTGCCGGCCGTGACGCCATCATCATGGCAACAGCCGCAGCGCGCGCCCGGGGGGGGGGGAGGAGGAGTAAAAGAAGGGGAGGGGGGGCGCGCGCACGCGCCCGGAGCGGGAGGCGGAGGCAGGGAGGGAGGGGAGGGAGAGGGCGCGCGGCCGTGCGCGCGCGCGCGCGAGGAGGGAAGGGAGAGAGGAGAGGGAGGGAGGAGGAGGAGGAGGAGGAGGAGGAGGAGGAGGCGGGCGGGGGGCTGCGCGCGCGCCCTGAAGGCGGGGGGGGGGGTGGCGGGGGGGCGGTTGGAGCCGTTGCGGGCTCCGGTCGCGCGCCCCTGTCTGTGGCTGTGGTGCCGGTGCCGGTGGCTGCCGGTGGCGGCGGTGCCGGTGGTGGCGGTGGCGGTGGTGGCGGTGGCGGTGCGGGCTCGTCGCGGCCAGCACCATGTTCTCGGTGCGGATCGTCACCGCCGACTACTACATGGGCAGCCCGCTGCCCGGCCTGGACCCCTGCCAGGCCCGCTGCCGGGAGGCCCCGGCCGGGCGGGTGCCCGTCGTCAGAGTCTTCGGCGCCACCCCCGCAGGTAAGGACGGACGGACAGACGGACAGACAGGCGGACAGACAGACAGACAGACAGCCCTCTCCTTCCCTCCCCTCACCCCGCTGCGGCGCGGGGCCCGCTGGCGGCGGGCCTGTGGCCGCCCGCCCGGCGGCGCCTGTTGTGGGGGGGGGGGGGGGGGCAGCTCCTGCTCTTTGTGGCTGGGTCGCGGCCCCTTCCCCTCTTTCCTTCCCCTTTTTTTTCCTTTCCCTTTTTCCCTTCCCTTTTTTTTTTTTTTTTTTTCCCTTCCTTTCCCCTCCCCGCCTCTCACCTGCCGGCCCCCCGTGAAGGCTGGGGAGGGAGGTGGTGGTGGCGGTGGGGGGGGGGGGGGGGGGTGACAGAGGGGGGGGAGCGCTCACCCAGCGCTTTATTCCTTTTATTCCTTAATTATTATGACCGTCACGATTCCTTATTATCATTATTATTCCTTATTATTCCCTATTATTCCCCCCCCGGGGGCGGCGGATGCTGCAGTGCAGGCGGGCACGGCCACATGTTGCCCCCCGGGGCTGCCCCGGCTCCCCCCCGGCTTCAGGGTTTGGGGGGGGGGTGTGTTTGGGTTTCGCCCCCCCCCCCCCCTTTTTGCTGTCTCGGTGTGGTTTTTGCACAAACAGCCTCCTCTCCGAGGTGTCGAGGGGTCACCACTCGCCTTCCCTTTATGCTTACGTTGTGTAATGCTGACCTTGGGGATTAAGGTGTTTCTCCATGTTTTATGGACGTGTTGGAAAAGCCACCCCTCGTATACACCAAACATGAAGCGAGACAAAAAAAAAAAACGTGTAACAAAACACCCCAGCAATAGCAAATTTCCGTCATCCGCTCGCACGGCAGAACAGGCATTTTTCATTTTTTCCCCAATTATCTGCTCCCAGATACGGGGAGACGTGAGGCATTAAAGCTGTGGTGAGCTGGTGCATCTCCAGCCCCGAATTGCGAAGTGGATGAGTGGGATTAATAGATGCAATATTGAGGTAGTGGGGCCTATTTTGTTGTAGCTCTAATTTTGCATACAAAGGAGATATTATGTAATAATATTTATGTAATGGCACGAGTAGCTATTTCATTATTAAAAAATGTAGAGCCTGAGGTTGTCTGGCAGGTAGCAGGCTTTGTGTGCGTGCGTGCGTGTGTGTGGTTAACTCATTAAGGCTTATTTTCTGTAAAGAAAATGTTTAGGCTGTGCCATATCATGAATGTGGCATCCTAAAGTAAACAGTGCAGTCGTTTAGTTGTCCGGCTATTAGGAACGCAGTAGGAAACCCTTGGCTTCCCAAACCATAAGCTTTAATGTTAGTTTGCATAATTGAAGTGTTTCTAATTCATCTTGGTTAGAAAGCACGTTTTACTATAGTCTGCAAAGGAAGCATGACTTGGCTATCCTCTCTGCACTTCCTTGTTAAACTTTTTTACGGCGCTCTTCTTTGCTGTCCACCTAATGTTTGTTCATTGTCTTCAAGCGTTTCTTATTGCATCCCTATCTTTATTTTTTGAAAACAAAACAAACAAAAAAAACCCCTGTAAGCCTGTCTGCAGAGGTGTTGGGAGTAAGCAGTCATTGTCAGAAGCAGAGTGCCTGACCTCAGAGAGAGGGCTATCTGATTCTTGGCTCAAGAGTCAAAATATAAAATGAAATCAAGTGCAGTCACATCTCTATTGATGTTTTCCTTGAAGGGAGGAAAAAAAAAAAAGGTAAAACCAGCGTGTGATACACCATATAGGGCAGTGGTGTGTGCTTATTGTCTGGTTTACAGGCACCGTGATGCTTGTCTTCACGTGAGCTGGTCAGGAGGAGAAGAGCCCCTTCTCGTTGGGTTTAACGTGTGCGTCTTGCCTGCAGGCCAGGTGTTCAGTTGCCTCGCTGCCTGCGTGACAGCGAAGCACCACGTCTGCGGTGGCTGCTGCAGCTCCGGCGTGATTAGCTCGGCACGGATCTTGGTATGTTTAAAGCTGCGCGTCCATGCTGTGCAGCTAATTGGGAGTCAGGTTCAGACCGGGCTCCAAACTCCACCTGCTGAGTGACGGGAGATTGATCGGTGCGCGTGAGTGCTTTATGCAGATGTTCAGAAAGTTAAAACGTCTGGCAGCAGCGTGTCTTGTGTCTGGGACCAGCAGTGGACCTTGGGTCTGAAGGCACGTGCTCTTCCTGCCTCTTCTTCTGCAGTCAAAGAGGTGTATGAATGGCAAAGGTTGCCAGGGCTCTTATCTCTGAGGGCTTTTTTTTGTAATCCTACACTTAACCATCGATTTAGAGATTGTACTGGCAAACCATCCCAAAATTAAAGTGGTTTGTGGTAACGGTGGTTGGGGGAGGTAAAACGAGGCTTCTGGTTAAAAATAACGAAGGACTGAACTCCCAGAATGGGCTGTATTTGTGACAATGCTCGACAACTTCTTTTAGGTCTTTTGAAGAAGAAGAAATGTCATTCTATTCAGCGAGACCATGCGAGTCATCTGTTGGCGTCCTACATCTTTGCTGAATAAGAGCTCAAAAGGCAAGGAATCAAAACTTTCCTTAAGCCCAGAGCCCGCCTACTATTTTCTGTTTTTCTGTGAGACACAAAGAGCAAAATCCTGACTGCGATGGCAAACGGCAAAGTGAAGCACTGCGAGAATTTCTGTCTGAATGCATCTTAGCTGGTTAAGCCATTTCGTTTTGTTTTAGTGGTTTGGTGCTTGAAAAGCAGACTTGCACTTCTGTTGGCATAATGGATCGGGCAAAAAGTGAAAATTCAGAAATGCTGCAACGCTGCCACGGCGGTAATACAGTAAAAGCAGTATTAAATTCACGCTTTGTTGTGTAAGATCATAGATACTATTTGATGTAGACGTCTTTGCATTTCTAAAGGAGCCTCGTGATATTGCTTCTTACATTCAGAAACAATAGGCTTTAATTCACCAGGTAATGCTTAACTATGAAACAAGATTTCATTATCTTCTCGGGCAGTATTTCTGTTCTGCTGGCTAGCAATTTTTGTAAATGCTTTTTTTTTTTTTTTTTTTTTTTAATAAAAAACAATAAACCTTTGAGAAATGGCGAGGCCTGTTGGTAAGAATGAAAGCGTGCTGCAAATTGAATTTCTGTTTCTGCACGGTCCTTTCTTTAATTGGTGGCTCTTGAGTTGTCATTCCTGTTGCTGAGTCGTGGCATGTGGAGCTATCAGGGTTGTGATTTATTTCCTGCTAGCTCTTGGCCATTTCAAGGTCTTGGAGTTTCTCCGCAGGATTTCACTGCCTACCTCCAAAGAAGTATCTGAATGCTCAGCTGCGTGTTTGTCAGGTGTTGTTCAACTGCTGAAAGACAGAAGCAAACTGTAAATCCATCCATAAAGAAATCCGGGTGAGAATACGTGTCGTGTTACGGGAGACAGTAATAAATGAGCTGCGGTTGCTAAATTAATCACTTCACTTAACGACACCGAGTCCAAGTAGCTGAGGACACTCTTAAGGCACCCAGAAGATGCCTGTTGGTGCATGATAATGGGTATTTTAAATGGAGAGTCGAAATATTTAAAAAAAATAATAATCCGAATTCAGGTTTGGGTGTGATGTGAGGCTGACACATGATAAATTTTACAGAAATGGGTACATGTTTTGGAATTGCTTTGAAGGCTGTTAGGCTGGGAAATGTTTGTTCAATTGATGGAAGAGACTTTGGGGAAGGCAGATTCAAAATTTACCTAAGGAAAAGCGGTGTGTAATTTGAGGGATAACATAAGACCGCTGTCCTCAACTGCCACTGTTCGTCTCCTTTTGAAGAATTTTTATATTTTGTGTTATGAAAACACTGATTCAAGACTGAATCTTACTTCAGGGCAGCACAAAAGCTCAGCCGAAGAAGAGGATGTTTTTAAGTTACTTCTGGCCGTGAGTTTTTCTGAGGCTGGGCGTAACTGAGAGCAGGGCTTTGCAGCTGACCAAGTCTGAATGTGTTGCAGGTAGGCAGCTGAGTTGGGTTTCTTGGTTTTCCGAGAGGAAGAAAGCAGAGGCAAATGCTCCAGCGCAGATCTGGCTCCCTTCCAGCGGCGGTAGCTCTGCTATGACTCAGTGAGGGGGCCTGCTTATCTTCTCCTGTTCTTCCCTCCCCTTTCCCCCTGCCCTGACCTGGCTAGGCTGTACATCTGATCCCATCCCAGCGCCTCTCTCTCCTCCCTTGCTGCTCACTTGAGAAGGAATGAGCTCATCACAGGAACTCGCTGCTTCTTATGCTCAGCTCAAGATGAACCTTTTTTCCTCCCCTCGTTCTTGCTACCGCTCCAGACACGTTGTCCAGCGATAGCCGTTCCCCGTCGCCTCCTTGTTTCATTATCCCAGCATTCGCAGCCAGGGATCCTTCTGGTTGCCCCTGCTTCCAGTGTGCAGTTCTCCAGAAGTGGGCTCTTCTCTTAAGGCCTTCCAGTCCCTTCACTGGGAGGATATGAGGATGCAGAATAGGTTGCAGCTGCTGTGGTGGGGCTTATGCCTCTGCCTTACCTCTGCGCTCTCCTCCCTCAATACACCCAGGTACAACTGGCCTGGGGCTGCCCAGCGTAGCCCCACGTCCAGCATACCAGTTCTGCACTGGGCAGTGGCAGTCTTCTCAGGCTTCTGCTTTGAAAAATAGCCTCATGCCCATTTGTTTTGCTTTTCTCCAGAGGTTTGTAGTTTCCGTAAGACATGAACAGGGCTCAAGTAGGAATTGAGGAATTTGGGATAAAGCATTTATGCTGAGATTGTTCTCAGTGTTTGAGGTCTCTTGGTGATGTGATTGGGGGTCATTAGCCAGTAACTTACCCGATTTGTAAAAACAATGTTTTCTAGTCCATTTTTTGTTTCATTTGTTGGTTTAGGGTTTTTAACTTTTTTTGTTTTGTATTTTTTAAGAACTGTACTTTTTTGAGTCATTTGTTACCTACTTTGTACAGATCGCCTGCTGAGGTGTTTGAGCAATGAGAGGCTGCCTGAATAAACTGTGAGATTCTGCTCTGCTGGTATGAAACTCGTTAAGTAGCAAATTAAGTACCTGTGTATGTGTAGACTTGCTATAATTGTTTCTTAAATAAACCTTAAAATACTGTGACAAAGCTGATATTCCAATTAGAATCCAGCCCATTGGTTTCATAACCATTGTTCTGCTTGCAGCTGGAGAGCAGCTCTTGGTCAAGTCGCTGAATGTTTGTGCTCTTGTAATTCAATCAGAAATAGATGTGTAACTGGCACGATGTGCCCAGAACCCCTTCAGTTGTTGTAGAGCCCCGAGTTTTTCACCAAGTAGCTATGTCCGTACTGAGTATTGTCCACAGCACCTGGCTTGGAACTCATTTCTGTGCTCAGCACCCCTGGAAGCAGCTTATCAGTCTCAGATACCACTTCCAGTTCTGCTACATATTTCTTGTGGGTCTTTTTTGGCGGCTTGCTGAAATATTTTCTGTTTCGGTGTGTAAGAGGAACCTCCTCAAAATAACACGCTGGGCTGAAAATAGTCGTCTCTCTTATTTTTACCAGAGTAGCACATGGATGTCACAACTGAGGTTGGCAGGATTAGGCAATGTGTAAACACTCAGTGAGAAACAGCTCCTGCTTAGTAATTTTTGCAGTCTGAGCAGACAAGATAAATCTCTGGAAGAAGGAAACAGGTGTGGTAACACCATGCTATCCATTTCTTCTCAGTCTCCTCTTTCAGGCTTCCAGTATCGATCACTTAATACCCTGCTCTGCTAACTGTTGTCATTACCCTGTTTTTGTCCTTTCCTCTTGATTGACTTGATTGACCTCAGCGTGCCTCTGAGAAGGACGAAGATGACAATGAAACGAGCTGTTCAGTGAGAGGCAGCAAGAAACGCCCGCGCTGAAAGATTTATGTTGGAAGTTTGGTCTCAGATGAAGCAGCTGAAATCTTCCGGAACGATTGGACGGCATCACTGGAGATTCAGCCTCTTGTTGTGGGAGATCTGCTGATCAAAGTCTCAGGCCAATTAGCAGCAAACCTTTGAGTGGTTTTGTTTTTTTTGGGGGGGAAGAGGGAGTTGTTTTTTTCTAATTAAGCATTCTGTATCTCCAGCTGTCACAAAGCCAGACTCTGACAAGCCTGCATCTCTTGCACCTCACCTGTCATTGCTGGACGTCAAGTTGACCCTTGATGGACTTGCTGCTTCCTCTCTTTGCCATGTTGTATATACTGTCCCTGCATATTAAAGCTGCACGCCTTCCTCACGTTCCTGTGTACACCTCCTCTATATTAACTTGTTCTGTGGGGAAAAATTGTTTCCCTGTCTATTGAATTGCTATCGTGCATTTCAGGAACGTATTCTTGACAGATGGCGAGATATACCTGGGTAGAGAAAAGAATGGATTTGCATAGGGTCCCACATCACATCAATAGCAAAACTGATAACACAATGAAGCAGTTACTGTCTGCAGGCAGTATTTTTTTTTTCTGTGATACTACCCTGCCCCATGATAAATTCATGTAAATAGCAAAATAATGTTCCCTTATATGTGGAGAAAAGTTATAGTCATGGTAACAATTATAACATTAAAGCCTAGACTTGATTAACAGGGTCCAGGGACTGGCTGGCAAGATCTGCCATGAAATCTGCATAGTTAGGCTGTAATTGCACTGTTGCTCATGATACCTCTGTGTATTCTGCTGAAAACAATTTTGCAGAATGCAGGGGAAGAATCAAATCTGCGAGCGTACAAACAGGCAGTGTTTTCCTGCCTGTGCTACAGTGGCTTTAAGGATGAGGATACAACCCCAAATATGCAAGAATCTAAACAGATATCAAAAAAGTTTGTACAAGATGAAGAGATTGCCTGAAATGCCAACGTTTGCACAGGCTTCATTCATACATGCTTGTTAAGCTTCTCTTCTTTCAAGAGCTGTTTTTTTACAGAGCAGCTATAAGGTGCGTTAGAAGTTTGTGGGTATTTTGGCCGAGTGCTTAAATAAAAACTCGCACTTGCTGGCCAGGAGTGGCTCATGTGAGATATTACAGAGCCATTTGATGTCTGGATGCTCCGGCTTTTCCCTGTCTTGCCATCAGCGTGCAGACAGCCATTTCAGATAATTTCTTCCACCGCTCACGTATGTATGCAGCCCTCACATTGACTGTGTGTTTCTGAGCTCACGTGTGTGGCTTTGGTGTAGGTGTGCGTGCCCTCTCGGATTTTCAGGTTGTGGAGTCTCCCTTCTTGGAGGTATTCAAAACCTGGCTGGACGTGAGCCTGGGCGAGGAGTCCTGCTTGGGCCAGGTGACCTCCAGAGATCCCTCCCAACCCTTGGGTGCTTACTGAGACCGCTCTTGTCAGCACAAAGTGCTCCGTACAGCCTGTTCCTGTCCCCAGGGCAGCATGGTGGCATCCAGAGGGTGTGGAAGGGGTGCCAGCAACCTGGCTTTGAGTTGGTTACCTTACTGCTGGAAAAGTTCCTGGAAGCTCTTGGTAGTATTACTGAAAGCCAGTAGAGATTTGGAAAGAGCATTCGCTGCATATACCATTGCTGGGCTGGGCTCGTCCCTCGGTGACAGGTTCCTTTCCCCCAAATTACAGAGAGAGCATGAGCAGCCACTGCTGATTTACATTCAAATTGCACCTCTATACTGTTTGCTGACTAAAGGAGTGTTTACTACAGCAAGGCTGCATGTCCTATTTTAGGTGCGATGTCAACACGCAGCACTCGGTGCGAATATTGAAAGGGCTGTGTAATGTTGCACCTAATCCATAATACTTGGCATTGCTCCTCAGGGGAGGTTTACAATACAAGTTTTCTGAGTTTTGTATAATGAGATGTATAATGAGTCGTTCATTTTGTGTTGGAAACTACCTAGGTGGTTTGCTGTATAGCACCGATCCTATTAAGCAGTGGGGATTGGAAACTGATTCTCAGCCCTCGTTTCTGCAGGTACTGCCTTCAGATCAGTAATGAACAAATTTTTATTGCTGCCACCCCTATTATATTTATTATCCAGACGAGGGGGTTATTTTGTGGATTTCTTAATATAGCAGCTTTTATGTTTCCTTTTTAAAAGTTACCTCTTTAACCTCGCAAAGGTGTTACAAGAGGCTTTCATTGCAGATCACTCTTCCTTGGTGTTCTTCTGCGTTGTGTTTTTATCCGCTGACCATTAAGCAAGAGGTTTCTGAATTCATGTTTATAAGCAGCAAAACCCATTTTAATATCTGTAAGGAATTAGAAGGGATTAAAGGCTCTTTTTTGTGTTGACATACACTGACAATATTTTATAAATACTTGGAATCAAATATTTTAATATTTGAGCTGTTTGAATTAGCTTTATAGAACCATGGCTTAACCATCTTTGCTGTCAGGCCTAAAAACTGCTGTTAGCAGTAAAAACAACCCAGTGCTGCTCTGACTCTTAGCCGCTGGTGCATTTCCTAACGCAGCTGGGGATGCTGCTGAGGTACGCTGCTGGCTCGCGTTCACCTAGCACCCTCAGGTCCTTCTCTGCAAAGCCTCTTGCACAGATGTGTGGAGTCATTCCTCTCCAGGTGAGGACTTTGTGTTCCCTTTGCTGGACTTCCTGATGTTGCCAATGTCCTGCTGAATCTCACAGCACAACCCTCTGGTGTGTAAGGCACTCCTCCAAATTTTGTATCGTCTGCAAACGTGTTGAGGGTGCACCTGTTCAACGTCCAGGTCACTGAGGTAATCGTTAAACAGTACTGGCCCTGTGTCGACCTCTGGGGTATACCACAAGGGACTTGCCTCTGTGTTACTGCAAGACTTCTCCTCACTCACACTTAATTTCTTACTTCCCAGCATAAGTCAAGGCCGTTTCAGAGCTCTTCGTAGCGTGTTTTGTTGTTACCTCTTCGTTTATTTAACAATGTCATCCTCTGGGTGACTGAATGTGTGCTTCGTTTCATTCCTGCTTACAGACAGGTTTGTTTTGTAGTGCTTGTAACGCTTATATGTAGATATCTCAAGTATACTATAACTATATAGACCCCAAAATTATAATTTTTACATTCTATATTTTTATGGTGTGTTTCACCTGAACAGAAAACGTGGGAATGAGACAAAATAACTGCATGTAAGTCATCTTCTGACTAAAACTGTGTTCTGTATCACAGTTACTACTTGAAATCCTCCCATTTTCCCTACTTTGGGAAAAGTGGCATTTGTTGTGAATAAAGTAATTTAACTTGCTGTGGTAATTGAGGCCATTCTTTATTACATTTTTAATGTATAGCTCTTCATTAATTTGTGCATTCCTCTATGCTAGACAGGTTTGTAAACCTGCAGATCCCATGCAGAGATGACCCTAGTATCATCACAGGCTGGATTCCTGTTTTGAGTCTGATGCATGAAAAAAGAAAAATCCAAACCAAAAACCTTAGGACGGGTGGGAAGAAACAAAGTTTTGCTAAGCATTTACAGACTGTGCCAGCGTGTCAGATTTTGGTGAGCTTGTGTTCTTATGCCAGCAGTTGGAAGCCTAATCAAAGAAATAAATCGGTGTTTTTAACCACTGCTGTAATAAAGATGAAAGGATTGAGAACAGAACCCAGTTGTTTTAGACGGTGTGCAGATAATGGTGGGTAGTCCTCGCTCCAAGAAAATTGTGTTCTGCTTAAACGGGATGTTAAAAGGTGCAGAAAGAGCGATCTGTTAGGAAAGCAGATGGCGTGGCGATATTGCCAGTCATTATTTTGAAGTGGAATTTTGTAGGAGGGATTGCCTGAACGGAAAAACAGGACGAGGGGAGGATGTGTTGAAAGGCAAGCCGGGAGCGGCCGGGGATATGGAGAGCATGTGAGGTGAGGTGGGGAGGGGGAGGCGGGTGAAGCAGTGCTGAGGGCCAGGCCTGTGGAAAACAGTGATGTTGGAGCAGCAACCACAGGGACCAGTTATCTGGAGCTGCTCCCTTCTGGTTTCACTCGCTTTGACCCTTGGGGCTGGTTCATCCCCTGGAATTTCTTCTCTCCAGCCTGGTGGCTGGAAGCAGAGGAGGTGTTACACGAGGTTTGTTGCTCTGTGCAATGGGAGAAGAGGAAGAAAACAAAGCCCCCGGTAGCCAGAACTGCCCGAGAGGTGCGGAGCGTCGTGGGGAACTACAGTATCCTCAGGAGGATTTGCAGTTTGCAAGCACCTCTTGTGTTGTGGGCTTTCTTGAAAACTTGTATCACTGTTTGTAGGTGAAGGGATGTGAAAATGTAAATAAAATGAATTCTGAATACCCTGTGTTCCACTTCCCAATGCATCAGTGGCAATAAAATAAAACCAGGCAGACTTCAAGCCTGGCGTTGCAGTGTGAAGCATGCGGGAGAAAATACATCTTTTGTTGGCAGAGGAAGATAGATGGGTCCACATAACACGAGTATGTATGTGGCAGATGTGTAAATTAAAAAAGGAGAGGAATGAATCACTTCAAGTGATCAGCTCTTTAGTGGAAACGATGCTTTCAGTAGCTTGCTCTTAGGTTGTGTTCCTCAGTTGCCTCCATACAAACCTTGCTCATTTCGTGTAAGCTCGGTGCGTTGGGTAGGGAGGCACCTTAGCAAGGGTTTGTTCTTCCCAAGTTCATCTTCAGCATTTTCAGGATGTCGTTCTCTTACACAGCTCACTAGCAATGCAGTGTTTTAATTTGATAAATAACCTGGCTTCTGTAGCTGCCTGACTCCTAGCAGGCTGTTTAATTTCACCAGAAGTTTGAATCCTGTAGTTCTAAAGGGTGAGTGATTGCATTTCTTACAACACCCTCCTGACCAGAGATTTCATATTTTGATAGCAGTACCTTCATGGTGAGAAGCTGAAGTGTAGGCATTTGAAAAGAACATGGTGGAGATAAAATGGTGATGGAAAAATGACAGTAGACCAGAATGGCGGTGGCACGGGCACCTTTAGTCCTTATTCAAGGTCCTTTCTTGTGTGTGACTAAAAGAAAGGTGAACACCGTGTGATATACATACAACATGCTCTAGTGGATTCAGGTGACTGAGGTATTTCTTGAAAGCTCAGTAGTCCCACGTCCTGCGTTCTCACAGATACCCTCAGTTACATCGTTGTGAATGAGCTGAGAGAGCACCGTAACAGTTAACCTTACGCAGAGCTTTACCAAATGCCAGGCAGCACTTTTAGAAGTTGCTCTCTTATTTTCCTAGTCTGGATGCAGCTCAAGTGAGCAGAATAATTTACATGTTGCATACTACGTTCTCTGCTATGTGGTAGACAAATCGCAGGCAGACATGGCATCGTTACCATTTACGAACCTTCTGCAGGACGACTTAAACTCCTCTGAAAAACATTTCCTTCTTGGAACAATCTTAAAGAAGGGGTGAAGGCTTAGTGGGAACTAGGTCAGCATTCACAGGGGTTTGGCTATCGGGGTGGTGCTTGGGCTTTATATTTTTAATCCTCTGGTGTGTATACATCTCTTTGACTCCTGTGCGAGTTCCACGTTAGCCCAGGCGTAGGGTTTCTGGAGTAAAAAGCTGATTCATCGCTTAATCAAGTGTCTATATCTAAATATTGTCCTCTTGTTGCAGATAAAGCCTCAGCTATTGCAGCATTCATAAATATAGGCAGAAATGTCAATGAGTCTCTTTCAGTTCCTTTCGAGACTTTGTGATAAGTTGGTTTAGGAGAAAATCGGATGAATAAGATTGCATTATAATGCTTTTATCGTCTGAAGATAGTTAATTTGATACACAGCAGTCGGGGGAAGCACAAGTAACGTTTAAAACTGTAGTACAAAACGTTGGCAGTTTTTGTAGCTGCTCTGCAGCAGCCATCAGTTAAATCTCAAAGCTTGATCGTACAGGTGAATATGTGCGCACGTCTCTAAGGTTATTTCCTATGAGCTTTCGAATCTAGTAGCTTGCATTTTTTATTTTATATTAATATTTTTCAAGGTTTTGTGATGTGCAGTATTGACCTGGAATTTTAGTCCAAGGCTTTGATGCAGTAGCAGTCACTTTGCATGAATGTGGCTTTCTGAAGCCATTCATTTTTATTTTTTTTTGCCTTGATTTTGTACCAATAAAATTGCGCTAGTGATTTTACACTAGGAACTCACTTAGAATTGAAGGGAATGGGTAAGAGGAGGGGAAAGATTGATGCAATGCATTTGCAGAGCTGAGGAGGTTTGGGGGATTTGTTTTTATGGAGGTAGGCTCAGTCTGTTGCCCTCAAATAATTGGGTTCTTCGTGCTACTACAGCATAATTTAGGTCGTGACTATTCTAGGGCTGAAAATAACGTTGCAGGGTATTTTGTGAGCTTATGTTTGATGTTGTAAGAAGTAATTGGAGAAGGGTACACGATTTTCTACTGCTTTTTTTTGTTCTTAAATGTTTCACATTACAGAAGCTCTGCAGAAGGATTCTGCTATGTTTCAGCTGATCAAAACACTACAAAAGGCTGTTGCTGGTACTGGAGAGAGCGTATTCATGTGAAGATTGCAGGAGGAGACATACAGAGGACGAAAATACAACTCGGGGAATTAGAAGTCCATTGCATCTGCAGTTGTGAAGGAGTCTCTTTTTTTTTTTTCCTTCAAAGCATTATTAGAAACAGTTTCTAAATTTCTCGAAATACGTAGTGATTTGTTACAGATACCAAGCCCTTCCTTACTGTAAGGAACTCATTACCGTACCATACAAAGTTAGATACATTCTGGTATTCTGGGTGTAAGCCAGGCTCTTCGGTATCTGTAAACTGTATGTTTAAATGTATACCCAGAAGCACAGTCTTTCTGATGGAATAGACCCCAGTGTTGCTGTTACAAATCCCATGATATCCAAAATTTTATTTAAAACTACGTTAAAATTCAGTCTAATTTTGATTTTTCACCTCTTCTTGCAGTTAAGTCGTAACTGGAAAATTCTTTAAGTGTTGTATTGCAAGCCTTTATTTTCATACAGCATCAGTGATCATTGGAGGCATGTTTTTAGGATAGGTGAGGAGGAAAATGTGGTAGGGAGAGCTATCCCCTAAATCTTTAGCTCTGCCAATATTTAGTTACTGGAGTGATTGGTTATGATTGCAGCCTCTTGTTGTTATACTTGGAAGTGTATATTTTATTTGTTGCTGTGGGTTCATTAGAGAAAATGGAAAAAGTTGGTAAAATATTGTTTAAAAATGAGTTTAAAAAAAAAAAAAAACAACTAATGAAAGGTGACAGTTTTACATATACGAAGGGAATTATTTCTAGTAAAGTTTTATAAAGGTGGTGTCAGTTCTTTTTTGGCATCTAAGTATTGTTAAAACCAGGTTATTGCTACTGATTTGTCAGCTCAAATCTGTTGGTGGCACTGCTGCTACTTGCCTGGCTATTTCTCCGCTGAATCTTACAATGCCAGCGGAAAGGGCAACATGGTGTGGTTGTCATAGTGGTAGGGAACTGGACCTGCCTTTGGGAATTCTTTCCTTGTTCCAGCTAAGGGGAAAAAACAACACAAAACCACCGTTGTTACTGCTGTTAGAGTGCTGATCAATTATATTTTAAAAAGAAAGATCTTTTCTCCTCACAGTGCTTGTGTTGCTCTCCATTTTGAAAGAAATGTGAGAACTAAATGTGGCTTTAACTATGTAATGCCTTTAAAAATCACTTTAGGAAAGAAAATGAAATTACATATTCTGCAGTGCAGCAGCCGTTTTACAGCGTCTGATTACAATAATTGTTTTCTTCCCAAGCACTGTGTTTTAAGCACTCTCTAATTTTAGCGTTTAATGTATTGTGATTATTAGTACACAATATAAAGGAACTTTATATTCTCTGATATTATTTGCCAGCCAGGATTGGAACTAAAAGGAGAGAATATGTGGGTCTTTGGATTTTGTTTTTTCTCTGTAAGGAAGCAGTCTTTTTTTTTTTTTTTTAACCTTTTTTTTTCTATTTCTGATGATTTTTGAGGTGACCAACAGAATTCACCACCGTGGTACGTTCCATATATTACAAGGAGAAAAGTGTGTTTTCATCAACCTGTGTTTTAGTAGCTGCCAGCATTTAGAAGAAGGAAATCTCCAAGTTGATGTTGGAGGCTGGCCATGTAAGAGGATAAGGCGCCAACTGCAGGGAGCGTTGTTTTTCTGGCAAATAGCTTCTGTGTACACTCATCCCTAACTCGGAATTAAATCCGATCTGAGCTGGTTTCCGACTTTGCGAGTTACTTGAAGTTCAGCTCTGAATTAACGAAGCACAGGTCACATCTGCAGTGAAGATTGCTGCTGTTTTGACTGGGTTTGGGGTTGTGCAAGGGCTTCAGGAGCACTTTGTCCCATTCAGCAGCTTTGCAAAGAGGCTCGGTTGCAACTGGCCATCAGTGCCTCTCATCACTAACCTCTATGGTTAACTGTTTAGCTTAAAAAAGACTTCTAAAATCATCTCTCACAAGGCCCAGGGGTACTTCTGCGTAGGCCTAATCATAGACAAAAGGCTTTACTCCAGAGAGGGTTTGTCGTGGCTGGAACTCATGTTGTTTGCTATTAAGATTTGCTCAACCGGTTCAGAAATCTGTAAAAATTCAGACATTTCCTACTGTTGCTAAGGAATATGATGAAAATGGAATGACCTTCTCCAAAAGTGAAAAATAAACAGCGCAAAAGAAACTAGATACAATTAAAACACGATTTCCATTAGCAAAATGTGGAAAAAAGTGAGAAATGTAGTAAAAGATTATAATTCCTGTTTACTTAGAAATAGGCTGCCTTTTTCTTTGAGGGGGAACACGAGTAGTAATGCTCTGTAATTGTCTGTTGGTAACAGAGATCTCGATTCCCTAGATATTGAACAGTAGCAGCCACAACAACAGGATTAACGTGTCAGATCTCACGGTAAAGATGTCTGGTAAGTAGCCAGTTGCAAGAAATCACGTGTGAGATCTTTCTTTGTTGTAAGACAGCTTCTTAATATTTGGGATGTTATTAAAATTTCAAGCGACGATTCCTCGGGTGCAAAGCAGTTTGTCAGTAGATTCTCTAGTTAATTTGGTTCTACAACATCAAGACCTGATTTTTGAAAGGACATAACATTCACAATTCCTATAAAATCAGGGTATTTCTGGCTGCGTCCAGGAGTTCCGCCCTTATGGTCTGTCTTTTTTTTTTTTTAATGGAAATGTGCTACAAATGTTTTCCTTTAGAAACAATAATTGGAGCCCTGTTTCCTTCTAATGCATAATTGTCAAGGGTAGTTACTTATTTGTAGGGGAGAATAGACAGAACTCATAGTCTCATTTCTGCTTTGCGTATGCGGTTAAGCTTTTTGTTTCTTAGGGTCATAATTTTTGTGTGATTGGCATTTTTCTTGCAGTCATAACTTCAGGGATATTTTCTCCTCTCCCTATGGGAAGTTCATGTCCCAAAGCAAATTTTAGATTCCAAGTCCTGAAAACCTGATAATGGCAAGAAAAATCTAAAGACTTGCCATATCAAACCTCTGCAGTTTTAGGAAGTACCTGTGTTGTTTGGTCATTATTCTCTACTTTTGCTAATTAGAGTAACTATAAATCGGGTTAAATTCTTGCTAATTCATGCATACAGTTAGTGAATGAACTTGTGCTTTAAGTTGCGTGGGTCGTTTTTAATTTGCTAATCAAGAGTGAGGATTGAATGACTTGTACAAGGTCATGGAGTGGTTGAAGAGGGATTCACCCCACTTGCCTTTGGGTGTCTTAATCACAGTGGCATTTAAGATAACGGCACGAGGCCATGCCTCTAACAATTCCTCACAAGATCCATGCCTTTTTGCCATAATTTTGTGTGCAGAGTTGTACAACGAAAGTAATGAGAAATAGAGTGGAAACAGACATTGTGGAATATGTACTGAAAAGTCATAAAACAAAGGGTGTTATTAAAAAGCTATATTTTCAGGGGAAATAAAGATGTCCGTTTTCATCAATTTCAGCTTATTTCATTAAAGTTTATGCTTTTTTTTCAGCACGTGTATTAGTAAGGTTTTTGAGTATTCTGTCCTGATAAATGATTTAGGAGTGACAGCACAGCGTTTTGTTTCCTGAAGGTTTGAGTTCCGATTGTGCTGCGTCTTCTGATGTTTTGACCCACTTTCAGATACTAGGCTGTACGTATGCTAGTGCACTTCCACTTTCTAAAAAAATTATTTGAAGGCTTGTCCCTGACACAGTTTGGCTCGCACAGTTCCTTTCTTTAACAGAAAAAAAAAAAAAAAATCCTGGACAGGGAAACTTGGCAGACAGTCATATTGGAAAATAATAAACATGCCTCTGCCAGAAGTGTTTGAATTTGTTACAGTCATCTGGTCTGGACTAGTAGCTGCTTAGAGATCTATGAATAGCAACAGGAGAGGCAGAGGAGCAATTTTTCTACAGGCATAGGGTTGAAACGATGCATATTTGGAAGTTTGCCTTTGTCATCAGAGTTGGAAACGTAGTTCTTCTCTTCAAGTTTTCCTGGGGAAATTAATAACATGTAATATGAGATAGAATTCAAAAATTTTGGTGGGACATTCATTTTAGTACAAGGCAGTGAAGAAACTCCCCTAGCGGCACTGACGAATGATGTTCTGACCAAAGATAAGGAAAAAATAGCCTAATCTATGTTTTTAGTTCTCAAGGTCTTTTGTTACTTCTGATGGCGACTCTTCTCTACTGCTAGAAACAAAGGAATTCTTTGTCTCTCGAGGGGCCGGAGCTCCAGATGTTCCTATAGGCAGCTTCTGGTTAGAGTTGCCCAAGCCTTACTGTTACCTTCTCTCGATACAAAGTTTTCAGGTTGGTTTCCCAGTTCACAGCCATCACTCTTATTAATATGACGTAGCGGTCACCTTCTGTGTGAGAAGTTCCTCTTGATCTGTGGTTTGCTCTGGAAGCACTTCTCATGTATTTTACTTTTAATATATTCAACTTAATTGATCAGGCTTTGAAATGATCACTAAGTGTTGTTCCCAACTATGCAAATACTTTTTAAACACATGTTTATTCCTGGTTATGGTCATGTGTTTGCTGCAGTTGTCCAAGTGTTGGAGTGTTCACTGGAAGAATAAAAGTGGAAGAGCAGTAAGATGTTAAGAGTTCAGATTTGTTTTGTTCCGATGATTTCCTGTGACACTATGGAAGATGCTTCTGCTATCTATAAAAAGAAAATAAAGCAGAAGAGAAAACTAAATTAGTAAATTGGCACAGTGCTGTCCATGTAGTCTGACCAAAATAATTTAAATCTACATTATCATATTACCTTTTGGTCTAATTGTCAATAAGAAACATATCTCTTCTGTTTCTTTATTGTCTTGGACTTTGTCTCTGCTATCAATACTTCTAGCTTCTTTTGTTCTGGGTGCCAGAACAAGTTGAGGTATGTCTCTTGTTTCTTAAACTCATTGTTACTAATGGCATCTTTATCATCCAGAGGGTTGAATTAAACCGACTCAGCTCTTCTCATAAGGGCCAGGAGCTGGGACAGCAAAATAGATTTCAACATCTAAAGTAAAAGTCATGCCATTAGTAGTGGAAATAAAATCCAAGTGCTACATAAATCTGCAACTCAGGAATGGGATATTTGTGTTCTGTTGTACTGGTGTTCTTAGAGACCTCTTGCTTTTCAAAATCAAGTATACCCTGAGAGATGACGGTGACTTTATACTCCAACAGCCCCCAAACATTTTCACTAATTAGCAGTGTTTATGGACTGTGAGCTAACTGCATCAGCAACTGTCCGACAGACCTCAGTGAGTAGAAAATTGGAGACATGATTTGAGAGTATGCTTCTGAACTTGTATAAACTTACTCATCTGTCTCCTGACACTCATTAGAGTGAAGTTGTTGCATGACTTCAGGAAGACAACCTTTCTTTTCAACTCTTGGAAATTTAAATAATTGCTTCTGAGGAAGACTCTTAAGGGCTCTCTTACAGTGTGCCTTCACTAAGCAATTAGTAGTAGTGCTTTTGGTTCTTGCCCAAAAGCGTATCATACCATTTATATTAACAACCTGCTCATGGTTTCAAATTCAGTCAAATTTACTGCCTTCTGGGAAAGCCATAGATTAGAATTCAAGCACGTTCCTTACTCAAGCTTGCCGTGACAATGCAGGAAAAAATATTTAATGGCCTGTAGTCTTCCAGTCCTCTCGCTGCAGTTTTTGAAGGGCACACAAGCAGGCATTATGGCTGGTACAGGCTCTTGGGGGATCTCAGCATGAACAACTGGAATATGCCGCTGGAGGTACATGGATGGATGCAAAAGGTGTGAGAGAGCAGAATCGCAGTACGGTGGTTTACAAGGCTGACCTGGATCTTCAGGTTCATCGGAGTTCTCATGGGGTAAACAGAATAAAACAAAAGCTATTCCCACAGAGACGTAGGCAATTGCGTCTCTGAAAAGGAAAAGAAAAATATGTTCAGTAGCTTCTAGTAGTCTTTGTTCTCCTTTAGTGGCAGCTTCTACTATTCCAGTAGTTGCACCACAGGAAAACAATGGTTTCGGAAGATTGCCATATGTCTATTCTGCCATCAGCTGAAAAGAAGACTTCATAAATGCTTCTGTTTCTGTAAGCCCTTGGGTAAAAAGCACCAGAGCCACTGAAGAAAGCCAATTAGTATGGAACTTACTGGTTTCAAATGTTTGCTTTGCAGTCATTTCATTAAAAGGTATAGTCAAAGCGCATAAAATCACATCTCGTAGCTAACCTGTAGTGTTAGCCCCAAGTTTTACCTCTGTTCCTTTGATAAAGAGATTGCATCCTGTTAACTTACCAAGCGTATGTTGTCCTGGGAAATGAATGGATTGGTTTTCGTTGTTTTGACTGCTTCCCATTTTGAGCTGACATTTAGTCCTAAAATTCTCCAATGTTCTTTTTGTTGTCTTGGTTTTCTTTGGGTCTGCACTACCCATGCTTTTGTATGAAAAACCCTTTGATTAATACAGTGAGATGTCTGTATTTTATTTGGATGTTGTTGTTTCTTCAGTTATCAGTCTGAAGTGAGGAGCTTAATGAAGTCCTATGGGTATCTTATATGTGGGATGTCTTCCATCCTATTACTAAAACGTGTAGCGTTTAAACAGATAAAAATTGTGGATTTACTTTGATCCAGCTCAACGGTGATGACTATTGGTATTTTCTCAGCACATTGAAAATGCACCTTCTCTTGACTTTTCAATTCAAGTTGCTTTTGATCATCTATTGAAATCAGAGGCTTAATAGAGGATGATTTGAAATAGCTGTGTTAAACTTATATGGATCTTTGATTCCTTTTTCTAAACGTGATAATCTGTAGACTTGAATTTTCAAAACCTAAATCAGTAAAGTTCTCTTAGTGAACCGGTATATGCAGGTTTGTGTAATGTATACTGTTCCCTGTCATCTTCAGTTTAAGCAGGATTGTGTGCGAAGACAGATTTCCTAGAATATTAGCAGCAATCCCAAAGGACATGAAAGAAAGCACTTGGGAAAACAGGTAGAACTGCGATTTGTCTTCCTAGCTTTGATTTCAAATAAGAATCAGTTCTGTAGTTGTAATTGCAAAGAAACGTTCAACACTAAAACTAAGTCCAATAAAATACTGTCAGCTTGAGCTTGTCAGAGAGCTTGAGGCAACAGCTCTGAGGTATGAACAAGCTCGTTCTTAACTTTGCCGATTTGAGTGCCAATAATGATGTTTTAAAATGTCAGAGTATTTTACTATTCTGATTTTAGTATTTACTATTACTATTTATCAAGTTTTAGAAAGTAATACCATGATGCATCTTCTCACATTTTGAAAAACACAGAGCCTAGACAGGCTGGCAGAGTCAGTGAAATAAGCAGGAGTACGTATGTACATGGGTCGTAAACCAAACAGCAACAAACTCGATGTGACTTTTCTGAAATAAATATTGTAAAAGTTTAGACATACTGATATATTTATTGTCAATTCAGGGTGCTATACTTACAGGGCATACATGCGTTCATTTGTGAAGTTTAGAGATAATTTCTCAAGGAAAAACTATCTTCACTGCTTTTTCTCTTGTTTCTCTTTTGTGTTAGGATAAAGGTTAACTGTGAATGAATGGCTTGAACTTTTGTCAAGATATGTTGAAATAGAAGCTGAAGTCAAATTTAAAAAAAGAAGACAACAAAATATGTTGAATAAAGTAACACATACCTTTATCCTTAAAAGCTGACTGGACAAGGTCCTGGGCAACATGTTCTAGTTGATCCTTTGAGGTAGCTGATGTTTTCATCTAGTTGGTGCTTTGAGCAGGGAGGTTGGACTTGGTGGATCTCCAGATGTTCCGTCCTCAGCGCTTCTGTAATTCTGTTAATGGGACCGATGTATTGCGTTTCAATTAATTGAATTAAAACAGTTGAATTAAAATATTCAACTAGTTTATATTTGAAAATATTTTGTTCTTTGGTTTTGTTGAACTAGTTCAACTCATTCTGTTGTACTCAGTGAAAAGAAAGCCACTTCTACCTAGTGTTTATTCATACAACCTAAACTAAAACCAACTTTTGAGCTTTGAATGAATATCATTGAGCTGATTGAAAAAAAAAAAAATAAAGTGAAGATATGTTCTGCATCTGTTTCTCTGACAGAGACTGTCACAAATGGGATTTAGAAAAAACTGTAATTCCAGGTTGCTTGCTTTTCCATTTCCATGGTTTGATTTTTCTTTTAAAATGTTTGTGTTGTACATGGCTTCTTTAACTTTAAAAACCATTTAATTGAAATGATGTTAATGGATTGCATCAAACTTAAAACCTCAGTGGAAGTTGTTGTACTTTCAAACTTAATCCTTAAAAGGTTTGCTTTAAAAGGAAAGGGTTTGTTTGAAAGTTACTTAAATGGAAACAATTCGGTTTTATGGCTGTCTCCTACTAATATGACCCTATCAAAAAGGTTTAATAGTTTTTTTGGTATTTAGTTGCTGAGGCTTTTTTTTGCATCCATTTTGTGAAAGAGTCTAATGGCATTGCCCAGCACTTAAGTGATTTAAGGCTCAGGTCTGGGTTGATTATGTTTTAGTTCACATTGATTGGTCTTTTCAGAAATGTGATTAGTCGATAGTACTGACATAATTCATGACTGCCTAAAAATGTAAGGGTGACAGTTAACCGTTTGGGTAAAGGACTGTGATTTTAACCAGGTGGAATTAAGGGAGAAATTCAGCGCTGCTCAGAGGTACACCATAGTTGTTCATGGTGACACACCACAGCTGTTCCACTCAAGCATTGCAGACTTCAAAGAACTACCAGAGTTTGACAAGAGACACACTATTAAGGCAGTAAATGATTAAATCTTCAATCAGGGAACAAAGGCAAACAGCCAACACTTGGTAGAATTTGCATAGTTCAGATTAAGTTACATTTGATTGTTGGCATTTAACAGCTCACTTAGCATGCAGAGTATCCCTTTAGCAAATTTTCATTTGTCAGTTTTGGTGATTGCAATGAGTACCAAAGAATTTTAAACTAGAAATGTTTCAATGCAAGTGCAAAGATGCAGAGCATGACAGTACTCTGTTAGTCCTGCGTGTAAAATTCTGGCACGCAGACGTTTCAGCTGCAGTGCTGCTGCTTTGAACACACATACACGCCATATTTGTATAGCATATATAGTTAAAAACATTGGATATTTGAAAATATAATTATGTATTTTGCATTTAGTTTGCTCTTTTTTACCTCTATGGTAAAAAAATATTAATTCTTGCATGCTTTTGCACATGTGTTTTTGATATAGTAATTGATGCATTTTTGTGTTTTTATTTTTCCACTGTTTGTTTGTTTTATTGCAGCTTTATTGTTCTTGAGCCATGTGCCATGAAGTGTAAGTATGTTGCTTTTTTCTGTTCTAACGAACAGCAATATTCATTGCAACTATAATAAAACTAAGAAAAGTAATTTTTTGAGAGTATAAGACGCAGAATTGCTGCTTGGTGATTTAAAAAAAAATAGTCACTGTGATGTAGAGAATTCAAGGTCAAAGTTTTTCTGATCGAGTGTGTCACCTGGCGCTGTGTGCTTTCATCTGTTTTGAATTATAGTATGTAGCTGCAGAGTAAGTGCTGGAGTTTTATTTTTGGAAAAGTTTAACTTCTACTCCCTTTAAGGAGCATAAATATTCCTCATGCTTTCCAGGAGAAGCTACTGGTTGTTGTATTTATAATAAACTATTTTAGTGCAAGTGTATTGTATGATTGATTTGTATCGATGAAGTATAATGCTGATAGAGTTCATGGAAGGCAAAGAATTACAGAAAGTTAGGTAGTGCAACAGTCACACGTGTAAATCACTCAAAGTTCGGATGTTCAAACAGGGAGTGGCATATATAAGAACAGAGCACGTCAGTGGTGTCCACAGTACAGAAAACAATGGCTGTGGCATGAGTTTTGGGTGATTGCAGACAAGCTGCTGAGTGAATCTCCGTGTGATGCTGAAGAGCTGGTGTCATTTCGGGTCACATGAAGAACAGGAGAATGCTGAGGAGGTTGAAGGTAGCGTATGTGAAACGAGTGGCAAACAGCGTCTCTGACTCCTGCACCGATGTATTTTAAGTGATGTTGATAAAACGGAGATCAGAAGAGAGCTCAAACATGCTTGTCCTCCTCTAGAGGATACTAAGGCATGTTGTCATGAGATTGCACCAGGAGGGTGGGGAAGTTCTAGTTCTGTACTAGAAGTTCTGGTGCAGTGGGGAAAAACACAGAAAGAACAAATACCTTGAGTTTAAGCTAGTCAGCATCTTAAATACTCAAGTAAAGAAGAGTTTCAGAGTGTGAGGCATTTGGGACTGCCTGCTCAAGGAAAGTGGTAGCTGCCTCTTCTCTTAAAGCCGGACATTGATCTTCCTTCTAGAAAAGACCGCTTTTGTCACAAGCTGCTGGGAGACCAGGTTAACTTGCAGGTCTGCAATAATCTGGAAGGCAGATCCAATGATCACATCTTCCCCCATACATTAAAGTACACTAAATACCAGTCCACTCTGCCAATACAATGCCCCTGGGCGCAAAGTTCTGCTTCTGCTCCCGTCTCAGCAATGTGGACTGCTAATTATAGGCGTGTGAAGGAGGATTGGAGATCAAATTCCCTGTGAGCCTCCCTCCCTATCTTAGAGCTTACTGCCTTGTGCTGATCAGAGATACATCTAAACAGCTGACCCCAGTTATTGGGGATGTCGATAAATGTTGTGGTCAGTCTGCTGGGGTACAAACAGGGTTGTGCTTGCTGGATCTGAGAGCTCATGCAAGCTCTCTGACTGCAGCTCCATTCTCAGGGTGTTACAGGCAAACTGCCCTGGCAGGAGCACGATACCACGTAAAGTTACGTGCTACTTAACCCTGATGTAGCTTGTGCGTGTCTCTGGGATGACAGGCAAAACAAAATGCCTGCGCTTTCAAAAGCGTTCGAGCAATCAGTTGTTGCATCTTCACCTGGTGTTACAGCCACCGTTCGCCCTGTCACAGCGGAATCAGGACTGGAAGTGAAATGTAACTTCTCCGTGAAATGTCTCGTCGGGTAATCAGGGATCCTCTCCGCAATTACCTTAGTGTCTCGTTCAGGGGAAGGAGGTGAGTGTCACACAGCAGAGACGCCTGCATTGCCTTCCAAAAGAAGCTGTTAAGTGCACAGTCTGAGGAATCTCTGCGTCGATAATCCAACTTCTGAGATTGGCTTGTTCTTAGAAATGCAGCTGATTAATAATTCAGCGTGGCAGGATTGGATTTTTTCGACTGCTTGTGATCTGAGTGCCGATGCCTGGACTGTGCGTGCTCTCATCTTGGGGAGCTCAGAGTATAAAGGGCAAGTGGCTTCAACCTGCTGTCGTCTGCTGCTTTCAAGGCAGAAACCTGTGGTGTCTGCGTACCTTGACTCGTAGTGAGCAACCAATTCAGTTCATAGCTTGTAAAATAAATGTGGTGTGGATAGAATTTATTCACCCCTTCATACTTTGATAAAGGAAAAATTATTTGCCAGAAGATCTCTGCTCTCTGTCTCGTCCAGCTCTGAACAACTTGCTATTGTTCTCCTTCTGTCAGCAGTCTTCACCTGCCAATTTGAGGGTTCAGGCAACTAGAAACTCCTACAAAACTGGGCCAGATCTTCCTTTTTGAGGGGTGAAAGGCTTGAGAAAGTACTTAGCTAAGAAGACATTATACCCTCGTGGCAAACTATCTAGGAACTCTTCACTGCATTTCTCATAAAGCTTCACAACATAGAATTGTTGTGATTTGGTGGCAGTAAGTTGTGTTGGATGTTTCTGATGAAATATTACTGTGGCCTTGATTCTTTAAGCAGGATGTTCTCCTACACAACTTTAGGAAGGTGACGACTATTGTCAATTCCTCTGCGTAAGGAAACTTATGATTTAATTTAAATTTTCAGAAATGAAGTGTCAGAAGTGATTTTCTTTGTGCTTATGAAAACGTCATTTTGTTTTTTTTCCCTCAATTACAAAGGGAAGTGATAGTATGACAAGAAGAGGTGCTCAGTTTGTTTCCTTTATATCTTAGTGTAACATTTTAGATTGCATGGTAATAAGAAGAAAGCTGGTTTAGTGTCATATCTGGTAACTACAGTTTGTTAGAAAAATGCATCTGGTAGGAAGAACCTGAAATTTCACCCAACTCTTCTAAATCTTTATGTATGCACCGTGCCTGTTCAGTGCTATTCAAAATTTACATGGATTGGGGATTCATTTTTCCATCTTTTACTTCCGTGCTGCTTTGTAGCCAATTCTAGATGGGCACAGCTGACAGTGCTCCCAAAACACTGCAGGGGTGTTGTCCGTGTACCCACTGCCTTGAAGTAAGATGAATTACCTGCTGAAGGTGTCCATCTGCCCCGTACCTCTTTGACTGTAGAGGGAGCATAATGCTTAAGCCGTTATGTGGATGAATTCCATAAATAACAGAAAAGTTAGGTCTCTGGACCAAGAAAAAAAGACTCATCTGACTCATTATAGCAGGTATGTGTGAAATTCAGGCTGTTAGAGATGCCGGTGCTGTTCCTACAATTTTCTCTGGTTCTATCTGTACACCGAACCTTCCCAAGTCAGACTTCAGTGGTAGGTGTCTTGAGGCTCCTTTTGCTGTTCGGTTCAAGTAAACAGTGCGGTTCTGTTGACCATTAGGCAGATGAAAATAAATGCACCCTTTTTTCCTTCAGGGGACAACAGTACAAAAACGTCTTGGAGCAAACGGTAGCACAAAGCATGTGATAGAAAGCTGGGATTCGAGTAGACATAGTGACATGGGTCAAGAAAGGGAATTAACCAACAAGAGCCTTATGCAGACAAGATGCATGTGGTCTGAAAGTGCAGGCAGGTAACTAGACAGATTAACTTACTTACACACAGTGTGGTAGTTGTACAAAGAGTAATTCTATCAGTATATTGTCTTGTGTCTACTTATTTTTGCAATAATTGTGCCTCTGCTGGAATAATTGACTTGGAACCAGGAAAGTTTTAAAAATTATTTTGACCGTATTATTTCCATCTGAACTCAGATAATGCTTTGTTAGATGTTTCCATTAGAAAAAGGAAAGTTCTATTTATTTATGTTTATGGTGTACACTGGGAGCTTGTCTGCACAATTTTTTTTTTATAAGCAATGAGCTGCAAATTACTGTTAAGCATTTCTTTTTAACTAGAATAAAGAGACTTTAGAAAATACCGTGTTTTGTAATACACATCCCTAGAGCTATATGTCTTCCAGTTGAGTGCAGATGTTAATTATTAGTTGGTTAACCTCAAATTTCTCTGGAGGAAAAATGTATGCCTGGTCACATGGCAGGCCACAAAGTTGATTTCTATCATCAGTATTTGTTAAAAGTTCTGTTCTCTTTCAACAATAAGCTTACTTCTTTGCCAAGCGTTCAAGTAAGCTGGTGCTCTTCTTGCATGCCTAGCTACGGATGGTGGTGGGTGTGTCTCAAGTCCTCTGTTGGGGGTATTATAATTAGATTGCTTTTGTTTCACTTTTTTTTTTTTTTTTTAAGTAGTTTGATAAATTATAGTTCTGACACAGTAACTAAAAAGTGTGCTGTGCTATCCCTGGGGGATGCGTTGCTTCTATTGTGTAGATGTGTTCGAATCTCCATCGCCAAGCCAATTTCTGGTGCTATGATTTCTTTCTGAACCGTTTTGCCCATTTGTTTTCATTGTATAGATCCTTATAAATAAGGAACATTCCCCAGACTGGCATTAATTCACTTTTTGGGGAATAAAAAAATCTTAATGTATGAAATTTTTGTCAAGTCTGAGATCTTCTTTATTCTTTTAACCAGTTTGGGAGTCGTGGCTATATTCTAGTTAGTAGGTGTTCAGGAAACCTGTCTTGAAGTGGTGCACTTCAAACTGTACTTTCTTTCTTCATTTTTGGTCTATTGTGTTCCCACTGCCTTAAAGTATGGTCACATGATTTAACATTAGCTATTTGTTTTGCCTGTTTATGTTATGCAATAAAAAATTGCAAGCTTTATAAAACTTTACTGGCAAAATTCTTGATTGTATGACTTTAAAAAAAAAAAAAAAAAAAAAAAGTGAGGAGAAACGATGAGTTTCCCATTCAATAACCAGTGTCCTAACTCAGATCCTGTATATTAACACTGATAGAGTTGCTCTGCTTTTAGAAACACTTGATTTGCTTTACACTCTGGATTGATTAGGTCTTTTTTCAGCATGAACCTCAAGCCATCTTATGTTGTTTACAAGTGATAAGAATAGTAGGATTCACATCTTGCAAATGTAGAGCAAATCCCATTTCATTTTGGTAGTCATTAGAAGTCATTTGCTTTCTCAATCCATTTTCCAAAACAGTTGTAAATTGCTGTCTGACCTACTTGCTTGAAAAGCAAGGGACATCTAGAGATTGTAAACTATTTGTAATACTTAAGAGTTTCGTGTCAATAACCAATGAGACCTCACAAAAGACCGTTTGCCCTGTTATGTTTTAGTAGGTGGTTAACAGGCCTTTTTGCTATTTCCTTGTATTTGCAGGAAACGCCGCTTTTTATCCCTTCAGCAAAACCGTGCACATATGGATGTACATACTGTCTGACAGTTCCTTCCCGCTTTCAAGAATGTGGCAGCACAGGAGCGTGCTTTCCTTTGCTTTGCAAGCAGTGAACTTTTAGGTTAGACTTTTGAATGCTGCTTAAGCTGTCTCTTCTCTGGCATTGGGACTGCACAAAGCAAGAGCTGCTGTCACCTGCCTTGTGCAGCTTTGTGTGCGTGCCGGCACAGTAATTTGGGTGGTGATGGTGAATCGGACTTGGGGAACTGGTGTATTGAAAAGGGTTATCTTTTTGCAGGGTGAGTTTTTAGCTAAATTGATGTTCCATCCCAGTTCTTAGTGCATATGTTCAAAGGCTTTCACAGTCTCAAACAAGAAGTGGAGAAATGGGGCAAGAGCAGATGACTCTGGCAGCTTGATTTTCGTCTGATTTTGTCTCTACAGCTGAATTGCCTTTCTAAAGAATAATCATTCTGTATGTCATGTCATCTCTCAGTATAAATACACGAGCACTATCTTGTATTTAAATGCTTGGAGGACTTTTTTTTTTTTTTCCGTCTGCTATATTTTGCTTTTTCCCCCTCTTTTCTTCACCTCTCGTAAAGGAATAAAGGTGCTAAAATTTAAAACTGAGGAGCATATATAGCAGATTTAATACTTCGGTTTTATACAGCAGTATCTTACTTCATTTCTTCCTAAATGGTGTTTATGTTAAAAGTGGGGGTGGGGAAGGAGGAGGTAGTATCTTGAATGCTGAGATATTTTCCATTCAATTTAGCATAATCTGAAAACTCAGAAATCTAAACAGCTTACTATATGCAAGGTTCAAATGATGTTTTAATAAATCTCTTTTAAAAGTTATTTTAAAACGTAATAAATTAGAATATGCATATTTTCAACAGCACAGTCATACATCTTTTTACATAAATGTGACATTTTAATTTGCAAAAACTAACCAGTGAGCAAATGCTTGTGTATCTACATACCTTTATAATGTGGCTTCTGCTGGGTTAGTGTGAGAAGGAAATCTCTGCAACCAACTGCATTCGTTGTTTCACCTTCTGATACACTTGTTGATGTGTGCAGATGCTGAGTGTGCAGTGCTGTCATAAAGCTGTGTTTAGGTCAAAGTTCCTGAGGAGCCTAGCACATTATTCATTCCAGCCACAAGGTGACTCTGCCGTTAGGTCGCTCTTGCAGAACTGAAACTGTGGAAGAAAGAATTGATACACCAGAAAGGACAGAATGCAGAGATGGCCAAACCAGAAGTAATTTATAAAGTGCCGGGTTCCCTATTTTTGGCCTGGCCTGGTCATGACTGAGAAGACTAAACAGTGTGAGAGGTGTCAGTTGTGCTGAGGCTGAATTTGCTGTCAGTCACTTTGTGGTCGGTAGGCAGTTGTTCCGTGTAAGAGCTGATGTAGGAGCTTACACCAGTAAAGCACACTTTCTGTCATACCATTCATGGTTGCTTTGTTCTCTAAGTTGTAGTAATGCATTGCTGGTTCCTGTAACAATTTTATGACTTGCCAGCATCCTTGAACTTTTATAAATTGATGTTTTCAGCTTGAATGCATACAGCTTTTACCTGTTTCAGACTCTCTGGTTATTCAATCTCTTATTGTTAATTGATTCGCTTCTTTAAACTGTTTATCAACACATAGGGAATCAGCAGAGAAGCCTAGCTGGAAAGATCAGCTACATCTCAGCAGCAAAAGAAAAACATGGGCTTATTGGCCCTGGGAAATACCAACAGAAATTTTGGTAACAAAGACTTTTGGTCCTCCTATATCCTGAGGAAGGAGTGGATTACTCGAGCTCTTGATCTAGCTCAGCAAGGTCTGTCTGGTGGTGTTTAATGGCCAATTCAAATAGATTCTTCTTCCTCTTCTGAATTGCCAAATTTTAACTAGTTCCCCAACCCCATCGCCAGCCCGTCTAATCTTTTCCTCATCTTCTGTAGGAGTTCTGCAGTCCTTATTTATCAGTCTGTTGTGTGTAAATTCCTTCTTAAAAGAAAGCTGGGGTTGAAGGTATGCCAGAATTCGTTTTCCTTGTGTGAAAGCATTAGAATGGTTTTCAGTAATGGGATCAACTGCTATTTTTTCACATTCTTTCCACCAATTAACACATGGTACTGAGTGACATTTTATCCAATTATGCAACTGCTAGGCATAATCTTACCATCTACAGTCAAAAACAGATTCCAAGTAAAACATTCACTTTGAGAGGCTTTCTCCTGTAATTCTGATGTATTTATTATGTTTCGTGAAGCTCCCCACAAGTCAGAGCTGAGGTAATGTTACTGTCTTGTACGTGAAGAACTCAACTTCCAAAATGCCAATCCTCGAGTTACAACTCTTGGAACTGCTGTGGGGTCTCAACCCCAAAGTATTAGGGTCTAAGTTTCTATATTATTGCTGTGCTTAATGATTTAATTAAAAATGTTTCAAACGTGCAAATGTTTAGCAGTTTTCTAAAATATTTCTGGCTGATGGAGTACAAAAAAGACGGTGCCAGCATGCAGCTCTGACTTGCTTGCAGATTCCGGCTCTCTCCTGTGTACCAAGTGAAGCTAAGGTGCCTTGAAAGAACCACTACCAGTTGCACAAATAAACTTCATTTAATATATATACCTGAGGAGCCAGAGGCTTACAGAGTAACAGCTGGTTCAGGTTTCTCTTGGTAGATGGGCTGTTTGAGCTGCAGGTTGGATTTAGTGTGGTGTCAGGGTTATCTGCCAGACTGCGCTGTCTGTCCTTCCTGTTGTGCTCAGCCTCTTGCTTCCTGTCTTCTCCCTGAGTTTCTTTGTCTCTCTATTTATCTTCTTGCTCCCCCACTCCATGCACTTTTTGCTTTTTTTCCTACCATGCTAGCAGGATCCCAGTGGGAGAGCTATTGAAAACCTGGGGGGGCAGGTGGCCTTGGTATTTGACTGCAGTTATTTTGCTCCTGCTGCACACTGTAGTTATGCTTTCAGACAAAACCACAGGAGAAATCCCCATTATTGCTCAGATTTTATTTTTAAAAGAAAAGTTTTATTTAAGGATGTGTGGCTAGATGGCCATGTTTGGCTTTGCTTAATTTTAGACGTCACTGAATGTGTTAAGGACTGGAATAGCCACATATGTATGGTAAATCTTGAGAAGAAAGCTAAATTTAAGCATTCTAGTGTAAAATTGCTGTCGCTATATCTGACAGCAACGTATTCAGGAACTCCTTAATTCTGAAACAAAACAACTGTGCCCACGCTTGTCTTTTCACGTTGACTTCCATGGGACTGTTCATGGGATGAAAATGAAGCATCTCCTCTTATGTAGTTTAGGAGTCCTTGTTTGTAACAGTATTTCTATACAATGAGAGCAGTTAAAACTTTTTTACACAATGCTTTATGCAGAATACTTGAATACTGTAATCTCATCTTCAGTAATGCTAAATCATCATCAAAAATTGGTGCTTTTTTTGCAATCTTACTTTAGCGTTTAATTAATTGGCTAGAGAATCTGTTACCTGTGTTCAGTCACTAATAATATGAAAATGCAGCTCAAAAAAATTCCAGTTGTCTGAGCCATTTTAATGACATGATTTAAAAAAAAAAAAACCTGTAACACGTGAAAACTTGTCTGACTTGATAATATGCCATACATCTGAAAATTAAAAATCTAAGTAGGTTTTTAAAGCCAACTTGTTAGAAACAGTCTCATCTAAAGATCTTTGCAAATTAGCAATTTTCAGAATAATTCATAAAGAATTTTAATAATAGTGTCACGTATCACTTTGTCACAAAGTATTAACTTCTCTTTTCTTCTTATTGATTCTACAGTTACCCAGGTTTTTTCCTGATTTTCTCTGAACAATGTGCTACATTAAAGGAAAATCAGATACACGAACGGTTTCCTTATAAAGCACTACTTAAAAAGTAATGTGGTCGTCATAAGTATGTGGATACACAGCTCATTAAATCATCAATGATCATGGCGTTAAGAGACTTCCAATAGGTATAGTCCTAGCAAGCTGCCTGAGTCGTGAGTTCACAGTGACCTTTCAGGAGCCTGAGCAGTGCTGGTAATTCCCCAAGTACACGTACTCGATCTCCTCCTCCTCCCTGAGTTCAGTCTTCTGTGGGCCTTTCAAAACACAGGGTGGAGGGAGCTTCTGAAACGTGGTATCCTGACTCTTGGAAGAGCAGGAGATCTCTGAAAGCATCAACAGAAAGCTACATTTTAGAAAAAGCAGGGGTCTGGTGGTGAGAATTAAACATCCTTTTTGACAACACATCAGCCAGAAGGAATCTGTCACACTTCTCTTGCTTTCGGTAATGTTCTAGTCTGGATCTTAGAATTTTAAGGTCAAATGTGAAGAAAACGTGGTTAGAAGACAATTGAAACACCTACTGCTGCAATTTATTTTAACACGGACAATCATGCAGGAGCATTACTTCAGGTACTCGTTCCTCTTGATTTTGAAAACAAAACCTAGTTTTCGAGGGCACTGACACTTAAGTATCTTCACAAAAAGTGTAGTTCAGAAGTCTCTTCTCAGTAGTCGTGCTCCCAGGAGAGCAGTGATGTGTCTCCAAGCATGGCTAAGAGCTCCCTCGTCTACCGCTTTTTACAACTGCAGGATGAGCAAAGTTGAAGTGATTATGATTGTTGCACGAGATTTAATTTGTGGATTTATGGTTAAAAGGTGTTAAAACGTACCGCCTACATATCACTGCCGTCATTGGGCCAGGAAAAAGGGTAAGCAGGGGGAGATGGGAGTTAAATCTGAACAGAGCAAGGCGGGGGAAGAACTGGTATTAGGTACTCCCTCTACTCAGAGCATTTAGTGCATTAGCTTAAAATGTGAAGCTAGATTGCTAGCTGTCTTTCTCCCCTTGTTCTTTTTAATTATATGTGAGGGAGAGCTTTTGTTTTCCATGCAGAAAGGTGATCAGTACTTTGAGTAGCACTGTGCACAGAATTTCAACAATTCAAAATTGAATAGCCAGTGAGATGACCCTGTGAAATAGGAATATCTGCGTTGGGTGATACTGCATCAGCAACAGATAGTTCTGAATAACACTTCTTAAACATTTCTTAAAGAATGCAGACATGGCTATAAATACTTTGCCTTGGCAAACGAAACATCCAGTCTACGCAGTCTTTTCAGGCACTCTGAAGGTTATTGAGTAAATACAAGCCAACCTCATGAAATGATCTGCACAAGGCAAACAGTCTTTGGATACATGCTTTCTGTAAAGTGCTCAAATGTTTGATTTGTTTTTTCAGTAACACGGCGACAGAAAAGGACCTTGCAATTTTAATTATGCGAAGAACTAGAACAGCGTGTATGTTACCAATTAATGACTGTAACAAGCCTAAGATAAGAGTGCTACAGAGGCTGGGCATTCTTTGCAGGAAGAAAGGCTAGAGCAGGCAAAAAGCCATGGAACCCTTCAAGTGCTGCCAAGAGACAGCAGACTTTACAGAAGATGAAAAGAGGGGGATGGATGCCTAATTCAAGATGAGGAAGTGAAGTAGCACGTTACAAAAGAAACCGAAATAGGAAGTAAGATACTTAATAGTTTTGCAAAATGTGCGGAATAAAATAGTAACACCAGCTGTATTACTGAAAGAGCATTAATTTACATATTTTGTAATATATAAAAGATCAGGAGAAGGCATAAAAAGATCACGTTGGAAGGGTGACAGATGCGGTGCATGCACTTAGCAGCTATTGACTTTAGTGCATGTCTAGATCTTTGTTTACCTGGAGTAAATGAAAAACCAACAGCTTGGTAGAAACCGCAGCTGAGGGCGTGGTGGGGATCTGGGGACTGTACTCACAGACAAAAAGCTACAATACAGAATTCTTTGAGACATAGTGGATAAATCGGGGGGAAAAGAATATGTGTAAAAAGAGCTCATTTCATTTACTTTGGTTTTCGAGGACTTTTTTTTTCCTTGTGTAAGACTTACCCTTGTGTGTCTTCTGACAAGCAAGGAGGCTACCTAGTAACTGAATGGCAAGCAAAATAAAAATACAGAAATAATGTGTGATTTCTATATTTCATGCTATTTTAGAGCAAAGGATGAAGAGATCTTTCATCAGAACAAAAAATGGTACTGAAAAATACTATAACTTGAATCTAAATTTTCTAATGCTGCTTTTATTTCTACAGTTCGAAACAATTATTTTTACACTTGCACAGTACCTCTTAAATTAATCCTGAATATCTGTTGATGAGAAGTATAATAATCATCGAACAGCTGTTAAACTGGAGTGAAGAGGGTAAAAAAAAGATCTGGGGAAAGGAGGACAGTAAGATGGAGCATTTTTCAGTGTGCAGCTTTTCTATGGTGCAAACTGTAGAGCTGCGGAGGATTCACAGCTCTGCGAGATGACTTGGGATTCAGACCACCAGCCTTCAGGAATACAGCTTGTGTAAGTTATTTGTGGAGTCGCTCCCTCTGTAACAGCTCCATAAAATCGAATTTGGCTGGGGATTGGTTCATAGCAAACCAGTCTGCTACAGCAACACCAGCTGAAAAGTGTTTCCCTCGTGTAACTGAAGAGTCTTATCACGAGAAACCTTAGGGAAAACTTAGAGTAAGGATTTGAGATACATACAATCTCAATTTATAGCATCGTTTGTAAAAGCTACAATGGATTAGAGTACTTTGACACCCAGCCTCCTTGCTGGAGTTTCTTTTTTCCCACACTTGGAAATGTCCCAAACATCCTGCCCCTTTGTGTGTAGCCTTTCTTGGAAGACTCCTGAGCAGGCATATCTGTCACTAATATATTTTTAGATAGGTTCCTTGTAAAGGATATTACCTCCCACATCATTTATTATTGTTATAATACAACAAATGGACAATGTTTATACCGTTATGGTATTCAATGTAAGTTACAGTAATATGGCTAATTCGTGGAAAGTTTGTGGTCAAATATGTTAATGTTGCACTGAAAGTTTTTATTACCTTGGGCACTGGGGGTAAGTGCTTTTTTACATTAAGTTGATGTGGGACTTCTACTCTGAGAAAAAGTTTAAAGCCGATATTTTCAACTGTAAACACTGAAATCTTCTGGTGAAACTGTCCAAGAATGGTAAGCTTCAAGCACATAAGATGTTAAGAACTTTTTTGTTTCGTTAAAGGCTATGTGTGATGAGAAATCATGTCTATCAGGTTTGCTCTTGGGTATCCTGAGATGTTGTGGTGTAACACTGTAGTGGGTTTACGTGGCAAGGTTTTGGTAGCAGGGAGCCATAGGGGTGGTTTCTGTGAGAAGGATCTAGAAGCTGCCCCATGTTTGGGAAGGGCCCCATTGTTTTCCAGATCCGAGCCAATAAGCGATGTTGTTTTGCGCCTCTGTGAGAGCATATTTAAGACAGGGAAAAAACGCTGCGCCACACAGCAGCCGGGAGAGTCAAGGGAGTGAGGAACAGCCTTGCAGGTGCCAAGGTCAGTGTAGAAGGAGGGGGAGAGGTGCTCCAGGCGCCGGAGCAGAAGTCCCCTGCGGCCTGTGGTGAGGCCCATGGTGAAGCAGGATGTCCCCCTGCAGCCCATGGAGTACCACGGTGGAGCAGGGTTCCACGCTGCAGCCCGTGGAGGAGACCACGGTGGAGCAGGTGGCCCTGCACCGATGGAGGCTGCCACCTGTGGAAGACCCCTGCCGGAGCAGATTCCGGGCCGGACCTGTAGCCCGTGGAGAGGAGCCCACGCAGGAGCAGGTGACCTGGCAGGAGCTGCTGCCCGTAGGGGAGCCAGGTTGGAGCAGTTTTCTCCTGAGGGATGGACCCCGTGGTACGGACCCATATCTGGAGCAGTTCTGGAAGAGCTGCTGCCTGTGGGAAGCCCACACTGGATCAGTTCATCAAGGACTGCATCCCGTGGGTGGGACCCCACAGCACAGGGGACGAGAGTGACCGAGAAGGAGCGGCAGAGAAGAAGTGCTGTAGACTGACCATAACCCCCATTCCCCGTTCCCCTGCGCCGCTCGGGGGGAGGAGGTGGAAGAGGGTGGATGGGGGGGAAGGTGCTTTTGGTTTGCTTTTTCCTTTGTTTTCTCACTTCTCTCGCTTGTTAGTTGTAGGCAATAAATCTTACTATCTCCTTATGCCGAGTCTGTTTTGCCCGTTACAATAATTACTGAGTGATTTTCTCGTCCTTATCTCAACCCTTGAGCCCTTTTCACATATTTTCTCCCCATTCCTCTTTGAGGAGGGGGAGTGAGAGAGCGGCTGTGGTGGAGCTCGGCTGCCCACTCGAGCGGAACCACGACAAACACTGGTAGGTAGCCCAGCACTACACAGCCGCTCTCCAGCTTCCCTCTCCTCAACAAAGCAGGGGGAGAAAATATGGTGAAAAAAGCTTGTGGATTGAAATAAGGGTAGGGAGGTTGCTCACCAATTGGCATCATAGGCATAACAGACTCGGTGCGTGGAAGATGAATTTATTGCCAGTTGATAAAACTAGGGCCATGAGAGCTAAAAGCAAACAGACCCCGCCACACCCACCCCCTTCCACCTTCTCCCTCCAAGTGGTGCTGGAAAATGGGGAGTGGGGGCTGTGGTCAGTCCCTGACGCTTCATCTCCGCCGCTCCCTCACGGTCACTCTCTGCCCCTGCTCCTGCGTGGGCTCCTCTCCAGGGGCTGCAGCTCCGGCCCGGTGCCTCTCGGAGGCTCTCCATGGGCCGCAGCCTCCTCCAGGCCACATCCACCTGCTCCACCGGGGGCTCGTCCACCCATGGGGGGGCTGCAGCGTGGAGATCTGCTCCATGTGGGACCCATGGGCTGCAGGGGGACAGCCTGCTCCACCCGGGGCCTCTCCACAGGCCACAGGGGAACTGTTGCTGCCTGCCTGGAGCACCTCCTGCCCTCCTGCTGCACTGGCCTGGGGGGCTGCAGGGCTGCTTCTTCATGTTCTCATTCCTCTCTCCCACTTGCTGTTGCACAGCAGTTTTCTTCCCCTTCCTTTAGTCTGCTCTCCCAGAGGCCCACCCAGCATTGCTCCCTGGCCTGGCTCTGGCCAGCAGCGGGTCCCTTTTGGAGCTGTCTGGAGCTGGCTCTGCTCTGACCTGGGGCAGCTGCTGGGCTCTGCTCACAGAGGCCACCCCTGCAGCCCTCCCGCTACCAAGCCCTTGCCACATAAACCTAATAGAGAAGAACAGTGCTTGTTTTTGTAGAGCATGTTATCTTCCTTTCAGGCAGAGGAATAGGCTGAGATGAGATAGTTACCTGCAACAGAGGTCTGAATGAAAAAAAAAAAAAAGTGCAAGAGGTATTTATGGAGTTAGTCCTGTTTGAAGAATAGGGCAAGAGAAAGCCAACAGAATATGGTGTCATTTATTTGTTAACATAAACAGGTCTGGTGAGAGTGTTTATACTCTACAGTGTATCACTTCTCTGGGATTACACCAGCTTGGTGGTATTCATGAATTTATAAATATTCAACATTTCTGAAAAGTGTCTGTGGAAAGGTAATGCTGATGAAAACACTGTTAACCTTATCACAATTAATGTCATTTTTTTTTGCCTACAATTTAGAGTAATAAATGGTCTTTGGCAGTGTCTTACGGTGTGTTTTTTCTGACTTACTACCTAGCTGACAGAAGAGTATGTGTTTTCTTCTGGTTGAACAAAAATGTTTCAACTTTTTTTTCTGGTGCAGGGAAGACGAGAGTTGTGATCGGAATGATGCGCACTCTGCGGTACTTGTACAGATCTGTACATACACATGAGCCTCATATATAGAGAGATCGAAGTTCAACTTCAGTTAACAACAAACGAAACTTGTTCTCCTTTGGATATATGGGCACCAATATCCGCTTACATGTGGTTGTTTTACTCTCATCAAGAAAGACTGATCAGATAGCTAAGAGAAATCTGTAGCAGTAATGGTTTTTAATGAAAGCTAGTTGAAGGAAGCGGGGAAAAAAAGAGGCTGTGTGACTACTCTGCATCCCATTTTTATTGCTGACTTATTTTTCCATCTTTTACAGGATGCAGTAAAGCACACACACCACTAGCTTATCTGGGAGTGGGAGTAGGAAATATTCTATTTTATATTCAGCTGTGCTTTGGTCGGTGTGGTCTAATACAGCCTGCCCCTCTGCTGCAGTCATAGGGTTGTTTTTCATAGTGGAATAATAGTTTGGCCACTGTTGCCAGCATGTATGTGGCAAGAGCCTAGTATGATGGTTAGGATCTGCAGCTAGGGCCAGCTGCATTTTCCACCTTCACGTGGTCATTTTAGCTGGCATCCTATCCAGTGATTTTTGACACTCATAAAAATATTACTGATATTGTCCAGCTGCTTACATGAGCTGTCTGCCAGTAGAGAAAGCAAGAATAACATTTCGTATGGCTCATTTTGTAGATGGGTATTTGACACACAAGTACCAAACCTAGTCTTGTATGTCTGTTTGTTTGTACTAAGAAAGGAAGAAACTAGTGTTGCTGTTTCTTCCTAATTCAGAAATCATCAAACTTATGAAGAATGGTTTGTACATAGCTCACCCATCAATTCAAGGTAGGAGCAGGTAGTTTTATGGAAATCATCAGGACAACCTCACTGAGTTGGCATATTGCTGTTTCAGTTTCTGTGCTTTTCCTTGGGTTTATTTGTTGTTTATGTCACACAGTTCCGTGTGATGACTGTACGACTTTCCAGACTGCAGAAAACAGGATTTGGTAAACCAAATTGTCTCTTACGTTTCATGTTTCATGTGACTAACACAACTTGTATCTGGTGAAAAGCCAAAAGCTTGCTTGCAAGCACATTAGCTGAGCAGGTATCAGTTGGAGATGTGACAACTGAAGTGTGTACTTGGGCACTCAAATAAATCAGTGTTTCAAAGGTAATTTTGTTTGGTGTTACCTGGGCTATTGTCTTTGAGATTCTGGGCGTGCAAACTGCTTGTGCTAGTTTGCTTTCTCTACATGAAGGCTTGCTGAGACAGACGTGGCGATGTCCTCAGTAGGATACCGCTGCTTATGTGAACACTTCATCCTGTTTTTCTAGCTGTTGCATGCTCCAAGAAGCCAACTTTCTGCCGTAGTGTTCCTTTTGTATATTTATCCCTGTAACAGATCTTTCAGATATGGAAGTACAGTTACAGCTGTTTCACAAGAAAGTGCATCATCTGTAGTAAGCAATTTGCCCAGGGCCACACATGAAGTCTCCCTAGGTGGTAATTGAACTCTTCTCTTTGCTTTTAGGCTGGGTTTTACTTCAATATGCACCTGGCAGCACCGATTCCTAATTTTAAATTACAAATGGAAAACCCAGTCCTTCTCTCTCTCTAAGGTTCTCTGCATCAAGGGTGAGGAATAATTGAGCTGTAATGAATCACAGCCCTCATCTTCTTCATGGATAAACTTTACTTTTTTTTGTAGTAGAAAAAAAACAGAGTAGAGGTGTTGCATGTTAGAGGAAACAGTTACTGACTGATGAAGTATAAACAGTGGCAAGTCTCTAGCCAAACACTCCGTTTGGACTCAAACAAATTTAATTAAACTATTTCGCTAGCCCTTTTACAAATGTTACTGAAATAAGTGTTTTCATATGTGCCAGAGAAAAACTGAAAGCTTTGACACAAATGTGTAATATTATATATGAAATATGGTCTTTGGGCTCTGTTCTTGATTTTGTTTTGAGGTTATCTTGCTGATGCAAGATCTTTTTCTGTTATTGTTTCTCCAGTGTCCAGTATTTAAGACTACAATGTGTGGACTCCTCTCTTTCTTCTCACCCTCTTGGAAAAAAGATGGCCTCATGTAGGACTCTGGGAAATGTTGAGTTTTCATTTAGTCACTGAAGAGTTTACATAAGTGTAATGTACTGTTAAAGGACGCTTTGACATTAGAAGATGAAACTCTTGTATGTTTTTTATGATGTAGCAGGCATTTTAGGAGAAAAGGGCCTTCCCGACTTATGCCGGTGAAGGGATTTGACTTCATCAAAGCATTACCTTGTTTCCGAATTCATGTATGTGATTTATTTGCTTTCTGTGTGAATCAAAGAGTGATGACTTTCATTTCGCAGGTTGTATTAGCAGTATAAAGCAATGGAGTCCTATCCATTTTTAGTAGCTCGGTATTGAGTAGTATTCAGTGATGGGTGCCTTGACAAACTCACTGCAGTGAATGAGATGGTTTAAAGTGTCGTCTGACCTGTGCAGGGGATGCTCACACTGCTACTAGCTAGCAGTTGGGGTAGAGTAAATTGTACTACTCTAATATTTTTACCATTTGTTGTTCTAGTATTTGCGCCACTTGCAAATTTTGATTTTTATATTATTTTTTCTTCTAACAGAATTGTTAATTCTCTCACTCCCAGTAGTCATTATCACTTACAGGGTTGGATGTTTGTGCTTCTTTTGAAAATTTTCAATCTAGATAGTTAAACAGTTACTTGAAAATACCTCTTCATCTTTTAAAGATGCTAATGTTGCATCTTCTGATTTCTGTTGAGTTTGCTTTGCTCTTACTGGTGAAGGAAGAGAATCCCTTCTGGCTTCCCAGCCTTTCTGTGCCACACACTTGATGCATTCACATGCGTTCTTCCACTAATATGATCCGTGTTTGATTAGTCCTGCCACTGTACAAAACTGCACTTAAAGTTCTTTTAATAGATTGAAACTGCATAAAAAGCCCTTTGTCTTCCACATTTTACATCATTTTCTTAATCTCCAGCCAGAATTTTCCTAAAATCTTGGGATTTTGCCATGTATTTAAGTGCTGCTGCCTTCTCCTTTTTGCTCCCATCCTGTTGCATTGTATGGTGGTGTGGGAAAAATGTGTCATGGATCAGTAATTAAAGTAACAGTCCTAGGGAGAGTTTCAACAAAACAATGCTCATTTACATGTAGGAACGGCTTTTGTGCACTTGTTCCCTGTGGCCCTTGCTTGCCTTCTTATCGTGGGGGTATCTTGTTCTGCGGCAGAAACACCACAGGAAAATATGGTTGCTTGTAGACCGTCGTCGAACTTTTCACTAATGTCTCATGTTTATCTAGACTATGAGATGAGGTCTGTCATCTGTTCAGCCTGGAGAAGAGACCTAGGGAGATGTTATTGCAGCCTTTCAGTACTTAAGGGGGGAAAGATGGTGAAAGTTTTCCACTGAGTCGTGTAGTGGTAGGACAAGGGGCAATGGCTTCACATTGAAAGAGGCTAGGTTTCGATTAGATATTGAAGAGAAATCTTTTTACCACAAGGGGTGGTGAGGCCCTGGCACAGGCTGCCCAGAGAAGCTGTGGGTGCCCCATCCCTGGAGGTGTTCGAGGCCAGGCTGGATGGGGCTTTGGGCAACCTGGGCTGGTGGGAGGTGGCCCTGCTTCTGTCAGTGGTCTTGGGCCTTGGCTACATATCTTTAAAGGTCCCTTCCATTTCTATGAAATCCAGAACTGATGGACTTCTGTCTCCTCCTCACACACAGACTTCCATGCGCTAGCTGTGGTGAATCCTTAGGTTTTGTAGCTCAGGCAGCTGTCAGGATCCTTGTCTAAATGTATTCCGTAATATTTTTCATGGTTTTCATTTGTGCTGAAATTTGTCCAATTCGGTCTTAGCTCAAAGATGTTTTTCGAAGTTCAAAGCAAAATAAATTTTATTTTCAAATGGAGGATAAGCACTTCTCTGAGGATGCTGGAATACTAATCCTCAGGTTCTGCAGCTTGCTGTACTGGGAAATGAAGTGTACTTATGTCTGAGCTGGGGTTGGACCAGATTATCTCCGGAGGTGCCTTCCAACCTCAATTTTTCTGTGATACTGTATAGATTGCATCTCATTTTTATCCATGCCCATCATCCTGTGTGGCTGAGCCTTCCGGTGGTCAGAAGAAATCAGTTCCTGAGCAGAAATCTAGTCGCTTTGCTTTCCTTTATCCTACTGGTTTCATTTCTCTTCTAATTGTATCGAAGATTTCTGTCTCAGGCTTACTACAGCTTTTTCTTCTTCTATTTTAAATGATACCGTAGCGCAAGGATTACGTTTGGTATGTGTTCCTAATTGTAATGCATACAGCAGGCAGCTTCAAAAATTAGCAGGCTTGATTTCTTAATCCCCGTCCCATGGGTTTCAAGTGTACAAAATGCTGTGTTTGGCTTTAATGCTTCAGCAACATTTATGCCACTTGCTTTGGTAAGTGTGGGTTTAGGGCTCTGTCTAAAAAAATGCTAAGGCTCACTTTCTCTACTGTCTAAAAAACTAAATGTTTTTGATGTATTGATTGATTGTTACTCTGGCTATTCACCTCTATCGACGTTTAGTTTCCAGTTCCTTCTTTTCGTGGAATACAGCCAATTTGCTACTCAAGTATCTCGTAACATCTCGAGGTTTTGTGTGTTGCTCCCTTTCTGTGCTGCAGCAGCACTTCTCATGTTCATTCATTCACTGCTTCCCTCGGTGCCTGAAAAAGACTTGTGAGTGAGCTGCAGCTCTGCTTCCCGACCTGAGCGCCTTCCAGTCACGTGCTGGAGTGCTCGCTCTGTGACTTGCAGATAGCTCAACTGGTGCAGACCCCGTTCTTTAAAAGAGCTCGGGCTAGAGAGGTTGTTTGGGCAGCAGCCACATCCAGGCTGATAGCCCGTTATCACCACCAGTCGGTTCGTTTGCACACACAATTGCATTCATTTATTAACAAAGACATCATACGTACTGCTCGTGTACAGAACGGTTGTGATGAAACCTTTTTCTTGCAGACAGGTAGGTGGCCTGTCTGGTCTGGAGCTGGGAATCCCTCTGCACGGCTTCAGGTTTGCCTCAGGAAGCTGAGGGGAGCGGCTCTACAACCTGGATGGCTCTTCTCCAGACTGCACTGTGTGTAGAGCACTGCTTCCATCGATGCGGCAGATGCAAAGGAACTGATGAATGGATGTAAAAATAACATCTGCTGGGCCCTGTAGGTGGTCGCTGTTGTTCCAGCGGTACGAATGTGCTGCTGTCTGTATCTCTGAAGAGAAAGAGAAACATGAGATCGACGTGTTTAAAGCATAAAACCTCTTAACCTTATCCCAGGCCAAGTTTGTAATTTATGTTAATTGTAAGTCTGTGTGGTCTGAGATCCTCAGCGGGTAGATCTGTTTTCTTCTTGTGGCTCTGTTGGAAGGGATCCACTCGAATCTGTAGCAGCGTAGTGCAAACCACGGCCCCTGCTCCTGGGGTCTGGCCTCAGACCCAGCACCCCAACCTTTGGTGCAATTTGGGGTTTTTACTTCAACAACGGGAACAAATGACTGTGCTTATGTCAGTAGGGTAAGGCTCAGGGTAACACGGTTTGTAAATAAAAATAGAAGTAAAACCAAATGGCATGATAAATGAGTTAATACTGGCAAGGAGCAAAGTGAGGAACTGTATAAACCCATGTAACTTGACAGCTGCTAGCCCGCTTGCTTTCTGGGCAGAATCAAAACCGAGGAGTGACTCAGTGTGTGTGTTTTCGAAGATTTCCCTAGACTTAGATGGCATTTTGATTCTTTGGTCAATCGAAAGCTATAGTGTTTTCCATGGTGTTGGTTGGTTTTGTTTTTTGTGCACAGGAAGGGAATAGAGGGTAAGGGGACAGAAGGGAATAGAAGGAAGCTTCCTCTGTACATGTCCTGTTTTATTCAGCAATAAAGTGGTGTTTCAGTTCAGCAAAAACTGTGCAATATCTGCAATTGAAATGGATATATATTTTTAACTCAATTAACTTGAGTAACCAGATGCTAGCTGTAAAAGCTTTATTAATTGTTCTCTGTAACTTGAAAGGAACCTGAATTTAAATAATAAGTTCAGAGCATCTCCCTGTTTTATTTAGAGCTTTGTAATTTTGTTTTGTGGGCGAGCACGATTTAATTATAATTCAGAATAGTTTGGCAACCGCTAACGCAGATGTATTTGAGCGCTATCAAAAAGAACAAGAGTTCGTAGCTACTTCTGTAACAGACCCAAGTGAGGAACTGATTTGGCTTGACAAGGTAAAGGTAACAAAAGTGGGAATTTCTAACGTTCACAGGGGGATAGACCTCTATATCCGCCCAGAAGTTCTTATTCTGTAGCTCCAATATCAAGTGTAGCTTGGGGTGGGTTGGTTTGTTCATTTTTTTAATGCCTCAGTAAGCATTCGCAGAAACATATATGAAAAAAATGTTTTTTTTTTCTTGAATGTCATTCTTGCATACGTGCTTTTTTTTAATAATAATAAAAAAAAAAGGCAAAGGGAAAAAAAGGAACTGCATAAGTTTAGACCACTGCTGTTTTTAATATGGGGGTTAAAAACCCTTTATTTGAGGCAGTCTTAAGTACGGCCATGGGGAGACACACATCTGTTGGTGACTTCGTACAGAAAATTAATTGTCTGCCATCACTGCATGGATCAATACTGCCTCAGTTCACATGCTACTAATGAATGACTTTTCCCACAAAAAGGTGGCAGAGGTTCTCCTGCCCTATAAAGCTGCTGGTTCTGCCCTTTGTTTTGCCATTCAAAAAATTCTAGTTCATATTGTTTAGTTTCTTTAGTTTGGTTTCTTTAATGCGGGCAGATTTCATCGTACGTGCCCCCGATGTTATGAGTGTGTATTGTGTACTTGGGGTGTATTTGGACATCGCTGGAGAGACTTGATGGGGTTGATTTTCTAGGAAGTGAAAAGAAAAAATCACAGTGGAGAACAGCACCATGTGCTAGCATCCTCTGGGCTGTTTCTAGGTGTAAAAATGGACAGACACCCTGACCCAGGAAGCCTGCTCTGCTTGCTCATTAGAGGACTTGGAGCTCTCTTTACTGGGTGGCCAGTGGTGCGTCCATGCAGATGTGAGATGAGTGAGTGTAAGTAGTACGGGCAAGGTCCCTCTGCTGAGAAATAATCTCAGGTTGGAGGAATAATCTCGTGGAAGTCTGTTCCTTGGAGTTGTGGACCAGTGAGGTTGTGCTGCCTCCCTGTAGTGTTGTGATTGATGAAAGCGGTGCCTTCAGACACTGTTTGGCTGCCTTGGTGCAGAGTGCCTGGCCAAGCAGAATACCAAATGCTGTTCCCTGTCATTGCAGTGGGGTGGGGAGTAGTGTGTGTTTACAGTAGTTTTCTGCAAACCTTTTTCACTGACCAGTGAGAAGTCATGAGGGCTTTTGCGGGCTCGAAGGGTGGCGATGTGGAATTTGTTAGGTTTGGGAGCGAATGCATGCTCTGGTGTTTTATGGTGAGGGAAGGAAAGAACATGTATTACAGCTGAGAAGAGACAAAAAATAAAAATATAATGGTCATGCTTGGGATATCCCGATCCACATCGCTGTCCTTACCTTGTCCAAAACAGAAGCTTGAGCTGTGGTCTAGTCCAGCATGATGTTTTTTTCGTGGTGTGTTTTTTCATTCTGCTGTTACTGCAGACTCATGAAAGCTAAAGCTGAGAAGTAAGCGTGTTGGTAGAAGGTTAGAGACCTGCACAGGCAGCGGAGACCTCACAGCGATTCACATACTGAAAAAGTTGAAAATCACTGTGTGTTTTTTTTCCACATCCACATAATTTATGCCTTAATGGCTAGAACATTGAATGTCCAGAGCATCCACCAGGTCATTCGTTTTTTAATTTCTGAGAAGTTATGTGCTCATCCCAGTGAGGAATGGGAATCATTTTGATATCTCAAAATATTTACAAGGGCTGGGAAACCATTAACCATCCAACACTAATTCACTATGCAAAATTATTCTCAGAGTGGTGTTATCTTATTGTTACTGATAAAATTGTTAGGATCATGCTTATATGATAGCAGAATTTGCCACTGTGTATGTCATCTAACCACATCTGATTCTTACTGCTGTAGTCAATGAATCAACTGTGAGAACTGCTCTAAATTGGCACCTTTGTATGAATTAGACCTGAACTTGTTTCAATTTACCCTGGCAGTAGAACCTGAAAATATCATAAAAATTTTCAAATTCAGGAACTACTTAAAAGAAATAACGATGTAGTCATTCAAAAATAAATGTTTGCTTTCTCTTTTTAGGTCAAAAGACTTGTCTCCACTTACATGGTATCTTTCCTTACCTCTACGTACCGTATGATGGTTTTGGACAGCATCCAGAACGCTATCTCCGCAAAGTGGCATTCAGCATTGACAGAGCACTTAATGTGGCTTTAGGCAATCCGTCTTCTACTGTTCAACATGTTTTCAAAGTGTCGTTAGTATCCGGAATGTAAGTATGACCTGCGACGGTTCTTTCTGTTATTTGTTTTGAAATGCTTTTTGCAGTTTGATTTAGAAACACTTAACGTGGACTTGGGTGACTGTGGTGCTCTTCCCTTTTTCTTTTTTCTTTTCCCCTCCATGTGTGATTTCCTACAGGCCTGTACAACTGAAAAGCTTTTCTCACTTGCTTTAATCTAACATAATCAACAGTTATGCTTGACACAAATGGTTGGCACAACATTTTTTCCTAAACTTGCATCCTACTGCCCATCATGTTTCCAAATCTGTTCCTTTCAGTTTATTCTGTCTCTGCTATAACAGCAGTACTTTCCAGCCAGCATTTGCTACATGTCTGGCTTATTCTAAGTTCCCCGTGACCAAGCATGTCTTGCAGGAGTCTGCCTCCAGGTCTTCTTTTTTTTTGATCATCTAAGATGGCCCCTCGAAGTCTACCACAGCGACTGTCAGGTCATGCTTATCCATCTGATCCTCCAAGCAGCACAGACCATGAAGATGAGGCTCTCACTTATCTGTCAAGCTGACTGCTCTGTTTTTATTTAGTGTAGCTTTCTACTGCTGCTGAAACTATATATTATTACTGGATGTTAACATTTTAAGGATTCTCTTGATCAATTTTTATTTGGCTTGCATAACCAAGGACTGAAAAATGTGTCAAATCATGGTGAATAATAGCAAGCTGTCCTGGAGGAAAACAGTTAATCTGTATATGCATTGAATTTTTCATCTGCAAAACAATGTAAATGCTAATTTTCAGTACTGTGCAGCACTACCTTTTACTTTTCTTGTTCCACGCTCTGTTGAAAGACATCCTTTCCAACAATTAGTTTCAGGGAGATAATCTTTCTGTTCCCAGCTAGTTGTAGTGCTATCGTCTAGATATTGCTAGCAAAGTGCCTGCAATATCTTTTTTTATTAATATTTTTATTCAGAACGTTGTTTTTGCAATAGAAGGAAAGCTAACCCACTGTATTTTTTATTTTTGTTATTTCTTTGAGAGCTATGTGGACATTGACATAGCTGTTCATGTTTAACCCAGGCAGATTAAAATGTTGAAGGCAGTCTTTCTTCCTCAGATCGGTGAGAAGGCAGCAGACACAGAGTAGGAGAACCTGCCTCTTTGTCACCTCTCTTGCCTTAGAGTTCAAGTCATTATTGAAGGTCAGACTCTCACTGCCTCAAGCCAGCACTGGAAGGACTGTTTCAAGTATTTTCTTTGCTTGCCTAAGAGGCTGATGGGATACACCTAGCAGAAATTGCAACACACCTTCATCTTTTACCTGGGTAGATAGACATGCTTATGTAGTGGCAGAAACCTGTTTGCTTTCTTCTGTTCTGACTGGAGTCATGGACCTTACAGTGTCTCCGTGGTGAGAAACCTGTATTTTTCTTTAAATCTTGGAGATTATCTGTTCTTTTCTGTATTAGTTGGAAAATTGTTATGTAATAAGGGTGTTTGTTTAAACCTTTGCAGGTTTAACATAGGATTGTTGTCGTGTTAACTTCAAACATAGTAGATGTCCAGGGATAAGCAAGGGGTTAAAATATGCTGTCAGCTTGCATCGTGTAGTTAAAGTAGGTGTTCATATCTAACCTTGAAGGGCTCATAAATCTTACTTTCCCTGTTGTGCCAGGTCAGTGTAAGTATGGATCATTTGCCATGCAAGTGCTGACTTTTTTAAAACTGGCTCTTAATTTCCCTGCCTACAGCATATTGAGCCATTGTAACTCAATGCGTATAAACTGTCATTAAGTTTCCGACAATTTCTGTAAGAGATTTCTTCATTATATAAGATCTCATTTTCTCCTTTTCAGCTCTCAGTTTGTTGTTTCAACTTATCTCAGCTTTAATAGCACAAACATCTTTTGAAACAGTTCGGTATAAATGTGTGCAAACATAATCGTATTAAGGACAGCAGTATTAATGCTGTGGTTGTGCAGTTCTGTTGAGTTTGCATTTAATTCAGGACTGGAAACCTTCTTACTACCTCATTTTTTAGATTTAGCAAGTAAGCATCAAAGCTGCACTTTCTAATAATACTCTTGACTAAGAGATTTTATTTTATTTCGGAGAGGTAACATTTAAATGGATGTATTCACAAACTTCTGTTGACTTCAGTCACGATTACTGCAAACTGTAGGCTTCTTGCATTTACCCAACGTGTTGAATTATGGCCTGTTTCCTTAACATGCTGTATTACAAGCATGTTAGATTAGATTAGCATTCTTGATGCTGAAAAGTCAGTAATTCAGTCAAGTAATACCAGAATTAATATTGCCTGTGCAACCTCAGCTTAATCTTGACATATTCATTATGACATGTATTCTTTAATTGCATTCTCAAATCCTATTTTCTTCAGGATTCATGCCTCATTTAGTGCACGAGATGACTAGTAATCACTGGAAAGGGGCAGCTATTCATTCTTTTAAGCTGCTCTCATTGTTCGGTTATTTACATTACACAGCTGATATTTATTCATTTACACCTGATCTGCGGAATTAATGTTCTCAAGGACTTTGTTAAAACATTTATCAGAAGAGTTGAACGCTGTTTTGAGGCAGTCCAGCGCTAATAAATGCAGTGAAAGTACTATTATGATATGGCATCAGTGTGTTTACATGGAGGGAAGGTGAGAAACAATGCTAAGCCAGAAGTACTTAAGTGAATTTTTGTTAGATATTCCAACATGCATAGAACCTATCGTTTTTATCTTTAACATTTTATTAGTAATGTAGTGCATCAGCTGCAGCTTTGAGTACTTGGCATTTCACCAAATAAAGTGGAAAATGTTTTAAATTAGTCCTTCAGAAAAGGAGTGGCAGCATTGAAAAAACACTACCTACCTGTCATTTTGTAATCTTGCCGTCTCTGGCAAACTTGTGACCCATGGTAAGAGCTTCCTGATGAACCCGCCTACCTGCATTAGACTGAAATTTCTACTGCAAAGTGTGCAGTGTAGCCCTGTCTTACCTCCCCAGCCTCTTTTTTTCTTTTTTTCCATTCTTGCTTTTGCCTTCCTCCCCAAATTCGCATGTGCGTGCTCCACATCTGACCCCACCGAGTCAGCCTCTTTTTATGAAATGTCTGTTCAGAAATGTGTGATGTGTTTTTAATAGTGTGTAAAGATAATGGGTTAAGATTCTGTTTTGAAATTGAGTCACAGTGTATTATTAAGTAATACATTTGGATTATAATGATTTTTGGCCCAATGCGTGGGAGTTTTCAGTCTCCTGGATATGCAGTTCATCCGTGTTTTTTTTTTTTCCCCCTCTGGGTTTTAATATGCTTCATGGTAAATTGCAGCAGAATAAATGCCACTGCATAACCGGCTAGCCTCTTGCTTTTACTTCTTCCTCTCCAGGCCTTTTTATGGTTACCATGAAAAGGAGAGACAGTTCATGAAGATCTATCTTTACAATCCTGCAATGGTAAAAAGGTAAGGATATGGTGGTGTGAAGTTCTGGCTTGTATCTTGAATAGAAAAAATAATATTTGGAGCAAGACTCAACAACATCTTAACAAGAGAAGCAATAGAAGTATTGTTCAAGTTTTTCAAAACAGTGAGAAAATTACTAATTTTAAGCATATCAGTAATTATTTTAAAGGAATAACATGTTAAGAAAACAAGACCAAATCATACATGCCTAGTTGTCTTAACTGTAATTACTCTGCATTTGAACATGTTTGCGTCAGGATATCTTTCCTGTAACGCCTGAGGAAAATGATGTAGTTAGTACATTTAGTGCTCTTTCATATATTATGAAATGGATTTTGGTAGTTCTTATGTTTTAGATTCCAGTACTCATTACTAAAATTAAAATATACTTGGAAAATTGGATAGTTTTTGTTATTAAACAGTTTCTATATTTCTCAATAGAGTAATAGCCTATAAAATAAAAGTACTGTTGACCTCAGACTTCCTGAATTTACTGCAACTACTGTGACAGTAATAAATAAGGAGGAATGATTTCTCAAGCATTGATTGTCTAGTATTGCCTCTCATAACTTTTTTGAAGATCTAATACGTGATTGTAAGATGGGATTGCCTGTTTTTGTTCCAGGCTAGTAAAATTCCACATTATGTTAAATTTCCATCTTAATGTAATCTGTGCGCACGTCTGACTTGCTGACAGTTATTTGGACCTTTTACTTTGAAACTTCTCATGTTTGAATTACTCTTACCCAAATAAGGACTGACACTTCATGTAGTTTATTCTTTTAATCTTAGATAAAACTTTATTTTTTTGAATACAATTTATGGCATTTAGAAATACTTACTGCTAGTCTTTGATTTATAAAGCTCATATTACTTAGGGATAAATGTATTGCACCGATAGATAATTATGCAAATACCTGCAGTTGCTTTTTAATGTGCAGGTGTTTAAAACAGCAGATTTGTCATACTTCTGGGAAGCTATTAAAATGCTGCTTCTACGCAGACAGTTTGAAACTTTAAAAACATGCAGGACTTCATATATATGCAAGGGAGAACTGGAGAGAAATTCCAAGTTATTACTGGTTTGTAGGCATACAGCTGCCATAGTTGCTTTGTAAACAGATTTCCATGGACCACAGTGGCTTTGGACATGTTGCAAAAATAGTGCATGGTATGATTTTTCTTTGGAGGTTTTGTTTTATTTTTTTGTTTGTTTTAAAGCCGGAGGATTTACAGCTCCTTTGTAATTTACACCCAGTGTTCATTACCAGCAGACATTTTTGTGGATCCGTTATTGTGAAAACAAAGCTCTTAAGATTTACGACTAAAGCAAAATTTAAGAAGTGTACATACTTTATATTTTGGTAAAATCAGACATCAGTGTTGTTGTACAGTAAACACAATTGTTGTTTTATGTTCTAATTTGTTTTTAATTTTAGAGTATGTGAGCTTCTGCAAGGTGGAGCCATAATGAACAAATCTTACCAGCCTCATGAAGCCCATATTCCCTACCTCCTTCAACTCTTTATAGATTACAACTTATATGGAATGAATTTAATAAACCTGGCTGCTGTAAAATTCAGAAAGGCAAGGAGGAAAAGTAAGGAGTTTTTTCTTAAGACTAAGTAATTGTTCTGAAAGCTAAAAGCTCACATTTCAAATAAAATGTCACTAGTTGTAGCGTTCCTGCCGCGGTTTGTGTCTGAATGGGTATCACATCCTTATAGTTTGTCTTCTGGGTCAAAACAAATTCCATGTGTAATTTTTTGTATTTTTTTCATTTTCTGCCTGTGTATTGGGACTGGAGAAAAGACCATCTGAAATGAGATGCTATGTATCAAAAACCACATGTTCTGTCAGAAATGTCACTTTGACCATTTTCACAAGACCTTCATCAGTCTTTTCAAGTTAGACATTTAAAACAAAAATCATTGTATTTGATGTTTGAATTTATACAAAAGATGCATAGTAATTGTGTTCCTTTAATTTTACTGACATTTGTTTTTCATCCCTATGCCAGTTTTAATTTATTTTCTGCTGCAGTAGTGACTTTTTAGTGCAGTAGTGACAAAATTTTAGCTAGATTATAATGTTCCACTGTTCTTAAGCAGAATGCTTCCGCTTGTACTAAGGTCATTTGCTCGCTGTTGAAATTTGAGGTATAAAAGTCTGAGCAATTGAGGTATTTTTAATTTTTCGTTTTAAAAATTAGCTTGGCATTTGGAATGTATACACTTGGATAAAACAGAAGATTGGTAAGAACATCCATAATTTTATCTAAATGCTTCAGTATAAAGGGGATGTAGCAGTAGGAAAAACATTATGTCTTTGGTACTTACATTTAGAAAAATAAATGTTGTTTTGCTAAATCATAATTGTTCTTACAGCTAAAGCAAGATTTTAAAAGAACGGTAAAGTACCTTTCTGTAAAAACAGGAAATGAATCATGCTGACTTTAATTCTTCCCGTTATTCTTATGCATATATATCTAGACAGCAATAGATTACTCCGTGGAGTTTCATAACATCTAAAGAAATACTCTTTCCATACACAGTAGTAGGCCATGCTTTTTGGTGGTGTCGTAACTGCAGAAAATCAAAAGCTCAGCCACAGCATTTTCAGGACCTTCAGTCCCGAGGAAGTATAGTCAGTGCCTGTCATCTTCCAAACATCCAAAGTGGCCTTCTGGAGACACATAATCCAGCTGTATTAAGTAGTTGCCCCCATTGTTTTTCCATAGCTCTTCTTCCTTTTGCTTTCACATGATAGATGATAGAGATGTAAGCTGTTTATAGTCTCATTCATCATTTATTTAAGAATGAGAGACCTAGGCCATGCTTACCTGCCTGCTTGATAATGTCTGTGTCCTGGGGTGTATACATTCATTTTAGTCAACTGCAGTTTGTGCCATGCAGGCCAGACTGAACTGTGTGTCCTAGATGGCAGTAGAAGCCTTTACCTAAATACGTGCAGCATATTTATTTTTCCTCCCTTGCAGACAATGATCTAAAAATCAGTTTGATGAGGAATAGAAACATCCATAATCAATCTGTTCCTAAAAGTAAGTAGGCAGCATCAAAAGCCTGTTTCCAGTGCTATTTTTGTCACTTAGATGAGCAGACAGTTTTGAAGGCTGAGAGAGGTCAGCTGGTAAAGTTGTAGTAACAGGAATACACAGACATCAGCTGATATAGCTGAGAAAATTCAAGGTTCAAGCAGGTCTTTTATGTTGAAGTGGGAGACCGAGTAATTTTTCAGGTTTTCTCCTCCAGTTTCCTCTCCAAGCCCATTCCAGGGCTTTTTTCTTTCCTGTGCCACATCCGTGTATATTGTCTTTCCTTCGTCTGAAGAGCGAAGGTTCAGAAGGAGACCGCAAGGGAAGTGGTAAATCTTCAAAGGGGACTTCTCCAGGATGACCTTGGAGCACACTTCCTTACACTGAAACCTCCAAGCGAGTGTTTTCTGCATTTGTAGGTCAGACGATGTCTGCCTTCATTGTAGTTTTACACTTCTACTATGCCACTACTTCTGGAATGTATTGTATTCTCTTTCAGCTCATGGATAAGAAAGAGGAAAAGTGTGACGCAGAATTTAGTGTTTACTTTGGCTTCTAATTTCCATTGGGATCTCACCTGAGGACCCAGACACTTGGGAATCCTGAATTTTACTTAAGGCTAAGCAATGATGTACTAACATACTCAAAAAATAAAAGCTAGAATTTAGGTTAAGATATGAGCAGACAACACCAAATTCAATTGTAATAAAGTTGGTGCATTGAGAAGACTTCTTGTGTGTGTCCATATGTAATTAAGAAAGTCATGACATTTCAATGAGAGTATAGTTATTCTGAAGCCACTATCATGCAGTGCAGTTTATTCTTCAGAAGCATTTTGGCTGATAATATTAAATAATAGTTGAAATTATGTAATTATATTTGTAAAAAAATTAAAACATTACTGAAGCATAAGTTAATTAATGTCTCATACTATTTTTCTTTTTAGGTGATATATCAGGTGCAAGTAAACATCATAGAATTCATTTTGCAGAAAATTCAAACAGCACATCTTTCATCGAATGGGATGAAGATGAAATACCAAGGTCAGTGTGCCTAATTTTTTTTAACATACGCTGTTCTTGCTCATTAGTAGCAACTTCTATGTGCTACAGGATTCCAGTCTCACATTTAAAGGAACCCTATATACAGGGTTTTATATGTTTGTTTGTTTTGTTTGTTTTTTAAAGGCACTAAGGTGATGCAGATGATCATTATTTTGTTTCTTAGTATTTTGTCCACCTGAGACTTTGTATCCTTGGTAAATGGTGGGGAGAATCTAACTGGAAGTTAACAATAACAATATATAAGGCAGATCCAGTTTTCTGATTCTTAGAAAATATGTTTCTAGCTAACAACTTCTGATGAAAAGCTAAGCCAGTTTAATAGTTACAGAGACTACTTACACATCAGTTCACAGATTCTGTTTTTGTAATCACCCTTAACTCAGATGAATAGTGTACAGCCGCTGTTCCAATTTGTCCATTTCAGATAGCTGTGTAAGAATCTCCACTTACAATTCTCATGCTTGTCTCCCATGCTCTTAATTTTTTTCTAGACATTTGATAGTTTACAGCTTGTAACAGCTTTGCTTCTGTAAGAAAAAGCATGTATTTGGTTTTTGCAGTTGAGAGAGGGAGGGAGGGAAACAACCAATATCTGCTGCAACTCAAATTTGTGTAGTTTACCCGTAACAAATCCATTTTTAAGCTACATTTTAAAGTTTGACAGGTCCTTTTAAATACTCTGTCATCCAGTAGTCTTAGTCTTTGGGCAGTTCCTGTCATTCTTCCCTGAGCAGCTTATCAGGTTCAACATGTGACGCTGCTTGCTAGCATTATATGCTGGGATCATTCACTTCCACAGAAGAAAGCAAGTCCTTTAAACCATATTTCTTATTTTTCCAGTGTGTTAAAAACTTGAGTTTTTAACTTGAGTTTTGAACAACATTAATCTGATAGTTGTCTCATGGTTTCATTTGTACTCAATTAATAGCCATTTTTTCTTAGGCTATTACTTCTCATCCTCTGGGCTTGTTACTTCATTCACAGCACATTTCAACCTTTATCTGACTAGGTTATGTGAGCCAAATTATTTGACCCCTTTTTGGGGGTAGAGGGGTGGATCATAACATAGGCCACATTATCTGATGTTACTTGATGCATACTGGGGACAGCAGCAAAAGGAAGCAAATAGCTCTCCCTTGGCTGTTACACCCCAAGAGGGATGCACCCAGCGCAGTAGGAGCCGTGGGTGTCTCCTCTCCAGGCTCTCATGTTCATGGCTCTACATACAAGCCTTCTTTCCCCCTGCTTCCATGCTTTTGTGTATACAGCCAAGGGTGCAACACCTCACTTGTGCCATCCTATCTCGAGCTCTCACACACATTTCAACTGTGGGATGTTAACGGTAACAGGGCAAATATCAGGCCTGTCCATTTGTACTCTGTGCTTTTGCCAGTAGGAATTTGTTCAAATGTGAAGCCTGCATACTGCACATTATTACCTGTCCTGGGTTTATGTGGCAAGGGCTTGAATGCAGGGGGCTGCAGGGATGGCCTCTGTGAGCAGAGCCCAGCAGCTGCCCCAGGTCAGATCAGAGCCAGCTCCAGACTGTGTTAAGGACTGACCACAGCCCCCATTCCCTGTTTCCCTGAGCCACATGGGGGGCGGATGTAGAAGAGGGTGAATGGGGGGAGGGCATTTTTAGTTTGTTTTTAGTTTCTCACTGTTATAGCCTACTAGTGATAGGCAATAAATTATATTAATCTCCCTGTGCTGGATGTGTTTTTGCCTGTGACAATAATTGGTGAGTGATCTCCCTGTCCTTATCTCAACCATCGAGCCCTTTCCATCATACTTTCTCCCTCTGTTTTCTTTGAGCAGGGGGAGTGAGAGAGTGGTTGTGGTGGAGTTCAGCTACCCAGCAGGGTAAAAACCACCACAGGACCAAACAAATTCTCTTTAGTGTGCATTATGCAATGATACTGGTTGTCCTCTCCCTGACATCTTTTACAGTCTCATTTACCATGTCACTTTGTCTCACAGTTGTTTTAGGATTCATTAGTACAAGATGTTTCTTCTCTTCCTTTTTTGTCCAAGTGGTAATATTCTAGTTGGAATCTCTTATAAGTTCACATAGGGTCTTGTATCCCATTTTTTAATTTTGTCGTATTTCTCTTATTCTAGTTCTCAGTTATTCAGTTCTTGTTTTATGATACTATGATCTGGCAATGTATCCAGTGTATCTACCAGACTCTTTTATCAGCATATTTCATTAGTACGTTTCTGGATTTCCTGACAACAATATTAATGAGATGAGAAATAAACTCAGTCCCATAAACTGGTCCATATTCCATGCTAAGATTTTTTTTATCAACCCTGCTATATTTTTTTGTATAAGCAGTAGGAATTTCGCCTTTAGCCAGCTTTTTACTTGCTTTAATAATTTAGGAACTAATTTACATCTCCTCCAACTTAAATTGCTTCCCATTTGATACTGTGTCAAACATTCCTTTGTCTAGAAAACTAATTGTTTTATTAAAGGCTTTCTAGCATGACTGTCTTACATGTGCTATAGGATGCACATGTCACTGCAAAGTAACAAACCTAAACTCTTTTCTGTTCATGATTTTGCTTTATTCTAAATCTATGCAAAATTATTTGCCTAATTTCTCCTGGATTAATTATGGGAGACATCAACTTAAAACAGTGAAACAGTGTTCTTGTCATTATAGCAATATTGTAGTTTGTCTCAATCTCAGTTTGCCTTCCTACTTCATTTCCTTTAAAATTCTGAAAACTTCCATCTGCATTAGTTTAGTGGGCCCGTAAGCATTATGATCAACCTTGCTGAGGAGAGATCTGACTTTGAGGATAGACTCTGCCTTTTCTTCTATTCTTCCTTAACAAAGTATGTTCTATACTCCAAACATCAGTTTTCTGCGTATAGCTGTATCAACAGCTGTATTAGTATGCACTTTGTTGTGCACTGCCAGCACAGTCCCTTTGTGTTATTATTCAGTCTTCTTGAAGAGCTCAAGTTAAATATTTAAGTGCTTTGGGAGTTGTTCAGCACCAAGTTTTTACTTACTTTATTTCACCATTTGAATGCTTGCAGCCATACTTGGAGTTTACATGTTCTCATGAATCTGTCAGCTATGCATATTTTAGGTTGTTAGCTGGTCTTTCAAGAAAAAGCAAAAGGGGAAAATTGAGTCAAATGTTGTTTGAGACCACAAAATTTATAGGGCTGCCTTGTATTAATGATGGAGATAGCTGTTTAGAATCATTATTCTTGGTGTTGTGTGCATGCAGAACCAGTCTTAGAGATAAATTCTAGTGTGAATCTGCCAAGTCCTTGCTGCAGGTGATACCAAGTTTTCTAATTTGACCAAGCTGTGCCAGTGATTTGTCATTTCTTGACTTTGTGGTACAGTATAGTAAATGGTTGAATCTGGTACCTAGTGTTTAATATACAAAATATTACTCAGAATTTATATATGTAACATTAGCCGCATTTTGCATGAGTAAATGCCAGTGGTGAATTCCTATTTGAGAAAAAAGTTGAGAACTGTGCCAAAGTTTGTTGACTGAACTCAACTCTTCAGTGCTAGGTAGCACCTTGCTACTGTACCACTTCTCCAGAGCACCATTTAACCCTGCCATGTCCTGTCTTACTTCTGATAGATCTCTGGATTACTAATGACTAACTAGCTGCTGTCGTTAGCTTAATTTATTAAGCCAGGGGCAGTTTTTTAAAATCTGATTCTGGAGTGATTCTGTTATGAAGTTGACAGATGTCCAAAGCCAGTGGTGCCCAGGAATCCCTGATGTTTTAAGGGTTTTAGGTATGAAACGTGCCAGCGCTACCAGACTGGAACCTGCAAATCCTGCCAAAAAATAGGCAGTAGTCACCTGAACCTGACAGTGCTGTCCAACAGCTTTGACAAGAGGAATTTTTCATATGGGACACATTTATGTTTATCCCTCAGGTAGCTGATAATAAATGATGAAACACTTCCATGAGTTCCAGTGAGGACTTTCTGGTAAACATCAGGCTTGGAGTGATCTGACAGTCAAGTCTACCACTTGGACATGGTGTGTTAAAAGCAGAACAATTGGCAGGATATTTTTTGAGAAAAGCTTTCTTTTTTAAATCCTAGATCTGCTATTGAACTCTATTTTATGTGCAAGCGGAGAGATCTGACAAATAACACTATTGTGCAGTCTAGCAGTTACATAATGTTAAAGATTTCTACTAGTTTTCTGGCTGTCATAATTGCTTTTCTCACTTGTCAGAATGTACATGTTTTTATTTAGCCACTTGGCTTTTAGCAAAATACATATATTATTCAAGTCATTGGAACAAATGCAGACAAAAAAAGTTTTTCTTCCATGAACAGAATATGGAATAATAGAATTATTATGTGAAAAGGTAGAGTCCTTGTCAGTGCAGTTGAGTGACATCTCTTAGGTCCTCTGTGGGATTCATTTTATATCTACTGTCCTCAGTTTAACATTATAAATACCTGAGATAGTCATCACAGAACTCATTTCCCTAGCCTGTCATTAATATTGGTGAATTAAGTTACTGACCTCGATGTCCCTTCTTCAAGGTTTTTGAGGGCTTTGATCTAGCAAACTATGGTGGGTAATTCTTTAATACGGTATCAATTGTTGCTTTAGTTCAATGTCTCAGCACCTGAGGAACCAAACCTTGGTACTTTCTTTGAGTACAGTGAGCTCAGCTTTCATCCTCCATTGTTATTATGGCAGTGGATAGTGCCAACAAGCTTCTACTTTCCTCAAAAATTAGGATCATTCTCTTTAGCCTCTCTGCCTCGTCTCAAAATAATTGATTTGGAGCTTAGTTACAAAGGTACAATGGATTTGTATTTCCCTTTTTCAGCATAGTCTGCAGGTATAAAAGGGAATTTTAAATGAATTGGTTTGAATATCTCTAGTAGTCTAGTCAGGCAACACAGTGTTTTGCAACTGTGATTTATCCTGCTTCTCATCAGAGTAAACTTTAATCTTGTACAGATAGGTTGCCTCCAATCCTGTGCTTCTCCTCGGTTAGGCCTGCCTTTCATACACATGTATTACAAGTTGTGCCTTGTGAACAATTCTGTCCATGTTCTGTTTTACAAAATGAAACCTAGATGATATGAAAAGTGTTGGCTGGGAATATAAATCTTATTTTCTAACCTTGTTTTAATAGAGAGATTCTCAAATCATGATTTTGAGATTACATTGACATTGTCTTTTTCATACGGTATAAACCCAATGGTTAGTCTTATGTATCCATAGGGCAATATGTGGTGAACAGACCACTTTGAGAATCTTCCAAGTCATAATAATTGCTAATCACGTAAAGTAGTTCATGTGTTCAACTGGCTAAAGTTAGGAGACTGGATATTTTCTGGCATTTTCATGCTGTCTTCTCACCTGGTAATTGCAGCCTTATAGCTGCTCAGGATATGTGGCTTGATTTAGGAGTATTGGGCGATGCAGTGACATGAAAAGTGTGCATTCTGGTTGTATTGTGGACTCGTTTCTCAATTGATAATGTGACTGGGAGGGAAGGGAAACAATAGCAACGGATAGTCCTTATGTATGCATTAAGTATGCATTAGGGCATAGTAGTCTGCTTCAGGTAAAAAGGCTGAGCTGCTTTGATTGAGGAGTTCTGTGATCTATTTTTTTAATTATCACAAAAGCTCTGAACCAGTACTGCTGACTGGAGGGATTGGTAATCATATGTTAATATGTATCTTACAGTCATTAATGAACGCTACATGTGTGCTTCACTAGTTCTGTTGGACTGCTTTTTGATGTTTAAAAGAAAGAAATGTCCTGTTCTGCATTCTTTTCCTGTAGCAGAGCAAAACCAAAACTAAAATAAAAGTGAAAAAAGTTTGCAATATTACTTCTATGGTATTAAGGCAACCACAAAACTTGACATCACAAATTTTAAAAAGTATGGTTGCCCAGAAATTATTCTGCAAACTTTTTCTCTCAGCTTTTAAATGATGTGCTTTCAAAATATTAAGTGTCTACCAATTTCTAAAATTTACTTTCATGATACCTATTCATTTTTTCTTATCCTTCGGTTCTGTTTTTCATTTTTACAGTATGTATAATACAGGGTTTCACTTCCCAGTAGTGTTTCCCTTGTTATAATGTGATACAAGAGGAGGGGAAGGATGATTCTTGGAAGCTGAGTCTACTGTAGACAGGTTGAGGTTATCACAGAAAACCCCATCAGCTTACTGAAGAAAAATATTTTTTCCTTACCCCAGAAGTCACGTTATGCATCAGTTGCCCAACCAAACTAGAGCTTTTCATTACTGTGATACATGGACAGAATCAACAACCAAATAACTGTATATCTCCTTTCAGTCCTCTCTGTCTTTACACCCATAAATGCCAATATTTTAAGATTATTTGAGACTGGTTTAATTTTTTGCTTAAAACTCTAACACTGGTTTTATTTCCATCTTGTCATGCAGTTCTCTGCGTAAACAAAGCTACCAAGCTGTAAGTGTATAGAAATGAGACTTAAATAAAATAGAAAAGATGAACTGCTTCAGAACTTCATTCTTGTATGTTTAAAAATAATTTTCTTATTTACTTAGGAGGTCTCAGTGTTCTCCCCAGCAATGCAGGAAGCTATTTCTGCATTGTGCAAAATGCAGTTGATATTTCAACTGATAATATTTCTTCATAGGTTGATAAATATACACAGGAGTAATAAAGTAGTTTTAGCCTAACAATTTCAGTTTTCTTTCTACATAATAGTGGGATCTAACAGACTTACTAGGAAAAGTATTTGTTTTCCAGTGCCTTTCTTAATATTTATATAGTTCCTAGGTTGGCTTTCTGGGCTGCAAGTGCACATTGCTGGCTCGTGTTATGTTTCTCATGAACCATCTCCCACACCCTCACGAGTGCTTCTCAGCAGGCATGCTCTCAATCCGTTTTCTGCCCAGTCTGTATTTTTCCTTGGGATTGCCCTGACCCAGGTGCAGGACTTTTCATTTGGCCTTGTAGGACTTTGTGAGTTTGGCACAGGCCCACCTCTCAAGCATGGTCCTTCTGAATGGCATCCTTTCCCTCCAGCATGTTGACTGCACCACACTGCTTTGCTTGGGGTCATCAGCAGACTTGCTGAGGGTGCACTCAATCCCACTGTGCATGTCAGCAACAAAGACATTGAACAGCCCTGGTCCCAGTACTAACCCCTGAGGAACACCACTCATCACTGGTCTCCACCTGGACATCAAGCCATTAACCCCAACTCTTTGAGTGTGACCATGCATCCAGTTGCAGAAAAGTCATTGAGTGCCTCAGTCTTTTCCATATTCTGGGTAACCGGGTTTTCCATTTCCTTCCAGTGAGGGCCCACATTTTCCCTAGTTTTTCTTTCACCACTGATGCACTTACAGAAGCATTTTTTGTTGCCATTGACATCCCTAGAAGGATTTAGTTCTATCAGGGCTTTAGCTTTACTAACCCGATCCCTGGCTGCTCGGACAATTTCTCTGTATCCCTCCCAGGCTGCCTGTCCTTGCTTCCACCCTCTGTAGGCCTCCTGTTTCTGTTTGAGTTTGGCTAGGAGCTCCTTGTTCATCCATGCAGGCCTCCTGGTGTTTTTGCCTGACTTCCTTTTTGTTGGGATGCATCCCTCCGGAGCTTGGAGGAGGTGATCCTTGAATATTAACCATCTTTTTTGGCCCCCTCTTCCTTCCAGAGCTTTATCCCATAGTACTCTACCAAGCAGATCCGTGAAGAGACTGAAGCCTGCTCTCCTGAAGTTCAGGGCAGTGAGCTGTGCACCCTGCTTGCTGCCCTAAGGATCTTTTCCTCCACTATTTCATGGTCATTGCAGCCAAGACTGCACTTGAGCTTTACATTCCCCACAAGCCTTGTTGGTAAGAACAAGGCCCAGCACAGCAGCTCTCCTTGTTGGCTCCTCTATCACTTGAAGTTATCACCAGCGCATTCCAGGAACCTCCTGGGTTGCTTATGCCCTTCTGTGTTGTCCCTCCTTAATTTATCCCACTCCCTCACCCTCTTTTCTTCTTTTGAAGATAATACCTCAGCCTTTGCCCTTTGGGCAGTAGGACCTCAGTATGTGGAGGAAAGGGTTGTTCTTGTGGGGGAACCCAGGAAAGCTGGGGGCCAGAAGGAAGTGAGAGAAAAGAAATGTTGCATGTGTTTGGAAGTATTCCTTCATTTGGCAATTCACTTACATCATGGACTGTAGGTGGGTCTTTGCATGGGCTGTTTTCTGAGAAGTCATCAGAATTTTGCTCTTAAAACATAAGCAGTATCTTAGCAGTTTAATTTTACATTTCTTTCAGATTTCTAGATAGCTTAATACTTCATTTCCAGAGAAGGTGTCAGGGATATCTAGCTTTAAATACATCTGTTGCCTATTTGCACTATACTGCCTTCTGTTCAGAGCTTACAGAGAGGATTGGAAATACCGATGAATTATATCTTAGATTCTACACTGATATTCTTGAGCCTTTGTTGTTGTTGTTAGAGAATACGTGCAGATGCTGTAAGTAACGAGACAATTAACCTAGACAGAGGATCTTAAAGATTATCAGATTTTAATTAAAGAATAGCCTATTTTAGTTGTTGATAGCATTGAAAGGATTTTCTATTCCCCTAAAAGTTTGCCAAGGATAAACAGACTTTGACATATACCTGAGGGGTTTCTCTTTCTTAGCCTTCTCCATGGACTTCTTAAATATAGCTCACTGACAGCAACAGGTGGAAGGCCACTGACCTTAGCAGATATGTCACTGAAAAGGAAGATGATCAGATCACTACACAATAAGCTCAAATCTGTTTCTTGTATTTTAAGTCTTTACCAAGCCAGTTAATCCTAGTTGTGCTTATGTTTGGGATGCTAATACCCAGTTCCTATTTACCAGGCTTCCTCCAGGCAGACACCTAAATAAAAAGTAGGTTGTGAAAAATAAAACAGTTTTTGCTTCACTTCCCTTAGTAGGAAGTTTTACACTGTTTTGATAGCTCTGAACTGTGAACAAGGAAGGAAAGTTCTTCCTGCTATTTCTTCTGGATATAGGGTTATGCTAACACAGGTGGTCTATTGCCTGAGAGTTCTACAGACCATTTCATACTGCATTTGATGAGGAGAACATTATAAATGCTGTAGTATTTAGTATTGTTTACCACTTCTTTCTCTTCTTCCCACCAAAGAAAAAGTGTAATCCCTTGAAACTGAAGAGACAAATTTCCCATCTAATTAGATTTGGGATGTAACCATTAATTTAAGGCTTCGCATGTGAGGATGAGAACTGGTAATTCTGTATGCATTTACTCATCCTCATCCCCCCAAAATACTTCATATGTTAGTTAAAAAAAACAGTGATGATGCATGTTTCAAAGTCAACATACTGATAAAATTAACTGACGTTATTTATGTTGTCACAGTTCTTTAATGTTGAAAGGTGTTGAGCCACAAAGTACCTGTGAATTGGAGGTGGATGCAGTAGCTGCTGACATTTTAAATCAACTGGATATTGAAGGTGAAGTATCAATAACTTTGCACATAAAATGTTTTAAAACAACTGTATTGTCATCTCTTTGTTAAGGTTCAGCTTAGTTAAACCGCAGTCCAGATTCCAGATTTCAGTATTAGTGATCTGGTAATGTTATAACATTAACATTAATATAACATTAACATAACATTAACAGATTTTGAAAATAGCCTATTTTCAGAGCAATACAAAAAGGTTTTCGTTAATGCATAACAGAAGGCTTCAGACCTCTAAGTAAAATACCAATATCAAATATGTGTGTATATGTGTACATATATATATGTACACAAACCTGGTAAGAAGACCAGCAAAAGCTGAAGAATTTTCTAGAAACAATTAGGAGTTTTATGCTATAACTTTGGCATAACACTGAATCCTTGAGTAAGGCAAGAATCGCAGTAAAAATAATAACAGGTTAGAATGACAAAAAAGGTAAAAAAAAAAAAAAAAAAAAAAGGTGTTTTTGTTGTTTTTTTTTTAAATCTGGGGGGAAAAATCCATTTTATCATGTTGACAGACTTCCCTTCATGTGTTATTGTGTACTTCAGCCCAGATTGGCAGAAACCCTGGTTTGCAAGCTATATGGGAAGATGAGAAGCAGCGACGGAGAGAGAAATGTGAATCTTCTCAGATTAAGACACCAGATTCACAAGGTAATAATAATAATAATAATAATAATAATAATAATAATAATAATAATGATGATGATAATTTAAAACAATTACAACAAACCACCAAGCATTTATTATGCAGCTCTTTATCAAAAACTTTGAATGAGAAGCAAGCAGGAGGTAGAGTTGAAAGCAATGTATCAAATTTCAGGGCTTTTTAGCTGTACTGTTTTGCTGTTCCAAGTTTACTGATTGACCAGGATGTGTATTCCAGATTTAAAAGTAAGATACAAAACCTTGCCTAAAAGCATCTTGATTGAGCTAGCTGCAGAGCATTCAGCAAGATAAATGATGATGACAATTAAGGTTGTGTACTCTGGGATGGAAAATATTTAAATGTTTAAATACTGGCAAAATTAAATCTCTTATCCTGAACCTTTCAATGGCAGTTTATGATAAGGCCAGTTCCCTTGAAATAAAGCGAAGGTGATGTTAGATGAAAATCATAGAAGGGTAGAGAAATCCCTTATTTTTATGTAAAATTCATTACATGGGACTGTGCTCTGCAAATTAATTGCATAATGAACAAGACTGTTCTCTGTAGAGCCTAGGCCTTGTTTCTTTTAAAATATGAATGATATTTGGCAAGCAAGTTAGAGGACTGCAAGAAGGAAAAAGATAGATTTCTGGCTGAGGCAAAGTACTTTCTGATTGCTTTTTGTTCTTGTGTTTCTCTGTAATTCTATTCAGGCTTCATAAACCAAAATTTTCAAAATTGTTCACTGATTAAGTTGTCTTTTCGTGGATGCTCACCTTGATGTAATTGCCACATGATTTTTAAATGTTGTTAATACTTGCAGTTGAAAATGAGATCAATGGGAGTAGATGAAGTATTTTCAAGTTTTTAAATACACTTGAAAAATCAGCCCTCGAATTTGACACTTAAAATTAGCGGACACTTCCACTTTGAGCTACTTCCTAATAGAATTAGGAATTTTAGCCTCTCTTTGTGTTGGGAGGCCCAAGAAAAAGTGAATAACATATCTTTTTTAAATTTTAAAGACCGTGGATTTGTGCCAGCAACAGAGAGTGAAAAATATTTTCAGAAGAGACTTAAAGAAATCCTCAAGCAAAATGACTTCTCTGTGTAAGTGCTTAGCCATTTGCCATAAACTATGGTATTCTTTGTAAACCTTAAATATGCATTTAAAAATTGGTTTTCAATTAACTAGAACGTTATCAGGATCAGTGGACTACAGTAATGGATCAGAGGAGTTCTCTGCTGAGCTAACACTACATTCTGAGGTACTTTCTCCTGAAGCCTTTCAGTGTACGCCAGCTAATATGGTAGAAGTGCATAAAGATAAAAAGATGAACAAAGGTGAGTATTTTTAATAGCATAATTGCTTAGGTGTAAATCTATGTCATGCTTTGGCTGTATATGCTATTAGCAGAAGCTAAGGAAGATTTGATTGTCAAGTGTGAAAAAAACTCTGAAGAGTAGCTTCACTTTTATTTTGTTGTTAGAGTAAGCCTTTTAAAATTGCTACAGCAAATAATGGAAACAAACTTTAATAGTAAAATCCATTTCAAGTAGTTTGCTTTCATACTGTATTGATGTCTGTGACTCTTTGAAGGTTTATCCTTTTGCTTTTTGTTTTTCTTTTAAAGAATCTGATAGGATGCATACTGATAAAGAAGAGGAAGCACTTATTAATGAAGAAGCAATTTTAAACATTGTGGAGAATAGTCAGAGTTTTCATCATTTGTCTCAAAGACTGAGTCAGACTGCAGTTTTTAGTGAGTATAATTGGAATGTCTTTTCTTCTGGGCTGTTTTATTGTTCCACAGTCTTCATTGTGCTCTCTTACCCTGCTAGTTGTGAAAGAAAGTATTTTATCTCACAGAATTTGTCAAGCAAATTGAAACTTCACCTCTGCCACCACAAAACATCTTATTTTCTAATAATGTCACCAGTACAGTGTATTTGTAGAAGCTATTGTGCTTTACTGGTTAGGTAAGCCTGTCCTCTTGACGGGTCAGCTCAATGCAGTCTCTTGGAGGGTACTCTTCTTTATGCTCCTTGGGTTGTAGGACTAAAACTATTAGACTAAACAGGATTTTGACTGTCTGTCTGTGATATTATTGCAGTTAGCGTGTCTTTTTCACAGTAATGGTAGAGAACATGCTCATGGGCTGTCTTTAGAATTTCTGCTGTCTGGAGATACTGGGCTCTAGTAGGCTGATAATGAGAGGCAAATTACACAAGAAATATTTCCCAAAATGTACGGATACAAAAGAATGGTTGAAAGCAAAGAAAAAAGAACAATAAAATATTAAAGAGAGGGAGAGAGACCATGACAGCAAACAAACATGGGTGGCATGAGGGGAAAACAATAATAGAATAGCACAACAAAGGAATTTGCATGGAAAGTTACTTCAGGTAGAAATACTATAGAAGAGATAGAAGGTACGTAGCTCATGCTATTCTGTGTACGTTCTGAGAAGGTACATGGAAGCTGATAAACATACGCGCTGATTTTTGTAGTGAAAAGGTTATTTTGAGAGGTTGAGAAGTGGCTAATAGTTACACAGATGTGTCCTGTGTCTGTGTGTTTGAATTGCTCAACCAAATAGGGGTGTTGAAAGGAGCATTTTTTTCCAGTGGGTAGGGAATCAGATGGAAATCTTATGCCTTATTTTTTTCTTTCTTTTTCTTTCCTTTTATCTTTTTATCATGTGGCTACTAATTGCTGGTGTCTCATGTTACCATCAGTTTCTCATGTTCCTTCATAGCATGGACTAGTCTTTACTATGCCTTTGTAGATTCAAAGTGCCATAAGGGCTGTGAAACACATTACTGCTGCTGCTGTGAAATATACAATAATGTTTATATTTACGGGAAGTCGTTTGGAGGTTAATGACAGGCCTTATGAAGGGCAAAGAAGGCAAGAAAGTGAAGTTTATTCAGAACTCCAGCAAAGGCAATGTTTTCCATTCTAAATGATAGTGTGGTGTCTTGTGAAGCCTTTGTAAAGCTGGGAAAATGGAAAATGCTTTCGTCACAGATATTGAGACCCATATGATTCTCAGGATCACTGTAAATCGTGGTATTTCCTGAGGAAAGAAAATAGACATTGTAGTTCTTCAGCCAGAGGAAAAGGAGAGAGAAGTAACAAAGATGCCTAATAGACTGGAAACCATAAACTGGTGATGAGGTCAAATGAAAGGTAATCAGGAAGAGAGTGATAGAAAAATTATGACTTGGAATGATGCTTAAGAAATAAAAATGAAGAATGAGAAAACATGCATGAGTTGGTATTAACTCTGTTCAGATGAAACAAATCAAAAATAAGATATAAGGGATGAACAAAATCAGATGAACTTTTGGTGTGAAATAAAGGAGTATTGAAATAGTAACACAGATTATAGGAGCAAGAAAGGGGAGATGAAATTAAGCATTATAGGAAATTCCAAAACGAAAGAAGGACCAGTCACTAAAAATCAGCACCATCTTTCATGAGATGCAGTGATTGAAAGTCTTCCAAGTGGCACAAAGAAAAGTGCCCAACAAAGTTAGTGCAGCCATTGAGATGAAGAGAGCAAGAGAAGGCAGGGATGTTTCAGAAGCTGGCACGCATGCTGAAATGAAAGGGGAGAGTGAGGCTTTACTGAACATGAGGAAGTATAGGAGGGTGGAGGCCGAGAGAAGTGCTTCCACTAAATCTATTACAGTTGGAACAGAAGGGCAGAAATAAAATGAAGATTGTCAGTATTCTAATTAAAGAACTACAAAACATAACAAATGATAAAACTAAAATAAGACAGGTATGAAGAGTGCTTTGTTTCTGTAACCACTTTGCTTTGGACAGTAGCAAGCGAGTAGATTTTTAAATGTTGATGGTTTTGTTTTACCAGGAGAGTATAACTAGTCATTTACAAGAACAAAATATAAATTGTGTTTTGGGGGCTCTTTCTGCAGTGAACAGTAGTGCTGATGAGGCCATGATTGATCTATTGGCTGGTTTGGAGAATGATGGCTATCAGATGGGACATCACAAAACACTCTCTCACCATCGTTCTCTTGGAAGCTGTCGAATTTCTCAGAACAGTGATGATGAAGAAAATGAGCCACAATGCGAGAAAGAGGAAATGGAACTTAGCTTGGTAATGTCGCAAAGGTGGGACAGTAGCATTGAAGAGCCTGGGCCAAAAAGAAGGTATATATGTGATTTTGTTTTCTTAATGTGTTCTTCTCTGCCACATCCTTTCCTCCTCCTCTCCCTCTCCCCTTACTCTTCCTCCTCCCCCTGTTTTCAAGTGTGCTAATGTGCACCGTAGAGATGTCTCTGTTGAAAGCATTGAAAAAAATTCTGCAGATCTTGGGACAGAATGCAGTTGTGCAGCTGATGCTGTGACTCTTCAGTTTCATATGTGACTCTTTCAGTTTCAGATATAGGTGAAATGTTTAGGTTTGACTTCACATAAGCTTCTAGGTTGCTGTTTGAGGAAAAATTGAGTAGCTTTTTTTTTTTTTCTACAAGTCCAAGTATGAAAATTTTAGTTGTAACCTCTTTTTAAAGTCACACCATGAATATAGTACAAATGTAAGGTGTATTTCATGCATGTGCCTTAACTTTCATTACAGTGAATGGTTAAGAAACATTCTTGCAAAGACTGACCTGACCCAGAATGGGTGTTCTTCTCAGAACACCCATTTGTTTCTTCGCTCAAAGCTTAAATTGAAACATGAATGTTGCTCACTTTGTTAGACTGCTAAAGGTCAGCAGCTTGAATATTTTTAAGGCCAAGAATCTTGGAACACCTTCTCAGGTTGTAATGACATTTTGTAGTCTGCACTGATGACTGTTGAAAGAAGCATATCCAGTTTCTCGTCACTCATGCATTAGGCAGGCACCTTCTGGTATTTATAATTCTATTTGAGAGATGAGAAACTTAACAGATGTAACATTTTGATATTTTTTTAATAGAAAATCACAATTATGGTATGATTCAGAGAGCAAGAGAGGCATAGAAATATTGAATCTTTTATTTTATGAAGGCATGCAGAAAAGTTGTAACAGAATCCAAAGTTAGATCATTAGTCTCCTGGTTCTAGAGATACTTCATCTCTAAAGCAACTTTTCCTGTTTGACCTTTATTTTCTTTTTTTTTTTCCCCTCAGTACTCTGGAAAGTTGGAATTTCCAGAATCTAAAACACTTTTCTTTAATCTTAGTTGCAGTATTTGTGTAAAACTAGCCTATATCTTGCAGAATTTATTAGCTTGGGCACAGCTGTCTATAGGCATGACTATACAATTTCTGTAGTCAAGTAAATCCTGAAGCAATTAACTGCTTTTATACAATAAAGAATCCATCTAAAAAACTCATCAGACATGATGAGATGGCTCAGGAGTAGCTTGCTCATGTATGCCTGCATCTTCATCTCAGACAGAAAGCACTAGGGAGAATGTACATAGCAAGTGCTTCCACGTGGAGTCAGCTGATATCTAGAGGGAATTACAAGCTTTGCTTCAGTGTGATCACTTCAGAATTTGGACTGACTTCACAAGAGAGCATGGTATGATTCAGGTCATGCATGAAGAACCACTTTGAGTCTGACGATGGATCCAACCCTATTCTGCTCATGGTTCATTCTGTTCGTGCTGCTTCTTAATACATGCATACATACTATGACTTGCTGTTATTGGGAATCCACCAATCTTCTATTATATCAAGTGATATATTGAGATAACGTGTTGCCACAACACCCTAGTGACTGAATTAAACAGCTTGGATTTGACTTCTGATGGGAGATAAAAGCCCAGCAAGACATGAAGAGCCATATGGTGGTGTCATGCGGTGTTAGACAAAATTTTCCTGGAATCTAAATGCTAGGCTTGAATGCAGAGAGATCCAAGTTGCTCTTTGCAGAAGTTGTCTCAAGCCTGACTTGATGTACTAATATTGACAAAGATTTGCTTTGTGCACAGGATCATAGCATAATCCCAGTTAGAAGAAACATCTAAATGTTATCTAGTCCAGTGCTGTGGTCAAAGCAGCTTTGACTAGATTAGCTGCCTAAGACCTTTTCTTGTTGAATTTTGAGTATCTCCAAGGCTAGAGGTTGCATAGCCTCTATGGACATGTTCCAGTGTTCAAACACCCTTATGGTGAAGAATTTTCTCATTATACATGACATTCCCTGAGGAAGCCCTTTGTCCAGTTCCCCTTATCATACTACCATGGGCCTCTGAATCTGTTTTTTTTCTTTACATCTACCCACCGAGTCTCTGATGAGTGCAACAAGATCTTAGTTTTTTCTCAAGGCTGAACAAATCCTATTCCCTTAGCCCTTCCATATGAATCATGTGCTCCAGCCTCCAGTCACCTTGGTGCCTCTCAGCTGGATTTGCACCAGTTTTGTCAGTGTCAGCATTGTAGTGTGGAGCCCAAAACTGAGCCCAATACTCCAGATGCAGCCTCACAGCTAATGATACTGGCTACAGTCTGGCAGTCGCAGTCCAGGATGCAGCTATAAAAGCACACTGCGCACTCAGAGTTTTCTCCTCCAGGGTTTTTACATCCTTTTCCACAAAACCATTTCGTACCTAGGTAGCTTCACAGAATCACAGAATTTCTAGGTTGGAAGAGACCTCAAGATCATCGAGTCCAACCTCTGACCTAACACTAACCGTCCCCACTAAACCATATCCCTAAGCTTCCTGCCCATAGCAGTGTATGGAGTTATTTCATCCAATTTATGTGACACTGGATTTGTCTTTGCTGAAGTCTTTGAGATTTCTGTGAGTTCATTCCACAACCTATTAAGATCCCTTGGGATAACAGCCCTACTCTCCAGAGTATTGGTTTCACCCCTCAGTTTGATATTCACTTGGATATACAGCTGTATGTCTTTGCACTGTAATTCTCCATGTTTTGTGTTTTGGGAGCACAGAAGAGGGGAAACTAAGTTGACTTAGTTCATGGTCACTGTGAGCCCATCTGTCCTTGTTACTGAGGTCTCTCCTTCAAGCCATGCTGCTTCCAGACTTGAGTTAGTCTGGAATCATATAACCATATTTGAACTTATTGCTCCTGAACTAATAAACACGGCTTAATCCAAGCTGGTTCATTGCTGAGCACATTCAGATGTTTGTGGTGTTATGATGCGCATAAATCATGATCTAGTTGTACTCTACAGATAAGGGTTCTTCAAAAGTAGATGAACTAGCAATGAGAAAGCACACTGACCTAAATGACTTCAAAACCTTGGTATTTACACCTTCTAAGGTACTACACAATAATATTTTTATGTATATCAAGCTGCTCATCAATTGAAAAAAATTCTTTACTAGGATAGATTTATTTTTATCTTAAAACAAAAACAAACAAATGAAAAGTTCCTAAAGATTTATCTGGACTCGCTTCTTGTAACCACAGGATAACTTGCCACTTCAAAGAATTAAGTCTATCTCATGATTTATTTTAAAGAAGAAATCAAATTATTCAGTGCTTCTAGAGTGGTAATTTACTTATGGGTTTGTTTTGGGAGGCTTTCTGTTTTATTTTTTTCCTCATTATACAGTAATTCCACCTTAAAAACCTGGAAAAAATCATCAGAAGTTTGTATTTGTAGATTTATTCTTTTTTCTCCAGCAGATTTATGACTTTAAAAACAGCAGCTTGGAGCAGTTAATGTAGAGTGGCTGAAGTATTAGCAACAGCAACTTCAGAATGTTCAAGGAGGGATGGAAACAAACATTTCTTTGGTGATTGTGCTTTAATTAAGCCTGCCATGAGAGAGAGATTCCTTTAAAAAAAAAAAAAAGCCATTTCCTAAGAGCTAAACTGAAAAGCATGTTGGACAGTTGCTTTAGTCCTCAAGTTTCAAGCAATAAAATTAAATTTCAGTGAAATTGAAGCAAAATCAAGCATTGGAATCCCCTAATTTCCTAACCAAGTGATTTTTGCTGTTCCCCTCTGTAGATTTTAGAATTTTTACTACTTTCATTGCCTGTTAAAATAATAATATTTTGAGTTTCTTAGTGAGAAATATAACAGGGTTTTTTTGGTTTCACTTTGCTTGCCCAAATTTCACAACCATGTAACATCGCATCTTTTTGATTTTGAGGTTCCCTGTGGCTTTAGGTATTTTCTACTTGAAGATTTATGCATTAAATGATTCCTTCATTTCCTTTAGGTCAGCTGGTAAAAATATGCATCGAAGTTCAACAGAAGAGGATTCATCTTCAGAGGAAGAAATGGAGTGGAGTGGTAGCAATATGCTCCTAACTAATCTCTCTATACCTCAGTTAGATGGGACTGCAGATGAAAATGGTGGTAAGTAAATAGAAAAATGGCTTTGGAAGTTGAATCACTAACTGGGTCATAGGTTGCTTTCAGATCAATTTGCTAATTCTTGAAAGTCCTAAGCATCTTTGATTCTTGTCTCAGCTGGAAGGAAATGTATTGCAGTCTATAGCAGAAGAAGGCCCTTGACATCTTCCATATCAGTCAACAGTATTGTAATCCCATCATCTACAGTGAATTAACAGAATCTGCATTTCCTACTGTATAAATGGTTCAAAAAGGGTATTGTTTAATAAGTGTTAGGGAGAAGTTCTTTGTTGCAAGGGGTATTTTTCTGTTACTACTTGTTCCACAAATATGCTGCTAAAATTAATGATTCCATAGGACCACTTATTCTGCTGGGATTTTATCATGTATAGTAAATGTATGATTGTGTAAATTTAGATGGGTAACTTTGCTTTGCAAGTATTTTGCCACCCATGCTAAAATACAGTGAGCCTTTGTTTGAGCCTGTGTTACATTCAGCAGATTGCATGTTCACATCCTGGGATTGCATGAGTTAAAACTATGCAGTAGAAGGCTGCTGCAGAAGAAACTGCCTTTCAAAAGACTATTAAAATATTAAAAAAAAAAATGTAATCTGTAGAGATAGGTCTTGCCATCTCTTTCTAACAGTCTGTCTTTGTTCGAAATAACCTTGGTTACTAGAATGCACACTGAGATTAGGCAAATACGTAACTAATATTATTTGTTTCATTAGCCAAGCTACCTACTTTCATATTTATAAAGTTCTGAGTGAAACAATGTAAAATGTACGTATCCTGGGGTGGGGATAGAATACATCTGTATCCAGAGTTATCCTAGTATTAAGTTCATTTTTGTTCTTGGTATAATCAACAGTAATTGATTTTCTTTGTTTCAGAGATGTTGTATTACTCATATTTCATTGTCTTTAAAATTTGAAATTTGTGGTTAATTTAATTTGTGGCTTTTGGTAGAAACTTTCCTTAATCCGTAGTAAAAACTGTTTAGTGTAAAAATCTTGTTGGTGCACATGCATTTGCTCTTGGGGGAAGGGATATAATCTGTTACAGAAGTTATGTATTAGTGTCTCTTGAAGCTATTTGACAAACTAATAAACATCATGTATCAGTACACAAAATATACTTTAATATACCCATAAGCAATTCTGTATTGAAGAAGGTGAGCTATGTGATCTTAGTACGTAGGCAACTTCAACCATTCTTTCATGTTCACTGTTTAAAAGCATAGTTAGCTTTTTTCCATTGCTTATATATAGTATAAAAAAATATAAAAAGGTATAATAGTAGGATTAATACATTACTTGATGTACTTACTCATATGATTGATTTTGCAAAATGCACAATTGTGATTTCCTTATTTGCTATACTTTGTAACTTACTGTAAAAAGGGATGTTTCTGGCTAAAGGAATAGTATCTTAAATCATTGTTTGAATTGTAGAATAGTCTAAGTATTTTGAATATTCACATGCAGGAAAAGAATGTCCACTTAAAATAAATTTATTACTGCTCATTTAATCGGATATAAAGTAACTTCTACTATATATAAACTTTGTAAAACAGGAGATACTCAAACAGATCTCAGTCCAGTTCATCTGAATTTAAAAAATGTTTATCCACACATGAATCTCAGTGTCCGTAACATCTGATTGATTAATAGTATTTTTGCAGCTTTCATAGGTGTCTGAATAGTCAGGTATCCTGCAAATGTTTACGTGGTGTTTCACTGAACTCCCATTTTCTTGGTCTTCAATTAATCATCCTCATTCTTTGTGTGGATACCTCCTCCTACTCCCAAGAATCACAGGCTGCATCTCCCAGCTGTGTTTCACAGCTCAGTGACTCTGTGTATGCATTAGGAAGTGTTATTAGAAACAGATTGAGACTTCCGTTTATTATTCTCACCCTGCTACAAATAAATTGCAAAGATGAAGGCACTATGAATCTAAGATAATCCACAAATTAGTTTAGACTAAAAAAAAAAAAAAAAGCAGATACTCAAAGGACCTCCCATCTAGTATGACAGTTTGCAGCTCATGCTTCCAAAACATACAGCATGTTTCATTAACTCCTGTTCCCCTTCAGCATTTCAGCTAGAGTTGTGGACACGTGAACAAACTGCCATGTGCCAGGAGCCCTGTGGTATCTGCCTCTGCAGTGGAATAAACTCTTTGTAGTTACTTGGTGTTGACTATAGTTATAAACAAGCATATGTCCTGCGAAGCAGATGTTAATTTGTTACTTACCATCTCCTGCACATACTTACCCTGCAGTAAAGGTGCTGAAAGTAACAATGAAAGAGAGGAGAAGTAGTCCTAGTTCAAGTCATGAGTCTGCACAGTTACCACAGCACATGCTGGTTGTAGACCTGTGTGGCAAAGTTAATGTGTGGATATGAATTTATAATTAACTAAACAGTGCAAGCTCTTCACATAAACGCCTGAATGGGTGGTGGATTGCTCTGCTTTAAAGTGCAGCAAACAACCTTACAGCTGGCACACAGGATGGTTGATCCAAAGCCCTTGCTGTGTTATAAGCTCATGCTTCAGCTTTCTGTGAAATTACTTTTCTATATGGAGAAAATACCTAAGTACATTCCCTTGTTTTTTAGAGCCTGTACATGTGCATACTTCTCAGGGACAAACCAGGATACAAGCTTTTCTAAAAGTCAATCTCTTTGTATGTGTTTTTTGGAAAACGATTTTAGAAACCTTCTTTCAGAAAGCCAGTATGAAATCTTTGAAATATATATGTATGTCCACCATTTATGAGTAACTGACAGAATATCTGAGACAGAAATGTACTAATGATGTGATTTTGATAAAGCAACTCATGTACTTGGGATCTGTAGTTGTCATGATCATAAATGGAATATAAGTTAGAAGAGGTTTTGGTGGGGGTGTGTGTTTGTTTTTGTAGGGGAGGGCTTTCGTGAAAATATCATTAAAAGGGTTAATACCTTAGGTGTTCTTTTCTTTTTACAGGAAAACTAGAGTAAAATTGCTTGTCTTCCATTTCAGACAATCCTTTGAATAATGAAAGTTCTCGAACTCACTCCTCCGTCATTGCAACAAGCAAAATGTCTGTAAAGACCTCAATCTTTCACAAAGATGCTGCTACACTAGAACCCCCGTCTTCTGCTAAAATTACTTTTCAGTGTAAACACACAAGTGCCCTTTCTAACCACGTTTTGAATAATGAAGATTTAGTAGAAGACCTCTCGCAACCAAACACGGAAACAAGACCTGAACTTTCAGTCCATTCTCTTACAAAAGAAAGCACTTACACAGCAAAGTACCCAACATCATTCAGCAATAGTACCCATGCAGAAAACTCACATAAAGAGAGTAACAAGAAAGATACTCTCCCTGTTTCTTCATGTGAAAATAATATTTTTGAGTATGAAGATGATATTTCATCAGTGAGCAGACAAATACCTAGCAGGAAGTATACTAGCATCAGAAAAGCTGAAAAGGATGTCTCTTTTATGCATGTGGGCCGCCACATTGGTGACAGCATGTTGAATAAAAACTCTTTTAACTTTTCTGATTTGAGCCACTCTGGCCACTCCAAAGGTAAAATATCCTCTGAAGTAAATGAAAAATCCAGCAGCGCAAGTATAAATAGTTTTTTTCCAGCAACAGTTACAGAAAATTGTGAATTGGTGTCTTGTTCAGGAGGCAGTCGAACTGTGGTACATTCACTTGAAAATAACACTGATGAAGGTGGCCTTAATAAGCTTAAAATTAGGTATGAAGAATTTCAGGAGCATAAAGCAGAAAAGCCAAGCCTCAGCCAACAAGCAGCACATTATATGTTCTTTCCTAGTGTTGTTCTTTCTAATTGTCTCAGCCGACCACAAAAGTTAGCTCCTGTAACATACAAATTACAGCAAGGCAACAAACAGTCCAGGTTGAAGCTGAATAAAAAGAAACATAGTTTTATCAATCATCAGGAGCCTGCAACTGTAAATGATGTTGTATCAGTGAAGGAAAGCTGCTATACACAAGGTAATGCTTGTGGTAATATTCCTGATAAGGATAGTGCTTTACCTAGTGACTTAGTCCAAGTTCCTCTTGAGGCTTTTGAAAACAAAATGCCTACAAGTACTGCTAATTGTAATGACTGCCAGATTGGAGACGGATCTCTTGAAACTGAGCAGTCGTTTGGATTATGTGGGAATAAATACACACTTCGAACTAAACGGAAGGTAAATTATGAGACTGAAGACAGTGAATCAAGCTTTGTCGCACACAACTCAAAAATTAATCTACCTCAACCAATAGAAAGTGTTGAAAGTTTGGATGGGTCTCAGAAGTCTCGAAAACGTAGAAGACTTTCTAAAAAATTGCCACCTGTTATTATTAAATATATTATCATCAATAGATTTAGAGGGAGAAAAAATATGCTTGTTAAACTAGGGAAAGTAGATTCTAGTGAGGAAAGAGTAGTACTCACGGAGGAAAAGATGAATTTATATAGAAAGCTTGCACCTTTAAAAGACTTTTGGCCAAAAGTTCCTGACTCTCCTGCAACCAAATATCCTATTTATCCACTAACACCAAAGAAAAGTCACAAAAGGAAAGCAAAACATAAGTCCACCAAGAAAAAAGCTGGAAAACCACAAAAAACAGGTAGTAAAAATATTAAAAGAACTTTATCTTTCAGGAAAAGGACTCATACGATTCTTTCTCCTCCTTCACCGTCGTATAATGCCGAAGCTGAAGACTGTGACTATAACTATAGTGATGTTATGTCTAAATTAGGTTTTCTTTCTGAGAGAAGCACAAGCCCAGTAAACACATCCCCACCTCGCTGCTGGTCTCCCACTGATCCAAAAGCAGAAGAAATCCTGACCAACATGGATAGAGAAGCTTTACATACTAGAGTCCCTAATATGTACAACAGCAAGACTGTTAATTCTAGCGTAGGAAAAAATAGTAGAGCAAAAACTCAGGTTAAGAAATGTAAAAAGAAATTTGCTAGCCCCGCTGTGTCAACCAAGAAAAAGAAAAAGATGAATCAGGCTGATAAAACAGCAGATGATGGAAAGAAGAAACCTAGAACAAAGCAAAGACAGAAAACAACAGAAAAAGCGTCCTCAAGAAAGCGCATGGTATTTAAAGATGAAAAAGGAAATACTCACTCTACCACAGAAGTGAAGTTTGTGCTGAAACGTCCAGATCTGCCTGAGATTTCTTTCAGTGCACAGCCACTTCATAATCGGAAGGATGGTCCTCTGCCTGGCTATCCAGCAGGATATCTACCATCAGCACAGCTCCCTTCAGGAGCTGATGCACAAGGTAATTCGTCAGGCTGTTTTCATTCATTGATGGAAATTGATAAGCCTGGAGATGCACAGTGTTTACCTGCTCCTCGAGAAGACCCTCATTCATCTCTCACATCTACTCCTCCGGCACCTGGAAGGGAAGTACCAAAAATGAGCTCTCAAAGGCCTAGGACTCAAAATGCTGTATTTAGAATGAAGGAACCTGCTCTCGTTAAAAACATATTTGACCCATCTAATCACTCAACTCAGGTAACACAGAATGTGCACATCTCTAAAGATAAAACTTCTATAAAAGCAGAAGAGATAAAAAACTTGCAAAATAGGTATTTACCATCAGCTGGAAAATTAAATGAAGCTCGTGACTCTTTGGACGCAACAAAGATGGATCAGTTGCATGCCACTAACTATTTGCATTGTAAAGACAATAATCAACAGCAGATTTTTTGTTTACCAGAGGCTTCCAAGCATTCTGATCCTTGTTCTTCTATTCTTAAGTCATCTGAGGAAAGTCCTGGGCCTCTTCAGTTGCCTAAGAACTGTTTTGTAACCTCTTTGAAGAGTCCAGTGAAACAGTTAAATTGGGATCAAAACCAAAGAGGGTTTATTTTCGACATGTCCCATTTTAAACCTGAAACAGTAAAACAGAAACCTCTTTCGGAAACGACCATGCAACCAAAACCCATCTCTCAGTATAAAAACAGGACTATAGTGGCCCCGTCAGTGTTCAGTGAAGGACAGTCCGGCCTAGCTGTTCTGAAAGAGTTGCTCCAGAAGAGGCAGCAGAAAGCTCAGAATGCAAATGTTGCACAGGAACCATTACCGGTTAAAACACAGCTGAGCAGAAGTACACCGTGCCCTGTGGAACAGAATAAAGCAGTCAAAAGGTCACGGACAGTCACATCGCCTAGAAAAGCACGTGCTCCCAGGAATACAAAACCTAAAGAAAAATCAGCAAAGCTTTCCAAAATGGAGTCCTTAAGCCAGCAGGTCACTAGTCGCATCGATCATTCTGTGTCTGACGACAGCCCCGTTTTTTTTTCAGACCCTGGTTTTGAAAGCTGTTACTCTCTAGAAGATAGCTTGTCTCCAGATCACAATTACAACTTTGATATTAATACCATAGGGCAAACAGGATTTTGCAGTTTTTACTCTGCAAGCCAGTTTGTCCCAGCAGATCAAAATTTGCCCCAGAAATTTTTGAGTGACGCAGTTCAAGATCTTGGTTCTGGACAAACAACAGAAAATGACTTTCTATATCATAATGACCAAAAATCTGATGAAGAAAAACAGCATTCGTCAAGCACAAGTAAGTGGATAAGATCTGGTTCTCTGAGCCCTGAGCTTTTTGAGAAAACCTCACTGGACAATAACGAGAACCACTGCCATAGCCAATGGAGGAAAAATGTCCATCCTTCAGCTTCTAGATCTAACTCTGTCGATGCTTCTTGTACACAAGAGACAGAGGTTTGTTTAAATGAAAAGTTCAAATTGAATAGAAGTACGGTAAATAAGGAGAGATTTCTCAACCTTCCTCAGCCAACCAGCTCAGACTGGATTCAGAGCCACATTAGAAAAGAAACCACTTTTGACCCCTGTCAACCACTTGATTCAGTTAATACCTCCTTTGCATCCATATTGTCTTCTCCTGATGGTGAACTTATAGATGCAGCCTCTGAGGATTTAGAATTGTATGTTTCGAGAAACAACGAGGCATTAACTCCAACTCCGGATAGTTCACCGAGATCTACCAGTTCTCCCTCACAATCAAAGAATGGAAGTTTTACACCTCGTACTGCTCACATTCTTAAGCCGCTCATGTCCCCACCCAGCCGTGAAGAAATCATGGCAACTTTGCTGGATCATGATCTCTCAGAAACAATTTATCAGGAACCATTTTGCAGTAATCCTTCCGATGCTCCAGAAAAGCCAAGGTACTGTGTTAAAGGCGTTTCTGTCTACATATGCTTGTGATTACATTAAATTTAATTTATTCCTGTAAACAATTTTATGCTGTTACGTGACACAGATGCATGAAAGATTCCATCTGATATATCTGTATTTGAAGCTGAAAATTATTATACTTCTCCTGCAAATACCCATTTTAATTCATGACACTTTTTTTTTTTAACGTTTGATATTATTGTAGTTAGTGAAAGTCTGCCTGCTTGATTTGTAAAAGAGAGATGCTGCCCACAGGAATTGCATTGTGAAAAGACTAGTTAGCAGGACTCTGCTAGTCTATCATCTTGGAGTGCCTGCAGTTCAGTTTAGAGCAAAGCAATAATTCGAACTATTTTCTTTTCAGGGAGATTGGAGGACGGCTTCTCACGGTAGAAACTAGACTTCCAAATGACCTACTTGAGTTTGAGGGAGACTTCTCATTAGAAGGTCTACGACTCTGGAAGACTGCATTTTCAGCAATGACAGAAGGTCCTAGACCAGGGTCACCTCCTCGTCACGGTCACTCTACTGTTAATAAAAGAGAAAGTAATAGCCATAAAACTAGCGAAGACAAAAAAATAGTTATAATGCCATGCAAGTGTGCTCCAAGCCAGCAACAAGTTCAGATATGGCTTCATGCCAAAGAAGAGTATGAACATTTCAAGAAATTGCCTAAGAATCATCCTGCTGAGCTGGAAAAGGCAGCCGAGAATTTCAGCTCCACGGTATTGTCTGGAGAGAAACCTAAAGAAGTAGTAAAAGCAGCTAAAGATTTAAATTTGTCAAGCCTGGAAGATGAAAGACCTGTTGTGCCTACAAAGGATTCTCCTGTTTCTGTGGCAGATCCTACAAAATTACAAACCAAGGAAATGTGTGATAAGTCTGTAAGTACTATAGGAAATTATATAAATATTAAAAGTGACATAGACTCCGATAAAACTCCATCTGAAAGCAAGATGCTTACTCCTTCAACACTAGAACGGGATAAGGAGGAGGAGGAGGAAGATTATTATGTCAATTATAGTTCACCAGATTCTCCAGTGCTTCCACCTTGGCAACAAGTAGCATCTCCAGATCCCAAACAGTCCAACGCAGAAGAGGCAGAGTGGAAAAGTCAGGATGTTATTTTGTCTTCTGTGGAAGAAAATGATGTAGCACTTGTTGGAAGTGCACAAAATTCTCCGTCCACCCAAGAGGATATTAAGATGACTTTTGACACGTCTCCATTGCCACATAGTGAAGATCCTGGAAATTCTGAATCCATTCGCTTACATAGTACACCCATCATGCAAAGAAAAAATAGTGACGGAATACCTGAAGTTTTGGGGTTTACTCCTTTATCAACAGGTAAATTCATTACCTGATCTTAATGATACTCAGAATGTTTTCCTGAATATGATATTTTTCTTTTAACATGCTGAGAAAATAACCTAGATCTTTACAAAAATCTATTAAAATTAGTTTGGGAAAGGAAAAGGCCTGCATGTTGTAGTTAAAATAACTGTTTAATTATGACAAAAGTCTAGTAGCAGAACACACTTGTGCTTCTTGATGTTGTTTAGTGTCTGAACTCCAAAATGCAAGTTAAAAATCGTATTAAAAAGTATAGCTTAACTTGGAGAATTTGAAAATCTTATTTGTTACATTGCTTTTAATAAGTTATATTACAAACATAATTTAAATGTGGAGTGTAAATAACATTCTGATGCTCAAGATAAGGAGTGGTAAATTATTGGCTGTGTACTGTGCATGCCTAAATGTCCGTAAATACCAAATCATAATAGTTGTGCTTTGGATTGGAGAGAGGATAATGTTATATTTGTTTATATTTTAAATATATTTTTATAATGTTAACCAAATGCCTCTGGTTGTTTCCAGCACGTTCTTCAATGTCTAGACAATATTATTGAAGCTAAACAGTTTTTCACTCCTCTTTGTTTACAGAACCAAAAACCCAAAAACTGTGTCGTAAGAGAGGACATAATACTGATGGTCTTCGAAGAGTACTTCTGACCTCACAAATGAAGGTAAATAAAGACTTTATGCACAGATGCATTTTTATTATGCTACACTTACATTGCCATTCTCTTGCTAACTAAAATAATCTTTCTCATAAGTTAACCAGACATCCTTAATACATTTTTTTGAACTTTGTAGAATTTTTTAGGATGATTTTCTTTTGTGTGTTTTTTGTTGTTATTAAGATCTTGAAAAGATATAAGGATATTTAAGATGGGAAGGTGCAATTGCTGTACAGTCAGTATGCAAGAAGAAATAAGTTTTATTTGCAGCAAAAAACAAGTTGAATTTTGAGGGTATGTTCTATGTTTTGGGGGTAGTGAAACACTAATGGAACAATAAGAGACACAATCTAAGGAGTTTGTGTCGTCGTTTTGTTTACAGCATACTTTTTAAGTTCTGTTTTGATTTCCCCTTAATACACACACACATACACATGTATATATTTATATCTCTGTGTGTTTACATTAGCTTTCAGACAATGTTTTAAGCATTTTCTGAAAACATAAAAGGCAGTGAATAGCACTGGCATGCTGACAGAGTAGAAAGGGAACGGATTGTGTGAAATGATCAGACTGGCATGTTTTCCTTAAAAAGTATTTCTGCTCCCCTTACTGGAAACAGAACAGTTGGTTAGGTGCATCATGGATCTGACTTGACAGTCTTTTCTGTTCTTAATATACTTGTGTTCACCCAGTTCGAGTGGGTAAATGTACCCTTAATTCAGTGCCATTATAAAGTGGTGACCAAAATAGTGTAATTTTAATATGAATTTTGTTCAAGAGCAAATAGAGACTTGATGGTTCTGATATCCACAAGCTTCTAAGAAAACTGACATCAACTTATTTAAAAAACAAAACAAACAAACAAAACCAGGTATTTTAAACTGCCTTTGGCTTTACTATGATGTTTCATTAACATTATTCCTAAAAAGGAGAAAGATACAACTTTTGTTTCCCTGCTGCAAAATGATAGGAATAGAGAAAGCTTTTAGTAATTGTAGTGTAGCATTTTCATTTTAATTGGTAAACTTGTATTTAATTTTGACAGTATTGTGTATTAATTTAGCAACCTGTAATTTTTTCAATATATGTGTGTGTGCGTGTTGCTTTTTTTGTTGTTCAATAGAATCAGTTTGCTGCCCTTGGTTCTCCAAAGAGAGAATCTTCTGAGATCGAAGGACCATCTTTAAATAACACTTACGGTTTTAAAGTCAGTGTGCAAAACCTGCAAGAAGCAAAATCTCTACATGAGGTAACTTACATTATATGTTATTTTATAAAACGATAGTTCATCAGACTAGTTTTATAATGGCAGTATTTAAAAATCCTTTCCTCCTGACTTAAAAGTCAGTGTGTGATGTCTGCAGCTTTAAGTAATTGCTGTACTAGTTTCAACTTGTTCTCCACGTGCCTTTATTTAATAGTATTGGACTGAATTTCAGAATATTTTGTTGAGTAGATGGTAAACCTTCCTTTAAACAAACACTAAGGGGGAGATCAGGAGGAGGAAATAGTAGGGTTTTCTATAAAGATATTACTGGAAAAAGTAGTTGGTTGTAACTTCCACAGATCATATCCTTAACAAGTCTTCTGACCTCATTCAGTCAGCAGTTCCTCCCTGTATCTCTCTCCACATGGTAACTTCTGAATCTGTTGGCCATTGCTGCTGCATTTAACCAAGTGCTAGATACCTCAAAGAGTGTTTCTACATGAAACATGTTGGTCAGTGCTTGGTCTGAGGAGAAAGATCAAAATTAATGCTGGAGAAAGGGCTGTAATGTGAATACTGTACTGCTGCGTTTGGCAGCTGACTGGCCAGCTGACTCACAGACAGTCCCTGTGCCCGTGGCTTGGAGTTGAGAGATAGTTTTATGTGCTGACTAGCTAACGTAGGAGAAGCCACAAGAAAGTAATGATATTGCAGGAAATAGAGATGTAGCTTGATAGAGCAATTCTATTTCACTGATGGCTCTAGTGATCTAGGACACAAACCCATAGCAAATCAGACTGTCCCCCAGGCAGCTTGCTTACTCAGATGTATTTGTAATTTTTCTCTTGTAATCCTTCCAACTCACTCATTAGTTTATCAACTATATTATGCTAGACAACACAGAAACAAAATAGTGTTGAAACAGTGCTAAATACTGTATAAATTAAAAAGTGTATGATATACAGGAATTAGCATTTTCTTAATGCAAACTATTCTGCAAAAAGATATAGCAACATGATGTGGAAGTTCATTTATGCAAGTTAAGGGAAAAAGAGGTACTCTCCATGTCTTCCTGTAAGTGATTTAGTCTTCATGCCTGTTTGCAAGTTTGGGGTGAGAGAGGGAAAGGAAAATAAAGAATAACAGTGATGTGTTGTTCCTGATGACTTTGATAACTGAATTTGCCCAATATACTAAGCTGTTTGAAAATACTATGAGAATTTAATAATTGTTATTGAGCATTTCTGCTTATTTGTATTTGTTTTGGATACAAGAAGGCAGTACTCAGAAACAAATACTGAATTTTAATAATTGAGTGTAAAAATGCATTAAATGGTAACTTTATTTGTAATATGGTGCTTTTTGCAAAAAGGTGAGGTCCAGAGGTGCATGTTTAATCACTTCTATAAATTTTCAAGCGTGACCTCTCAGTTACAATATAGAATGACCACATGAAAGCCTGTCATTAGTTAATTTGTATTAATAATCTCCTCTTAATATTTTTTTTTTAAGAACACTCCAAAGCATACTAATTTATTGTATTTATTTGTTGGTAGGTCCAACACCTTACCCTCATCAGTATGGAGTTACATGCTCGAACCAGACGAGATTTGGAACCAGACCCGGAGTTTGATCCGATCTGTGCTTTATTCTATTGCATCTCATCAGACACAGCACTGCCAAATACTGATAAAAAAGAAATCACTGGTGCTATTGTGATTGATAGAGACAGGACACTCTCAAGCCAAGGTTCCTATTTCTTTTTTTCTTAACATACTTTACAAAAATACTTGTTTCATAATAATCAAACAGTAGCAAGCAAAATATAATCGAGTATCTATATTACTATTTACCTCATTTAATTTTGTCTTGTTGACTGTTGGATGAATGGCCATATTAAACATAGAGTTTTCCTGCTTATATCTTCTAAAGAACTATTGCATGGGCTGTAAACCACAAATAATATACACATGTGCAAAATACCTATGCTTGCATACTTGTGGACAAGCTCCTGCAGTGTTCTGAAAATATAAAGAGGAAAACCTGCCTTTAGTTTCCTACTCAAATTGCTGGATAGCTACAAATAGAAAATGTTAAAAGCAAGACAGTATGTTTTATATTTTACTTAAGGGTTATTTTTGTGGTTTTATCTGATCCTTTTAGGATCTAAACAGGGGCCCTTATTCTATTGTACCTTTTTGGCTTTGTTTAGACCAGTGATACTCAACCTGTGGCTCTAGAGCCGGATGTGGCTCTTCATGGCCCTACAGGCGGCTCTCGCAATGTAGGCATCTGATCGGCGCTCCACTCTATCAGGCAGCGCGGGGAGCACTGAGCAAATGGACCAGCAGTGTGGGAGTCGCTGAAGTTCCCCCTCCCATAGGGGGAAAGAAAAGGAGCTGCTGGGATCCCCCCACAGGTAAGAGTAGAGATCACCTCCCACCCAGCAGCCGTGGGGCAGAATGGGGAAAAACTTGCCCTTTTGCCCCTTCCACCCCTCCACCTCACTTCTTCCTAGCAGCCAGAAGGGGTTGAAGACAGAATGCTGCTGGGAGAGAGGATGCTGATGTGTTATGTCGTGATGTATCAATATGTGATGATGATGAGGCAGCATCATCACACATTGAAGTGTCATGATGGAAAACAAAAATCACACTGTTGATACTTGATTTTTATGGTGCTCTACAACTCCATTTAATAAAGAAGTGGCTCTCCAGCTGTTAAAGGTTGAGTACCACTGGTTTAGGCTAGTAAAAAAAAAATAAAATTGTCCTCTTTCCTTTAGGGTTTCTTTGGCATTGTAATAAGTATTAAACCACAAAATACTGTCTAAAATCAAAAAGTCTGGACGAAAACTTTCCAAAAATAAATTTAGCATTAAGGCAACAGCTCCTTCTTTTAACAGTTTATTTTTCAAAGTATCGTGGATATTTTATCATGTTGCACTAAGTCCTTACTATTCTCAGTGAAGTTTATTCTGCTATTATATGCTTGTTACTATCTTTAGGAAAATTATCTCCATTAACTTACTAAGTGAGATTTGTCACAGTATAGAATTCTGTGGCTCCCTAGGTGCGTGCCAGTCTGATAAATTATCAAGAAAAAGCTTTCTGTAAAGAGTTCCAATAATATTCTGAAAAAAAGGTTCGAATTTGTTTTTATTAGTGAAATGAAGTGATGTTTAAATGTTCATGTGACATTTCTTGCTTTCATTGATGTGGGCTGTCAGTATTTTCTTGGTTAGAACTTTTTGAATTCCATGTGGAGTGACTTGACATTAAGATACACCTTTTTTTTTCTCCCTTTTTGTATTACTATTGCTTTGCAAGTTACAGTACTCATTTTAACATTTATTTCTGAAAGCATGTGGTGTTTTTTTTTTAATTATCAGGATCTTAAGAATGTGTCAAAGCTGAATGCCTTTTAAAAACTGCAGATTGTTACCTTAATCAGAGATATTACAATCTGTTGTACAGAGAAAATAAAGAGACAGAGTATGTGTTGTGTATTATTATTCACTTATTTTTTTTTGTATTCAGAAAGGCAAATGCTCAGTTCCTACATGAACATGAATTTAGCTGTTACACACACATTACCAGTGTAGGCACTCTTAATTTGCACTGTGAGACTGTGAGCACACTTGCTGATGGTTTTCCATTTCTACTGGTGACTTCACAGTGTTTTTAAGAAGTGTACTGAAAAACAAAACTATACTGTTGTGTAGCATTTCCATTCCTCAAAGCATTTTACAAAGAACTACTCTAAGCTAGCAATTAAAATACATATTTTGCATGAAAACGTTGTCAGAGCTGTCATATAGTCCTTTAATATTTCTTATTCAAAAATAATTCTCTGGTATCTGGACTCTTGTACATTTAAAATGGTGACACATCTTTTGAATTAAATTCATTTATATGTGAGAATTTGTGTGAGATTACCACTGTAGTGTAATTTTACAAAATGAAAAGAACAAACGTTTCCACCCAAGACGAACAGAATAAATTTCTGGAATTAATTGTGTTAATAATTAATGTTAAATATTAAAATAGATGTGTTCCGTATTTTATTTTATCATTTTTTAATGTTTTATTCTATAGCAATATTATTGACTGAAGTCATGGAATTCCTTCTAAAATGTAATGATTTGTTTTACTTATTTTCTAGGGAGCAGAGACCAAGCACCCTTGCTCACAAGATCTGGAGTTACAGGACTAGAAGTCAGTTACGCTACTGATGAAAGAACTCTTTTCCAGGAAGTAGTGAATATTGTAAAAAGGTAGCATATCTGTACGTTCTGCTTTTATTTTTCAGGCTTGGTACAGCAGATTTAGTTCCTTCAACCCCTACCAGTCTCTCAAATACTGATTTTTGTTGTTGTTGTTTCCCTCAAAGGCTTATTTCTAGAGTGGACAAGCATGGTGGTCTTTTGAATAAAAATACTTTTCTGCTTTTCCTTTTCTCTGACAGCAAGCACATTCAGATCCTCTTAAGCAGCTGAGTTACAGTCTTGAAACTAATCAGCCATATCGGTAATCTTCTTTAACATACAACCTTTCCTGTTAATACCAAAATTCATCACACATCTCTCTCTCAAACTCTCAGAATAGTAGATATTAACAGTGCTGAGAGCTACAGAAAACCCCTTAGACAGGAAGAATTTTTCTAGGGACTCTGAGGCAAGGCATAAAAACCCTACATGATACTGAAACTGCTGTGGACAAATTACAATAACCAGTAGTTGAAAATTATTTTCCTTCATTAGTTTTGTCTTCTCTGAATGGAAATCCCCTGCTCTAACAGACTTGGAAAACTGCTGGTTTTCCCCATCTTCACCAAGGCTGGGAGGCCTGTTTTGCAGCCCTTGGCTTTGTGAGCAGGTAGGAACCACAGACTCCACAATACCACAGTAGGCCTTCAGGCCCTACTGACAGAAGTGCAAAGCCTTGAAATTGCAAGGAAAAAATAAAGACATTTAAACTAAGAGTCACCCTGCTGGAATACAGGCTCAAGAAAAAAATGTGTACTAGGCAGAGTACATTTGCAATTCTTTCTCTCTCCAACCAGAAAACCTCTGATGAGAAAGGCAATGACCAACCCCGTGAAGCCAGAATACAAAAAGAGTTGCTGAATGCAACCAGCACAGGGTGGGTCCTGACAGAGCAGCAGATCCTTGTTCAGAGAAGACAAAATTCAGGTAAGGAAATAATTTTATTTTTCTCTTTCTTGGAAATCTAGTGCTCCATCAAACTTAGGAAAAATACTGAGAATGAGAAGCTGCCAATAAATGAAAAATCCTCCACCAGTTGTGGGCAACATTAACGAGTGAGTATAGGAGAGAGAAATGAGCAGTTAGGATATATATTTATTGCTGAAGAACAGAAGAAGTCTACAGCTGTGCATACTGAATGCATTACTGGATGAAAAAAGCATGCAATTTTTGTAGTACTCCGAGATGGACTATGCTAGGTTACTGACCGACAAATCTCATAAGATTTGCTCTCTTTCCACACAGTGCTAGTAAACCTTTTTGACTCAACAAATTTATCTTCAAAGATTGAGTTAGATAACTTGTATTCCCAGAATACAAAAGATTTGATCTATTTATGGAGAAGGAGACTGATATATTTCTTCTTAGTCTACTTCCCTTCTCCATCTATGCAATATGACCTAAGGAGTCAAACTTCTACTGAATTTTCTATGAACATGCTTTTAAAACTTGGACCACATCTACGAACCGAAGCTCTTTTTCCCTCTTATTTTCTGTAGCATGGGCCAAAGGAAGTATGACATTTTGCTGGAGTAAATAGTTCATAATCACAAAATAAGGGTTTAGGCTCAGAGTAGCTTTAACTGATGGAAGAACTACTGTAAAACTGCCTGATTAAAAAGTAGTGGACTGCTGAAGTCTTCCTCAAGAGGAAATGAACAAGCCAATGGCTTTAATGAAAACTTTCAGCTTCAGGATTTTTTTCTAAAATAAGCTTCTGTTGCTCTTTTTAAGCTATTTTTTTTCCAGCACAGACTAGGTACTCTGGTTATTCTGGTAGGTCCACTTAATAGAAGGTCTCATAGGTCAGAGAAGGAAAACAATCAGGCCATGTTCAAGAAGCATTGCCACTTGAGGCCCATGGAGCAATACATCAGGCTAGAGTGAATGACAGAACTTCCATTCAGTCTTGATTGTCAATACCAGCTTGTTGGTACACCGAACAGAGTACATCATCTGTGGGAGGAATTGTCTTATGCTGTCCAATTGAAGAATTCTTGTTCCCATTTCTAGTCATTCACTTATCAGTTGGCCTAATTCTTGCTCTTATTTCATATATGTGACGTTGTGGAACATACTCATTTGTTTCAAGTTCCAATCTTTCATTTCTCTGTTTAGGCCTTTGTTCAGGTCATTGAATATTAGAAGTGGTTGATTCTGTCACTTTTTGTCAATAGATGTAAATTCTGGTAGAGCAAATTATAGAATTCTTAACCACTGTTTCAGCATACAGATGAGGAGAGGTGATTCTGGGAAAGGTTTGCTTTATGCAACTTAGCAAATACTACTTTATCACTTAGCTCAGCAGCCTCTTCTTCCATCAGAAATCCACAAATGTTAAATGACACAGAGTAGCTATACAAATAATCTTTACAATGTGCTGGTTGATATTGAGGGACAGAGATGCTAAAATAAACTAGGGTGATAGATCTCTACTACAGGGTTGGGAGATCCCCAGTTATGGGGAGGTTGGAATTAGATGATCTTTAGGGTCCTTTCCAACCTAAGTCGTTTTATGATTCTGTGATCAGCGAGATTTTAATGCTTGATGACATTTTATTCTTGGGCTGTATCACTGGTCCTTTGTCAATGAAGAGTGTTTCCCAAAGCTAATTTTTATAGTGGAGTTAAAGTTGCTGTTTTGTATGTTCATCAAAGACAAATATTGCTTCAGAAAGTTCAGTGGAATTGATTAGCTGAAGTTGGATTGAGTTATAATTCCACTGTGAAACTGTTTACTAGATCTGAATGAGCACAGCAAGATAAGCATTTTTCCAACAAGACAAAGCAAAGGCCTTAAACACCAGGTTAATTGTTCTCCTGTGAAATGAATAGAAGTTAGAGGTTGTCTCTAATTAATTTGGGGCAGTTGGCAAATGAAATTGTCATCTTGAGGTCTGTAGAGCAGAAGAAAACTTGATTGTTCCTTGTCTGGAATCACGATCAGTGATTTTGTCTGTGCTGAAAACTACCATATTTGTCCAAATATTGAGGGCAATAAGTACCTTTATTTCTAGATTATTACTGAGTGTGATTCAGCTGTGAAATGGAAGTACATACAAGTGTGGGTATCAAAATCTATGTAAGAGCAGCTAAAAGAAAGCACATCATTGCACAGGAAATTTGAGAATTCTAAAAGATACTGAAATACTGCTTTGCTTGAAGGTTGAGAGAGAGAGCAGTTGGAAATGAAGAGCCAGAGACGTGAGTTTGGAGGAGGCAGGGAAGAGTAAACAACAAGTACTTGCAACAAAGAAAGGCACAATTAAAGTGGTTCTTGGTACCCTGACAGCTGTCTTGGAGTTTAAGAGGAAGCTTCACCTACATATGTCCAGTTTTCCCATCTTTGGTAAGCTGTCCTCTGTAAACAGGAAAGTAGGACCAGAGCTCAAAGCTGGCATAACGCAACTGAGAAACAACCTCCTTTCCATCTCATGCAGCCAGTGAGAGCGATCTGGTAGCACAGAGAGCCAAGTACAGGAGTTGTAGGCTCTTTAGATTTGCAATAGGGGAATTTTTTTTCTTTTTTTCTTTTTTTCTTTTTTTTTCCCTTGATATGGAGCCTGTATCTGTATTGCTGTATTAAAGCATTCTGTGATGCTACCTGGACAACCATCCTGAATAGACCCCCTCTTCATCAGAAGGTGTCAGCTGCAGTGAGTAGGAGAAAAATTGGAAGAATGTCTGCTTGCAAAGAAGTAAAACAGAACTACCTCTCTGAATCTAAGGGCACAAAGATGGGTAAACACATTCACATAGCTCCATAAACCAGTCTGTACAAAACACAGAAAAGCTGGCTGTTGGAGGAGAGGGAAGGGAATGCTACAGGAATGTTTGTCTTGGAGAGGTTAAAAAAAAAAAAATGGCAGGAAAACTAGAGATATCCAAGCCTGATGGAGCAGTGGATTCCCATGAAAGAGAAATTAAATGTCTGGGCCTCTCTTTCAGTTTAAGGCAAATTATGCCTTTCTTCTGTAAGTGCAAATACCACCAGGTAGCAGATAAGGGCTGGTCCTGCAATTATGAGAGGAGCAAGATTTGGGGAATCTATGTGGGAATGCACAGTCCCCATCTTTGTGACACACAGAGGATTTGTAAATAGAATGGGCTTAAATAAGAAAGTAGTAGATTCACTGTTACTTGTCACTCACTAGCCACCAACTGCGCTTTGTCCCCATGGAAGTAGTTTCTGGTAAAAGTACAAAAACAGAATAAAGCTATAAGAATTTCTTTAAACTTTGGTAGTATGCATCATTTGCAATTTATTTAGTTGTTTATACTTAACGTTTAAATGTTTTGTCTAATGTTTTTCTTGTAAGATACAATGCTAATCAAAATTTTGTATTAAATCCAATGCGTTATGTTTGTTCTTCTGTAAATGCTCTAGCAACATTTCCTGTACAAAATAGAGATGTGTTTGTTAATCTAACCTTCTTTTCCCAGGCTAGTACCATCTTCTGGGGAGTATTCCTGTAAACATCCCTGCTTAATGTCCTTTATCAACTTCATGGATTTTTGTTGTCCAGAGCAAACTGGGAAAATGTTCTGAGATTTCAGTTACATGTTTGAGTCACCAAGTATTCTGCTTTTGTCTGTGTTGTAGGTCTGGCCTAATTTTTTTCCCCCTTTTTCTCTCAATTTTAGCTGGAAGAAAAATAACAGTCAGGAAAAGCAGACTCATAATAGAAGGGAAGGCATAATTGGGAGCTTTAGAATTCATTCATGAAATTATCAAATGAGAAAGTGGAAGAGATGGCATAACAGCACATACAACTTAGCTAGAAAGGAAAATAATTTTATTTCTTCTCCCTGCAGCATGTATGAGTTGAATGCTAATGCTGTCGTGTTTAAATCCTGCCAGTATGAATGCTGCTTTTCATCTTTGCAGAGAGACTGGCAACAGCATGCAAAGCAGTATCAGGGCCCATCCTTTTAACAAAAGAGCACTGTGTTGGCAGGCACACCTCATATTCCTGTCATGTTAGTTCTAGCCAACGGCTTTCAAGTATCAGTGCTGCAACTTAGTAGTTTCTTGCAGGTGTAAACGCTGGTCTCATTACAATTTCTTTTAATAAGACAGCTTAATCTGGTGGTGAAGACCAACTGGATAGTATACTATAAAAATAGGGAGAAAGGAAAATGAGGAATATGGGTTTGTCCTCTCCTTAGCTCACAGCCTCTCTTCTTTATGGCACAACATGAAATGGGGAGAGAAAGAGACAGATAAACTTTGGTTGAGCTCTCCCCACGTTGGCTAAACCTTGGGTTTACCTATTCTTTTCTCCATTTGAAATAGTGTCATCTTTTAGCTCCAGGCACCTGTTCTCTAATAGCCAAAAAAATACTGCAGGAGCTCTCTACAATTACACGCTGGCAATGTTGAGAGGGCAATATTGCTGCATAAATTGAAACAGCTGATCAGCAAGAAAATGGTCAGGAAATAGCAGCATCTCATGTCCCCATGTTTACAGGGAATTTACACTACAGTCTGAAATTACCATTTGCTAGCTACTCTGCCTTGATTTTCCATGTAGATAACTTTATACGAGGGCCATCTGACTGAAAGCTAGAAATCTGTACTTAATAGTCAGTATCTAAATAGCTAGTACCCTCATCACAGTGTATGTTAAGTGGAAAGAACCGGATCTCATTCTGTGAGAGGTGGCTAAAATATAAGGGATAGTTTACCCAAAGGTAAACTTTTTCTTCGTTGACAATAGTGAGATCAGTTTATAAAACTTCAGATGCCTACATTAGTTGGAATGGGGAGGAAAAGCAGGGTAGGTAATACACTGCAGAGGATAATCTCTGACTCAGTAATGTGCCATTACAGGCAACCTTTACATAGCTTGCCAATGCAAGACTGAGTTCAAAACTAGCACATTCATGTTTTAATCTTTTGAGTGATAAATTTTCCAACTTATTATGTAAATTTACACTAACACCGTGTCAAAGTACGTATTTTAAGTTAGACCAGCAGTTTATTCATGTAAGAAAAAGCATATATCTGAAAACATGAACTGAAGTGTTTTAATGTCTCATCATGTAGAACATCTTCCCATCTGAAGCATACCAGAGAAACAATTCTTGAGATTACATGCAGATGGTTTGCAGAGGTTGTTTTATTCACTAGCTTAAAAGTGAATAGTAAGATTAATGCAGGAAGCGATTGAATGTTATATTCAGTTGCAATACAAGCAGGAGTATTTGCAGTAAGAATGTAATACCCACCAAATTTTGAATAAGTAGGAAGTGAGGGGAGGTAATACATTACTTCTGCAAGGAAGTAAAACACAAAACACTTCCTTCATCACAGGTGGTAGCTGCTAGTATAGTTACAGTGATTTGCTGCTTCCAAATAGTATGCTCCTTTCTGTTCAGAACTGAAGTAAGAGAACAAGCAACCCATGGCATAATAGATGCTGTTTTCTTATCACATAAGCAGTTTTTCACAAGTTTCTCATTCAAGCATGCATCTGTTGTAGAACTTGTCTGTGTAACATCTTGACCTGCTTAAAATACACAAGCGTTTTCCAAGTTGGACAGTGTGAAACCAGTTTTCAAATATGAATGTAAATAAAGCTGGTACCTGGATAGTTTAGTTACAAGAATTAGCATGAAAATACGTTAATTTTTTAATGTTTATTGTATGACTATATGAAATATTATAGGATTCCTTTTGGTTTCAAGTCTTAGATCGAAGCTATTCATAGTTTCAGAACCTCAGTTGGCAATCATTGTGTGTTGTGTTGATCAGCAAATAGTGATCGTTCTTGACACTGCGATTCTGCAGCTGGAAGAAACTGCAGGCTAAATTCATTTGTTTGTCCATTCCAAGTAACTTTGGTTTTGTGCCACTGTGTACTGTTAGAATGGAGAACAGAAATGAGTATTTTTATTTCTATTGCTCCAGATGATCGTTACCTGTATCCAGAAACAAAGAATCATTCATTTGACATTAAAAGCAAATAGCAAAACATCCCCCAAATGCATAGTGCTGGTTCTTTTAATGTCTTTAGAATGTGAGAAATCAAAAATTTACTTTAACAAAAATTGTATAAAAGCTTTTCTTTCAAAGGTAGGAGTAGATGCTAAAAAGGTTTTTGCAGCTTTTCCGAAGTGATGCAAAAGCCCAAACTGTAATAAGGAGATGGTCGCACCGAGTTAGACGATTCAGATACTTTTCTATATATTTTTCACAAAATGTCAGTGTCTGTGGCAGACATGTGGAGAGCCTCTTGTAGAGCTACCCTCAGAGTAGCTGCTTAACTTTAGAGAGAGTTGTCATGCACCTTTGGCTGGGACATATAAGCAAGGAGACACTTCCATGTTAAATGAAAGTCTAAATCTTCATTTGTCTCACCTGTGATCTAACTTTAGCTTAGGATGTGGGGAAAGGGTATTCTCCTATATCAAGCAATCAGCAAATGTTTGATGTGTTTAAGGATGTAAAAAGTAGAGATCCTGTCCATAAGCCAGGCACCCAACTTGTTCCATAACCAAGGCTTACAAGCCTGTATCCTGTTGTGGAGTTGGGCGTGGACTGTGGGTACAGGACCCTCACATATTGTGCAGTCCTGTACCTCCTTGTCATCATTCAGCTGTATTGAATCCTGCCTGCTGGGACTCAAAACCCAGCTTTTTTTTTTTTTTTTTTTTTTTTTTTGCTATAAAAAGAACAGAAATCTGTTTGGGCAGTCTTTTTCTGCCCAGCACAACAAAGTTATTCTTAAGAATCTCTTCTCCTACAAGTGACCAGCTGCCCAAATCATGACTTCCATTATTAATAGTGCCTATTCAAAAGATAGATGAAACGGGCTCCTCTGACTTAATTCCTACCTGCACTTTGATTTGAAACCACCTTGCTTGTCCTTCTGTCTAGTCAACTCCTCTCTGAGGCCTGAACTGGAAGATAGGCAGTGACAGTGTTGAAAAACAACTGTCTTGTCTTTCTCCTATACCTGAGTGAGTCAAATATTCTACCTGGCATGAGGTACAGCATAAAATCAGTTTTTCCTTTGTATCTTACAGAAAGAAAAGGCTACCTTAAAGTAAGAGGTATTTAAATAGAACTGGCAGATGAGGTTGCCTTTCTCATGTCACTGACAGCTCACTCAGCTGTCACTTGTAACTTTCCCAACAGGGTCATCATTTAGGACCAGCAATGTCCTCTGATTATTATAAAATCCACGACATCGTGCAGGACACACTGGTATTTGCAAAACATTTGAGTAGCCAAGTAGAAAATTCTATTCTGTTTCATAAAGAAAAATAATACAGCAAAGTTTGAGGAATGGACTACACCTCATTGTGGATTCTGCAGGCAGTCACACTTCATACAGAATACCTAAAACCTGATAGATCTAGATTTTGTTCTTTATTTGTAAAGGCTGAATTAACAGAAGTATATAAAAAAGAATTGCTTTCCCAATGAAAATACTACTCCTATTTTTTTTTCACTTGAATGCTATGAAAATGCTCTTTTGACCATGATTAGAAAGAAATCCTATTTGTTCTCTGCTCATGGAAAATATTTTCTTAAACAATATGAAGCTCATTTTCCTTTTTCCCCCCTCTCTAGATATGACCCAGACATTTTGTTAGGCTATGAAGTCCAGATGCATTCCTGGGGTTATCTCTTGCAGAGGGCTGCTGCATTAAATGTTGATTTATGCCAGATGATTTCTCGTGTGCCAGGTAAGTAACTATGTAGGGTTTCAGTTCAGTTACAACAGAAAAGAGTTGAAATCTAAAAATAAACACATAAATAAGGCAGAGTAATTTTTCATATGGACCTCTTTTTTGTTGTTGCTCTTGTGTTGTTATACCTATAATCACCCACGCAAAAAGATGCTGGTTTTCGGTGTTTTCTGAATCTTGAAATTTCTTCTGTATTCCACTTCTGGGTGTGTCCTTTATGCATGAACCTAAGCTCATTTTGAATAGTTGCGTGTGTTTTCTTGCCAGGCCCCCATTTTGCATGCTTTGCTGCATCCCAAAGTAGAAAGGGTGTAGAGCTGCTGAAGCTCATCACTGAAGAACAGTCCCTGTTTCTGTGCGTTGTGTATCTTTTGCTGTTAGTTCTCATTGTAATTCCTTAGCATAAAGAAATTACAGACAGTTTTCAGTTCTTGGTGGTGCTTCTGCTACTTCCTCTTGCTTCTCCTTGGCTTCAGTCATATCTGTGTCATTCAGGGTAACCACCACAATCATAGTACGCGGTTTCTCTGACTGGACTACAAGGACATAAAGATGCTGCTGGGCACCATTTGTCCTGGTCAGCAGCCCTGTAATAAAAGCCTTGCTTTAAATAGCCAGTCTTGTGCTTCAGGGAAATTCTACTGTTCCAATTGCTGGTGCTTTCCTTCAGCATTCAGAAAAAGATCTATTTGTGGTGGTGTTTTTTTTCTCGAGAATCTGAGGAAAGTTATCCAGGAGAGTAGTAAGCCTGGTGTCTGTACTTAGCCAATTAATAGAAACTATAATTCTGAAAATTGCAATTAGTGAACAGCTGGATAAATATATTGCCCATGAGAAAATTCAAGATAGCTCTGTGAAGTGAAAAACTGCCTAAAAAATGTGTTGTAGCTCTTTGCAGTTGTCAAAAAGATGTGGATGAGGGACGTAAGATTTAAAAAAAAAAAAAAAAAAAAAAAAGCTGCTTTTGACAGGGCTCTTGTCAGAGATCTGTACAGAAACTAAATAGCCATGAAATAAGAAGTGCTTGCCTGTGATTGTCCTTTTAAAAACTTCTTCTTGTTACTCTGTAATGGTTGAAAGAGCAAATGAATTATTAGAAGCTATGGAGAAAAGAAAATGGGAAACAAGAAACATACATGTAAAAATCTGTAGTGTGCTAGTAGATCAAATAGTGCAGCTCTAGCCTCTTCTTGCCCATCAAAATGGATATAGGAGAACTGGTAAACAGGAGGAGGGTAAGTCAAATGTGGCTAATGATTTAGGAAAGTATGATTCCAGAACAGGCAGAGCTCAGTAAGAATCCTGTGAAATCTTGAAGGGTTATAAAGGGAAATATGGCTTGGTTGATCGTGATTTTTTTTTTTCTGATACAAGAACCAGAAATCATCAAATGAAGCTAGCAAATGGCAGCTGCAGAATAGGAGTTGATTTTTCATCCCTGGCTTGTTGAACTATTGAGCTCCTTGCCAGAAGATATTATGAATGCTTTAAGATTGTTAGCTACAAGAGAGAAATTGTTGGAAGAAAAATCCATTGGGTACTATTGTGTATATGAAAGTAATGTCTGGCCGAGGAGACTGAAAATTGTTAGAAGTTAGAAGAGCTTTAGAGAGATTATCTGTAATTTGCTTCCCCTATTTCTGAGGTATCTGCTTTTGGGTACATGGTAGAACATGATACCAAGATGGTTGCATCCTTGGACTTACCAACATAGCAATAGCATCTTTTATGTTGGCATCCTATCTGCCTGGGCAGGAGAAGAACATGTTTTAGAGGAGCTAAGTTCACTCACTCCTTCCTTGAAGTTTGAATGTTTGTGCACTCCTTTTATACTTTCAAAACTTTGGATACTCTTGGTACCTATGACTTGTTTAGAAAATGTCTGAGTTACAGAGACCACCCAGGGATAAGAAAACATAAGAACAAATTCACGTCTTCAGCTGCAAGTTGCTTGTAACTGGATCTCACTCTATTTCTAAGCATTTAATCTATCAAAAGCAGGAGCACATAACAGTTTAAGTGTGAGTTGGTCATCAAAGGTCACAACAAGTTTCTCTTTTCAGTCCAAAGATCTCAAATTTGTGCTGCAGGAAAAATAGCTAATTGGATGAACCTTGTTATTAAATTCCTTTGATGGCTTGAACTGAGGTGATACAGTGGTTGCAATAATAATGCCTTTGGGTACAATCTTAAGATGTATTGAAGGATGTTCAGAAAACCTTTTGACCTACCTTGAGATTAGCAATCTCTTCGGGAAGAGTAATGCTAAGCGTTGCACTCAAAGGTTTCCTAAACCTCCAAAGATCACAAGGGCTTACTGCTCTGCTGTGGAATTATGACTCAACCATCTTTTCATTTCAGGATAGGCTCATAACTTCAGTTCATCAACTCGTGTGTCTGCTTTTGTTCTCAAAGGCTGAATCACAGCTTTTGTCTTGCAAGACAACTTTGCCTGCACTTTGGTTGTTGCAGAATCAACAGCTACATCAGCAAAGCTCTCGTTAGTACACACCTTCATAACATAAGCTGTTGTTCGAATTACTAGATGTGGAATACATGTGAAGAGTTCCTTGAAGAAGGGTTACCTCTCTAGGAAATGTCTGGTTCTTGGTGATGTCCCTATGTATTTCAGAGTCAGGCTTCCATCCCTACACCTGTGGAGTCCTCCCTACACAGCTTGGGTTTAGTTCTAGTGAAGGAATAAAGGGTTGTAGCACTTGATACCTTTGGACATAAAGTGCAAGAGGGCATGCAGGACATAGACATGATCTCCACAGCACTGTTATTCATAGTACATGAGTTCTTGTGTTAGGTGTTAGATGTACACCCAGAAGTGGAATATGTAACACTTAAAATATTTCTAAGAACCAGGGTTATTGTAAGGTAAGTAATTGATCTTTTTTTGTTGTTGTTGAATCACAGGAGAAAGATAAGGAAATTCACACTGAACTCCTCCCAAAAGTGTCGTGCCAAAAGTGTTGGCTTGCATGCATGACCATAAACATACAAGTGTGTTCTGTGTTGCTTTGTGGCCTTCTTGTCCATGGTTTTTACCCCATCTATGTTCCTCTTGCTTTTCCAACCCCTATGCTTCATATTTCCCTCCCTTCTTCACATGCTGTATTTTCAGAACAGGAAGTGCTCCTTCAAGCAGCATGCTCCTCTTTCCTCCTATTAAAATAAAGATGGAAGGTACTTTTCCTTCCCTTTCCCGTGATTTCAACTTAACAAAAGAAAGCTGGACTTCTCTCTGGTTTTGCTTTATTGGCTGAGTCTGGTGCTGCCTCTGCCATTTACAAGTGAACTATTCATAAGTCATTAGGACACACCACAAGAGAAGTGAGTACTGTGCCTGTGCGTAGTGGCATTTTGTGTGTGCACTGTGGCCTCCTGTTTCCTCTTTTGCATCACAACTCAAAGATAGGGTGTGGGGAACAGAGGATGAGAGGAGACTTCTTTTCATTTCATCTCACACACTTGAAAGGTAGGAAGACTGCCCAGTTCTCCTTCTCTGTACTTTGTTTCCAGAGAGGCTCAAATGGTCCTGGTGATATTCCCCATACCATCTGTAGAGCAACTGTGAGTTTTTGTGAGTAGGATGCTGTACAGACATATCTGATAGAGTGAGAATACACAACCAACAGTTGAAAAATGGATATGAATGTAGAATTGTGGGGAAATTGCCTCAAAATGCTTTCTTCTTCCATTAAACTAATAAGAAGGAACAAGGCTGGAGGTTTGTGGAGGTAGCCCTAAAAGCACCGTGATTAATGTATCTAACAATACAGTGTGTTTTCGTATTGAATTTTAAACTCTATTGTGCATTTAAAAAAAAAAAATCTTTGTAAACTCAGGAAGGAATGTCAAAGGTGTAGCCTTAGCTTTACTGAAAGAAAGACATGTACCAAAAGAGCTGTCCTCTCTTGTGTAGTAGTATTTCAAAAAAAAAAAGGCATAAGTGGTTCTTTCCTCTACAGTAGTCACTGTTACAGAAAGAGTCAGATTGTTCTTTCCTGTATCCTTCTCTCTCCATTTGTGTTGTCCAGAATTTATGTCCACCTGCTCCCACTCTGTTTTGCTTTCACAATATAAAAGGTGCTGAGTTTTCTCTCCCATGACTTGGTTCTGACTGTGTAAGATCATGAAAAGTAAAACGTGGAGTTAGAAACTCCTTAGGACAGAGATCATTTTTCTCATGTGTGTGTATTGTGCACTAACATGCGTGCAACTAGCTCTTAAGTAACATTCAGCACTGCTTAGCCAATATATTCGCTACGGAGAATATATTGCCATGGACACCATTTCAATTAACCCAAAGTAAGAGTTATCTTCAGAAGGGTGTGCAAGACTGCAAAAACATGGAAGAATTTTATTTAGCAATTTTATGGAAGACTGGTAAATAAATTATCTTGTACAAACAGTAACAGTTTTTAGGAATTCTTATTTTTCTCGGCAGCTCAGATGGGCAGAGATAACTTGATCTGATGTTGACTGTACTGTAACTTGTCTAAATGTGTTTTCTTTTAATGTCTTTAGACGATAAGAAGGAGAACAGATTTTCAGCTGAGCTGGATGAATATGGGTCAGATACAATGAGTGAAATAAATATTGTTGGGCGAATTACCTTAAATATTTGGAGAATGATGAGAAATGAGGTAATGTTAAAAAACAGTTCAGTGTGTTAAATTTATGTGTTTTTTTTTTAAATTATTGGAGAGTTTGTTGAAAATTTCATATAGTTTATATACCTTTTTCTTTTTTGTTTTTTTAATACCCTTTCAAATACAGCTGTCTGCCACTCTGTGAGAATGGATTTTGCATAGCACTAAAATGTAAAATACTGAAACCATTCTCTTCCAGTATTGTTTCTTAGTGATACTCCTTCACACTTCTTTGTGGGTCTTGAGAACAACTTACGAGTTATAGCAAGTCAGCTAGTATGATGCTTGTACTAAATTAAATACTTGAAATTATTTTGAGTTCTCATACCCGTTCTGCTGTTTGTGACCTTACATTCAACATCCAGCTGACTGAGTCTTAACAGACTTTGTTCTGACCAAACTGATCTTTGTGACCTATTTAATTCTATGTGGTCTTTTCGTTTGATGAGGGATGTTCTTTCATGACTTGTAAATAGTTAGGGACTTCTAAATATAAATGTTGATACACTTTGGTAACAAAGAATGCTCATAGAAAGGTAATTAGTTGTTACCATTTTTAAAAAGTATAGATTTCTTTGACTGTGAAAGACATTATGCATGTTAACACATTCTCTGCATTTTTTTCAGGTGAATCTAATGAATTACACCTTCGAAAATGTGGGCTTTCATGTTCTTCATCAGCGTTTTCCTTTATTTACTTTCCGAGTTCTTTCTGATTGGTTTGATAACAAGGCAGATGTCTACAGGTAATCTATTCTTACAAGTTTTTTTATTTGTCCTTTTTAAGGCCAGATTCTTAGAGTTGTATAGGTATAAGCTAAAACCAGCATAGATCGAAATAACCAGTTTAGCTCAGGTACTCAAACAGTCTGCATACAGCAACATGACCTTACTTTGCTGTCCTGATGTGTTCTATTGTATGGTTATACCCTCAATGTGATATCTTTGTTTTTCTAGTTAAAAAAGCAAAGCTATTTTGCAGTTACAGTCTCAACTTATCTGAATAGATCTACTGTTCTGAAGTTCTGTAAGGTCTTTATTTGGTATGTAGTATTCATCAGAAGGATTTGTAATGAACTGTCAGGTTTCTGTTTTACTTCACAGTACATGCCAAGCCAGCTAGGCTTAAGAATAGTACAAAACAGTGTACAAGATGTTCAGAGAGTAACTGTAGCTGCTTAAAAATATCTGTATATGACATGTATCACAATGGGCTTCACTCTTCCTTGGAGTGTTTTGGTATTGTGTCATGTCAACAATTAGTAATAGTGCGAGTACTGATTTGAACGTCTTCAGTAACATGTATTTGTTTTCTTAAATACTTTTGGACTATGTGGAAACTTGGCCTAGTGTTGAAATTACAAATTTATATTCAACAAATACAGAAGGTTGTTTCCACAGAATTCCACTTGGGAAGGAAAAAAAGCAAACATGAACAGGTGAAGAAAAACTCAGGTTTCTATTTTAGTAATTCTTCAGGGTGGTAAGGCAAACAGGATATAAAATGTTATTGAGATATCCTGTAGCATTAGGTTCCTATACCACATTCTGTGTGTATCTTTAGAATGGGTAAGTGTATGCTTGTGTGCCACATTTCTGAAAGAGCTGTATAAAAATGTCCTGTGGGAAATTTTATTTGCTCGTTCGTAATAAGCTGTCATAAAAATACATTTTTCTTAGAAAGAGCAGCATTGTCCTGATTGTTTATAACAAGGTGTTCACTTTCACAGATGGAAAATGGTTGATCATTATGTTAGCCGGGTCCATGGGAACCTCCAGTTATTAGAAAAACTGGATTTGATTGACAGAACAAGTGAAATGGCAAGACTTTTTGGCATTCAGTTCTTACATGTATTAACAAGAGGCTCCCAGGTAAGATTTAGTTTACCTTACACTTCACAAAAGCAAAATAGTCATTCCAAAACGTTTTAGTTCTTCAATATTTTCAGAGTCAGCGTATGTATTTTCATAAGGTCGGAGGAATGTTTTGTACAACAAGAAATTGAAACGTAAAGAAAGGCAATTCAAATACAGTAATAGTCTCCAGAGATTAAAAGTAGCTGTTAAAAATAGTTAAGACTGCCCCAAATACAACTACTACACTGAGTCTTCTCTAATGACTTTGAGAGCACCAAATTTTCATTTTGGGTTGATATTTTTCACACTTATATGAGTCTGAAAATGAACACTTTATAAAACATTAAGAAATTTAATCAACTATGTTTATAATCACAAGGTGAGATGATTTTCTTCCATGGCAGGCAAAGCTACACTGAGTATGTTATAAAAGACATTTCCTGAGAAGCAGACCACTGGGCAAGATTTGATGAGACAAAAGTGGCTCTGGCTTTATTAAGTACATGTGTCATGCAAGATGCACGGTTCTGTTAACTTCACACTAGCATCAGAAGAAAAGTGAGCAGGACAGATTTACCCTTCTCTTTCTTTGCGACCCTAGGAGTTTTCGTTAATTACAAAGGCTTTTCTTGCCCAGGTTCTGGTTGATGAGGCTAACTAAGCTGTTTTCATGACTTCATATGAGCCTTGAACAGCACCTGAATTGAGGAGATAATTACTTTTATTCACGTTTGCTTCTGTTGTCTTTCCTTTCCTACCATAATTCTTTCCTACCATCATTCTGCTTTTAATAGACATTCAGCTAGCTGACCAGGATTTTGATTACTTTGCCAAATTCTATCAAGAGAAAGACAACTTAAAAATTAATGTCCTAAACAGACCAACATTGTCTTAAGCCAGCCAGAAATAAGAATGTCAGTGCCTTAACGATTTAAAAAAAAAACAAAATTAATAAAGCCAGTTTTAAAATGTTGCCACTTACTTTCTGAGACTACAACTGCCTGTGTCATCTCTCAACCCCATAGAGGTTTTTGCTGGTACAAAGCTATCTTGGCCTTATTTTGTTTTGATTTTTCTTTTACTGGTGGGGAGCTGGAGGTGAGGAGAAAGGGCTTTTCACCGGTTCAGCTCCCTGAACTGGCTTACCCCACTATCAAAAAAGTACCACAAGGGAAGAGAAACGCACAGTTAGGGACAGGAAGGGTAGGCTGGCTTACCGCCAGCATAGATACGCTTAAACTATCATGATTACAGCCTGTGAAGACTGTTCTGCCTGTCATTTTCTCAAATGGCTGTGAGTGGGAGTGAGCAACAGAAACATGCAGCATTTTCAATCCTGACTGTTCTTTTCTCTTTCCTTCTGTGCACTTTTTTTTTATCATTGAAACTTTCTAGATCACAGAAATGGCAGTTGCAACAACTCCAAGTTACCTCAGATAATACTTTTTTCACTCCAAAGAACAATCACTGCATCTTAGGAAGATGCTCCTTTTCTCCTTATCTGAAACAGAGATGTTAGAAAGGATTTCTGGACTAAGAAAGGATTTCAGTTATTTTAAAGTTTTTCTTTTCAAAATTTTTCTTTCATTAAGTTTTACAAGACTGTTCTAAAGGCGATTTTCTTTTCTTTTGTTAAGCTATTTTGGATATTCTATAGCAGACTAATCAAGTCTAACATAAGGTGGTCATAGGCATATAGGCTATTAGTCAGATGGTTGAAGAACTTGCTGAAAAATAGAAAAAAAAAATAGTTTTTGCACAGTTCTGCTCCATGACCAGCTCATCACTGGATAAACGTGCACAAGGAAGGCAGCAGCAGGCAGAGGGCTTTTGAAGAGTTATCTAGTTGCTGACAAAGCAGAGGATTTTAGGATTATGTAGGATTGTTCCTTGGCAAATGAGGATTTTCAGTCCTTTGACGTTTATATACTTAATTTTCAGCTGTTTTTTATTATTATTATTATTGTAAATACATACAATAATGTGAGTACCTGGCTATTAGTGCTTTCAAAGCCTTACTATAACATTGTAATAATATATAAATGATTAGAGATAATTCTAATGTGGCAGCCTCCGTAGATGACATTTTGTGATATCTTGAAAAAGGTAAAAGTACTTAAACTTTCTGATATTTTATCCTTCCTGTAGTATTTGTGGCATCATGTGGGAGAAATCATGGTACCTAGAACAAAACTTTAAATGCAAAAAATGACTTCAGAAGTGGGCTGACATATTCTTCCCTTGGTTCTCTTGCTGCCAAGTATATTGTAGTTACCTTGCACAGTCACAAACTTGGAAGTACAATTACTAACTTACACAGCTTGCTTGTCATTTTTCTGTTTTCTTGAACAAAATCTCTGTGCAAACTCCTATGGAAAATGGTAAGCAAACCAACTGTACAGTATATCTTTTTTAAAAACTGTTCTGTAAGTCTAACAAAAATTAAAATTAGCAAATGCTCATTCACTGACTGTAGCATTGTTGTATAATATTTTGGTAGACTGCTGGATTTTTAATTTCTACCTTGAGCTGGATGTTTGTTTGTTTGTTTGTTTTCCTGTAGATACAAATCAGAAGTACTTTGTTTTTTAAGGTTAGGGCTAAATGCTGAGGAAACACAAGGAAAAGTTCCAAGTGTGATAGGAAACATATGTTAAAAATAAGAGTATAGTTGTTTATTTGGGAAAACTATTTGTACTTTAAATTCAGGAAATCTAAGTGCATATTTATGTAATTTTAATACATCCATATCTGTTCTACATTTTTGAAATTATAGTTGTAATGACAATATCCAATCTGTTTTGCAGTATCGTGTGGAGTCCATGATGCTACGTGTTGCAAAGCCAATGAATTATATTCCTGTGACACCCAGTATCCAGCAGCGAGCTCAGATGAAAGCCCCTCAATGTGTTCCCTTAATAATGGAGCCAGAATCCCGCTTCTACAGCAACGCAGTTCTTGTATTAGACTTCCAGTCGTTATATCCTTCCATTGTGATAGCGTACAACTACTGTTTTTCAACCTGCCTGGGACATGTTGAAAACTTAGGAAAGTAAGTTGTTTTTCTTTTTCTTCAAAACTTTGATTCGGTAGAGACTTCAGCATGCTTTGTAAGATATTGAGAACCCTTGGCTGTCATTGGAAATTAGGGATATGTATGAATAGCACCGTTTTCTGTTATGAGATGGTAAAGATCAACCATGGGGGTGTGTGCATGTGTGTATACACCCATACACATGCACATCAATATGTGCTTTTTGATGGCAGAATTAGGCTCTGTTCTGTTAAAATAATAATAGTAATTTGTGTGCATGTGCATGTGTGCACACATGTTGCATTGCTGTGTCGATGCTAGTTTTTAATGTTGCTTCAAAATAAATTGAAACATAAATCTACTGTATTTTCAAAACTGGACTAGTATTAATTCTTGAATTAATTCTATATTCTAATTAATTCTTCATAAATTCTTGTCCCCTTTTAAGAGTTGCAGTTCACTCTTGTCTTAACTACTCAAAATGAAAAAATACAATTATTTTATGTAGCACATTTATTGGGATTAACAGTAAATCTGTTAGTTGAAAAAAATAAATAAATCAAAATCATTTCTCATTATAATTACCTTTATAAAAACAATATTTGTAAGAATGGGAAGATGCATGCAGTGATTACTAGGTGTCACCAGCAGGCTTTCAAGTTTCTGACTGGAAATTCTGAAGTCGTAGGAAGAAAATACATGCAGCATGTTACTTGGTAAACATGCATGGTTTGCATACAGGATTAGGGTCCAGTTAGAGGCTTCCACTAACTCAGCATTTGGAAATAATGTATTAACACAGGGCAGGTAAATTACACTGCGTGGAATTTAGACATATATTGCTACTTTCCTCCTAGAGTGTTTTGCATGTTGCTAAGAAATGTAAATGATGGTGTGCTTGTTTATACCTGAGATGTGTACCTTGTCATTCTGTCCTTGCTGGCATTATGAGCATTTTAATGTGAGTTGATGCTTTTGCTTCGTTGGGCTGTAAATGAACGAATCATCTTCATATTTAATTTTCTCTCTATTAGATACGATGCATTCAAATTTGGCTGCACATCTCTGAGAGTACCTCCTGACTTGCTTTACCAGATTAGGCATGATATCACAGTGTCACCCAGTGGAGTGGCTTTTGTCAAGGTAATGACATTAGTGCTCTGTGACAGGCATTTTTACTTCCTGTTGGTTGTCTAGCTTAAGATCAAATTGATGTTGTAGTTCATATTTTGCTGCATTAAGAGCAGACAGAAGAGGGGGGAGGCTCAGGCTCTCATTTCCCAGTGTTTGTTGATATTTGTCAGCATGCTGAACTTCTGACAGTTCAAAAAACAAAATGTCATCTTCATGCTTTCATTTATACCAAAGGCTTATTTCATCTATAATTAAACTGCATTTTACTTGTGCAGTTTGGGGATCAAACAGTAATTATCTGCGTGTAACACTTCATTCTTCTCCTGCTTGAAAAGCACAATGCTTTCCTAGACAAAGAGTCGTGGTTTGGGAGATGAAACTCCCTGACTTGCTTTTTATTGTTCTCATTTTATGCTGTGTGTACTGCTGGCTGATATATAATGAAATTAATAAATATGGCCTGGAGCACATACAAATAATTAGCCAGTCATCAGTATATGTATATTTAATGTAAAACAAAATTCTAGGTAAAGAAGGCTTGCAGAATTTTTAAAGGATAATTTTCCTTTACCTTTTAGCACTTTGAGATTTAATAGAGTGAGTTAACTATTGAAGTCCCATTTTAGTTAATAAGGTTTTCTAAACATTACATTAGCAGGGCTGATGAAAACAACAAAAAGCTATTAACCCTGCCCTTAAGAGCTTTGCATATATTTTGTGTTGCTTGTAATATTTCCATGACGAGCCAAACCATTGGTGCCTGGAGCATCTTGCTAATTATTCATCTTATCGGTGATTATCTAATCGTTCTAGGTTTTCCTTACTCTTAACTGTTTAGGTTGGGCTTTTTAACACTTTTTTTTTCTTTGTTCCCTTTACGGCAGCCTTCGGTAAGAAAAGGTGTGCTGCCAAGAATGCTAGAAGAAATCTTGAAGACTAGGATAATGGTGAAACAGTCAATGAAGGCTTACAAGCATGACAAGGCTATAACTCGAATGCTTGAAGCTCGGCAGTTGGGTCTTAAATATATAGCTAATTTTACATATGGTTACACTGCTGCTAATTTTTCTGGAAGAATGCCATGCATTGAGGTAAGGGTTGCAGATGACAACACAGAAAAACTGTGGGAAAGACACAATTATTAAAACATAGTAAGATAACACAGTATTATTAATTGAAACATTTAATCAAAGTACCATCATAAAAGCTGTTTATCTGTAGTACTGTTTTTGTTGTCCTTAAAAAATCTTCTTTTTCCTAGTAAAAAACACATTTGCAGTTGGCATTTCTGTAGAAATCTCTCCAAAGGTAGATTGCATTACAGTTCTAATGCTGGAAATAAACTCGAACATTGTAGCTCTTTGATACTTGTTATACCAGGAGGAATCAGCAGAATCCAAGAACTGGAGAGAACAATCCTAAGCAATCTTCTCTTGCTCCTTATACTTTTCATGTGCCTAAAGAAGTTTAAACTAAATTTTATTTTCATTTCTTTGGTAGTAATTTGATCATTCTTCCTTTAATTCCTGCTATTTTAGGGTGACGTAAGCAACCTTTTTAATTTTTATTATATTCTTCTAAACGATAAAATACATCACATGATCTCAATATAATAATTTTCATAAACAGATCAAGCCAAGTTACCAGCATTTACCAAGAGCTAGTAGTGGTTTCAGCAGTAAAATAAAGCTTTTCAATTTCTCTTTGACATTGCAGCTTGGTGATAGCATTGTCCACAAAGCCAGAGAAACATTGGAGCGTGCTATAAAACTGGTGAATGATACCAAAAAATGGGGTGCTCACGTCGTCTATGGTGATACTGACAGGTAACTCGCAGACCGTTCCTTACAATGTTTTAAAATCTTAATAGTTTTTCATATGTATTTGTTTCTGTTGTCTCAACAAGATTTATGATACTGGAAAAAGTAGACGAACTCTCTTTGGGATGTTGCTTACTGTCTTGCAGAATGATGCAAAGTAAAGAATGTTCATTTTCCTGGAGTTTCTTTTAGTACACTTAGAAAGCACTTAGAAGATTTTCTTTCTGTTGTAAATTTTATGGAACAGGAAGGAGAGGAAAAATAAACACGTTTTTTCAGGTGTGAATCAATACAAGTCACCTTTATTGAATGAGCATTTTTGTGCCTGTTTCTGATGCCATTTTTATTTTGGAAAACAGAGTGATTTATAATATATTTTGTATCACATGTTGATGCTCAGAGGAAGGCATTCTTCTAAGTTTCGTAAGCAGATCAGTTCAGAAGCAGCCACCAAAGTATGCAAAGATATGCTGCATGAAATACATTATATAAGTAATTCCCCTTTCTTAGTCCATCAGTCTTCCAAATGATGGCCATGCTGTAGGCTTATCCATCTCTGGTGCTAGATTTGGATCATTTCTCTGCCATGGGAAACAGCTTAGCTGGTTGTTCCTCTGTAATGACTTGTGAATCCGGTGAATGATTTCAGCCAAATTTGATGAAAGACTTGAAATGTCAAAGATACTGAATTCATAGTAGTTTCAGACATGCTAAAAAATTACTGCTGGGAGAAGGAAGCAAAATCCTCTTGCTGGCCGTAGTGAAAACAAACAGCGTACCCAGAGCTCTCTGCAGTTCTCTCCTGAGAACCCAGAAGTTTTGCAGTGCCTGGAGCCGTCACAGTCCCTGCCTACAAGAGAACTCCAGCATTCATCATGCCTTTGGCACTCCTGATCTCAGACTGAACACTGAATTTTCTCAGATTTTTTGGCTTTTCAAAATGAGGGCAAGGAACAGAATTGTTAACAACTTGCGTCTTTGCCTTGCCACCAGGATGCTATAGCTTAAAAGCTTCAGGAACTGTGCTGAACAGATTTGTTCTTATTTCCTATGTCTGATTTCTTGCAGCATGTTTGTACTCTTGAAAGGAGCAACTAAGGAGCAGTCTTTCAAGATTGGTCAAGAAATTGCCGAAGCTGTAACAGCAACAAACCCCAAACCTGTTAAACTGAAGTTTGAAAAGGTAAAAGGAGGATGTTTTACTGCAAGTGTGTTGAGTGAAAGTGTTGTTATCCTAAGAACAATGTGAAGATAAAAGATTTTTCTGCACATTAACCTGGTGTAATGATATACAGCAGTCGTGCACCATACTGTTTCCGTGTGTATGTTGCCAGCTCCTTCTTAATGCTGTAGCGACCCTGTCAGAGGAGTGGTGCATTCTGCAGCACAAAAAGAAACCTTCCCTTTTTCACATCTGGATGCCTGGCGGCTTGTTACCCTGGCAGCACCAGGCAATTTGAAATTCCCTTCTCATCAAGTTTTGGAAGTGTCTCCCTCAGTTTGATATTATATGCATGCTACCAAACAAATGTGGGCAACTTGGTAGTGAAAATGTACACCGTCCCTTGAAGTGATTCCAGTACACTAATTCCCAGCCAGATGTTTATTCTTCAGTCAGCTTTAGCACACTTCAGGATATGTCCATGTGAGGCGTATACATATAAAATGAAAAATCATACACATTCATTCAGCAGGCTTTTGAAAGAAGCACTAATGATTGCAAGCCATAGAAGAGCAAGGCAATGTGCTACTGATTTTCGTGGAATTTTATCCTTGGAAAGTCACTAGTAATTAGTTCAGATGCTGTAGAGATTTTAAAAGTACTTACCTGATTCAAGAGGTTCAATCAGAATTCATAAGCAAATTGCCATTTTTCAGTGAAAATACAGTAGAAAAATATTAACAAGAAAAGTCAGAATACCTGCGGAAGGCACAGCAACCTTTCCTCGCTGACTGATACACAGAGACCCTTCCCATTTCTTTGAGGTAATCCCACGTCATTAAGCTGAAGGAGTAATTAGTCAGAAAAATTACTAGCTGTAAAGATACGCTTGAGCAGGTGTCCAAGTGCTTCACTTCAAGTGCCCTTATTCACTTGTAGGTCAAAATACTGAGGTTTTTTCCTCGGGAGGCCTCCTAAGACAGGAAGAGTAAAGTGCATACTATACACAGCCTTAAAGATAGAGCATCTGGAACACCACCGAACCCCTCAAACCCTCTGTGTTCAGAACCACCTTATATTCACTACTGTCAACAAATACAAATGTCAGACTGGGCTATGTTCTTCTTAACCGTTCCAGGTTTACTTGCCATGTGTCCTGCAAACTAAGAAGAGGTACGTGGGTTACATGTATGAAACACTGGACCAGAAGGACCCAGTATTTGATGCAAAAGGCATAGAGACCGTCCGAAGGGACTCCTGTCCTGCTGTTTCCAAGGTAAGACACTCATGCATTCTTTCTGAACAAAATCACAGTATCCAGTTATTTCATTGCATTTTTATCTTTTCTCAGGGTTTCTAGTCTTTGTTAACTGTCTGAGACTTTGTCTTTCTGGTATGAGTAGTTTGGAAAACAAATTGAAGGACTTGTGCAGCATTACAAGGTTTTGCAGTTTACACCTTAACAATTACTATATTTTGGCCCCTAAAAAAAAAAAAAACATAAAAACCCTCAGTTCCATGTAAGTTCTCTAGAAGACCATCCTTGATCCAATTCACTTTACAGGGAAGTAAGTTAAATTCCAAGATGAGTGAGGCAGACTTTTCCCCAAAGGCTGTTTGCTAAATGACTCACTTACAGAAATCAAGTTCAGCTGATAATTCATTTAAAATAAAATTGTCTGTTTATGTTAAGCTGTGTATTGGGATTTTAAAAAGAAAAATTTCTTGTTCTTAAGTCAAAACAAATTTATCCCAGTAAGAAGGGTAACCACTTCCGATTTACTTCCGCTCTTATTTTTTAATCCCAATTTTTTTGTTTGTTGAGGCAGTCAGAAAGTTGTAATAAAACATCTTAAATGACAGGGGAAAAATAATGTGTCGTACTCTGAAAAACCTCTGTAATTGCTGAAGCAATATCAGCATCTGAATATGGTTATGTCATAAAAGATGCGAAATTTCAGGGAGCTAACTGATTGACATTGGGATTGCATTGCTATCTTTGGTATTGTCCAGTGTCCCAGGCATATTCTTCTTAATCCTTGTATTTATAAATGTAAATTACTCTCAGAAATGTCTAACTCCTTCCTTACAAAAAGAACTAGTGTGAGAAGAAAATCTGTGAATTGCAGGCTCATGTTTGTGTCAACCTGAGAAAAAGTTGTTCAGTGACATGTTTATGAATGTCTTTGAGTGGAAGAGAGGGCAACCTGTTGTCATATTAACATCCTAGTTCACAACGTAGACTTTTCCTAAATGGTGTATTAATACTTGCGTATAATTTAACTGAATTATTTGGAATTACTGATTTTTGAGTTAAAAATAAACTTTTCTCCTTTGGTTGTAAAGATACTTGAGTGCTCTATCAAGCTGCTATTTGAAACACGTGACATAAGTCAGATCAAACAGTACGTTCAGAATCAGTGCATGAAGTTACTGGAAGGAAAAGCCAGCATACAAGATTTCATCTTTGCAAAGGAGTACAGAGGGAGCTCTGCTTACAGACCCGGATCCTGTGTACCAGCCCTGGAAATCACCAGGTAATAAAATTAAGAAGTGCTGATCATAGATTTTCCCCTTAACCCTTGTCCTGGCAAGTTCCAGGTGGCAGTGAGGTGTCTCCTTCAGGTACTATTGCAGCAGTTGACCCTGCCCGTCTTCTGTGTGTGAAGAGAGATCAGGTATCAGGCAGTCCTGGAAAGCCATTCCTTGTTCCTGGAAAAAGCCAGGCACGTTCAAGAGTAAGGTCTCTTGTTGAGACATGTCATGACTGTATCGTGACGTGTCCTCTGCTGCTACCAATGCTTTTGTTTTTGTAAAGGGGCTTGATGAGCAGCAAAAACGTTGCTCATCACTCATAGATATATTGCATATGTTAGAGTTAAAAAAAAAAAAAAATGTAATACTAATATCTCTCAGTGCTGTGAAACACATTACCAGGCATAATTTTTCATTTCTTAAAAAGTAACTTAGATAGCATAATAAGTAATGGGAACTGGTACATTTTGCCAGTTTTACCTTGCTTAATATATCTTCAAATTAAGCCAAGCTTTTAAAATACATAAAATTCCTCGCCTGGATTAATTCCTCCTTCTAAATGCGTAGTCCTTTGCTTTCCGTGTGCCTGAGCTCATTTAATGCTCTTTATAAATGTATTTCTTTGAGGGAGTGATAGCTAGAAAGCAACCAGCATGCAAATCCAAGCGACCTGAAAGAGGAGGTGTCTTTAGTGTTCATGTTCCAGGCTCTAAAACTTGGGTCTGATCCTGAGACAGATCACAAATAAGTCAACTTGGTCCTGTGCTCCCTAATAGACACCAACTTCGGCCTTCTGCAGAGCTACGAAATATCACCAGATGGGGAAGTTTCACAGTTACTTTGCTCGCTTGCAATTTGTCTCTGGGTGCATTGTAAAAGGTGTTTTTGAACAGGAGAATGCTTGCCTATGACCGGCGCTCTGAACCTCGAGTCGGGGAGCGAGTGCCCTATGTCATCGTGTATGGCATGCCTGGACTGCCCCTGATCCAGCTGGTGCGACGGCCCATCGAGGTCCTGCAGGATCCCAACCTGCGGCTGAACGCCACCTACTACATCACCAAACAAATTCTGCCACCGCTGGCCCGGGTCTTCTCGCTGATCGGCATCGACGTCTTCAGCTGGTACCACGAACTGCCACGGGTAAGTGCATTTGGGAACAAAGATGACGTGTGCAGCGCATCCACGCAGCGCTTGGTTTTATCGTGGCTTTTCACAGGACGAGGCTTGTGGGAGGTAACAGAGCAGGTCAGTTTTTTACAAGGCAGTGGTTTCGTGCCTAAACATGCAGGCTTGATTCTTAGATCTTGTGTGATTTTTTCATTTAGCAAGTCAATTTTTCCTTCTGATCCTTCTGTTCAAGGTTGATCTGTCAGGCTGTACTTAATTTAAATAATGTACAGTCAGTGTTGGAACTCTTGTTTTTCCAAGATGTTCTGAGGATCCTCTTCCTAAGAAATGTGGTAATGCCAAAGCAGCAGGAACACTTTCTTAAGAATCACCAGAAGTTTTAAACTGGTTGTTTCCAAAACTGCAGCCACCGGAGCTGCAGCAGGGCATGTGGAGCAGCAGCTCAGCACACAGATGAACAACTGCAGGAAGCGAGGTTTGAGATGAGCTCAGGAATTTACCCCGTGATTTAGGATTTCTGCAGTGTTACTCTGTTTCTCCCTTCTGGTGAGCTTCCTTGTGAAATAGGTCACAGTGTGTGGGCAGCCGTTCCTCAGAGTGCTGCAATCCACCTTCATAATTTGCATATGGGCCCGTGCCCCACAGGCTACGTTACGCTTCCGTACTCCATAAAAATGCCTGCGTAATCTAGGAACAACACAAGCTGCTCTCTTCAAAGTTCCTTACCTCTTACTTTCTGTCAAACAGATCCAAAAAACTGCCTCCACTGCCCGCAGTGAGCTGGAAGGACGCAAAGGCACAATCTCGCAGTATTTCACGACCTTACACTGTCCCGTGTGTGATGAACTGACCCAGTACGGGATCTGTAATAAATGCAGAAGCCAGCCACAGCATGTGGCAGTGATTCTCAACCAAGAAATCCGAGAGCTGGAGCGTAAGCAGGAACAGCTGGTCAAGGTATGATTAAAGCATTGTCAGATGTCTGTCAGCCACAGACAGAGGCTGAAATTTCAAAGCAGCGTGTTACTGAACACCCTCAACAGAAATAGGAAGTGCAGCCCTGGTGTTAAATGTGTTAGAACTTGTTTGCTTTTCCCGTTGCCGCTGAAGGCAGCGCAGCAGCTGTTACTCTCCTTAGCGTTGCATAAAACTGAAGCCAAAGGGGGCGGAGAGGAGCTGAACAAAAGATGCTTTTTTCCTTTTCTTCCTTTTTTTGATTTTTAAGAATATCTTGCACGGTTTTTTAGGTTCCTTTTCATAAGTGTTGATGAAGAGTTGTAAAATATGTTGAAAAAATCAGCTTTTGTTATAAAACAACTGGTGATGTTCCAGTAACAAAAAAAAAAGCTTGTCTCAGAACAAAATATTTATCTGCATGCATAATGTGGATGTGTTCTAGTTTGGGGTTTTTTGTTACCTTTCCTCTTGCTACAAATATTTCAAGCTGTTTTTTTTTTTTTCTCTTGAGCTAGAAGTCAATTAAGAGGGCAGCTGACTGTGCTCCCTAATGCGTTATAGCAAAGCACTCTGCTTCCCCTTTCAGTATGCCCTCACCTAATTTTTGTACTGCAGTAGTTTAAAATTAATATTTAGGTTTATTTTTGTTGTTATTGTTGAAATCATTTTTAGCACTCGCGCATGAACCATTTTGATTACTTGCCTGAATTGCAGGGATATAAATGTTCCCGTAATCTGGGCATTAATTAGCCATATTCCCATGGGGCTCTGTTCCTAGAAAACCATTTTAATTCTCGATTCATAAATACCACATTACTAAGATGTGGACTTCTATTTTCTTGCCGTATTTTGCACTAGCGGCTCTCATCTGCATTGTAAATGACAGGAAAGGAAGGCGATGTGTTTTCCTGTGGTGCGCTCGCCCTTTTACATTGCTTTTGTTCTGGAATAAATTAAAACTGGGCGGATTGGTCCGGCCCCGCCAAAGGACCAGGGGTTTTGCTCTCTTGTCAGTGCAACGTGTGCCAGGGCAGCAAGGGCTGGGATCCAGCTTTAGTCGGTGTTTGGTGACTCAGCCTGTCAGTAGGAGCGTGTGTCCCGATCTACATGTGCCTCATGGCGCAAATTCTTGGCCCTCCTAGATCATCCACAATCCAGAGCCAGCAGAAAACCCATGTATCAGTTTAATGCCACTGGTGGTATTTTAAAACTTGGCTTAAAAATTCGCTGTCCTAGAATAGGGCCACAGACTTGTTCACAAGACACAAACTGAACGTTGAAAGTGTCCTGAGTATTATGTAGTTTGGCCCCATGGTTTCAGACCAGCCCCAGCCTCTTCCAAATGAACCAGAAGAGGCTGTAATTTCTGAGGCTCTGCTGGTGGTTACAGTCCTAGAACAAACCCAGTTTAAATCCCGTTCCTAAAGGTCAGCAGGGGCTGGTGTCAGCACAGCGTGTGCCGCCTGGCTGAGGGGCTGCTCCTCTGCAGCTCCTGCCCGAGTTTCTGGTCTGCAGCAACCGAGTCCTGCTGCAGGCCTGGCTGGGGGCTGCTGGTCCAAAGGATTCTCACAAGGAAAGAAAGGCAGGAACTGATTTTAAAAGCAGAGGAAGGGAGTTCGTTGATACGACTTCGACCTCTTGCTCAAACGATGCAAATGGTAGGAAGGCTCCAAATTCTTGTGTTATAAAACACAGGTGTGGATGGGAAGCGAACCACCGAGTTTTTGGGAAAAGCTGTTGGGGATGGCAGGTACTGAAAAGGTTAAAAAATAAAATAGCAAAGCAGGGGAGGTCTCTTGAAAACTAATCAGATTGTGTTTTCCAAAAACACCTTTGGAAAAACTCTGCCTGCTGCTATTTTATTCAATCAAGTATCTCACATTAAAAATACTTTCAGGCAGCGTTGGCGACATTAATGAGCGGTTCCATGAACAAAGAGAACAGTCGGACCTGCCTTCCTATTTAGGTCTTGGGATTGATTGACTCTGACCTGGAAAGTAAAAGCTCTAATTGAAGCTTATCTTGAAATAGGAGCAGCTTATTAATGAAGTCTCTTTCCTGCACAGCAAGTAACTGCAGAATAGCAGCTTTGTGTTGCCACTAGGAAACTTTTCTACAGGGTAGGATTGCCAGGAGTATCCCACACTGCCCCACCTGAATCCACTCAGCTACATCGCGTGTTTTCCCAAGTGCCACCAGCTATGAGTAGAAGTGAAAACCCAGCTGTGCGGCCAGGCTGCTGACCCGTGCCCAGGTCACAGCAGGAGGTTTCTGCCTGCCAGGCGCTAGCACCGAAACTAACTGCTGGGCAGGGGCAGGAGAGAGCTGCCTGCAGCCTCTGTGCTCAGCAATAGCTTGGTGCTGGCTGCCTGCAGGGCTCTGCCTGTTGTGCTGCTAAAACAGCAAGGACGTGGTAGTCTTGTAGCCTTGCATAAGTTTAAAATAATCTGGTTTGCTTTTTCCCTGTGCGATCCAGATATGCAAGAACTGTACAGGCTGCTTCGACCGACAGATCCAGTGTGTCTCCCTGAACTGTCCCGTGCTTTTCAAGCTCTCCAGAGTGAGCAGAGAATTATCAAAGGCACCGTATCTTCGCCAGCTACTTGACCAGTTTTAAACGATCTGTTACAGGATTCCAGGTGCTATTTTTTTTCAGTGTTTACCACACTAAGACTATTGTGCATGGTGCTTTTTCAACTCATCTAGTCCAGGATTTCCATTTTAACTGTTGGGTTTGTTATCTGAAGAATAATGAACACTTATCCTAACTAAATTAAAAAAAAATAAATAAGTACATTTGTTGATCTATGAATAGCTCACTTTTTAAGATGTACAAATTCCTTCTTTCTTTCATGTTTCTAACATACTGTTTTATAATGCTGATGTTGAAATAGCTATGTGTAACATCTTGTAAATCCATTTCAAAGTAGAAGTCAAGTTTACTTCCTGGAGGAAGGAGCACTGAAAACCTCTTGAAACGATAAAACCATTAGTGTGTGTTCTTGAACTGTCAGTATCAAGACGTGTTATTATATATTATCCATTCACTTTATAATTTTGTCTGCGAAATATTTTGTAAATACACTTTTTTACTTTTCAAACAACTGAGTAAAATAATGTGCAATGACTTTTATACAGATAATTTTAAAGTTGGTTGGTATATCTCCTCCTAAGTTTTGCTTGATTCCAAGTAGATTGTTATTTTGATCAGACTGTGCAAACAGTAGTATCATGTGTAGCATTTTGAAACATTATTTTCTAAAAATTGCTGTCTTGCTTTAGCTATTAATGGGGCATTGTGAGGAACTGTGCAAAGACATTTTTGTTACAAACCTGTGGGACTGTTGCAATACTTTAAATATAAAATTTTATTCCATTTTTGCTTGTTTTGTATAGACATTTCTATTGCTTCTAAATATGCTTAAAATATTTTCTTTCCTTATGTACTGTACAGTTAAATCTTATTTGCCACCATCTTGACAAAATGTGTATTTAGAATATTTGTATAACTGTATAAAATGGAAAAGGAATTATGTGGTCAGTGCATTGTTTTCTAAACTGGAAATCATTTTGTTTTAGAAGTTAATAATGGAAACCATATTAAAGTTGAATAAAATGATATGGTAAAAATCTACACGCTTCTTCTTTGTAATGCCCAGCTGCAGACACCTTTCTCTCCCTCGTTATGCACATGAAGAGCAATGTAAGTGAGACTGCTGAGAGTAGAATTCACAATTCGGTTTCCAGCCTAAACTTTGTGATCTGAAGCCACGGTATCAATGCCTGGAGGCCTTCTCTGAACAGGAAGAGAAGCATTTCCAGTTGTTTTCCATTAGTCTAACCAGGAGTACGTTTTAAATTCAGAAGTCCAGAGTAGCTTTTAAAAATAGAACAAAACTTTATTTACATAAAAGGAACCTGAGTGCCTCCTCCAGTTACGAATTTATTACATTCAAGATACGAGTCAGTCCATTAAATTTCACGCGGTACAGTACAATGTAACCCACAACAAGCAGAATAAAACCTTCTCATATAGAACAGAACATACGCAGGTTGCTAGGAGCTTTTATGCAAAGTAATCCAAAAAAAAACACCATGAAGGCACAAAATTTTGCCTGCTCTTGCATTCTAGCACTGTATGGTGGTTTACTGAGTAAAAGTGCAAATGCCAGGACCGAGGCCTTAGTGCCTGCAGTACAGTCCAGCATCTGGGGATGAGTCAGGGATAAATAAAAACATTACGTGCCATTTAACTCTAAGACTTTACCTTTAACACTGGAGGAAACGTGCACATGACCATCTTCAACCCATTCCTGTTTTTATAGACAAAAATACAAATGTTAAGTTCGGATACCTAACCCACTGACCGCGGCTCTCGTCCCCTGCACTAGGATGTTTCTAGCACAAACAAGGCAAGAGGAAGGCCATACAGGTTATACTGTACTAATTTCGGCCCATAACACTTTTAGAAGGTCCTCCACAAAGCTTAAACACTTATTTTACCCTTAACTTAAAAGGCACTGTAAAGAGAGACTCACTTGAACTGTAGGACTACGTATGCCAAGAAGTAATTTATGTTGGAAATTCAAACGTGAAAACCAGTATTAATATTCTAAAACAAGTCTTGAGGAGCACCAAAAATCCAATTAACTAGCAAGAAAGCTGCAGCCTTGAACAACAAGTCTGGAGACCTGCTACGAGCCGGCCTCATCACTGAAAACGCCTTAGAGCTGCTGTAATCTCAAATTGGGTTAAACACAACATTTTCATTGAAGGGCAGCCCCGCCACTCAAAGCCTTGCATTTAGGGAGTAAGGAGAGCGCGTTCTGCAGGTGTGTGCCATTTCACACCTGAGGCCAGCATTAAGACCCTGAGGGCTCCAAGTCCTGGCAAAGACACCTCACAATTTAGAAGTCGTCCAGACAAAGGCTCCTGGGTCTCAGTCCAATGCGATGCTGCTCAAGACCCCGAGGTAAGTGCCCCGTGCCAGCCTGCTGCTGCTGCTGGGTTTTGCCATTCGCTTTCTGTAAAAGGCTGCACTGACCTCAGTGCTCCAGGCTGCTGCTCTGTGCCTTCTGCTCTGCGCTCAGGATTCATAAGGGGAACAGCAGTGATGCTTACTGCGTGACTTCAAGTGCCTTAGGTGGGTGTTGTCAGCCAGGAACTGTTTTTTGGAACAGTATTTTTACATTTGTTGTAATATATATGTACAACTCACATCTCTATATATATAGTACGTAGCCTATATACACACAGATTATATATTTCTCAATGGGGGGGCTTTAATTGCATTTTCTGTTTTCTACCACTTGATTATGCAACATCTGTTAACTATCCCTGAGAATAATCTTACCTGCAGGACATTCCAGTTTGAAACTGCATTCAAAAATGTTCTGTATGAACTGGGGATTATTTAAAAATCTTCCTGGCTTCAGGTGGGTTTCTTACACCTTTTTTTTTTTTTTTTTTTTTAATACTACCATGACTTTTGTAAAATCACTAAAGATTCCTACCACCAGAAGTCCCCACTGCTCCATTTTTAAACTGCTAATTACAGTTACTTCTAATTCAGACAGAAAGACAGCCAAAGGTTTAGTATTTTGGTAAATTTTCCAGCTAGGACATTCATGGGGTCTTGTATCAATTCTGCAAACATAGTTAGGACTCCACATCAAGTCAGCTACAGCAGATGGAGGGCTACTACAGCGGAGCACTGCCACACGCCATTTCTGTAGCCGCTGCTGGTTGCCCTGCGCTGAACCCAAAGGATAACCTGTGACCTCCGTGGGGGTGGAAGAAAATCCCCCAAAAGCAGAGTGGAAGCAGTCGCTATTTCTCCTCTCTTCCCCCACCAGCAGTGTACCAGCAGATAACACTCCCTGGGCTCCAAATACAAAGCAGTTATTGCAGAGTGCAGGAGGGAAAAAGAAAGCAAACTTTAAGAAATCTAATCTTAATCTGCACTCGTGTGAATCACTCTCCCTGCCACGCCAGTTATTATTATTACAAGAGACTTACTGACTGAGTAAGACCATGCAGACTGACTCCTGTTGATCAAACACTGGCACCTGTAGCAAGAACAGGATTTGGGCCTATAATTAAAAGCATTTAGAAAACCTCCAAGCAGCAACGAAAACCCTTGCATAGCAAGTGAAACAAACCAGCGTTTAAAAGTGCAAGTTCATGCATTGCACTGGAAAAGATGCCGCAGAAGTATGCGCACGAGGAAAAGGAAAGAGGAATCTGGCAAATATGCAACAGAACTTAAATACCTATGGCAGCGGGACAGGGATGCCCTTTAACATGGATTTCAGGATTTAAAAAAAAAAAAAAACGTTTTCACTACAAGTAGATTCCTGCTTCTTATCAACTTCTTAGAAGAAAGGAAAAAGCCATTAGGTTCCAGGTCAAACACTCAAAGGACAAGAGAAGGAATAAAATAGACCTAAAAATACACGGAACATCTAAGATTCTGTGCTATTGTACATTTAGAGCTCTTTCTTGTGTTAGGAAATCAAAGTTCTTAGCAAAAAAATGCTAAGAAAAGTGCAATTTTTTCAAAAAACATATTCTGATCATACAGCTTTAAAAAGTACTAACTTACAAATTTTGGTTTTCAAGTAGATAAACCGCAAGAGCGCTGTTTCAGATTTTGCCCTCAGCTGCTGCGCTTCTGTTCTTCAGGGCAGTGCCTGCCCACACAATTCCTCCTGAGGGCTTCCTCCCTCACAGCCACGAATCCACAAACCCAAACTGCTCCTCCAGGAAAAATCTACCTGCAAGTCCCTACCCACAGAAACAAAGGGCGAGTGGCACCGACCCACCTGGTCTGGGGCAGGCGGTGGCACAGCACAGCCCGAAGGGATTGTCTCACCAATAATTCCACCTCACTTTCAAATTTGCACTCTTTTTGTTTGTTTGTTTGTTTTTTACATATTGCTATGTAAAAGTCTTGGCACGGGGAGCCAGAAAAGTTGTTACAACTTCAAAGTAAGCAACTGGCTTAAAATCTCACGGCCCTATGTCAATCCTAATACAGCACTAATGTATCTAATCCAGCACTTATCTTCTTCATAAACTTGATTTCAGGGGTAGTGCAGTAATTAAAATCATAACAACAATCACAAGTACTTTCAGCTTCGATTTGCCGACATCATTTAACTCAAAGCATTTAAATCAGAGCCAAGCCTTCCACTGATCAATATGACCCATTTTGTCCCCCCTTCCCACACGACACTTTTAAATGACCCAAAGTCACAGTTCCTAAAAATTAATCTGGATTTTTTTTCTCATCTCAGTGGCAGAACCAGACAATCATGTAATTTGCCAGCAGGACGACGCCTCTACAGCTGCCAGGCATCACCTGAAATTTAACTCGACTCCCTGGCTCGTTGCATGCAAATTTCAATGCAGTAGAAACACGATTGTCTTTCACCAGGTAAGAAGCTCAGCACCACAGATGGCAGGTGTCTCTCCTTTCCGATGGGAACATTTTGTGACCGAGCAGCTCGGAACCGCACCCTGCGCCCACCTCCGAAAAGCTGCGTGGTCCGAGCAGCTCCTTCCCAGCCAGCTCATTTTACAGCATAAATTATTTCCACGCGTGCCTGACGTTTAGAAAACATCTCGTGTGTTTTAACATTTTCGGTATAGCCTACAAATTTTATCACGTTACCACATTCACATCCTCGTGGACTTCTGTGCTCCGAGACGCCTCGCTGCGGGCCGAAACTGGAGGAGGAGAAAGGAGCGGACAAACACGGGGATGAAACACGCAGCTCGGCACCACGATGAGGAGATCCTCGAGCCACTCTACAGGAACAGCTACAGCTCAGTTGAATTTCCATTTAAAAAGGAAAAAAAAGAAGAAAAAAAACACACAGTTTTTACTTTAATCGTTCTTCTCCCGGTCAGCATTCGTGGTTTTTCTCCCAGGGGAGCCGCCAGCTGGAGCCTCGCCCGAAGCATCGTCTGGATGTGGCTGGAGGGAGATTTTGGCCGGCGAGTCCCCCGGGCCCTTACGGGAGGTGTCTACCACAGAGTTTCTCAGCGTATCGTTCATTTCGATCACCTCGAAGTCCGCTTCGTTCCACTCCCCCGCGTCCTCCTCGTCCTCTTCGTCCTCGTTGAGCCCCGAATTGGAGAGCAGAGCTTTCCGGTCCTCGCTCTCGCTCACCCTCGTTTTGGCCTCGCCCTCCCCAGAGGCTTTGGCCAGCCCGTACATGACGGGGAACAGCAGCACCGTCACGGCGGAGGTGGCCAGGGCCGTGTACATGACCACGGGGACGTGGCTGAAGCGGCCCTGCAGGTACCCCACCGCCGCCGGGATGCACATCTCCCCCAGGGCGGCCCCCACCACGAAGAGGGAGGCCGCCTTGCCCTGGATGACCGTGTACTGCTCGAGCCAGGAGATGCCGCTGGGGAAGATGGTGGCCATGGAGGCGCCGTACACCGCCGTCCCGGCCCAGAGGGAAGCCGCGTGCCGCGCCAGGAAGGCCAAGCAGGAGGAGGCGGCGGCGGAGCCGAGGAGGCTGAGCAGGATCATGGTGCCCGGGTAGAGGCAGGCGGCACAGAAGATCGCCACCCCCCGGCACGCAGCGAACGCGCCCCAGAAGACGGAATTGAGGGCGGCTGCTTCGTTTTCGTTCATCTCGGCGAAGACCTTGGCGTAGGTAAATATGTAGGAGCCGTACGTGACCTCCGCTCCCACGTAGCAGAAGAAGAAGAGGAAGAGGAGCACGATAAGGGCGTAGTGGTGCTTGGCAACCCTGTGCTTCTGCACGGCGGCCTTTGATTTGTCTCGAGCTGAGCCGCTCTTGGAATACAAGATAAAAAAGAAGAAGGACACCACGAGGAGGTAGGTCCCGATGACAACGTAGGACCACAGGAACTCGGCCCCCAGGCGGTGCCGCAGCGCCAGCGGGGCCGAGGCCGTGGGCACGGGTCTCGGGGCAGACTGGTTTCCCTTCTCACCCACGGGCAGGTCGCGGGGCTCCGAGCTCCCCAGTGCCATCTTAGCCAGGATGGGAGCCACAAACGCGCCGATGGCGAAGCTGAAGTGCAAAGCCTGCATGTGCGGCCCGGCCTCCGGCCCCCAGGTGTTCAGCGCTAGCACGTTGCCACCTGCAGATGGGAGAGAGCAGGACGCGGTCACTGCAGCCTCGAACCAGGCACCGGTTCAAAAAGGAAAACAAAATCCTCTGTATGATAAATTCCGTCTGCAATACTGCCCGTTTTAGCAAGCACACGGTGCAGAAGTGTAGTTAATGCAATGCTGCGCCTTAAGCTCAATGCCCGGCTGCAATTTCAGAGGGTATTCACTTCTTTGTTTGTTTGGTTTTGTTTTTTGTTTTTCCCCAAAATAGCCAGTCTAACTGCTTCTCATCTTTGTAAGTTTTAAAAGCAACAATGCACAGTGCCAGGAATCAAAGGTCTCATTACACATCCCAGGAAACCCCAAGCACCGCTCGCACCTCACGAGCAGGGACTACCCCACCTGCGTTCAAATGGTTAGCTGTGGCTCCAGAAGCACGAAGGTTTACAAAAATGTTGCTGCAGAGGTCAAACTGCAGCACTCTCGGATCAAAAATAATGCTAGAAAATCAGATCTGAGAGAGATTTTTAAATACCCTGCAAGAAGAACGCGGGAGAAGAAGGGCAGTAATCAAATTCCTGTGCTGCAGTACAGCAGCCCCAGTCACCCACCACTAATACTCTTCCAAATTAACTAAGCTGTGCCCTGCTGCCTCGTTTAGTTTCTCCTGCCACCCCTGCCCAGGCTGGGAGGCCGCCCTGTCTCAGAGGCCTGGCTGTCAAGCAGCTCCTACTGAGGAAATTTTTACCTTAAGGCCACAGCACTGTGCCATATGGAGAAATCTGAATCGGGGGGCCAAGTGCAAGGATCCTAGCACAACAAATACAGCTCTTTTTTCTCTCCTGGATCCTGTGACAGGCTGCCTTCAATGCCAACAGAGAGCAGCCCTGCAGAGAGGGATTTGGGGGTGCTGCTGGACAGAAGGCTCGGCGTGAGCCAGCAGCGTGTGCTTGCAGCCCAGAAAACCAACCTGCATCACCAGGGGTGAGGCCTTTTCACATGGGCAGATGATGACAGGGCAAGAGGTAATGGCTTTAAACTAAAAGAAGGGAGATTGAGATCAGATGTTAGGAGGAAATTCTTCACCCGGAGGGTGGTGAGGCCCTGGCACAGGCCGCCCAGAGAAGCTGTGGGTGCCCCATCCCTGGAGGTGCTCAAGGCCAGGCTGGATGGGGCTTTGGGCAGCCTGGGCTGGGGGGAGGTGTCCCTGCCATGGCAGGGGGTGGAATGAGGTGAGCTGAGGTCCCTTCCAGCCTGAGCTGCTCTATGACTCTGAAGCTGGCACGCTGCTGGCATCACCTCCTCTTGCAGCCGCGCCACCACTTGTGCAGGAACTCCAGCTCTCTCCACCACTGGCACATTTTGGTTGTTTTCTGATCCTCATCTGCAACTAGCACTAATGACCAGCAACCCTCCTAGCTTCCTGTAGGTGAGTACATTCAAAGAAAAACACCATTTAAGGGGCACACAGCACTTTCTTTAAGCCCCTAATTGCCCACTGTAATGCACATTGATCGTCCCCAGGCAGCAGGAGACACCCATCTCCCCAGATCTGCTAGAGACACCAACACCAAACGAGTCTGTTACAGGGACACCAACACTGAAGCCTCAGGAGCAGAATAATCCAGCAGGAATCCTGGCCAGATAAAACAGCTCCCTTCTTCTAATCTCAGATGTGTCAAAGGAAGTACGTCAAGCTCATGAAAACTGTCAGCTGTGAGTTCCCAATCAGTTCAGTGAAGGAACTACTGCTCCGAGGGGTCACTTACCTGTGTCTAGGACTCCCATGGAAGCTCCAATGACTGACATCAGGACGGTCAGCAGCAGGGATTTCTTACACCAGGGTATGCCATAAAGGCCGACTGTCGTTCCAAGCATGGATAGGGCTGGAGGGGTTAACAAACAGAACAAAACAAACAAATAAATGCTGCAGTTATTAGATTTGGCCCCACTTAAAAGTCGCTGAGCTCGTAAAATCCCATAAAGCGATTCCCCTCAGCCAGTAAGTGCCCTCCCTACAGAAATGCTGACTTCCATTTTTATTTTGCTCTCGCACAAGCAATGTTTTAAGATGTAGACGTACAACATGTCTCATCACAAATTTAGCAACAATTCTTGGACTGCATTAGTGTTGCTACTACTAGCTCATGTGCCGTTTTGAAAAATATCCTACAGCTGATGGAATTTATTTTTATTGAAGTTTGGGGGGACCTTCAGCAGTTAGGTTGTGTGCTGATGGACACCGTTGTAGGAAAATATTCTGCAATGAGTGCCTTGAGTACACAGTATTAGGCTTAGATAACTTCATCGTTGGTGTGGCAGATACTTGAGGATCAATGATGACAGATGCAACTAACAACTCAGGTTAATTCCAACATGGAACAAAAAAATATAGAAGGAAAAATCCAGAACCCTAGTGAAACACCTGAAATTCACGCTTCAAAGAAATCTGACAGGCTACTGATCTGCACAGGGGGAAAGATGAAGATGGGGAGTACCGAGGACAGCTTCCCTGCTGCCTCGCTGAGAGCTGAAAAGCAGCTTCTTGACAAATCCGCAGCTGCCCACTTCAGAGCTTCCCCTGAAGACTGGTGCTTAAAAGCCTCCTCGACAGCCTGTGTACTCAAAACCTGCACAGCAGCAGAGTTTCACCAGCTGACGGCTGGGAGGTGTAACTACAGGAGCCAGCAGTCTCTCAGAGGCAGCCCTCCCATGCTGGAAACACGAGGCGGTTCAGTAGCTCAGGCTGGGTTTTTGCCGTGCTATCAAATCAGGAGGAATCTGGAGATGAAATGGATTTTCCAAGCATTACTCGCAAACACCTACCCCACGATACGTCAGGAAAACAAGTAAATACTAAACTGCTTCAAGCTAATGCTGACTTCCACAGGTGTATTATTTCCATGATGAGATGAGAGGCAACGTCTCAGATGTCAGACATACACACCTCTGACCCCGCTGGATATAAAAAGATCAGGAAGTTAAAGGGAAGCCACTTTACGAGTGCTCCAGAGCAGAGGAATAACGATCAGGGAGGAGAACAAATAAAGCTGAACAACATCTCAGAGCAAGGGCAAATAAGACAAACCAATGCAGTGAGGGGAAAACAGGAAAAGACACAGATGCTACATGACGTGACTGCTCATGCCAGCCAGAGGCAGGCATACAGGGACATGAAAAGACTTGGTTCAAACACTACCGATGGAAAATGGAGCTTCTCATGTTCTCCAACCCAACCTGGCGATTAAAGAGCTGCCCTCGAGGGACGCAGAGTTCTGCTTGAATCTCCCCAGGTGAAGGGTTTTGTTGTTTCTTTCTTTCTTTCTTTGCCCATGGGTTGGAGCTGGATGGGCTTTAAGGTCCCTTCCAACCCAAGCCATTCTGTGATAACGTCTGGAAGGGAGGAGAAAGGAGAGCCCCAGCAGCTGCTCTGAGAGCCCCTGCCCGAGCAAGAGGGTAATGGGACTCGGGAGGGAGCATCAGCCTTCTGGATTGAACGCAGCCCTGGCAGCCGAGCAGCCCAACTCCATCAGAACAAGGCCCTAACACTGGAGAAAGTTTTGATGTGCCCAGGAAACATTAAGATCATAAACTGCTGTTCCTACAGACCTTAAATGTTTGCATAGACAGGGAGAAACCAAGCAGCAAGCTCCCAGAATCACAGATGGCATACCAAGTTTTCCACTTTAAATAAGCTCTAATTTGATTAAGGTCCTCCAGCCAAAATCTCAATATTTTTATCTGGGATGTGAAGATGAACACTTCAGCTGAGCTCTAACAGAGGCAAGAGTTTTACACGGTTTTCCCTGCAGAACTGTGCCTCAAAACACCACCACAGCCGATTCCAGCTGCGCGCACATAAAAAGCACAGAATCACCGAATATCCCCAGCTGGAAGGGACCCACAGCGATCATCGCGTCCAACTCCTGGCACCACACAGGACCACCCAAAACTTCAGACCAGGTGACTAAGCACACAGCCCAAACGCTTTTTAAACTCAGAGAGGCTTGGTGCTGGCACTGCGTCCCTGGGGAGCCTGCTCCGGTGTGCGACCACCCTCTCGGTGAAGAACCTCGTCCCGATGTCCAACCCGAAAACCGAGGCGGTTCCACCTGTTTCTTTTATATATCTCATACGGTGGCACTACACAAGGCTCTGTGTTGCAGGAGGGTCTATACCAAGGATGTTATTTGATAGAAAGGGGCATAGTTTATACTTTTGTCATGGAAAGCAAAGGCGCCTTTTGGTCAACCCCAAGTTTCTGCCGGCCCTATAACACCTCCGGCCACCAGCACGCCCAAACCCACAGCAGCAGCAGCAGCAACACCCGGGCACGTACAGCACCCGAAAACAAACCCAGGGGAATATTTTAACGCGTGACGGGGCTTGGCGAGGCAGGGCGCTGTGTGGGGGGCCAGCCGGATCCCCATTTCTCAGCGCTGTGGCATCAAAAGGACGGGTTCCCCGTGTGCTCTACATGAACCAGCGGGCAGTGACGGGTGGGCTGGGGGCCCCTCAGCAGCGAGGGGCGGCTGGAGGCCGAGCTCAGCGCCCCGCGGTCTCCCCACACCCCCGGGGGTCTCACCCAGCAGCAGGTGCGCGTTGAGGCAGTCGAAGAGCACCCCGCCGAGCACCGAGCCGCCCAGGTAGCCGAGGGAGCGGCCCACGAAGACGAAGTAGATGTCGGACACGTTCCTGCGCACGTTCTGGGCCAGGTTCTGGAAGGTGGGCCCCAGCACGGCGATGCTCATCCCCTGAAACACAGCGCCCGGCGTCACGGACACGGACCCGGACCCGGTGTCCCCTGCCCCGCTCCCGCTGCCCGCTGCCCGCTCACCAGCCCCAGGAAGGCAGCGCACAGCGCCCCGGAGATGCACCACCGCAGCGCCGCTCCCTCCCGGCCGCCGGCTGCCGGCACCTCAGCGAGCTCCGGGCCCGCAGCCGAGCCCGGCCCGGCGGCGAAGCGGACATGGGCACGGCCATGGGCATGGGCACGGCCATGGGCATGGGCACGGCCATGGGCACGGGCAGGCTGCGGCCGCTCCGCGCCGCCCATCGCCGCCGCGGCCCCGCCGCACCGCGGGCAGCGCCCAGCGGAACCGCCCCGCAACGCAGCGCAGCGCAAGGCGCGGCACGGCACGGCCCGCCCCGCCGAAAATGGCGGCCGAGGCTGAGGGGGAAGGGGGATGCTGAGGGGGCTCGGGGTGCTCAGCACAGGGCAGGGCAGGCCGAGGGGAGGCCTCATGGCGGCCTGCAGCTCCCTCACGAGGGATGAGGGGAGCGGAGGGGCAGGCGCTGAGCTCTGCTCTCTGGGGACAACGACAGGACCCGAGGGGACGGCATGGAGCTGGGACAGGGGAGGGTCAGGATGGGGTTAGGGAAAGGGTCTGCACCCAGAGGGTGCTCAGGCACTGGGACAGGCTCCCCAGGGCAGTTTGGACAGCGCTCTCAGACACATGGGCTGGTTTTTGGGTGGTCCTGAGTGGAGCCAGGAGCTGGATCAAACACCTAACCTGAAGCAGCTGGGGGTGGCAAAGGCAATCTTCCCATTGTGTCCTGCCTCTAAGACAAAAAGCTTTGAAATTTTAAACAAGTTTCCCAGTGGGCAACTTGTTTCTGTCCGCCAGTTTTTCAGACAGTTTTTCAGCTGAGGTGATTTCACAACTTAACTCCAACCACATGTATGGCAGCATCCTATAGCGGCTACAGGTTATCTCTCTGCTATATCTATATCTAGTGCCCGAGAAAAACACAGCCTTTTCCAAGAATACTGTGTAGCACAATCTACTTGTAGTTTATCTGCAACCAACCACCTGCAGCCCCTGGCAATTTTATTTTTTTTTTTTTTAACTGCTATTACTGAGCTTACACAATCCAAGTAGTTACAGTCTTATGCGGTACCACTTCAATTATATCCAGGAGACAATTAAGAGTGCCCTTATGAAACCATGAGTACCCCTTTCTCATCCTGGAGCCTTTATGATCTTCCAGGAAAACCCCTACTTTTTGTTGCCAGTTGCTCAGAATTGGTTGGACTTTACCTGTGTCTCAGGGTCAACAGCAACCAAAGGTCCCCTTGGTGTTTATCGGGAGATTTAAAAGCCCTTTCTCGGGGAGCTCATCTGTGTGCCTGGTTTTAAATTTCACATACACATCCCTTTCAGTCACACACCTCCTAACGAGGTGTGGTAGTCAAAGAGCACCTTACTTGCACCATTCTACTTTATTTTATGTAAAACTTGCATTTTTCCTGTGATCAAAAACACTTCAATAAAACTATATTAAATTTCCAAATAGTTTAACCAAAAAAAAAAAAAAATAGAAGTAATTCTTTAGGAACCTCTGTTATAAGATAAAGATACAAAATTGTTTGGTCTCCCTCTTCTGGGCAAACAAAAGTAACATTTAAGAGCAGACCTTTCAAAGGCCTTAAAGCACTTTCTTGCTGATAAAAGGTGACTCCTGCACTTGCCCAGCGGTCTGTTTGTGTGCTTCTCAGTGCAAAAGCAATTGAGAAACTAAGCCAAGCTTTAATGATCATTCTCATTATATCTGGGTGGTATGAGCATGCACTGAACACAGCAGATGATTTTTTTTATTTTTTGGGCTGACCTTCTCTAAAATTGATGTGACTTGCTCTCCCTGTGTTTCTTTGTATGCCCTGAGTCAGACACAAAACAGTTGCCTTTTTTTTTTTTTAATCCGCGTTAACATATAACTGAAACCAGACTCTTAAGACAACTCAGCATGAAAGGTCTCCTTGTCTTCTATGTTGAATGTGTCGTGTCATGCTCATAAAGCTTGCCAAGATGCACATACGTGTAGGGTCTCCTTCTAGCTTAAATTAAAACACTCTTGTATAAATCTTTGCTACTTGTCAGGAGTAGCTCACAGGCTTTTCAGATGTTTCTTCATTTCTGTTCAGCACGGAGGTGCTACTCTCTCTGAAAGGCTTTAAGGATTTGCCTCTCAGAGTAGGTGTTATTTTTAAGCCCCACAAACAACACCCCAAAAGATAATTCCGGGTTCGATGTGTCTGTTTTAGTTCCTCTAGCTGTTCAGGACAGAAATGTCCCGAATGTAACAGCCACTGTATGCAGATCTTGGCAACCCAATGCCGTTTCTCCTGGCACTGGTTGTTAGCATGTTGCAGGCACAGCTCCAGCACAATAACCTGAAGGAGTGGATGCATGCATATCTTAAAAAAATAATAATAATCTAGCTATGAGAAATAACCATGCAACATTTAAGTCTGGTTGCTCAAAGCCACGTTAATATTGTTGCAACCAGTGCAAAGTTCCTACGCTGCTGAACCCCCGTTCATAGGCCCACAGGTAGAGCACTCCACATGAAAAATGTACCGAAATATTTGTAATGTATCCCATAAGGAGACCTCCCCAAAGAAACCTATTTGCCTTTTTTCGAGCTTACAAAGATGTTTTGTACTGTAAGGGCGTACAAACGGCAACAACACTCATGCTCTTATCAGAAGACATCTTTTTCAAATTTTAGTTAGAAATACAAGTAGCCCAGAGGCTAAGCCAGAACAAATAGGAACATCTCTCCCGTATCATTCGGGGGGAGATGCTGTTTATGTTTGGTAAAGAAAAGGAAATACTTGGCCCTGCTACCAAGGAAAAGTGAATGAACCTCTGGGATTTACTGAGGCTGTCGATGAGGAAATGCTTCGTACTGCCAAGGTAAGTCGAGGTGAAACTGGTGCTGGGCCAGCAAGTAATCAGAGGTTCGCTCAATTACACTCGCACTTCATGTAGCAAAACACACAGAGTTCTTTAAAACACCACTGGAGTTTGCTCTACCAGTTTCCCCACCCTTCCTCGATTTTCCTTCTGCCTTTTGTGAAGGCAACTGCTCTGTGTGTTTGACATTAAACCCCAGAATGTAAAATACAGTACATAGACTTTTTAGAAGCAGGTAATGCTGGAAAGCCAGTAGTTCAGGTTTATAAACCACAGCTCTTAAATTGGGTAGTCAGTGCAATTAGAAAGAAATGGGTTGCACAATATATTAATTTAGGGGCAAACGCGATGGAGACTTTCCAATCGGAATAAATGGTAACAAAAGCTGCAAGGGCTTTTTATACAGAAGTCTGCACCCAAGATTCAATATCAGAATATAACACAAAATTACTCCAAAAAAGCTTTTTCAGGAGAACCAGACTAAAAATGATAGACACAGTAACAAACGGGACACTTAAGAACTATCATCTTTATTCTGAATAATTTGAGATTGATCACAATTACTTTAGCACCATGAAAGACATTAGACACTTTTGTTTTCTTTTCTTTTCAAACCTTTCTAAGAAAGCAGAATTTTAAAGAATGGAGTTAAGGCTAGCAAAACGTGTATGCTTTATATCAAAAACAACATACAAAATATGACATCTATAAAGATACTTAAACATGTCAGTGTTATCAGTATTAGCACATGTTTTAGTATAAAATCACTCTAAGCATACATGGTTCTGAGACATTTAAAATGCTGACACCATCCAGAAAAGACTAAGGCATACCGAAAATATGCCGGTTAACATTCCCAGAAGCCCACTCTGGAATTGCAAGGGCGCTATGCTTGTCAGCAGCGAAACGGGCAAGGGAAATTATTTTCTCAGCTGTCTCCCACGTTCCAGTGCTCCTGTTGTTAAATGCAGGATGGTTGCGTATGCCCTGGCCAAAACGTGTTGTGTTTATGTGTACATACAGGCACGCAGATGCACTCGTTGTCAGGGGGCCAGATCTGACAGAAGCGTTGTGGTGTCCGAAATCTGCTTCTGTACCACCCCCGTGGTGGAGCCCCAGCCTGCCCGAGCTGCTTCAGCTGACCCCCAGGGATGATCCTAAGGATAGGGGTGTTCCTTCGCGTCCTCAGACACCTCCTTCAGGGCTGCAAGGAAGCATCTCCTGCCCCTCCGGCACGCGCTTTCCGATGCAAGTAACTGAGCAGGGCATTTCTGCTTTGAAATGGTGGTGTCCGTATTTTATACACGAAGCACTCGTCTGGTATGTGTGAAAACTGCCCTTGCGTCCTTCTGAGTTGACTTGGCCTCATCCTTCACTTCACAGAAACTTGCCTGATCTATCAGGCTATGGCTACGCTAAGGTTTAATGCAGGGAAGAGGTCTGAGAACAGGGAGGCTGAAAAAGTGTGGCCCACACGCAACATGATGGGCATCGACTGAAAATCCAGTGTCTCCAAAGGGAATTTAGGAATGTTTATGACCAAAGTATGAGGAGCCAAAGGAGAAAAATGTCAACTGATTACCTCACCTGATAGCAAATGTACCCCTACAGCTGGACCAGAGAACTCGTGGCTATGTCATCTTTGACTTCACAGTTTAGGGAGGTCCATGAGTAGTCATTGGAGGAAAAGTTCGAAGAATTTTGAAATGTTAAAAAGGGTCTGGTTAAAAAAAAATATCTATATGAGAGTACATTCATTCGAAATGAATGAGTACGTTCGATTGGTACTTCAACAGTCTTCAAATACGTAGCCAGAATAAATCCAACAATACTTTTTATAAATTATGCCTTGTGTATTGTTGCATAGCATACATGTAGATGTAAATAAGAATCTGATGGTTTTTCAATATTTCAGACTCTTTGCTCAACGGATTTATTAGGATCGACAAGGATCTCATGCCTTCTGAAGAGACATCACAAGAGTCAGTCTCTCATAAAACCAACCCCTGGCTCAAAATTAGTGTTGGTTTCAAGACCTGGAGCATTAAGTGACGGCAGAGTAGAGCTAGAAATCTCAGCACACTAACATCTTAAATGAACTTCTTTCTACCCATTTTTTATTGAAGCCTCCCCTGAAAATATTTTATGGTTAAAAGGAGGAAGATGATTCTGTTTATGGGATGGGGGAGCAATGTATACAAAACTACGAACTATTCTTAAGAGAAGGATACATCTGAAGCTTTGGATGATTTAAGGGTTTCTTTCGAACTGAAGTAGTATCTTGAGCTTAGAATCTATCCTGAAAATGATTAAATCTGACATAAATCGGGTCATCAAAACATGAGTTCGACAAGTTTTTTATGACCAGGTTTTCACACCTAATTAAGTTTCATTACAAAAATCAATTTACATTTACTCAAAATTGACAATTCGGTGCCTTTCCACTTTTCAGAGTAACAAACATTTCTACATCACGCTGTCATTTTTTCTTAAGTGTACTAAATAGATGCTATTTGTGTTGTGTTTTTTAAATTATTTTTTACTTTTTTTTTTGAAAGGGGAGACAGGCTCATTTTTAAAACTTCAGGAGACACAGAATGCTATATATCTTTATACAAGTTTCTCAATGTTTAATTAGCCTCACTGCTAACAATCTGAACTTTATTTTAACTGCATCTTTCCTTATAGGACACAGTCCCCATGCTTCTGTCCAATACAGAGCTTTTTCTGTCGGACATCTCCCCCATAGATTTAAACTAGCAGTAAAGAAGCTAACAGAATTCTCATGCATTAACTTTTTTTTATGAACTTTTATGAAATTTCACATTTTTCTGAGGCCCTTCCAATTTCAGCATTGTTGTAAAACAAGCACTAGCATCAGAAATGGCTTCATTACTCCAGCATCATCACACCAGCATAACTTCATTAACCCTAACTCTGCATCCCTCTCCCCTGACACCCCAAGTTCACTAGCTGCTTTTAAACACCATAGTAGTCACGCCTAAATGATTATTCACTGTGTCCTTTCCCTGGAGTCTTTTTTTTTTTTAATGCTGTTCATATTTATGAAAATTATTTTACATTTTCAGTTACTCAGATATGAGTGTTTGGATTTTTATTTACAGGCATGTCCTTAAAGAGTCTGGCAATAATTAATCCATATTAATGTTATGCTGTTTCTATATTGTTTATAAAACTTAACAGCAATTACTTTATGTTCTCTCCCAGACATTTTATATAGATACTACCGAGCACCAAGTCAGGAAGATGCCATAACTATGTCAAGATGTTTTGTCAAAATAATTTAAAATTGCATTAGTGCTAAAAAGCAGCCTTAGTTTTGGTTTAAAACCCACAGAGCTAAACATGTGAAATTTAAGACCTGTGATGAATAATTTTTCATAAAGCAATAGGAAACAAGAGACTTTTATCAACATCTTAATCACCATTTTTTGCATCGCCCACATAGAAGATAATACTGAATAAAACATTCTGCAGAAATACCCAGACAAGAACAGCATCGGCTGTTGTTATCATTTCTGTAATGAAGGCAGCACTTTGTAGTTTCTTTAATTAACAATACTATTAACATTTAGTGACATTTTTAGAAGTACATAGGACATGCAGAAGCAGCACAAGTCCCAGCAAACCTGAAGGGACCTTTGTTTAAGGACTGTTTTTTTTCCTACCTCCACATACCTCATTAACATTTTAAAATCCAGTTCCCTTCAGCCTTACTCACGTGAGACAGGGATTGAAATTCTACAGTAAAAACAAGGTATCAGCTCTGGTCTGCAAAAATTAGGATGCTCTGCATGATTATATTTAAAGGACTTTGCGTTTTGATAGATGTAAACACTCAGTAATGGTACTGCTAACAGAATGTTTCGTATCCCACAAACGTACACGGACTTTCTGAGCAGTTTCCTACAATGCTGGAAAAAGGGAAAAACAACAGAAATGGAAGGGATATTAAATGTTATAATTTTGAAACACTATCCCCCTGTGTAAAGAACAGGCATTGTCATTGATTAAGAAAATGCATTTAAATGTGCATTTAGTCTTCAAGATCACATTTAGTTTACTCTGCTATGGCACTTCTGAAGACGATGAAAATGGTCGGTGTTAAATGGACTTGAAGCAAAGAATATTTCAGTATTCCCACTGCGTTGCTGATCCATATCCACAAATAAACAATGGAACAACTTGGAAGTGTCTTATCTTAAACTGATGTTTTCATCTCAAAGTATCGTGCTTTCAAATATTTTTTCAGAGAAAGAGGTGTTCAGAAGTACACACTTGACAAATAATACATAATACCTAAGAATACAGAAGTAGTAGGGACATATTTTAGGATGGTAAGCAACAGATAGGACACGCAAAGACATTTCTTTACATTTGAATAAAATACAGAGCTGTATCCTACACACAACTGAACACAGCTGTAAAGACCCATAATAAAGCTGCATGTTCACTCAGTGCAAAAATCTTTAATTGTTGAATGTTGTTTTAATAGCTCATGTATATTTCCACATGTTAAAAACAACTTCATATTATTGCACTTAAGATGTATTCTTTAAAGCTGTCTGGTTTTTAAGAATAAAAAAAAATAAAAACCTAAAAGGTACAATAGAATAATTTGAAATTTAGACTAATTCACAATACTGCTCCAAAGTACTGCTGTCAGTACAATTTCAGAACTATCAGGTATTCTGAGGTTTAGCGGAAAATAGATATATGTACACACACAATAGTATTGCATTAACAAAAAAAAAAAAAAAAAAGGTTTCAATGATCTATCATTCAGCAGCTTTACTTTTAAATGTGTTTGCATTCTGAGCTCAGTTTGTGCATATTCAAAACCTATTCCCATATGAAATTTCATCCTTGATGTTCTTTGTTGAGGCTACTGTGAAAAATAGGAATCAATGCAAAAAACAGGTGAATGATTAAACTGAGCCAGCTGAGGTTTTTAGAGAAAATAAAACAGATGTTTAATAATTTAGCCTTGTAATGCAAAATGATTTCAGAAAGAGCTAAGGGAATCTAGAAGATGCATATTCATGTCCATGATATAGAATTATGAAAGACTGTAAAACAGCATGAGAAACTTCACAGATTAAGTCAGTTTTAAGAGCTACTACATATTCCAGTATAAAACACCCATGGGTGTGCCTGCATTGAGTGGACCATAAAAGTTACTGAATAATCCTGGGTCAGTGAACCAAAAACAGCTTCCACACTTCCAGAAATACATTCTGATGAATTAGAAAAATATTCTCTTCACACACAGAATCACTACGCATGTACACACTAACGCTACAAAACTTCAAATACCTTGAAAATGTGGCTTGAAATCAAACTCAACGACTCATCAAAAGAAGTCCAATGGTATAAAAGATTCTTAGAGCAGTTTTGCAATTTGAGCAATAGTTCAGAAGTCCTTTAGTATCATATAGTATCTTCAGCCAAAAAGTAGAAACATAGCTTTGGTAGAATAAAGTTATGCTGGTACAGGAAAAGAAAGCATCAAAAACCTGATTCCATTTCTTTGACTGTTTTTTCTGCAGCATCTGACACCAAAGTGCTTTCATTTTCCAGCATTTTCTCAGTAGTTTCTCCATCAACAGTTTTTGCTCTTTCTTTTAACTTCTGCCGTTCGTGGACCCAGGGGATGATACATAAAATAGCTCCACCGATAAGGGGGGGGACTCCAGCCAGGTAGAATGCTACATCATAGGTACCTAGGTGATCACGAAGCAGACCTGCAAAGGCAGAGAATTACCACCAAAAAATGCTGGGGCCTTCGGAATACACAAAAATCGTGTCTCATCTTTGGGTTCAGACATGTGAGGGTTGGCACAGATTATCATCATCACTATCCTGACTACCTGAAGGCCAAATATGGACGTAATACTTGTAGAAAGGTATTTCAGAACTGATTCAAAGACTTCATGTAAAGAAGAATTCATAATGTAATCATTCAACTACTTAATTACCATCCACTGTTAAAAAACGTGTGTCATATTTCCTATTTGACAGTTATGCATTTCACCTTCTCCAACATTTTAGTCTTCTAATAAACTTTGAGAAATTCTCCCCTCTTTTGCTAACAGTTGCCTTTGATCAAGTTGCCTCAATCTTGTTTTTGATATGCTGTACATATCACATTCCTGGCAGCCTCTTATTTAAAAAGAAAAGTGTGGTTTTCAGCAATTCACTTGAATCGCCCTTTCTCAAAACTACTTCTATCAGTTAAATTCTATTTAAGTATTAATAGCTGAGATAGTATATACAGATCAGAAATGACCTAATCTATCCTGTTACAGCTTAATAATTCTGCTCTTTATAATGCTGCATAGGTCAGCTATGTCTTACTAAGAATCTGTCAGTAGCCCTCCAACACCTTAGAGTAAATTACGACCAGAAATCACTGATGGTAAATACTGTAGCTAAAAGTCATTCTCACCTCACAAAGAACTCCCAGTTTTCATCTTAAAAACTTGTATTTTGTCAAGCAGACTTCCCTTAAAGGATGCTTAGAAGAAGGAACTAAAGTGACCAGAACTTTTATGCTCACAGTTGTTTTTACAAGAGCAAATTTTTGAGTCCATTTAATTTTTAGAGATTTTAACTTGGAGTCCTTCTGTTACACAGTCAATACATAGGCTATCACTTAAACAGCACGGGAAGTGTCAGGTCCTAAATCCAACCTGAAAACCTGCATTTCTCTTGAGAGGAATGTTACACCAAAGTATTTTTTATAAAAAAACATCTGAAGCAAACTTTTTTAAAGTGAATCAATAATCCACAAGCAGGAATTAAATTCATTATATATTCTGGGGCACAGACAGAAAAATCTTCCAACGTAGATGCACTGCAGATGACATAGGAACAGAAAATTTGGCAACCATAGAGGCATATTTACAGCTACAGACCATGTTTATTCTCACCTGCAATGGGTGGACCAACTGTCATAGGTATTGACATGAGTCCGAGGAGAAATCCTATGGCCTGGGAGACATCCTGAGCCCCAACAAGCTCGAAGGCAATAGGAGCCATAATGCAAATGAAGCACCCATCAAACAGGCCCATGAAGAGACAGACAGCAATGAGACCTCCAAAGACATGGCACAGTGGAATCATCATAGACATCAAGCCGATAAAGAAGAATGAGGCCACCTAAACGTAACCATGGAAAAATATAAAAACATACTGCATCAAACCAGCAAAAACAATGGGAATAGATGAGCCTCCTTGCATTCATAGTGAATCAAATTGTCTGCCCATATTTACTTTAAGGTAAATAAGCATGGATTGCCACCATTACAAAGCAAAATAAAATGAACACTTCGAACTGTCATGACATGCGATCACAGAAATTCCAGCACTCGTTTCACAATTTTTCAAAATGCATTTGTAATAAACTGTTCTACAATGATTGTGTAAGGAAGGAATTTCCTGCATACCAACATCTCTTGGAAAGTTACTCTTCAATCCTTCCACAAACAAAAGCCACAAAATGTATTTAAAAAAAAAATCATACAACTAAAGCACTCTATAATTAGACACCTCACTGCTGTAATTTAAGCAACAATATCAGTATTACTAGGAGCAAAGACTTGATGGTGCTTATATTCACAGGTGGTACCTGGAAGTCTCATTTCAATTTTTCCACACAAGCATCTTCTGTATTTCTGTTTATTCTTGTATATTTTTAATCTTCTATTTAATCTTTATATTCTACAAACTTTATGATTATTATTTGTTTGAAGTAAATTAAAAGAATATAAATACGTCTTTCTACAAAATGAAACAAAAAATCATTCCAAATAAAATCAAGTATTTAAAGAAAAGCAAAAGGTTATGCGCACCCATATGTCGAGCACAGCAAACCAATGTCCCACCTAAATGCACAAACAGGTTTTCCACACAAGGCATAAGCATTAAAAGAAAACAAGGTCACTTGTCACTCCTAAACATCACAACTTTTTGAAGGGTATTGTTGACCAGATTAACTGTATTTTAATTATTCCAAGGTTAAACACAGCACTAAAACCAGAATCACTAAACTTTATTTGTAAGAGACAGAATATATAATTTTATTACTAAAGATACCATTTACAAAGCAAAATAGAGTGAAACAGCTCCTTAGGGAGTGCAGAAACAGAAGAAAGACGAAGGCTGGATTTACTGGATAGAGCTTTTAGAAGCTGTTCAACTATAACACAGTCAAGTTTGAAGAGAAAACAGAGATTTCACCTGCACTGGTCAAAATTCATTTTTAATAATTTTCACACAAGATAGGATAATGGTATGAATGGTTGGACAGCCCAGAATAACGCCTGCAGTGAAAATTCATTTTCCCTCCTAAAAATGCTTACTTGAAACAGAAGAGCTGAAGATGAAGAGGCAGTGAATAACCTAGCAAAAGTAAATGTGTTATTCCCATTTGAAACTAGGAGAAACCAGTGGTATGCAGAAGCATCAGAACTCATGCCCTAAATAAGTCCATGGCTTTTCAGTTGTAGCCATCCAACAAAAAGCATAAAAAAGCTTACGGAGATTTACTGCAAGTTTGATATGTATCTGATAAAAAGATCTGAAGGTATTTGTGCCTTGGAACACCTCAATGCCATCTTTTCACTTCTAAAACTTAATATTGAAATTTCCTATAAGTGTAAGAATATGTACTGGGTCAATCTAAATGAATGAGATAAAGTCACAGTCCCTTTCATCAGGGAGTCTATACGTATGTAACCATGGCAACAAATACTTTTTCTTCAGAAAGTTGGTTCTTCCCCAAGAATTTTTGAGTAATGCAGTACAGATAATAGCCATTAGATGTCTCCCTTGTTATTCCTCATTTTATAAAAAAAGCCATCAGAATAAGAACACCCAGTAGCTGATAACATGTAAGTTATTACCTAAAGCTTTTCCAAAAGTCTGAACTACAACTGGCACTTTAAAAAAAAAATAAAATAAAAATTAAAAAATAAAGTTTTTGTAAGTGCGGAGGGCAAGAAATGGGTACCCATCTTCATCCCCAAACCTCAGCATTTCCCGAAACTGAAGGAACTTTTACCTCTTCCATGCAACTCTTTTTGCAAGTAACCCACTTCATTCAGCAAAACTTCTCAGCTAAGCACCTCTAATATTCTCGTTGGCTGAATCAGCACATGCTATGCACAGAGTATACTCTACACCAAATTATCACCTAATAAAGATCAAGAAAGAAGAACCAAAATCTTTAGTGGCAGAACATGAAGCAATCTTTCTGTACGCATCAAGCAGTTATGGGATAAAACAGGGAAAGCAGAATTCAGAGAATCATGAAAGGTTTTCCCACTCCCTTGCTAATGATTCCTGATTTCTGGCATTCCCTGATGAAAATTGTCAGTAGGTAGTAGCCATGTTTTCTTAACACTAAAAACAAAACCAGAAAGATCTAAAAGATTCATGAAGTTTACGCCAGAGGCCCCTAGTATCAAAAAACATGTTTTTTGCTACAGTGTTGAAATCTCTCAAATTTGAATCCTCAATCAGTTAATTCTGTTTACGTAATGGTTCCTGCAACAGGAGCCTTAAGAATACTTTTTGTATATGTGTATATTCCTTCAAAACCATGTGAAGACATACCTGTAAATAAACTTTTTTCGCACCGGGAATATAATCGGCAACTCTGCCAAAAATCAATCGGCCAATTCCTGAAGTAATGCCCAGGCACAGCAGCAGCACTTCTTCTCGCACATTGTCACCAAATCTGTCTTTCACATGCTTCATCTGTTTAAAAAGAGGGTTGAGGAAATAAACAGGCTTTAGAACAAAAAGGAAGAGAAAGCGTAGAAAACTTTGAGTTAAATAGAGGTGATCTGTGAACCTCAGACTTAAAATACGTCTACAAATGATCCAACTCGCTTATTCTACTGGGACGGGTTTTAAAAAGTTTTTGCTGCACCAACTTACCAGTATTAAGTGCGATACAATAAAACAATCTGAGAATGTATTGTTGCTTTATTCACATTTTTAAAGGAACTTATTTCAAGAAAACAACAAGGCTAACACCCACAAATTAAGGAGATCTCAAAAAGCATCCCCCCCAGGCACATTTAATATACCAGCAATAGATGCAACGTAATGCTGAATCCACAAATGATCCCTAGAACTGGGTGCGTCACTGGTTAGGTCATACTCTTGGGTCCAAGGGCACCAAATGATCAATGAGCATCACCACAATCCTGTTTTGTGCATTCAGGCAGATACACCAAACTTGTAACAAAGTTCAGGGGAAGAGCACGAGGGAAATGGGCAAAGCGGCGGAGGCTGCAGGGGGGGTCTCCCAGGCTGTCCATCCTGACATCGAGGGACAAGGAGGAAGAGGAGCAGGAACCACCAGCAGTGCCGAGCACAATGGCAAGCACTTGCAGGAGAGGGTGCGTTAACAGCAATAATAAATAGGGCAGATAAATAGGGCAGGCACAGGGGAAGAACCATTTAACAAGCCACTTTGACCTGCGGTCCTGCAAGTAGACCATCAAATACAGACGTGATGAATTACCAGTATCAGTAATTCTAACCTCTCAAGTCATGTAAAAGAAAGAAAAAAAAGAAGAAAAATCATAAGACTGGCTTGGTGGATTTGGATTTCTATTCTTTCTGGAGCACAAATAATAGCTTTTGTGGGCATTAAGGCACAATAATTTTAGATGGTATTTTGTTTTTCATTTTGTTTGGGTTTTGGTGGTTTGTTTGTTTATGTGTGGAGTTAAAACAGCCACGAAGACCAGAAACCAGTCATCGGACAGACTTTTGCGCAACCACTTTCTGAAACACTGTTGGGCAACACCAAATGCACCAAAGTGAGCACGAAGAGATGCAGAAATTATCGGCATAGTCCTGTGATCGCTGTGCTCAGAACTAGTTCTGAGAAAGAAATTGTAGAGACTCAGAGGTAAGAAGTAATCTGAAGAAAGTGATTTTTAAGGCATGATGCGGTCACCTTGTCTCAAATGGTTTTCTGCAGGCTGACAGACCTGGCGAGCAAAAGCCACACAGCAATTTTTGTTATGAGTAATTCTGATTAAAATCACTTCAAACTAGAGAATCCTTATTCCCCTATCTATAATGTAAAACTAAAGTTTTAGGAAGTACTTCTAGGCTGAAATGCTCAGGATTCTCTTGTTAATACACCAGCAGAGCCATTTTTTTTTTCAACATAAACATTTGCATCAAACATTTGGTTGATTTTCTTAAATATAAAATCAGTTGGTTTTTGTTTACTTATCACGTAGTCTATTAAATCTAGTATTTATTTGTCTAATGTAATTGATTTTTGTCAGAAAGGAAGAAAAATAAGGGTTGTTTTGTTTTTAAGCATGAACTTGATTGCAAGATACTTTCGATTTCTATTTTTGAGGATTTTTTCTTTCTTTTTAAGACCCATTTAGAAACAGAATCTGATGAAGTTTTTTTTTTCTGGAGTGATACTTAATATAAAAGATAAGCTGTTGTACTTGATGGTGTTCTGTCAAAGAGGAAAAGAAACACTGAATTTTCCCACCCCTACCTTTCCGGGTCTGTCAACACCTGCTGGCCCAGCTGGCAGAGAAGCCCAGGTATTTTCTGCCACCCTTTCCACCTGTTCTGCTTTCATGTTCCTGCAGCCTCCAGCTCCCTTAATTAGCAGACCTCATTCATCCAATCCCCAGGGGTAAGATAAAGGTCTACATCTAGATAACTACGAGCTGTGCATCTGCAAATGAGCACCTGGATTTCTCAAAGCAACACTCCAAGGGTGAAACGCTGTCCTTTCTCAGATCAACAGAGGGAAAGCATTAGATTCAACCAGCTGAGGTAGGAAAACAACAGCTACTTGTCTTCAGCTTCAAACATCTAAATTAGCAGTTATTTTTCCAGAATTCACTCCTTATACGAGCACCGCAACCTTCAAGAGAGCTTCCAAGAAGATGAAAGGAGCAATTGTTTCCCCAGGATGCCAGCAGGCAGTGGAGGGGGCTGTCCGGAGGTTTTCCAGACCCAACAGGACAGAGCCCTGAGTGACCTGGTTAAAAATTAACTATAAGTTAATTACATTTGTTGATGAAGCAGCATAAAAGAAATACCCCCAGAATTCAGGATTTCCACTGATTCTAGCTGAGAGTACTACTCAAAACCCCTCTGATGGATCATGGCTTGTGCGCCTTCTTGGGCAGCATCTCCTGCATCAACGCTCTTGTCGCTGCAGAACCGTACAGGCTGTAATTACCTGACTTTGCAGGCAGCCAAAGGGGGACCCAGGCACATGGCAGACACAAAGGCCACAGCATTTCCCTGTGGGTTTTGCCTGTCCTCGGTAACATACCAAACCCTTCGCACTTGGTAAGTTGCAAATCTCATTTGTCCATGTGTAGCAGAGGCCTGCAATTTTGCCTGTGCCAACCAGTACAAATAACGCAGCTCCAGAGGCTTAGGAGATAAGGAAAGCATTCTGAAGGAAATCTAGGATTACAGATCTCTAAATAGCACGTTATGACAGGAAATCTGCCACGCTTCCAAATTATGAAAGCTACGCATCTATAAATAAAAGAATCGGCAAATTATTAAGAGTTTTACACTTTTTCATTATTCTAATTTTAGAATACACATTTTTCACAAAGGAAGTTTTGATTTTGATTTTTCTTTCCCATACATTAAAAAAAGAAAAAAAAAAAAAAGCCTACACAAACAAACTTTTCATTCTTCAGGCTTTCGAGAAATGCACGAGTCCTATAGATGTCCAAGCACTACGGTGATTCCTTGGAATTAAAGTGGTGACCCATGCCTATAAGTAACCAAGACGAAGCTTTGTAGGAGGTGCCAGGTGAGGCTAAAACATAACCTTACACACAAAATCTATGATCAGAGACTAATCTATCATAGTGGCCATCCCACTCCGTATGGGATCCACCCTGAGATATAAACACTAATATTCAGAACTGTTTCTTTTCTTTTTTTCCTTCTTTTTTTTTTTTTTTTTTAACTATTAATTGGCCCTCTTAGCCAGATAACTATTTTAAATTCAGACACCCCAAATAGCTCTAGACTTGTATAAAGCATGAAACTCAGTGGTTAGTCTAGGCACTGCCATATCTCCATAATCTATTGATTTGTGCATCTGTTACTAATGCAGCGTTCAAAAACCCATTCAGTATTATTAGAAGACACGATGGCCTTGAACTCAGATTTTCATAGGAAATCCAATTATTTGTTGATAATTGAGCTCAGGTTATTTGTTCTTTCGAGCTGGAAGGGCAAGAAAGGCAAAAGACAGCAACAAATTAAGTGCACATCCAAGTAAAGGTATTAGCAATTGACAGGCCACAGTTGGAGCAGGTATAAATGGAAAAAATATACTGATGTTCCTCTTCAAGACTAAAACTAGATCTTCAAAATTTCAGAAAACTAAATGATTGTTTCTTTCATACATCATCTGAGAAAAGAACAGCCTTACTGATGATGCACAGACCTTTCTGTTCTGTTAGTGCCGTCACACAGCATCCTTCTTTCAATGAAGGAACCAACCACATGTCTGAACAAACTGATTCCTTTCAAGGCCTTGAATGCCTTAATAAAGATTGATCAAGAACTTTGCAATGAGCTGTCCTAGAAGACTGAAAGTTTCAGGGTGTGCTGAAAAACAAAACGTGAAATAGCTCTAGATAAGTCACTGTTTGGTCTATAACAAAAGAACTCAACACACACACACACACACAAAAGCAATTTGGTTCCCAGGGAACTGTACAATAATAAGCACATGGAAGATCATTCCATGCAAATACATTTCTGATCTAGACTCTGATGAAGTGTTTACTGCTGAACCAACAGCTCATGGACCAGCAACTTCTGAAATAATCTTGACTCCTGAACATCAACTGAAAAAGTGATATTTATGCCAGTAAGTGTGAAATAGCACTATTAATACCTAACACAGAATGATAGCACTCCCATAAAAATGTATCTGAGATTGATAAAGTTTTTGTTTTTGTTTTTTTCACTTTTGTTTTAATAAATCAAGTGTCTTCACCTGGCAAAAGTATGTGTATATATATGTTTCTGGAAGAGACATTCCCTTTTAGATATTTGCCACAACAGTGATACTTCCTCTTTCTAGCTCTGGCCAATTTATTCTACATAACAAACAAGGAAAGAATGCAAGAAACAAGGTGATTACTACCTGACAACCAGGAAATTTTCTATTATTTCACTAAGTAAAGCAGATTAAACAGAAGAATCTATACACTATAATGATTCCGAGTATCTTGAAAGACCGAGAGAGCTGGGGATGTTCAGACTGAAGAAGAGAAGGCTGTGGGGAGACCTCATTGCAGCTTTTCAATACTCAAAGGGGGCTCATAAAAATGAAGGGGAGCAACTTTTTGCTTGGGTAGATGACAAAACAGGAGAGAATGGTTTTAACCTAAAAGAGGGGAGATTTAGATTAGATGTTAGGAGGAAATTCTTCATTCAGAGGGTGGTGAGGCACTGAATGCCCCACCCCAGGAGGTGTTCAAGGCCACGTTGGATGAGGGAGGCCCTGGGCAACCTGACAGTGAGTGGTATCCCTGCCCATGGCAGGGGGGTTGGCACCAGATGATCTTTAAGGTTCCTTCCAACCCAAAGCCATTCTGTGATACGATGATACGTATGGTCAGTTTTACTCGAGAAATTCAGGTTATAACAGTTAACAGGTTAACTCTTGGGCCTATTTAACATAGAAAAGGCAAAGAATTCAGACTAGATAAAGAAAAACTTAGGTGGAAAATCAGTTTGGTTTGGTTTGTTTTCCAAAACAGCTTCCTGAAGAAGTTTGCCACCCAGAATAGTATTTTATTTTTTTTTAATCTCTGAGGAGATGTTAATGTTATCTTTAAGAATGTGTGGAGAATGAGTATCATCTCAGAGATTAAAACAGGCAACATACGCATATGACTTACAAATTGGAGACAACAAGGCAAGGGTCATTAACCGATAACCATTTTTTCACTTATTAGAGTCACAAAGGCCAATCATTTTTAAAGCAATTAAACCAGGTCTCAGGTCTTGAAAGGGTGCATGCCAGCAAAGAAGGCCCAAACAAATATTCAGGGAATGGTGCAAGAAAACACGCTGGGGTCTGAGAGTAGCCTGAAGCAGGAGAAAACCTCTACACTTGCAGCATAAGATGGTCCATGACTTCTGCTCACTCCCTCTTCAGCTCCACTTTCTCTCTCAGGATATTTTCATGTCCTGTCCCCGACTAGAAAGTCCTAGCTTTTGGAGATGTCAGCAGAGACTGCAACCCATTGGATCCCCAAGAGACAGCTTAAAAAAATGGGCACAAGGATACGGATGGATTGGCCTGGCTCAAGCAGCAGCAAGACAGAAAAGGCACACACATCTCTGGGCAAGCTCACAGTGACCGGCAAGGACGAGGAGTAAAGCCAGGATATGCAAGAACTGAAGTGCTATGTATACCCAAGGAAAGAAAGTGAAATCTTTGAATAGCTTACCCTTTTCAACCATTTTCTAAAATTGATTCTCATTTGTGACTACAGCCCCCAACTTACAATCACAGTTTTACAAGCTCCTTCTGGCCCTCATCCAGCACTTCCTCAACCTATCTTACTCTCAGAACTGAACTAGCCACAGTGTCTAAAATTAGCTACTATCAGCAAGTCCTAGAAAGTTACAGGTCAAGCACATTTAAACAAACAAAAATAACCCTATGCTTAAACATCTAACAGATTGAATCCCAAGCTAGGGATCGACATAGATTCATAAAAAAATAAAATCCATGTCAAACAACCTTAATTTCTCTCCTCTACATGGTGGGCAGCAAACTTAGTCAACACAGAGGTTAGATGTAATTTATCTCGACCTTGGCCAGAGTTTTGACATTCTCACACACACAGCAGTTCTCATGAAACAGTTTGGGATACATGATTTAGGTTAAACAACTCTAAATATGGATGTTGAACTGTTTGGAAAAGCTGTTCTTGAGAACAGTTACTACTGATTTATTGTAGCATTGAAGCCTGCCCCAATCTAAAATTATTTAATGTTTTCATTAATGATATGGACAGTGAACTAGAGAACGCTTACTGAATCTGCAAATTACATCAAATGAGGGAATACTTGCAGGTATTGTGAAGAAAGACAATTTCAAGTGAGCAGTGTGAACTAAATACGATTAATTTTCATTAAAAAATGTATGAGGTAAATAATATTCAAAAAAACACTGCTTGAGATTAAAAAAATAAATAAAAAATCAGATCAATGAAAACAAGATGGGAGTATACTGGCAACAGTTCTTCAGAATGGGACCTGAAAGTTTGGCAGATCAAGTTTCAACGTGTTCCAATAATGCCATCGTATTGCAAAAATAATAGGAGGCATGTCAATTCATAAGGCACATGGTGTGATCTTCACACCCTGCTCTGCACCAAGGCCTCGGTTGGGTTCCATCCAAGTGTAGACATTACTCATAACTGGGTAGCCCATGGTTCTCACAATGGGAGTAAAGGCTAAGGGAAAAAAAAGGGTGGAGGGAAGGAGGATGATGGGCTTAAGCTGCCCCCAAAAGAAAGTTAAGAAAACCTTTCCAAACGTGGAACAACTGCCAACTAGCAGAGATTGAAAGAAGCTATGGAGATTTTTAATACTAGTTGAGCTACAGTCGGATATTAGTTAAGCTTTAAATTGGGAAAAGTATTACAATTCCCCCACTGTTATACTTGATGAATCAGTGATTTGATGGATGTATATAACTACAAATTCATACATACTGAATGTTGTAACTTGAAAAGTTTATTTGTTTAAGCTCTGCTTTGGTAAAATTCTGCTGAACTTTTGATTAGTAATAAGCTTATGATTGAAGGAAAACATTTCCTGACATCACATCTCACTTACATTTTAGAAAAATAGTAATTCTTTTCAAATCCTTGTAGCATTTACTAATGTGATAAATTATTCTGTATCAGGTTATGACTTGTCTAATTAAAAGCAAGCATATTATATGCTATGCTATGATTAAGAAATTATGTTATTCCAAAACAATGGATCAAGATATCCTGTACAAATATCCAGTTACAAGAAAATACTTTCATAATCACTGATGATTAACACTGTATGCACTGGGCCTACTGAAAAACACTTAGGCTAATTGTTCTAAGCATAATTTACCATGGATTCTCAAAGAGCTAATGGGAGTGAAACTTGCAATATGGACTAATTTTGTTTAGCATACTTAAGCAAAACTGTAATATGGTTCTGCTGCTACACATCCAGTTTAGTCTTCCCTGACTTGAAAGAAAGAAAGAAAGAAAGAAAGAAAGAAAGAAAGAAAGAAAGAAAGAAAGAAAGAAAGAAAGAAAGAAAGAAAGAAAGAAAGAAAGAAGTAGATCTGTTGTACTATTCTGTCTAATATTGATTACGTTTTGGCCTTGACTTCCAGACAAACAAGGTCAAAAGAACTAGTCAGTCAAGTTAACAATCTTCTTAAGATGAATACCCTTCAAATTGAAAAACGTTTCTGAAAGACCGCTGCAGGACTGATTCAAGGTCTCTGGAATCTGCCCTATTGAAAAACTAAAGAAGTTCATTATTTCTGCTTCATGAGAACATTCCTGTTTTATAACTACTTAGACGAGAAGATGACAAAGTGAAACTCTGGAAGCTGGACTGAAATCGGAATAAAAGTAAGTGTTTGCATAAAGCAAAGTAGTTAATGTGGGAACAACTGAGGAATAGTTAAACTAAAGCTTTTATAAAAAGGCCAGTTTCTATTTTTACAAAACGATGCTATTAGCTCAGGTGAGTTTTTCAACTTAACAGCAGAATTAGAAATAAGATTAACAAGTAAGATTATATAATTAATTTGTGTCAAAATAAAGCAGCTGATTACAGCAGCTCCTTCTAAAAATCTTGAACATAAGGAAAATTGTGTTTTTTACGTGTCTTGAGGAATAACGTAATGTGAAGCTAATTTGATGGTGGGAGTTGACTGGTTAATAAAATAGGGATTCATTCATGTACCTACACAAATGTTACAATGCTACTATCTTCTTCTAAGACAGGCTGACTTCCTTAGTCCACACAACAATATATTAGGTCTGTTAGGACTAGACTCTTGAAACCATAGGATTCAGGTGAGTGAAATCAAGTCACATTCTCAAGCCTTCATTCAGCTGCCACATAACTTTGTGGGCATCCACAACACTTCAGTATTTAAGATCTGCTTGTGGACATGCTCATCATCACCTCAGTTTTGACAGGGCTGAGTGAAGTACCTGTCTCGTTCTACTGGGAGACACAGGGGAAAACAAACCACATCTCTCAGTAGCCTTGATTCTAGATGGAAGTGCCAAATAACGCTGACAAATATCTACCAGATCAGGGCCCAGCAAAATTCAATCCAGTAGTTGTATTTTCCTTTAAAACACGATAAAAAGATATGATAGTGACAGACTCCTCTTACAGAGATACAGCCCTCACTCAGGGTATAGACATTTGTGTAGTTTTCTTTCCAGCCTGAAGCAACCTAAAACCATGCCTCCCCTTTCCTAGGAAATACTCTACTCTGTAGTAACGACTTAAATTTTAACTCAATCAGCAGGAAAGAACCTGGAAAATAGATCATGACTTCACTAGCAGCAACCAAATGGAAACAGCTAGGCTTCAAGATTTCCTCAAAGGAAAGCACAAAATACGTGAAAAGAAATTCACAAGTCTGAACAAAAACTAAGGAGCAAAGAGGGTTTCTAGGCAGCTCTTCCTGGAGCAGAAACTGGATGCAAAAGCTAGTCTGCGTGAGTGAAGGAAGGTTCTTCACTTAATTTTGATGAATAGGTTTCTCGACTCTGGATGAGAATAGTACAAAAAGAAAGTCAATTTTGATCCCAGGTTTCTGGGCACCTATGGAGCAGAAAGAGTTTAATTCAGGCTATGATGCTTCAAGCACCCAAAAAGACGGGAAGCTGAGTACCATTAGAATAGCATTAAATATATATTTATTTATTTTATTATTCTCTGACTTAACTATAGCCTGTCTGATATTCGAATAGTTTGTATTATCCAAAAATATATTAATTAGAGACTATTAGAGACTGATACAAGGAAAATTATAATGTAATTCAGACCTCTCAATCTGCTAGCATAGCACAGGCCAGAAGTTTGCTCTATGCTTCATTCTTATCCTTCAAAGTCTTACTGAATATACTGCTACCTAATGTATTTTATTGCAGTGAACTGTCATTTACTCTCATGTCTGGGAGGGGAGGGAAATACACACATTTCACTTACTCTTTTCAGTTTCTGTTCTTTCTGTACTTACAATTTTTACTCTTCTCCAATACATACTTGGAAACAGCTTAAACATGTTTTCATACAAAGTAGGATTTTTTTTTTTATTTTATTTTCACTCCCACCACCCTCCAGTGTCAAAAGTAGATAATAAAAACTAAAAAGTAGTGAAGAATAAATACTGCCAGATCAACGTTGAGAAATACTGAGAAAGAAAAGAGGTGCACAGGATAATTACAGAAGTGGGTAAAGGGGGAAAATTTCACTAACCTGGGCAGTCAAACTGCAGCAGATGTTGAGATCTGAAGGGAGATAAATGCAAAGATTAGCAAAGCAAGTAAAGCATGGGGAGCCACTGAAGATTTGAGGTCTCAGAAATATCCTCCTTAATTACACTGGACCCTTACAAAACCAGTGCCTTGCTAACTTTTTTTTTTGGGGGGGTGGGACAGAAATATGGTAGATAAAGTGGATGAGAAACGTAATAAAATCAACAGGTATACCTACAGCTTTATCTTCAGATTTCCTAGAGTATGGAGAAATATCCTTTTGACACAGTTACCTGTTAGTACATCATTTAAAAGATACTATCCTATCTTTACAAAACATACTAACAATAATTTCTGGGAAATGAATGATGTAGTAGCCTTCAGGCAAATGAATGATGGAGGAGATCTGAAAAAATTAATGGGTTTCTTGAACAGCAACCAATGAAAGCAAGTGAACATGATGACGGAGGGTGATTTTTTTTTTCCATTTTTAGAGTTAAAATCCAGATGTACCAATCAGATATTAAACACTTTTTACACTTCTTTTTTTTTTTTTTAGCAGCAAACTTGTGACATAATACGAGTGGTTCCCAAAACAGAGACAATATTTACCTTACAAGAACTGAATTTCTTCAGGATGTGCTATGTGTACACGCTTTACTGTGGATGTGCATGCATTTTAAATGTTTCAGTTGAGAGCTTTTTGGTTAGTAGAGTCCATATATCATACATCGTACTTTTCATCATTCTCTGCACTCAGACATACAGGACAGCATCTATAGCTGTGCTGCAATTTGTCTCCAGTAGGGAATCCAGGGCACAGGACTTCAGGGGAGGGAAGAGAGGTACAGGACTAGGAGTGTGCACACAAAAGTGTCATTGTGAGCAATGGCTTGGGTCCCGTGAGCAGGGCATCAACTAGTGCAGCAAGATTTAGCCTGGCCACCCTCTATCCTGTGCGGATAGAGCAGCTCAGATCTGCCTGGAGAATGTTGGTGGTCACTACCCAGTGTGTATTTTCCAGTATAATTCTTTTTAAGGAACTAAAGCTTTTGCCAGGGGGAGGTGCAGTTTATAGGTGGAAAATAGCCGTCTTTCTGAATGGGCAGAATAGAGAGACTGTACAGTCCCGAATAAATAAGGCCTTTCACAAACCGAACACACACAAGCGAATACAGTTTTCAAAATACATAGCAAGAACTTTGAGTAAGTTCCTAGGAAAACCGAGTACAGAGGATCTCATGAGAGCCTGGCTTTTTGCTTCTGAGTTGCTTGCACAGGAAGATGGTTTGTACTGGCAAGGGTTCCACGAGGCAAAGGTTCAAGCATGCATGGGGACTAGATTGAATTCGCACAGCAGAAACAGATCTCTTACGAGCACGAACAAGGCAAATCAGTGCTACACAGCTGAGAAAGAGGTAGAGACAAGAAGTCAAAGTAGCTGGCTGGTAAAGAACAGGGCTGAAGGACAGATCATGTTGGTTCAATTTAAGAAGGTAGTCCAATTGGGGAGAAAAAAAAAAAAAAGTTGAATCACAGGAAAGCAAGGATCTTGCCCTCAGGGAAGAAAAAAAAAATAAGAAAAAAATCAAATCTGCTTAGCAACAAAAATCTGCATCATCTATGATCCACATCAGCAAGCTCCCCTGTTCACTACGTTCTTTCTAAAGTGGAAAAGAAAAAAAAAAAAGACTTTTCTTTACTAAAGAGCCAGAACTAAATGGATGTCGTAGCAAAAGATGGAAACTATAGAGCAGAAGACAGCAGTATCTTTTTGCAGACAGACTACATACGTGGGTGTAGCAGCTAGATCCAGCAACTTCAAAGTAACAAACAGAGATCTGGAGACAGACTAAGCCACACAGCGCAGATAACTAAGCCTACTGGAGCTGTCTGATTTTGTGATGCAGCCTGGAAGGTGAATGAGTTTGTTTGTATGCATAAACAAGTTCTTATGACTAACAAAGTACTTCACAGAGATTCCAACCATCACCATGCCCCTCTCTATAATAAAAAAAAAAAAAACAGCCCTCATTAGGATGGTGAAGATTTTGCACTCCGATTAGCTTCCTCCTGAGAAGCAGACTGCCTAAATCATTGCATTTGTTGTTGTTTTTCTATGACAGCAAACAAAACAAAAAACAAACAAAACAAAACAAAACAAAAAAAACATTTTGAGTGTAGGTGCCAGTCATCTGCTCTGATGAGGTACAACTGAAACAACTTAATTGCTTTAAAGAAGTGAATTCCCTACGTGGGGGAAGGACTATGACCTTTCTCTCTGATCACAGAAAATACAATTTCAGTATTGCCCATCACAATCTTTAAGCCCAGAGATTATCTACGAGAATGGATTCTTACATTCTTGAAACAGTTCACATTTTGTGCACGCTGTATCTGTCACTAAAGCCAGTGAGCTTCTTCCCCCCCGTGAACTGCTCACCGGCGCTTCTGCCCTGCGTGTCAGCAGAAAGTCCCTCGCAGAGGGGCTTTTTTCTGCTGACATTTCCTCTCTTCCAGGAGATTTCCTACTGTCGAAGGTATCGGAAGGATGGCTGAAGCAGCACGAGAAGAGGAAAGAGAAGAGATGACTAGGCACGCCAGGTGGGCAATGCTGACTCAAAGCCTCCAACTGGGCCAAGGGCCTCCGAAGGATAACACGGCCAGTCACTTAATCCCTGTCACAGCTGCCTGTGGCTGAGCAGAGCAGGGGTGACTGGCCTGGGAGGAATGCATAACATAACAGGCTCTTCTTCCCAGCTGTTCCCAAGCTCTATAAAAAGAGAAGAAGGCTGAACTGACGATCTTCACGCAGCATACGCATCGAACCTCTCAACTTTTCCAAGCCCCGTAATTCCTGGTTTACGTACGGAAAAGCACAGCAACACAGAGGACATATCTACTGTGGGATATTTATATTCCACGGTGAGAAGCAGGGTCTCTCTTTCTACAGTGATCACAGCCCCACAAGCTGGTGCCCGCTGCTGGCAGCCTGGCCTGTTTAGACACTAATCCTTCACCACATTGGTGCAGTTTCCCCAAGAATCTGAACAGCAGTTTACCAGCAGAGGCAGCCAAGCACATTTTGAAACAGCGTAAGATGCCAGCAGAACCCAGGTCTGTACCTAATGGCAGTGCTGGGGCTGCTGTATCTTTTTGAGAACACTTTTCATCTGGCCAGCTGCTTTGAAGCCTCTTTAATTCTTAATTTGTGAGGCATTTTCCCTTCCAATACAGTTGATGAAAATCTTCGAGCAAAGTCCAAGGAGATGCTTTGTTTCTCAGTGGCAGCTTCTAGTACCTGAGGCAATATCCACCTGCTTATTCCAGGAGCTGTGGCTGCGCTCTCGCTTCCCTGCTCTTTGAAGGTCCAGCTGAACCTATTCCTGGTATGTGCAGATTCATAAAAGCAACGAAACACTGAATCTGTGGCATCTATGTACGAAAGGGCATAAATCCATTATTTAAATCCGGATCCCAAGACAGATTTTTCCAAAGAATTTGTTGGAAAAAAAAAACAGCCAGGAGGACACCACATCTTAGACCTTAAATCTGAAGCACACAGACACAGAACACATGCATTCCATAACCAAAAATCTCTACATACACAAGTATGCACCTATGGAACATACTGTTGCACCTATGGAGCATACTGCTGTTTTGAGGTTTGTTTGTTGATGTTGTTTTGTCTTAAAAAAAAAAAAAAAAAAAAAAGTAATTTATATTTACACTATTTTAATTATTCAATTTTTCCATTCAGGTTTTCACCCTACATTTGAAATACAGGGCTGAAGGTGTCAAGCACTGTAAAAAAAATAACATGACCTATAATTAGCAACAAGACGTATTCAATAAAAGCAACTGCTACACCAAACCACATCTTTATTTAAAACTGATTTGATGGAGGTGTTGTCAACATCCCAGGACAAATTACTATGGGACTGAAACATGGCACACAAAGTGTTAAGATGATGTTCTGCAGCCCTATCAGTATTCCTCACATTGGCTGACTATTGCTATCAAAACACAACACAGTACTGGGCCACGTTTTATGAAATGTGGCATTTCTGACAGTCCTAAACTCAAACTGAACCTACCTTAGAAGAGACTATTCAGTGACAACACCCATTTTAAGCAGTATTTATTTTCACCCTGCTAAATAAAGCACAAAAAAGGCAAGGGCATCCTTTTTAAACTGCCTAGCATGCTCTGTCACATTTTAAACAGAGTTGAAATAACAAGTTCCTAAGAATTAACAATGTATGATAAGAAGATACTTAAAACTGAGAGGAGTGTTGGCCATTTGCTTTAGTAATCCCATGAACTATTAACTTCCTATTCAACAATCTGAATCACTGATTATCACTGTATATAATAAAACTGAGTCAAAACCTACGTATACTAATTCTCCTAGCCCAGTCCACCAAAATTGTATGGAATGGAACACGCACTAACAGAATTTGACATCAAGCAAGTTGGGCTAAATAAAAGTTCTCCTTTTTTGATTCTCACCTTGAAAAGACAAAAGGAATATGACGTCTATTTCAAATATAGCAGATGGCTGCAAATCAGGCACTGGTAACTCACGCCAGCTAGCACACCATATAACTTGCTCATTTGTTTAATTTTGGTTACAGCCTAGTTCATGGGAGGTTCTTTTATCTTGTTTTAACAGACTTTTGCTCAATCTAGCAAACATGGAGAGGGTGGATAAAATTGTGAAGGCATGGCTTTTATTCCAAAACCCAAAATAAACTTATATATCTTTCTTACCTCCTCCTTCCCAATATGCTTCAGGAAACACGAAAGAAACAGAAATCCGTTCTGGCCTCAGAAGCGGACAGAGCCAGATATTATATTACTGACCAGCTGCAGTGCCAAGCCAGCAGGCAGCAGCTGATGTGCTGTGCCTGTAGCACACCGTGCCTGTAGCACACCATGCCTGCAACCTTCAGCTCTGCTAGGCTCGACTGGTGGCACACAACTGGTAGGCACGTGGAGCATGTGCCCGCTTCACGGGTGGTGTTTGGAGATCCTTGGAAACAAAGCTGAAATCCTGATAAAAGGTAGTAGTACACAGGTAAAGAAGATGGCTGGGCATAGTTTTCAAGTTGGACAGGCCCAAGGCAGGCCTTCTCAGCAGCAGAGGAAACTCTTACTTTCAGGAGAATAATTTACAACTCCATCCCTAAATCTTTCCTGGAGCATCATATGTAGATTTGTTTTCACTGGGCACTTGCAACCAGCAGCAGTCTAGCAGCCTGACTATTGCCGACCATCCCCAACAGCAGAAAGATTCAAGAGTTTTAGCATAATGAAAGCTGTCAGATGTCCAAGCATGAAATCCCTTTTCCAGTCTTGCATACAAGTTTAACAACACAGTAAACCATGGCACAGTAGTAACTTTCATTTTCTAAAGCAGAGGAAAGTAATTCTTGGTTTGGAAGATGCACAAACAAAGGTCATTTTTCTTTTCCTTATAGCCTTCAATTTATCTGGACCTTTTGGAAGTACATAAAATCTGGTTTTTTTGTTTGTTTGTTTGTTTTTGTTTTTTTTTTTTTTTTATCAAAGCAGACAAAACTAGATTCAAAAAAAAAAAAAAATCCAGAGTTATCTACTGGAGTTTAAGTATTTGTGTTGAAGGGCAGAATTCATGCTGTTCCTTCACAGAGGCATTCTCCAACACTTGCATATTCAGACTTTCAAATACAGATCCACAGAGACCTTCTAAAGTTTTAGGGAGTCCTCCAAGCATACAGTGGGACTTCATAGATCAGGTGGATTGAAAAGACCTTCAAGATCACCAAGTCCAACAAACCTAGATAACTCTACACATCATTGCCCACCAGCAAATAGCATTACAGTTCTTTACTTATTCATGTTTTCATAAAAATAAATTCATCTTTCAAGTGCCCAGTTATAAAAAATACCTTCCCTTTGAAATCATTATGCTAGCTACCATATATATGAATGAAATGTGTAAATACAAGAACGAAAGCTAAGCTGCTTCTTGTTTAGAAGGACTGTATTTAAAAACAGTGGGAGCTTACTACACATTATTTAAGATTTTTCTCTGGTTTATAGGAGGAGTGGAGCAATTATACTGTAAAATTAGGTATTTAATAGAAAAATTAAAATTTGTGGGTTTCAGGGTTTGTTTTTTTTTTCAGTAATAAGACTTAAAAGTAAGGAGTTCCTACAAGTTGGTAGAGCTTCCCCTCTCAAAAGGGACATAGAAACCAAACTGACTACCAAAGTCTTAGTTAAAAAGTTAGGTTTCATTATTCCTCTGAATCAAAAAAAAAAAAAAAAGGCATTAAAAAGCATTTAAATCTCTTACTATAATTTGGAGGCAGTCTTTAAAATAATAGATTATAAACACTGTAGAACTATTTAAAAGTAGGATATCAACCATTATATTACAAATAGCTTCCATCAAATTTTTTTAGGATCACAGAATATTCCCAGTTGGAAGGGACCCACAAGGATCACTGAATCCAACTCCTGGCTCCACACAGGGCCACCCAAAAACCAGCCCATGTGTCTGAGAGCGCTGTCCAAACTGCCCTGGGGAGCCTGTCCCAGTGCCCGACCCCCTCTGGGTGCAGACCCTTTCCCTAACCCGCATCCTGACCCTCCCCTGTCCCAGCTCCATGCCATTCCCTCGGGTCCTGTCGCTGTCCCCAGAGAGCAGAGCTCAGCGCCTGCCCCTCCGCTCCCCTCGTGAGGGAGCTGCAGGCCGCCATGAGGCCTCCCCTCGGCCTGCTCTGCGCGGGGCTGAGCACACCAAGACACCTCAGCCGTTCCTCATATGTCTTGCCCTCCAGACCCTTCACCCTCTTTGTAGCCTTTTCATGTACTACAGCTGTATTTTGCAATGAGATTTTTTGCCAATCTGATATGAGGGAAAAAAAAAAAAAAAAAAAAAAAACATATTTAATACTTGTATTTTAGAGGTTCTGCTTGGCTAGTCTTATCCTTCAATTCTCTGGAAACATTAATAGCTGTATCTAATAGCTAACAGTATTCTTGGCTGCATTAGGCAAAGTATTGCCAGCAGGGCAAGCGGGGTGATCCTTCCCCTCTAACTCAGCATAGCTGAGGACATACCTGGAGTACTGTGCACAGTTCTGGGCCCCCCAGTACAAGAAAGTCCTGGACAGAAAAGAGTCCAATGGAGGCTGCAAAGATGATCAAGGAGCACCTTTGAGGAAGAGAGGCTGAGGGAGCTGGGACTGTTCAGCCTGGAGAAGAGGAGGCTCAGGGGGATCTCATCAATGTGTATAAATACCTGAAGGGAGGGTGCAAAGAAGACAGAGCCAGGCTGTTTGCAGTGGTGCCCAGTGCCAGGACACAAAGCAAGGGGCTCCATCTGAGCACCAGGCAGCACTTCTGTGCTGTGCGGGTGACAGAGCACAGGCACAGGTTGCCCAGAGAGGCTGTGGGGTCTCCTTCTTGGATGTCTTCAAAAGCCCCCTGGACACATCCTGGGCAAGTAGCTCTGGGTGCCCCTGCTTGAGCAGGGGTTGGAGCAGGTGGCCTCCAGAGGTCCCTTCCAAAGCGATTGTGTAATGCTTACTCTACAGCACTTCCCCTTTATTCCCCTGAACACTTTATTTCAGAACATCTCTACAGAATTTTTGAAAAACAGCATGAGATCTAGAGTCATAGAATCATTCAGGTTGGAAAGGACCTCTAAGGTCATCAAGTCCAGCCGTTAACCCAGCACTGCCAAGGCTACCACTAAACCACGTCCCTAAGCACCGCATCTACATGTCTTTTGAAGACCTCCAGGGACGGTGACTCAACTACTTCCTTAGGCAGCCTGTTCTAATGCCTCACAGCACTTTCAGTAAAGAAATCTGTCATAGTGAAGAAAGATGTCACCCTAGCCTCATCATTGAATTAGACAATTTCCAAGGACTATTCACTGTTTTACAGAATAAGATCTACTTATCATTAAAAATTAAGTAACAAGAACCAGCCATGAATAAAAATCAGTTTATAACTGCTCAAAAGCAAACCACTGCACACCCCTAGGTATTTTTTTCTAATGTTAGTATGCATGATCCAGAGTCAGTAACCTCACCAATGTATTACCAGAACGCAGTAATGCCGCCTGCTATATTATACACAAACTGAAGGGCTTATAAAGAGTCAGAAAATTTTTGATAGAATTCAAGACATTTATTATCATGAATCTTACTGTAATGTCATGGATGAATAATAAATATTCATGTGATATCCCTGCTTTCACAGTGCTTAGTAAATCTACTAGACCATGCCCTTTATCAAATGCTCTTGAATGGGAGGATGAGAGATGATGTAAATAGCACAGCCCATTGCAGGTTTGGTGGTTTGTTTTCTTTCCCCTTTTAACTTCTTGGTTTGCAACACTTCAGTTTAGACAGCACCACCAGGGTTCAAACATAACTCACCACTGTATAAATTCATCTTAACTACACTTCATGTAATGCATCTCCCAGTTGCATCTAAATGTCTTAGATTAAAAGTGTACACGCCAAAAAAAGGTTCAGTACATGAATAAGAAATGGTTGATTGCCAGATTCCCCACCATCAGAAACTAAAACTGTAGCAGTTATTGTAAACAGTGATAAAAAAAAAATGTTGAAATGGCAACTAGAAGCCCCAAGATAACAGGGCCAGAAATATGTGCTATAGTGATAAACCACAAAACTAAAGTCTGAGAGACAGATAAATCCTAATCTTTTGCATTTAACAAAAAAAGGAAAATAGCTGATAAAATATAGCCTAAAATGCAATTTTTAACAAACATATCATAATTTAATGGAACAAAAATTAGAAATCAGATATTTTTCCCTTTTCCTGCTATTTACTCCTTCCTCCCATTATACCTCTAAAATGCACAAGTACCATTGGCAATGTTTGCAGCTGAGTGGCAAAAACAACAAGCAATCCTCCTTATCACCCTCTTCAGAATAGCACAGAATATTTTTCAAATGTCTCTTTTCATGGTTAAAGTATTTTACATCTTTCTTGCTATAGAACCTAAAGTTGAGAACGAGGAGCTAAAATTTTAACTGGCTTAGTCTACTGGTTTTGATTAGAGCCCTGGAATCTCCTTTAATCACAGACATCATCAGAATTAATTTAATGTTTCTCCCCAAAACTTCTTTAACTTAAATGTTGATTCCTATCACTGATCTTAGTTCATAGCACAAAGGGAAATTACAGTACTTTTAAACACATCATATGTAGGAAAAGATCTGCACTTACCAAGTGGACATAAGGCACAAAGTATCCAAAAAGTGCAGCTGGAATCCCAAAAGCCCAGATTCGGTAACTCATAACTTTGAAAACGGAGAAATTGAAAATCTTTTTCTCAGGAGGAAATCTGAACTTGCCCTTCTTTGCTACCTCCTTGTCTTTGGCGTTGGAAATGAGGGGTTTGTACGTAAAGCCAGCCAGGAACAGAATAAACATGAGGACGCACAGGACCCGTAAGGTGTTGAACAGGTCAACAGAATCAATCAAAACTCTCAAGAGGAAGGGCAGTGTCACAGTGAATAAGCTGCTGCCAGCAGTGACGATGCCATTCACTAGTCCAAGGCGTTTCTTGAAATAGTGCCCAAGAATGACCAAAGACGGCTGGTATGCAAATGAGCAGCCGCAGGCAAATACGACTCCATAGGTGAAATACAGAGGTTCAATGGTGCTGTATCAAAAGAAAAGAAAAAAAAATAATGTTTCGTTAAGCACTTACACTCACATTGAACTACCATATACAAGAGTTTTTCTAATGAATTGACATATTTTCAGGAGTGAGTTAAGAGTTTATGTGTACTTGTGGTTGAATTACACTGTGTAAACTTAATTAACCAACTCTTTTTTCTAATGAACATTTCCTAGAACTTCATTGAACAGAATTAGTTAATTCAGTAGAATTATACCAAGTAGCAGTTATTTCAGTAGAATTATACCAAGTAGTCTGAATAAAATTTTAAAAATCATTGTCAAGATGAATGCGCCAAATATAACTTTAAACATATTAGTGTTTTTTTTTTTTAATTATTATTTTTTAGTGTTTCTTTTGTTTGTTTAAATATGATTATATTGCTTTGGCTTATACATTTCTTCCTTGTTCTAGCAGTTCAAACATAATATTTGGTCCTCCTCATGAACCGAGAAGAATTAAACATTTACATAGCTTATTATGAAAATACAACAGCAAAAGCAGTAAGCATTATTAGTAATAAAAAGATATTTTTTTTAAGTTTTGGTAATATAAACCATTATTAGGAAATGACAGAATTTTTAGTTATTATGGTTTAAGACAAATATTCCCTTCTTTATTATATATTCTAAATTCTTTGTTTTGATTCAGATACTGGATATGCCAAGAAAGAAAAAAGAATTGATAATGAAGTATTTCAGCTCTTGTTAAGGAGGATCCCCATCACAAGTTTCTCCACCATCACCTGCATACAGCATGACTGAAATTAATTAAGGCCATTGCATTATATCACAGACAGACATAAAAAGCTCATTGAGCAAGAAATCTTAACAGTATGTAGTAACAGTGTTAGTATTAAATTAGTACTCTACTATCGATAATTCAAAGAAGACATTTTTACATTTTGATGAAAGAGCACGAGTGTGTGAAAAGCATTATAACAACTTTCTAAAGTGAAATGTGATTTTTTTACTTTTTTTTTAAAAAAATATATATATATATGTTTATAAATGAACCATAGGTTCTTTTTAATCTGCTAACACCTGCTTTTAAAGCAGTTGCAGAAAAACAGTTTATTTATTTATTAATAGTATGAATGCTTTATTTGGCGTGTTTCACCACAGAACATTAGCTGCCAGCATCTCTGCATGTTCTGCAAGCTTCCCATGCAATTACAGAAATTCTTAGAAAACAGTATTTGATTAACCATCAACTATGGTGCTGTGTGTAATTGTGAAAAGGACTACATGTGTAACATTATTGTTGCTTTCGAAACTTAACTATCAATTTATAAAACATTAGGTAGCCAAAAGAAACAGTGCAAGAGGGAAAGACTGATTACCTTAAGCAATGGAAAACATCCAAGAAAAATAAAATCAGAAGATATAAAATGAGAGGAGGAACATAATACAGTAAGGACAAATAACTTTTGCTTCCTTTCTGTGGATTCAAACAGTTTGCAGTATGATATACGTAAAAAAAAAAAAATCTCCTGCACTGCAAATGCTCTTACATCTCAGCTTCCTAAGAGATACAATTTGTATCAAGTATGTATGTAACAAAAGCAGTAAATCATATTTAGATTTGCCTGCTGTATGAAATTTCACCACTTCTAGAACACTTCTATATCTGAACTATACATCCTCAATTAACTGATAACATCAGCATAAATCATTTTATAGTGTGAGTAACACAATAAAACACTAAGAATGCACATTAACCTGTAATGTACTATAATAAGAACTCATCTCTCATCCAAAGCACAAGTGCTGCTCAAATTCTAAAACAAAATTCAAACAAGCTAAAGTATTTTTTAAAATCAGTACAAAATAACTTCCTTTGGCATGCAGCTTCTGTAGTGTTGTTCCAGTGGATATCAGGGAAATGTATAAGGATGACAACCTTTTCTACAAAGGCAGGAAACAACTTTCCTTTTAATTTAGCATTAATGAGGCTCTGTTAGTATTTATCAGTTACCACAATATTGTGTTAAACAGGGAGAAATGACTTTTCCAACACATATTCTTTAGTTTCCACCTCAAATGTGGTGACAAGCCTCTTAAAACATATCACGGAGTAGGTGCTCTGTTTAGTTTGTTTGCTTTAAATAAAATGTATTTGCATTTGGATTAACTAAAAAAAAAAGAGAGACACTTGCTCAAGTAGCAAGTGGTAGTTTTCCATTTCCCATAAATATTATTTATTGTCAGAATAAATAAAAATCTCAGCACCTAAACCAGGACCGCTTGTCTTCTCTTTCAGTAAACTTGTGGGTATGTTTTCACGTTAGAGGACATAACCCAAGCTAGATGCATTAGCTCAGGCATGGTGCCATGCAGCATTGACATCCACCCATTCAGATAACAGAGAGCTCACATCTGTCTGGTTCAGAACACAGGCACAGAAAGCACATTCTCACAAGCCTGTTGGTATAGAAATATGTTTTCTTCTATGCAGAAAACTTTTCAGAATTTTGCTTTTCGTTCAAGCCTTGTATGCACTTAGCAGAGTCTCTTAGCAGACTGAGAACTAGATGTAACTATAGCTTATTTTGCTATTTTTCTATCTTCACTAAACAGTTTCTGCTGATGACTAAAGTAAGTTTCCTGTTTCCTCATCTTCTACTGTGCATGTAAAACAAATCAGTCACTCAAACTTCCTAGGATTTATTCTGCAAAATTTACAGAAAATAAAGTGTAATCTGGAGGGAAGAAAACCGCTCGTCTACTGTTTAAGTATTTTTAGTCACAAAAGAAAGAACTGAGATTTCCTTAAAGACAGTAAACTCTAAGCATATATCATTGTACCAAGTTTGTCACTATCTTAGGGTTAGGCAACTGGAATAGTAAGAATAGAAGAAAACATTGATTTGACTGAATATTAACACCTCCCTGGAGGTTACTGCGTAGTCTTGCTGTCGATAGACTCACACATAGTAGCTCCTGTTAAATAGGATGTGCTGTTATGAGGTTAGATTATATTTTAAAAGTAATTTTTGAAGTTAAAAGCTCCACTTGGGAGTTTCGACAAAAGGCATATGTTTAGAAAAACAGAAACAGATAGAACAAGGTTTCTAAGCTTCAGGTCGCAGATAATATAAAACAGCACTGCTTATTTCTTCATATTCAGCTGATAGGACCAACATAACCTCTACATTGTAAAACTGATAAAATACACTTTGAATGTAAATAAATGCTTTTACCTTACAAAAGAACTTGAAAGGAGTCCAACAAACCCTACTGCAGCTCCAATAACAGCAACTTTTCGACAACCAAACAGGTCTGTGAATATGCTGACTATTGGAGAACAGAAGAAGACCATTCCCATAGAAAGAGAGCTCACCCATGCTGCAGAATAGAAAAAGACAGTGTTTTAGAAGAACGAGTAATTAAAGCTTTCAGCTACTATTTGTTTTAATTCAGAAACATATCATGATACCTAAAACTGTATGTTTATATAGTTTTAAAAATACATTTACCTAACATGGTAAAAATTAAAAGCCTGACCAATTTACATGATCAAATGATTTAGACTTCATCAGTTGAAGAAATACAATTAACTACACAAATTATTATTGTTTTTCTTTATTATTTTTTTTCAACACAATTATTCCACCAGTGACTGAGCAAGTATTCAAGATGATGACTAGCCCATTAACGATAACTCCACGCCACGTTTATTCTGAAATATATAGTAATACATTTCACTTGATTTAATTCTATGCTTCAATGACTTTAAGCAGCTAGGTTTGCTGAAAAGTTTAACAAACTTTAATTGCATCGATCTAGATCCAGCTCCAGCTCTAAAAGTATTGTTTAAACTATAGTTGTTTGTTTATAAATAAATGAGTCTTTAGATCATTAAGACTCTGTTCAGGTGAGTACACTAAAGTTACAAAACACACTTTTGTGGCTGAATTTCGAGCATACCGACTCACGTGCTACAATATCTTCAAGTAACTTAGGTGGAAGAGTATTTGATTCATTTTAAATTAAAAATCAACTTCCTGCTTCATTTTATACGGGCATACAGAACTGCATCATTTACCAGCTAGCGTGTAATCATTCTCCCAAATGCGCATTAGTGATGTTACACTCAGTGGTGCTCCCAGGTCATAAAGGTAACCCATGCTGTTCTAACACAGTGTTTATAACAAGCATATAGAAGTGGGTAAACTTCCCCATCTATTTAGGGGAGGAAAAGCAGTGAAAAAAGCTTTTGATGCAAGATGCATTGAGAAAAAATATCTTAACTCCTTTCTGGAATAGGTTTAAATTTGTGTAATAGGTTTAAATTTGTGTTGGGATTTTGTTTAGAGTATCTTTGCTGAAGACAGTTAGATAAGCAACTGTGATTCAGTGATAAGGGTAAATAAGGCTGCCCAAAATCAGTAAGTATCCAAGAGACCTAAGGGACACTGTTTGGAAGCAGATATACTAATACCAAGATTTATAAGCTGCTGAAGTGCTGATGAGGCATATGCACTGATGAAGACCCCATTGTGCTATGCACTGAAAAAACACAGAGTAAAACAAACAAGCAAACAAAGAACCATTTCTTCAAAAGAGTTTACAATGTAAATGAAAGACAAAAGAGAACAGATGGCTAGAGACAAATAATGAGAGCACATGAAATAAAACCGTAATTTTAGTGCAAACAATGATCTCAATGAACTATGAACTGTTTGGGATAGTTTGTTTTTCTGTGTGTGAGCGTGTTGGTGGTTGTTCTTTTTTGGGGGTTTGTTTTGTTTTTTGAGGATGTGATAAATATTGTGGAGTTTCAAGGACCATTGTAGAGGCATTTTGTTGCCCAAAGCCCCATCCAGCTTGGCCTTGACCACCTGCAGGGATGGGGCACCCACAGCTTCTCTGGGCAGCCTGTGCCGGTGGGGCATGCCTGCCTCTGCCATCCAAGGCCAAGAGGACAGGCAGCTGGAGAAGTGGGCATGGCGAGGCCCACTGTCATCAGATCAGCAGCGGTCAGAGGAATGTCTGAAGCTCCTTTCTGCCTGCCTATGAGAGGCCAAAGGCAGCCGTGGCACCAGAGAAGCCCACCAGCGATTGCTGGCTGTGAGCATCCAATCTCACACGCATGGGTACACACGCCTCAATCCCCGCGACAAACCAGCTGAAGAAGCTGAGCAACTGGAAGAGTTCAAGAAGCCCGCATAAAGTCACAGCCTAAGTTACTTCAGAGCCCCACGTAAGCGTGCAGCAGCCCTATTTCCCAGTTAGCACAGGCTGTGTGGTTCGTGTAGCATTCTCCTTGGCTTAATCAAATATTTTATAGTACTTCTTAATGGCTTACAGAGCTAATAAAATTAGAATATAAAAGCCTGCAGTGAAAACATTCAGCTCAAATGACATTCAATTAGCAACATGCTGACTTTGTCTTTTCATGTTTCCTAATGAAAGAAACATGCCTTTATCACTTGATTTCCTCCTTATTACTGCAATGACAGGCTGGCCTAAAACAGAAGGGGGGTTGTGCAGATTTCCCACATAGCGTGCGGTAGAAAGGAAGGACACGGCCTTATTATGAATGCACTGTTTTTACATGGCAAGGTTTTGGTAGCCAGGGGGCTGCAGGGAAAGTTAATTCCATCCCTGCCAGACCCAGCACAACCTCCACAGCGGGTCCCTTTTGGAGCTGGCTCTGCTCTGACCTGGGGCAGCTGCTGGGCTCTGCTCACAGAGGCCACCCCTGCAGCCCCCTGCACCCAAGCCCTTGCCACGTAACCCGACGCACTGACGCATTTCACAACAGCACCACGACTGAATCCAGAAGCAGGAGTCCACGCTTTACCACTTACCCACCTACAGGAAACTGCAGCCCTCTCCTGCACAACTAACTAAAAAAAACCCTAAGATATCATAAGCAGAAGAGCACGTGTGAATAACTTATTTCCTTAAGGCAAGCAGGTCCTACTGCAGTATCTTGATGCTGTGAAGAAGTTGAAGGCCATATGCGATTTTCAATTTTTCTTTGCCCGAATAAGCTTTCAGGCATTCTTCCATTTCTTCCACTCAGTGTGAGAAAGGTACAAGTTGTAATTGTCTTCCGCATTTTAAAACATAAATTACAGTAACTGTCCCAAATAACTAATATGAAAAATTACAAATGCACAGCTTGCCAGGATTGCAAGAGTTCTCTAGAGCACTTATTACATACTAATTAAAACATTTTTCTTCCAGGCTATTGGCTGCTTTCCTGGCCACATGCTGGCTTTATTCCAAAGCTGTTAGTTCAGATAGTAATACAACACCTAAGTGCTCCGTGTAACTGCATTAACATTCATACACAAAGCATGTTGATTGCCGCAGAAGAAAAGCTATTCTTACTTCAGGAGGACTTAAGCCCTCCTTTAGGCACTGGAACTTAAGAATTAACTCCTCAAACCATGAAACTGCAAAACAACCAGTTATTGAGCTTCCTTAGAAAACAAAACAGAAGTTAGTTCTTACGTTAAAATATCAGACCATTTATATTGATATACCACGCCTATTGGTAGCAACACTATCAAAAAGTGTTTCTATGCCACTGAAAAAAATATATACGGTAACTAAAATTACACGAAGTAAAAATTACAGCTCCGTGTCCTTTTCTTATCAGTTCACTACAAATATAAATTATGCAGCTGTAATCTGAGTGCATGTTCGCACACTATTTGTGTTCAAAAGTCTACAGCTATAGTATATATACATGCAGCTATATACGCATACTCCACAAATATGCTGCCATTTTACTTTTCTTAATTATTTTTTTTTAAGTTTTTAAGTTGTTGTTGTTTTTGTTTGTTTGTTTTTTCTTTTTAAGTAAAAGCAAAAGTTTTTGGTTTTGTCTTGGTTTATTAATTTAAATGGCATGTCTTGCTTTAGCAATAAATGTAAGTAGCCAATATCTGACTGTTCCCAAAATCATCCCCATTGCTACAGCTGGATTACACAATACACACTGATGTCCCAAACTACATATCAAGCTGTCAGAAGTTTTAGTTCACTCTCTAGACACAAACACTAAGACTTAGAAGCCAACAGAAAATAAAGCATTAGTACCGTATCATGTTGAATGCTTTAACCTTGCTTTAACATAAATAAAGGCTACCCCTCCATAACATTCCTCTTTACACCAAAAGTTTTCTGTGCGTTACACTAAGTCTTATCAGTTTTATCCTCACAAATGCCTTTCAAGTGGTTGGCTTAATACACTAATAACACCGTTCATGCCCTAATGAACTTCAAGATTTTTTCTAAATATTTTCCCCCGAGAATTTTCTCGTTGAGACAGGGAACAAAAAGCTATTGTCTGGAAGAGAAGTGATGGGCGCAAACGAAGAGAAGAATATTTAAACTGAGGATTCAAAAGCAACTCTGAAACGTTTTGTTTCCCCACATTAAAAAAAAAAAAAATTAGACGTGTTTGTGTAGCTCATGCAGCAAACCAAGACAGCAGTATAATTACCCCACACAGGATAGCTGGGAGAACAATGTACTTGGCATTACACGCGCTAAGACGGAAGCACAGACCTTCGAAAGCGAGAGCGAGCTTTCTAGGCTTAATATCACAGATATTTGTGCAGATTGCCATGCACTAAGACCCACAGCTACACTGTTCTGAAATATCTGCAGAACAGCCTGGCCAACCATCCCCTACAATGCTGCTCGCTGTCAGGTGTGCTTCCTAAAAACCCCACCTCCCACTGTCCCCTTAGGTAACCAGCACAGTAGCTCGGGCTGTACGACACCGACGGCTGTCAGTACGGCCTGTAACGATGTTGGATAATGTAAAGTTCTCGTTTTAACTCAAAATGAGCAGAAAGCACAGAACCAGGGACAAACTGCTTCAGGCTCTAGAACTGAAACCAGGTCAGTCTCTAGATTTATGAGATGGAAATAAACACTTCTCTCACATACTAAAGGAAATATGTGAGATTCTTATTGTTTCAAGTACCCTAGAAAGTAGATTTCTAAGAAAAAATGTTTTGAAGTGAATGTGTAAAATAAGCAATATAGGACAAGCTATATGGGCAGCACACATTTAACAACTTTCACTGTCACACACTGAAAAGGTTTGCGTGGAAAAAAGTAATGTATTACAATGAAATTATAATACAGAGTTAACGTAACTGCTTAACTAATGGCACTTTGTAACTTCTGAATACACGGCTTTAATATTACTTAGGAGTGTCTTCCTTGTATTTTTATAAAAATACTTGAAGAAAAGGGAAAGACAATATTTACAACAGAAGTATGAAGGTTTTTACATTAAGTGATTAGCTGTGATTTATGCAAGAACGGGGACTCTCCCAGCCTCAAACCATTCACAGACGAAGAACTTCTTGAGCCAGTCTTGTCTTCTGTTTTGAAAATAATAATTTCTTTTTTTTTTTGCCCTCAGTGCATTCATTGGCATTCAAGTGAGACTTCTCTTACGAGAACTTCTATTTCTATCCTCTCCCAGAACACTTGTACACTTTCAGCACCCACATCACCTTACAGCAAACTACTCCGTAACTCAGTCTTCAGCTCTCATTAATAATTCCTTGCCTGCATAATCAAATTTACATGGTATTTATTTTAAGAATGAAGTAACTGCAATACTGTCTAGATCAGACTAGTTTAGCCTAGCACCCTGTTTCTGATCACCACAAAGTACGTAGACAAAGAACATGTAAAACAGGGCTAGCATACTGTAATACCTTTTCCTTTGCTGTGTCCTCCCAACAGCAATAAGCAGCTTAGAAACCTCGTAGAATCACGGAATTATTAGGGTTGGAAAAGCCCTCCAAGATCATCTGGTCCAACCATTCCCCTACCACCACCGTCACCCACAAACCATGTCCCCAAGCACCACATCCAGCCTTTCCCTGAACACCCCCAGGGACGGTGACTCCACCGCCTCCCTGGGCAACCCATTCCAACACCTGACTGCTCTTTCTGAGCAGAAATGTCTCCTCATTGCCAACCTGAACCTCCCCTGGTGCAACCTGAGGCCATTCCCTCTGGTCGTATCACTAGTTACCTGTGAGAAGAGGCTGACCCCAGCTCCCCACACTTTCCTTTCAGGTAGCTGTACAGAGCAATGAGGCCTCCCCTGAGCCTCCTCTTCTCCAGACTAAACACCCCCAGCTCCCTCAGCTGCTCCTCACAGGCCTTGTGCTCCAGGCCCCTCACCAGCTTCAGAGCCCTTCTCTGGACATGCTCCAGGGCCTCGATGTCCTTCTTGCAGTGAGGGGCCCAAATCCAAACACAGTACTCGGGGTGCGGCCTCACCAGAGCAGAATACAAGGGGTTTTCCAAAGCAGAAGGCTGCATCTAAACATTCCTCAAGAACATTTAGCTCTACCGATAGTGCTTTGGCTCCACTGCATTTTACTGTAATCAGTTACAGAACACGCTCAGGCACCAATTCTGGAGGAACGCTGTTTTAAGTCCTTGCTTCTTGAAAAAAAAAAAATAGGTGCTGAAGATCATGTTAATAAGCCTCAGCAGTTCCTCAGGAAAAATAAATAAATAAATAAATAAATAATCTTAGGTTCGAAATGTTAGGTCAGCCACCAATTCTTTGTATGTGGAACTTAGGAAAATGTAAAGACTCTTTCAAGTAAGAAAAAAAAAAAAAAAAGGGCAAAAGTGAAGGATCAGGATACTTTCCCTCCCCTCATCCCCCTCAGGAAATGGGAAGAAGTAGATGGCATCCTTGAATTTTAAGCCAAAGAGATCCTTACAGGCAGATCTCTAGAAACTATTATTAGCATTACAGATGTAAGCTTCATTATTATAAAACTACCAATCTCCCTCCTACTGATGCAGTTTTTCCATCAGAATTGTTTTCTTCCTATTGCACGTACCCAGAAGCACAGGGTTACCCTCTGCCTAAGGCACTCCAGACACATCCTCTTTTCCCCATTAACTAATTAATTAATTTTTTTTTTTCCTCCAGGGAAAAGCTAGTAATTTGTAAAAGGTGGAACTGTTCAAGAGCTGTTAGCTAGTGACAGTCCCACAGAACCATCAGAATATCCTCGCATGCCCACGGAGCCCCTGTAGGTCAGCCCCCCAGAAGTTGCCAGCCCTATTTTTAACCAGCCTGTCGCTAGCCAGAGATGTCAAATGACTTGCACCACATTCCCCGCTGACACGAGCTCACGAAAACTGTCTGACAGCTCAGGAGCTTCTCGTGAATTCTGATGAATTGAGAGTACCCCCATGTTCCTATCACTGGGGGCACAGTGGAGAGAACTACTGAATTTCCACCCAGTTATTCCCATTGCTGAGCAGCCCCTAGATCACAGAACGTATGTCAGTAGACAAAGGACAAGGGAATTTGAAATTATGCAGTATGGTGACACATACATATATATATATATATCCATACACATACATGACATCTAGAATCCCCACTGTCATAAAGCGAGTGCACTGCTTGCTCTACTCAAAAAGACTGCTGGTCCCATTTAGAGCAAGTATGTGTTTAAGGTCTAAAAATAAATTTATGACATAATGCTGCCACAGGAAGTTTCCTATACTCTGAACTCAGGTTACACTGCAGATATCTGAGGTAGGCTCTCCCTTAAAGCAACGCTATCCAAAATATGAGCCCTGATTTAAAGGAAAATTTTATTATATTCAGGGCAAAGAAATTGTAGTGCAAGGAAATAGCTTCGGTGTCCCCAAAATAAGTTATCTTGAACAGTCTTTAAGAATCAGAGTGATCTATAAATCTGATCAGATTTCCACAACACAAAGAGATCATGGCTAATACATAAACACTGATGAACCAGGCATGAGTTGAAATACCTCAGAGGAATACAACGCATTGCTTTTTCCCCTATCCTCCTTTCTCTTGTCCTTTGTGAGCCAGTCAGTTATTAAATAACCTTATTACTGAAAGATGTTGGGAACTACAATGAATCAGAAACCAAGAACTATATGTGACCCACTGGATCCCAATAAAAAGATCTCTGTTTCCATAACCAAGCTGTATGCTATCACAGCATTAAGTCATGAACAGACCACAAAAATCAGTTTAATCTGAATGAAAAGACTGAACTCAGCAGACTAGAAATAGCCGTAAGGTTTACTATGTTTATGCACAGCATCTCTTCAGCACGCCCTGTGACTGCCCAAAATGCTACTTCAGATTTCAACGTGCCGTTTTGATCTTCGTGCAACAGGGTGGAAAGAAGTATAAGCTTGCCTGTAGGTTGTGAAAGTAGCAGAATAAGTTTATATAATATGAGTAAGAACCTATATATTACAAACATTATATTAAAATCAGAATATAGACTGATTTCTTCTAAGGATTTATACACTGTGTGTTCTCTTTACATCATGTGTGGAAAAACTTTAAAGACCACCAAGTGCCAAAAGAGATTTGTGTATATCATCAACACAGTGATCTTCCCCAAGCTTGCCATTTACAAAAGCAGGACTAGACTAGTCTCACCCTCTGGCTTCAGAAGTAACGACAAGATTAGAATTTCTACTGAGATCAAGTCAGATAAGACTGCGAGCATAAGCTGCAGGAAAAGAGAAAGAAATCAGAAAAATGGGTGAAATCAGAAAAAAACACAGTGATGAAACAGCTAGATGCAGTGACAGTGGATAACTGACAGCTTCACAATTTATTCTTGCTAAAATAACACAGGCTTAGGCAGTTTTGAGGTTGTTTTGTTTTTTGCTTTTTTTTTTTTCTTGTTGCTCCCCACCCTTATCACATAAACAAATCAGATAGTCCTGCTGAATCCAAAGCAAACATCATAGGAAACTAATCGTGGTGTTTTCTTCAAGCTATATGACACCAAATAAGACTCTAAAATGGTTAAAGAAAGATGTCCTTACAGCCAAACAACTTTTACTGCTAGAACTTCAGAGCTTCTATAAAACTGGCAACGTTAAAGTAAAATAAAGAAATATTTAAGTTAATAAGAACTCGAAAGACAAAAGCTCAAAAATAAAAAATGCACTGTTAGTCAAATTCTGCTAGTAGAGATTACAAACAAAAGCCTTCAGGAACCTTTTAAAAAAGGCTGAAGTCAATCATTAACAGAAAAACGTACGCGTTCGGATTTCATGGCAAACTGAGCTTGACCTTTGACACTTAATGAAGTCTGAAAATGCTGTGGTAGGAAGAATAAACAAGGAACAGATCGATAAGAAATGGCTGTAATCACTTGTTTTTCCTTTCAGAAGTCATACAAGAATGTTTTCTGCTGACTGAGACAGTTCTTAAAGCACAACATAATCATATTTTTAATTAATGACCTGAAAAACTGGAGTTCCGTTTCAGATTCCCAGGCATGCTTTCATCTTTCCTTCCCTCTCTCCCCCACCCCAAATTAGCACAGTTTTTTTTTTTTTCCTTTCTCTAAATACCAAACAGATTAACACCAAGAATCACGTTCTGTTTTGATTTCGGTTCTCTGCATAACAAAGTGTTAGCTCCTCAATTCAAAGATGACAGCCCGATTTGCCAGAAGGGTTTAATGTTAACTGCTGTCACAACCAAGTTGCACACACATATCCAGAACACATCTGCAACCAAACACAGCAGGCAATGCTCTTGTGTTTTAGAGTTGCACCGTGGATTATGTAACAAGACCCAAATTTTAAAGTTCTCAATGAAGCTACCAGTCTTTTTCCTTTCCCCCCACCTCACTTAGATTGGGCAAGGACCTGCAAGTCAAAATTTGTCTTTTAAATGATGCAAGCCCATGGCACCTCTACAGCACCAAGTCCTTGTGAGACCATGATGAAGATTAAAAGACACAATAATAATAATAATTTAAATTAAAAAAAAAAAAAAAAAAAAAAAAACACATTTCACAGCTAAATTTGGTATACTATTTGCAGTCCAGGACAGTAGTTTACTATCAAGCAGCTCACAAATTCATTCTAACTTTTCACATGCAAAGAGCCTTCTGAACCCATCACAGTTGGCTAAGAGACCCCATCACACGTCAGTAACTTGGTGAGCATCCCCAAACCCCACTATAACAGCACGTGTTCCCTGAGTACACTAATGTATGCCCCCCCCCCATTATGTTCTATAGGTCTCTCTTTAAAATCAGACTTAATTTAGGCCTTAAATCCATACCTTCAAGGCTCTATTTGTTTCTATTCATATAGGAACAAAACTGTCAATTGTGAAACAGAATGTTTCAACCCAAGAAAATGTATTTAGTATTACAAGTACAATTACAACTGGACTATTTTCAGATGACTGTGTAAAAATTAAATATTTTCATAGGCTAAAAAAGGGATTTATATGCATCACATTTTCCCTCCGCATCTTCACTTCTCTTCCCTTCAAATACTGAAAACAGTAAAATAACAGAGGCACTGTCTTTTTTTTGCAACACAAATGCATTAAAATGTTGTCTCTTTCAGAAGATTAATAGGAAGAGGGAATCATTTGCATAGAGAGCGTGATAAAAGCAAATACAAGATAAGCATACACGACAGTAATTCTCTGTGTCAGCACGTGCCCTTTTTATCAGCTACACGCACCTGTGACTCAGCTTGTGCCCTCTGTAACCCTTGTAACCAAGTGAACCAGCCACTAACTCTTGACCTTGTGCCTCTGTATCATCTCCATCCAAAACTGTCAAGCCTGCCAGTATTATTAACTGGGATATTAAACTGCTTCTCGTTAACTTTATGTCCAAATCCTTGTGCAGTCACCTTCTTTCTAGTGACCCAAATGCTGTACATCCAGAAAACCTGAACGAATGGCCAGTTTGCACAAACTATACAGATACACAGCACAACTCACAACCCTGATCCATGTGACTCACTGCATATGTAGCATTTCACATCTGCGACTCACTTAAGCCTGTGACAGAGCTAGGACCTAGGAGCTACAGCTTTCTGAAGTGCTGGTTTGCAGGTTTGGAGTTTTCATCTGTCCCATCTAGTCTAATATCCGGACTGAAAAAGCAAAAGGTTATGCACATTTTTATCCAAAAAAAAAACCTTCATTTTTTCAAAGTCATTTTCACACAACTTCAGCATTTCATCCTCAGCATTAGCTAATTCCATAGCAAAATATAGCAACTTCATTTAAAATACACACAAATGGGCAAGTAATTCAACTACACTAGTTTTAAAAATTTAAGAAAGCAATTATTTTTTTGAACTAAAATTCTATTTGCTTAACATAGAAAGTAAATTTTATTCTACAACATTTGTTACATATATAGGTACTTCTAGGCACCACAGGTGGTCTCCTTTATCATGCTATGGTGCTCTACAAAACTAATAAGGTTATGCTTGAAAGACATCCAACCAGTTCTAAAAATACTGAGTATGCTTCTAAATAAATTAAGTATTTCCAAAATTTTATATAGGAAAAATCTAGTTTTAAAAATAATGGAGTAGTAAAGTATGTTTTACATAGAAAACAAAAAGCAGATATAAACAACGGTATTTGGAACAAATTTGTTGTTTAACTCAAGAAACATCTTTCTATTTCAACAGTATTTCTAATTATTATTCTTTTACTTGGGATCTACCTTTTAATGATCCTTTGCCAAAACCATGATACCTGCTCTTAAAAATCAAAGTCAGGGTTATGGTAAGCAGCTACAACTTTCTGAAGATTCTTTTAAAGAACTAAAATTTCTGCTTGATAAGAATCCCGCTTATCTTAAAAACAAAATCAATGGATTTACTCAATATTTTGAGGTATTCTGAAAAATATCTCAAGTGCAAAGCTCTTATTTATAAAATATGTACAACAGCAGCAAGCTGTAAGCCAATCATACTGCTGGTTCATTTCCTCCCCCATTTTTCACCAATGCCTTTCGCTCTTCAGGCTTCTGGGTTGCCGCATTAAAAAGACTCTTTGTACCCGACATAAGCAAACAGACACAGGCACACACTGTCTAGCATGATTTTTTTCTCTGAAGTCCTGGATTAAAACACTGTTTATTGCTTCTTTAAGACATAAAAGTCTTTCTGCACTGTAATATTTGGTCAAGACAACTGTTGTAATCAGTCATCTCCTTGAAGATCCAATGAGGGTTGAATGACCTCAGGGAGTTTCAGTGCTTTACTCCCTAGCCTTTCACTAGAGAATTCTTATCTTTATTTGCTGAGATGAAGCCTACATCCACCACTCTACAGAGCAGTTGCAATAGCCTTGCTTAAGCTGTGCAAATCTGAAACGCTCTTCCCTGAAGTGACTCAGCTATTTTTGTTGTGTCAATGGCAAGAACTGGGAATATAATCAGCAGAGAGTTTTTCCAGGTTTTATTGCAGAATAGTATGTCATAGAATAAACAGTCATTAGAAAAGAAAAAAGAAAAAAGAAAAAAGAAAAAAAAAAACACTTTGAAGTCTTTCTGCTGAAAGATCAATCTCCATCCACTGCATTCTAATTTCTCAGAAGTGAGCATTTTTAGTTCACTTTCATCAGCTTACAATCTAAGCAATGAGTAGCTTGCCTACTAGCAAATCCACAACCATACTTTAATGTTATTTCCAGAGCACTAGATTCCAGCACACTAGAATTACACCAACAATTTGCCATCTTTGCAGTCAGAACTTAACTCCAAATGAATGAGTGAATAGGAAATCAGAATTTCTTATTTCTGAGTTTAAGGGGAAGGAAAGGACTAAAATATCACTGCTGATCTTAGCAGGTGTCAGATTGTGAACTCTTTCTCTTTGTGTACAGAGTTGGGTTATGTGATAAGTTATCATCTGCACACCCATCAAAGGGACAACAGCAGGAGGGGGAGCCCAAATTATACCTTGGCAAATACCAGTCCCACCACAGAAAGTAGTGAGCCCATCTCCACATTATCTCAGCAGCTGCTGTACAATACATCAGTCGAAGCATCCAAAAAGAAACAAGATAGCAAATATCTAAACTTTTATGTATAAACAGTGGACAGTGAACTTTGTGATCCCTAATCAGAAATATGGAAAATTGGTGCATATAACTTCACCTTGATCACAAGAAAATGGTGTAAACTGGCATTAGGCAAAATTACTGATTTTTTTTTTTTCTCAAGAAAGGTACAATTAGGTGCCTGCTTTTTTCTCAGCAGGCACAATCAAAAGGCAAATTCAAAAACCACATACCAATAGTATGCCTGTCTCTGAGTACAGTTTGGAAGAACTTTCAGGTAAGACTGCAAATAAAAAATTTAGTCTAATAGACTACACAAGTGATTAACTTGTATAACTTGTGTCCCAAGGCTCTGGGATCCCAGGTGCCCTGGGTTGGAGGACCATGACTGCAGAAACAATACACTCCCAGGAACCTCAAACTTAGTGGGATTTGCTGCTCACCTAGATATAGCCTATAAGTCTACAGGACCCAAAGGGATTCATCCCAGAATACTCAGAGAGCTCACTATTGTCATCATGACAACTGTCAATTATTTCTCAACCATCTGAGGACTCTGAAAAGGTCCCATTTGACTGGAAGCTGGCAAACACCATTCCAGTTTTCAAGAATGGCAAGAAAGATGACCTTGGTAGTGGTCTATGGTCTCGCTTCAGTGCCTGGTAAAATTATGGAGAAAAATATTCTGTGAGTTATTGAAAAACATCTGAAGGTCATTGGTCACAGCCAAGATGGGCTCACAAGGGGAAATTCCTGCTTAACCAACTTAATTTTCTTTGATGAGAAGGTCACCCATCTAGTTGATCATGAAAAGCTAGTTTATGTAATCTTTTTGGATTTCCATGAAGCTTTCAACAGTTTCTCAAAGTATGCTTCTAGACAAAATGTCCAGCATACACCTAGACAAATATATAGTAGAATGGGTGAACAATGGGCTGATGGGTGAGGCTCAGAGGATTATAGTAAATGGGGTCACATCAGACTGGTGGCCAGTCACTAGTGGGGTTCCCCAGGGATCCATTTTGGTGCCAGCTCTCTTTAATGCTTTCATAAATGATCTGGATGCAGGACTTGAATGCATATTGAGTTTGAAGATGATACCAAATTAGGAGGAGCTGTTGACTCCCTCAAGGGCAGAGAGGCCTTGCAGAGAGATCTGGACAAATTAGAGAGATGGGCAATCAATGACCATGTGAAGTTCAATAACAGCAACAGACGGATTCTGCACCTGGGACAGGGCAACCCTGACTGTATGTGCAGAATGTGGGACAAGAGGCTGGAGAGCAGCCCTGCAGAAAGGGAGCTGGAGTTCTTGTTAACAGCACGTTGAACCCTACAGCATGCCCTGGCAGCAAGGAGAGTCAACCATACTCTGAGGGGCATCAGGGACAGCACTGCCAGCTGGTCGAGAGAAAGGATTGCCCTGCTCTGCTCTGGTGTGACCTCACCTTGAGCACTGTGTGCAGTTCTGGGTATCACTATATAAGAAGGACATAAAACTACTAGACAGTGTCCAGAGGAGGGCTACAAAGAGGGTGAAGGGTCTGGATATGAAGACGTATGAGGAGCAGCTGAGGTGCCTTGGTGTGCTCAGCCCCGAGCAGACCAGGCCGAGGGGAGGCCTCATGGCGGCCTGCAGCTCCCTCACGAGGGGAGCGGAGGGGCAGGCGCTGAGCTCTGCTCTCTGGGGACAGCGACAGGACCCAAGGGGACGGCATGGAGCTGGGACAGGGGAGGGTCAGGCTGGGGGTTAGGGAAAGGGTCTGCACCCAGAGGGTGGTCGGGCACTGGGACAGGCTCCCCAAAAAGAGATAGAATCGAGAGGAATAACAACCACCCCACTCAGTCCCGTGGCACTCCATCACCAGAAGGTGGCTGCTCTTTGGATATGTTCTTCATGGCAAGAAGGTCCCCTGTGTAAGGCATGAGTCAGCCCATGAGTAGAAACCAATCAGGAGCCTAAGGCACAGAGAAACTGCGAAGCATTGGGCAAGTTGATAGGATTTGGAGAGGGAGAAATCTGCATGCATGAACAAGACAGTCTGAAATACCAAGAATAAGAAAAGGATTAGACTGATAAGCCCAAAGAGCTAAAACTGTGACAGCAAAATCCCAGGTTTTCTCTGGCACTGGCAAGATGGAAAAGGAAGATATCAGACAGTAGGTCTGATAAACATACTTTGGTGGTTTACATGGTAATACCAGATTAGGAGCTGCTGGTATGAAACTGATGGGTATCTGCCACTGCTGTTTTATAAAAACTTAAAGAAATTCTGTGATAAAAAGATTAAGGCTGATAGGATTGGACAATGCCTTGAGAATGCCTGAGTGTGGAAGCTCCAGAAAGAATGTGAGAATGGCCTTAAGCACATTATGCACTGATGATACCTAGATAAACAGATCAAAGGACACAGTAGGTCTACATACCAGCTCCCCAAAGTACACAAGCTGGTAAAAACAAGGACCACATTTACACTAAAACAAAGGACAAACCATAGACTTAAATTGTTGAGATGACAGCACAACAGCACTGGGGCTGTAAAACAGCCAACAGGAGACAAAAGCCAGTTAATGACTCACAGAGGTGGAATAGGACAGATCCTCACCATTAACAGCTCCTGGGGTACAAAAACCACATCCAAATTTAGCATACAGCTGCTGACCTTAGAACCACCCAGAAGACAAATATTTGATAGCATCTCTCATCCCTCACTTCATTCCAAGGATATCTGGCCAGACCACTTTGACACATGCAGCTGTGTGGCCTGCCTGCTACTTGTAGACACGTGGTGTGATGCTCCTCAGTATGTGGGTATGACTGTGTGAGTGTAGGAAAATAGTCTGGTTTGGTTTTGTTTTTAATTTAAAAAGTCACCTCCCCATCCTCTAAGGGATCACAATGAGCTTTGCTACATTATGTGCTACAGAAATTCCGTGGGAGTAATGGGATAGATAAGAGAAGTAAAAGTGATACCACAGCAAAGGGGATAATCCACACCATTTATCCACTTTAATCCAGGCGTTAAGGAATCACACACTCTAAACTTAGTACAAACCATTTTATTTCTGACTCAAGATTCCCCACTATTTGGCTGTGAAGAAGATTTGGTTGCAGGAAAAATTGCTGCTTTCCTTAATAGCACGTAACACTAGTCTGTTGTGGTTAAAAAAAAATAGGACGATTTAAATGTCAAACCACTTCAAATTCAACATTCTCTTATGGCTCCAATTTAATTATTTTTCACCCTGAGTACTCCTGGCTTACAAACCTCACAACTTGAAGACCAATTCAAGACAACTACCAATACAATCATGTAGCATTTTAAAACACTCTAACTTTTAAGTGGTGTCTTCTGCTTCAGCTAGAGAAAGCAACATCCCTCGCAACTTGCATCCTTCGGTCAATTTTTAGGATTACATGGTTAACCCAACGAAAGCAGCTAAAAAAGAGGAAGACTCGTTAGAAAACAAGTGAAAATAAAAACAAGGTAAAAGTTATTAAAAATGGGAAAACAATTAGGACAAGAATGTGATCTAATAAATTATTCTGCATGAATAATTATCATCTTATCAAAATTCACACTGTTCATGAAGCTCGCAGCTGGAAACAGCAGGGATATTTCAGGTCAAGAAAGAGGTTCTTTGGCAAAAACTACACAAAGAAATTACTACACAAAGAAATTTGCACAGCTCCTGCCAACACCATGCTTAGCTTGAGGCAATGCTATTACTCTCAGGAGCTCTGAAGTGACTTTTTTCCTCCCCATCCTTACCAAGATATCCAGTAATGATAAAGTTATCCAGTAATGAAAAACTATTCCAGTAATGCTACAACCAGATTACTCTGAAGTATTTATCACAGACTAAATATGAGAAATTACATAAGCTTGAAAATAAAAATTCTCAAACCCACAAAGTTAATGAGTGTTTATCTTCCTTTGGCAAATGAAACTAGAGACAGCCCCTTAGAAATCAGAGGTCAAATTCATTGAAGCTTCTCATACTCCAGAGAAGTATGAGAATATGAGAGTATACTGTCAAAGAGATCAGCCTCTTCTTTCTTTATAAGTCTGCAAGGAAGACAAGAGTATCTTCCTCCCTTAACCCCACCACCCCTTCCAGCCAAAGGATATCTCCACGTAACCTAGCCCAGACAAAAAAAAGCCGTACACTTCAAGACAGGCGACCATAAGTAGTAGATTTCCTCCAAATCTGAGCTAAAAATGCTTCTAGGTGCAGGCTGGTAGGAGTTTCATGAAGGATAATTATTCTTTCCAGAGTTTTAATAAAGCCAGATAAAATAAGTTTTATTAAAAAAAAAAAAGCAATAGAGGAAAAACTTATTTGTGTTTCAGAAAAATACATCACATCTTTACCATGCAGAAGTGGTATTAAGAATTGTTTTAGAAACTAATCCTTCCAGATGAAAAAAGGCATTTCAGTAAATAATTTGAGAAGTCATGTGTTAAGCAAGTTTTCTGCATTTTAAGAAACTAGAATAAGACTTAAAAGCAAAAATTACCTTGTTCTTTCTTGTACTTCTCCGACAAGCTTTCTTTGTTCTTCTTCTTTCAGAAGGATTCTTTTCTCTCCCTCATCTAATTTTTATTCTTCCTTCACCATAGTAAACTCACCTCCTCTGATGAAAGGACTCTTTAAAGCAGATAAATATCATGAGCTTTTGAATATCTAAAAGATATTTAAATATGTATCATGCATCAATCATGAGTTGTGATTAAACTTTTTTTGAATAAAAATATTTAAGTGTTTAGGTATCTCCAGTCATCGAGAATTATTTGGATATACTAAAGTAAATATCCCATTTAAAATTGATCTAGTATTAATTGTTGTTTTTTTTTTTTTTTCCCAGCTATCAAAAGGATTCATCCATCCATCACAAAAGCTTCTTATAAAAACAAATTTTCCATAAGATTAGAGAAAAAGCTTTCTGAAGTATTAACTGGCTTAACAAGAAGAGGTCACATTAGCATACAGGGAGCAGTTACCAGCAACATCCAGAAAATGCGAGTCCCCTTGCTGTTTGGTATATTAACAACTCAAGGCTAAAGTGACAGAACTCCTCACTTTGGAACAGAAAATTCAGGTGATCACAGTAAGATGTTTATTTTATTTGACATATACATGCACGCCACACACAGAATGGATATGAGTAAATATTAACTTGCATTTATTTCTCATAAAGCATACAAATGGCTTGGGACTCACAGAGTTATCAGAAAGCACATTTAGGAGGCAAGAAAATATAGTGTGTAGAGAAACATTTCAGCTGTGTATCCAATACAAATGAGTGTTCTGAAGTCCAAAACGTATTAAGTGTCTTTGAAAAAAAAAAAAAAGAAATCAATTGATATAGGGTGGGCTTCTCTGTCTTGCCAAGTCCTAAAACTGAAAAGGGAAGAAAGCATACAACAGGAAGAAATACTTTTTAAGCTTCCTAAGTATCTCTTACTTACTGGTATTGGATAAAGAACACTGGCTTACATCAATTTTAAGTGTGATCTATTATTTTCATGTTATTCTTTTTGCTTGTGCATGATCCAGTCACAATGTGTAGCATTATAGTCTTTCAGTGCTGTGTACCAGTAAAGCCATACACCTTGTTTTACAAGAGAGAATGCACATGAAAAGAAAGACTTTGCACTCACTGAGTTGGGACATCAATATATTGGAAGGAGTGAACGACATGCTGAAGGACAGGGCTGCTGTGAGCAGGAACCTTAATAGGCTGAGAAACAAGCCAAGAGGAACAATGAGTTTAAAGGCAGAAGTAAAGTCCTGCTCCTGGGGAAAAAAAAAAAAAAAAAAAAAAAAAAAAAAACAGGAACCAGTATGGGCTGCAAGCAGATTGTTTGGAAATCAGACTTGCAAAAAGAGATGGAGGGAACTTCATAGGCATGAGTTGAATCTGATTCAGCAGTCTGGCTTTCAGGAAAAAAAAAAGTTCTGCATTAGCTCAAGCAATGCCAGGAGGTTGAGGGAAGTGGGCATGCTTCTTTCATAGGGCTGCAAATGGACTTGTGATGGGTTTTCTACTTCCTAGAACGAAAAAAGACTGTAACATATTGGAGAGAGTGCAGCAGAAGGCCACCAACACAACCAGGGACTGGGCCATTTGGTATATGAAGAAAGGCTGGGAGAACTGAGTTTTGTTCATCCTTGCAATGATTTACCTAAGGTTGTAGGCAGCAGTAATATCTGCACTGCTTACAACTACCTAAAGGATATAGAGAAAACAGAAGGATAGAGAGAAAACAGAACCAGACTCTTTTCCAGGGAGCACAGCGAAAGGCCGAGAGGCAGGAGACATGACAGAACATGGGATTTTTCACCAGGAGGGAGGTCAGACACTGGAATGTGCTGCCCAGAGCAACAGTGGAACCTCTGCAAACTTGACTGGACGAGGCCCCGAGGGATCTGACCTGACTGGACTTGCTCTCTGAGCTGGGGGTTGAACAAGATGGTCTCCAGAGACCCTATCCAGGCTTAATTATCCTCTGATTCTATGAACACAGACGCCAGCAAAAGACTGAGTGAAACAGGACTATTTCCTCTAAGATGAGCTGCCAGGACACTTGCAAGGAAAGATCATAGATCTTTCTGGCAATTAGCTGGAGGCTCCATGCAAGCACAGCATTATAAATCGAGTTAGTGGAATGTTTCCATGCAGTGAGACTCTTCTCCATAGCTACCAAATACAAACAAAAACAACCGTGTTTTGTGACATTTCAGTGATGATTGAAACATTCTATAGTTCACTCCCAAGTGGCTCAAGCTGATAACTAAACAAAACACTGATTTTAATCATCTAATCTGCCAGCAAATTACATACTTGATTTACATATTTCCATCAGAAGCTTCTGGTTCTCTGTGGATGAGTTCTCATACCACTGAAAATGCTAACTTGAAAACAAAAAGTTTAACTCAATTATACAAAAAAAATTTATAATCGGGTTTAAAACCATTTGTTTCTCAACCACAGTCATGCCACCAGGCACACTGGTAGAATTTAACCACTCATTAATCACAACAATTCAAGGCCCTTCAAAAAAAACAGCAAACCGCATGGTCAGGGATGGACATGGCCACTAAACATTACCAAATCTCATTATGATTCGGTGTTCTCAGTTTGCATTCAAAAGTTAAACTCTGGATGAGAACAGGTTTTGTCTCAAACATTTTAACACAGAAGGATGTGGAAGCCTCAGAGCACAGGAATGCAAGTTCTTCCCAGGAATCTGACTTCTGTCCTGCACGGTAATATAAGAGTTGTGGAATTAGTATTGATTTATTAATAATATGAACAGTTGCATGAAAGGAGTTCTTGATTTTTAAAATTTGATAGAATTCCTAGTCTCTAAACAAAAACCTAGAACATATTAAAAGGCAAAACATCCATCCAATACACCAGCAGGAAGTTATGATAGCTATGGTAAAGATGAATCAACAAACTGTTCTAACAGTTTGTGTACCCAATAAAACTTCACCCTTGTAACTACAGAAAGAACTCGGAAAGCAAAGCCCAGCATCAACAAGAACAGCAGACTCATTTATACTGTGCCATGTTTAATTTCATTTGTGAACTTCAGTGCATTCTGACAATGAAAGTAATTATTTTATACCAAAGACTGCAATTTCAGGATCTACATTTATACCCATGGTGCTAAACAATTGCTCTATTCTACCATAAAAGTATTTTTGCTTATTAAAAGCCAAAACACACAAAACTCTTAAATTCTATACATAAGTTCCTATGTGTACAGCAACTTTGTGTAATTCAGAAGTTGAGCCATCTTGTTTTATAGCCACCAGAATTATTCTTACACGTGCACAAGAAAGGTATAAAGCAATTCCATCTCCAAGTTCCCTTGGTCAGCAAAAAAAATAGCAATAAAAAGATACTAGGAAATACCAAATCAAACAAGTTCCTACTAGCAGTGGTCTATGAAAGACAAGTGTTAAACCACTTATAAACCCAAGGAAAATATGGGGGGCATTTTCTTTTTTTTGCACGTGACAACTGCATGTATATGGTGCAGGTGAGCCATAGATTTAAAAACACATGAAGTGGACAAAATCCACAGGAATGTCTACTCCAGTCAGTCTTGAATTAGGTTAATTTTTATGAATCAATGATGCTAACCAATATTAACATCAAAATTTGTATCTGCAATGGCAAATACCATGCCTGACCTCTTAATGATCGAGTTTCCACTGTCTACAGGTTTTATGAAGGTAACACCAGAGATGTGTCATGGCAGAAACAGGAATCTGAAAACAGGGGGCTGTATTTGACTCTGCTTTTACACCTTCCTAGAAATGTCTGTGCGTGTATTCAGAAACAGAAGTCCCTGTGTGCAAGAAGCAGTTTTGTTTGTGTATTCCAAATAAAGACATTATGTACTTACAGCTAGTATCTGCAACACACAACCCTGCATACTTTGTCTGTATCAAGCTGTGGATCCTTGACTCTCGAGGAGTGCTCCCGAAGCCTCTGTGCCCTCTTCTGCTCACCACAAGCACTCTCAGTAGCCTTTGGGAGGCATGCGGGGCCATTAGCACCCTTTGCTCCCGGGGAGGGGAGTGCAAGTGCCTGCTATAATATGCCTCAGGAGAGACAAATATGCACAGCACACTAAGAAAGAGAGAGTGTGTGTAACTAAAAACAGCTGTAACACCCATCCACCCAGCTGAGGGTCTGAGCATGGCTGGGTCTAAGGAAAAGTGGTTTTAAAAGCACAGCCAGACCAGTTGAGGTCTCAGCTGGACTGCATTTAGGATTGTGGAGGGTATAGCCCTTAGGGGTAAAAGAAGCATTTGTTGTTAACTGGTTAAAATTGTTTGCACATCAAGAAGTCTTGTGAATATTGAATGATTTTCCTCCTACTATTCATAATGGGGCTTGGAAAATGAACTTACAGCAACACTAGCATGAAATTCTGCAACAACTCAAAATGGAAGTAAAGCATGACTTACTGGGATCACTTTGTACACTGTTATTAATATTCTGGAAGGACATGTTAAGTCTGTTATATCCTGATACTTTGACAGTAATTAAAATAAGTGAAAGGAGATCAAATAAAACTGAATTCTCCAAATTGAGGAAGTCTCAAGCAGAGATCCCACAATGAAAAGGCTGTCTACAGGAAAGACGTAGAGTTCTCATTAACAGGCAGAAACATACTGCATGGGACAATTACTTCCAGAGTATTTAATCTGAGTTAACCAGGATGTTGTCATCCCTTTGCCAGAATCCCTGTGGAATTTTAATCAAAGATGTAATGTAATAGAAATCCTAATATACAAAATGTAATAAAATCAGAAGGAACATATCGTATCATTTGAAAAGATCAACAGCAAAATAGCAATTCGACAGAGGCAAATACAGATTTCTATAGCCCTGCTCCCCCCCCCCCCCGAAAAAAAAAAAAAAGCATAAGATTTCTATAACAATAATCTAGAGACAGAAAATACTCATCGGGTTGGAAAGATCCAGGAAGCACTTAAATTACTCTTCAATTATCCTGCAAATATCCTTAACTTTTAATAATGAGTCAGCAGGAAGACCTGATAAGAGTTTTGTTTTTTATTTTAAGGTGTATTTGAGTTTTTTTTTGTTTTGTTTTGTGTTTTTTTTTTTTATCTAATTAGTTTGTGGCTGTGAGGAGGGGAAGAAGTTTGCTCCTAGACATAAAAAGACTTCATCAAGGTCCAAGCAGCAAAGGTAGCTCTGGGCTACTGAGTAGGAGCTGTGAATATACAAGCTGTGAATAATGTCTTCTAGCATCCTGAGGCTGCTCTCCAAAGGCAAAGAAATGTCATCCAGCAGTGACAAGGAACATGACTTTCAGGTACCTGTATCTAAAAGACAAAATGCAAGTACAACCAGATATCAAGAACAAAAAGAACTTGAAATCTAACCCGCCTATGTTATGTTGAATAAGGGAGAATCAGGAAAACTACATACAGGACGTAATGTCACAGGCTAAACGGTCTAAAGCCAAAGCTAAAAAGCACATACCCCTTTTGTGTCTGAAGATCAACCCAACATGAACAAGAGTAACTCCAAACGGTCTGGTCATATAATAGCAATACATATTGTACCTTATTCCACATATGTTCTAGCTTTTTGCTGTCAGAAATGTCCACAGAAGTTTCCATCTTTGGTTCAACTTTGGTCAATAAGTACATCCTTAAACACATCCCAAAAGGTTCAACTGCAATAATTATGAACAAAAAAGAAAGCCCAGCTTCTACTCATCTTTTGTTAACCTTTTTTTTAATAGTTCACTAGTTCTGACAGTTCTATAAACTTACAAAACTAATTTCTCTAAGACCTAAGATGTCCTGCTTATAGAGCAATTATCCAAAGATTAGTGTTTGGTAATTCATTTATTCTCTTCAATGAGCAGAAATAATGGGGATTGGTTTTCCGTGACTTTAAGCAGTTCATGCTCATTGCTACCAGATGCTCAAAGTCATTACAATGAATCAAAGCAGGAAAATACATTAATTGGATTAAAGAGTTACTTTTACCTTTCCCTCTTTCCGACTGAAAATGGAAAACCATTTTAACTCATTTAATAAAAGGAATGCAAAAATAGATGCAGTAAAAAATAATAGCAAGCCTAGTAAAATAAATAAAAAAAAGGAGTAATCTCATTTTCCTGCATTTCTTCTCTGGTTTGAGTGCCAGGAAAAGCAACAAGTTGCAAACTAGTCAGCTACAGGAACTGTAGAAAGCTGTGCTTCACAGTGGCTATTTGCATCAGCAAAGTATTGAGAGCACCCATACGCACAGGAAGTCAGAGCCCCTGCATCTTGCTGCTGAGGACCAAAACAACAACAACAAATTCTTAAGAAATGAATTGGCTAGATAACGTTTTTACTTCAGAGAAGTGAACAAGTTCAGAAAGATAAAACACTAAAATACTCCTCTAGGCATTTCCTAATAGGGCAGCACTGACCTTTCCAGATGCTGCTCAGTATCTGGAAGGGGGAAAGCCTGGACTGAGACACCAAGTTCTAAGAAAAGAAAGAAGGGGGCCTTCATTTGCATGCAGCAACTTGGGAGCAACACTAGTTCCTCACACCTGCTTAAGCCAAAACGCAGCACACTATTCCAATGATCTATTTTTGTATCAACTGATCTATTTTCATAGACACTGAAAGCACAAGAACAAGTATAACACATCAAATTTAAAAAACACTTAGTATGCATTAGCTTATATAAAAATGAGACTGCTGATGTGAAACAATCAGGACTTTTAAAATCAAGAGATCAGCATATATTTATATTTAATCAGCATATATTTAGGCTTTAAGCTCAGTTTTTCAATTGTTTTTCCTACTATCTAACCTGCAATACCAATATAATCCATAAGTATCTCTAAGTTCTTGTTAAAACTTGAATACTTTCAAGTTTTATTTGTTAGAATATTTTCTGAAGTCTTTTCCTTAGAATAAGAAAATATTACCAAAATGCTTCCACTTCTATTCACTTATAATCCAGCTAAATGCTAGTCAGCTAATGTAGATATTAGACAGTTTTCACCTGGAAAACCTCCAAACTTCATTTACAGGTAGTCATCTTCATAAGGTCGACACGTGACCAGAAGTGTCCTATGGCACACTAGCCCAGCCAATATTTTACAATTAAAAAAATAGCAACTGGCAGGTGCCAGCTGGCATCTCCCAGATAGTGTGGCAAAGCGTTACGCCCTGCCACAACAACTTGCAGAAGAGCAGTAGTTTCAAAAAAGCAGCAATTTCCAGTTTTCAGCTCATACCAAATCCAGGGCTCAGCATGCACAAAATCACTCTCCAGACCTAGGACACAGCAGACAGGCAGCACCACTCAGTTATGTATAGCCAGGACCCTGTAATCCGGCCAATATCAAAACTGGAAGCCAAGAGGTTACAGATAAGAAAAATCACACTGAACAGCTACACCTTGCCTCTGAGAACATGCTTCAGAGCTCTACCAACGTTAGGCTGATAAACTACTTCATCTGCCTTGAGATATTCATACTGATTTTTCTTCTGTGTAGCTTAACTTTGCACATTAAGAAACCACTGACTGCAACCATTCCTGAAAAAGCTCCTTATTGCCAGAAATGACTGAAAATAATTCAGCACCTACAACGATAGGCTAACTGTTAAGAACTACATTAAACAAATTCATGCATTCCATTAAGAAAATGAACTACTGTGTAGTTCAGAGAGTCTTTCTGAGAAACAGAATCACAGAACAACATTGGCCATGGGAGCCCTCCAACAGCCTGTTTTCCATGCACACGTGAACTATGTTCTAGAGCAATTAGAGGCTGAAGCTAAGGCATCACATGGAAGACAACCCATGGAACACAGCTAAACTACACGCAACACCGGAGCATCACACAGTTCCGTGGGTGTTGTTTTTTGTGTGATCTTGACAGACTCTGATGAACCTTCAAATTGGAAGGTAATTCTGATAATAAAAACCCTAAAGATCCAACTAACTGAGTTTGAAAGTGTGATATCTACTAGTTTGAAATGGTGTGAATGTCAGGGAGCATGGGTTCTGTTCCTGCCAGAGCTAGGACTGTACAAATGGAACAGGTACTCAAACACATGACATTTTTGTTGTGCTCACCAACAAATATGAAATGCTCAGATGAGACACGGGACACTGAGTGGGATTCAACTTCCACCTTAAAGCATCCAATTGCAGGTGTCTGTGTGAGAGAGGAGTCAAAACTCCCACTCAAGTCAGCACATGTAGGGTAACCTGCAAGGTACATCAGTCCACCCTGAAGCAGAGGCCTGCACCTGGCCAGCTGAGCAACTCTGCAGATCCCATCGAACATACTCCTGGATCTCCATCGACTACACACTGTGAGCTGAATCTGCACCTTGGCAGGTCTCTGCTGGAGAAACATCACTCATTTTGCAGTGCTGCCTGAAAGTGTCCATGTTGCCCTGCATTTCAACACAGCAAAACAGACAAGCAGAATAAGGCAAGAGGAAAAAACACCGATAAAAGCAGAGCACGTGTTACTGGTAGAACGTGATGCCAAACACCACTGAATGATTTGGCAGCAGTGCTGTTTAGGAAGGCTCCAACTGCACCCCAGTTCTGACTTCCAGAACATACTTCAGCCCTCAGACAGTCACATTGGCTTCAACAGTCCCATAGTGATCCAAATAAAACCAGGAAAAAAGAAAAGCAAGGAGGGGAATAACTATATATAGTTTATCTATTTATGATTTTAGCACATGCCAGAAATAACTGCTGAGGGTGAAAATGAAACTTAATACCTTCAAACCTATACTCCTTAAATCAGAGACCAGCCTAGAGGCTAGCTCTAACATCCCATGGCACTGTTTTTTGCCACAAAACATTCGTAATATACAAGTAATACTGAACTGAAATTCATTAGAGTTTCAAAGGATAAAGGCTTTACAGATATGAAATGACTTTAAACAAGAAAATGAGTAGCTACTATTAGAAAAAGTAATAAAAATTGAACACCAGAGTTAGGTCACACTGAATAAACTCTTATGGATACACAGAGTAACACTGTCCCTATCAATTTTGCACAGTACTGCTCCAGCCTTCCCACTAAGCTACCCCATTCTGTCATTGACTCCCTCCCCACTCGGCGCACACCTTCAAGGGTCAGTGATTTCACTGCATGAAACTAAATAGGTTCATTAAACTGCTGCACTATGAACAAAAGATTTTGATATGTACAGAGGTGTGAAAACTGCTAATGCTCCATGCTTCAATTTGTAAAAATTAGGGTTACTCTGATAGGATTAGAAAACCCATCTCAAGCTTGCACATTTAAGCTTCCAGACAACTTCCTAGTGCTGATTTAATTTTCTAGATCACTGCCTGCACCCAGCTGTGTCAGAAATTATAAGCTGATAGTTTTAATTTCTTTCAAGTTTGGAATGCTATGTTGGGCTTTCAAGAGTCTAAGCTACATAAATATTTCGAAGATAGGAAATAACTCAAAAGGTACAAAGGAATAAGGGGCAATTTCAATTTGCTTTTATGTGCCCAAACCATAAATGCCTTCTTAAAATCAATTTTCTTCAGTTTTGTCACACGTGACACCTCAAACAAATGAGCTCAAGGGGCCACGGGCAGTGTTTTCACAAATAAATTGAAACAGAACCCAGAAGTCATTTTAAGTTATGTATTCAACATTTGAGGAAAAATAGAGGAACATTAAATTGACCGTCTGGGAAGATTGTTACTCTGAACCATGACACAACATACCACTGACATGTTCAAAATATGCACCACAGTTCAGGCTCTTGATTTCACTCGCACTTGCTATGGATGTTAGCATCATTTTTAGGTAAGGCGCCATTACCACAACTTCTTTTCAGGAAAAGAAAAGCAGCATTAGGTAGCAGCGGGTGTCACCAACCAGTTCAAACCACGCTGAAACCAGCATAGTATGCACTAATCACAGCAACAAGTAGTCTTTCGGTCTCACTTCTACATCCTATTGAGATTCTGCTAAGCCCACTTTGAACTAAACTGCACTATTATTTGATGCCGTAATGTTTTAGTTGTTCTCCCAGCACATTTAATTAGACAGCAACAAGATCCTGTGTCATAAGTAAGCCCTGGCTGTACAGCCCAAGAACAGTCAGACTGCTGATGCTTTCAATAGAATTTACAGGCCTCCTGGGGCATATGAAATCAGTTTCTCTTTTATACCAACATTCTTGTTGTAAAATTGTTTATCCTATATACAACTTAGCTGCCATCCTGACTCTAGTCCAGAGCAAACGAAGAAGCTATTTAAGAGACATTTGGATCGTAGATGTCTGGATGTAGAAAATAAACAATGCAAATTCACAGCAGTCAATCCAAGGACAGCTGGGCTCTGCCATGCCAGTACCAGAGAGCACAGAAAAAAAAAGCCTCTGAAGAGAAGGCCCATCTAAATATTCACTAGAAGTCATTCTTTAATAAATCTTAATGTTCCATTTGCTTTTTTCCTTGGATTCTTTGGCTCATAAGCACTCAGCGCAATACTCAGTAGAGCAAGTGAGGATTTCTCTCATTAGAGGAATCCTTTTTGTGGTGTTATAATTGAGAAATGGTGTTGTGCAACAGAGCAGCTTTCCTACCTTGTACACAAAAACCAGTGTTCCTTGTCATCATATAATGAACTTGCAATTATTAAAGCTGTTTGTTCCAAAGGAATGGAATGATCTTTCCTTCTAGGCTGTAGAAGCACAAAGCTTAAAGATCCCAGTTTATGTGGGACATTCCACCACGCAGATTTATCCCTGCTCATACTCACTGCATTGATAAATTAGAAAAAATAAAAATTAAGTATCTTATAAATGTGTCACCAAACTTGTTTTTTAGGGTACTTATCCAGTTGCATTTTCTATTTGGATCCTTATTAGTGAAGTATCTCGTATTAAATAACTGAAATTCAGACCATGAGACAGAATGAACTTTACTGCCCACTTTACAAGAGCACCACTAGTTCAAAATTCAAATAATAATAAACAACGAGCTAATGTGCTTTAAATTACTTATTGTTCCTCACATAAACGTCCTTAATAATGCAAAAGGAAAAAACATACCCTGGAGTACTTTGAGCACGTACATGCTTCAGATTCAACCCTACTGAACATAGGCACACTGCAAAAGATAGCTAGCGAGAAAATTCACTGGTCCTGCTTCTTACAGCCACAAGGCAACAAGAAACTTGCTTTATACCTTGTAGTCCAAGTCCACCTAAGGGAGACCGCGCTCCATGGGATCAGAGACATGCTGCTAATAACAGCAAGAGGCTGGCGTCAACATCCCAGTAGTCTCTTCCCATGTGTGGGAACTAATACTGATGATTTTTAAATTGGTCCCATCCTTGCTGAAGAGCTGCTACTCTAACTTAGCTATTGCAACAAGTCATTCCTATCCAGTTCCCATGAAAATTAAAGGCGGGATATAAAACAGAACTCCCATTATCTAATAAATTAGATTTATGGAAGTAAAACAGAATGTAAGATCACAAGGGAATGTTTCCTCATAGCATTATCCTTTCTGTATATATTTGCTGGAGATTAAAATGCAATAGGCTGCAGCTGCTTTAACCATGTGCGTTCACAAAACAAAAGATTAAGAATTTGTAAAAGATCTATTAAAAAAAATCTGTTATTCCTTCTACCACAGTAGCAGTTCTAAAATAAATCAGTTTTATTATCAGCAAGTGCCACATTACCTTGGATGCAAGTCAATCCATCTCCTTTCTTACAGTTCATACAGAAGAAACAATATCAAATTGGGCAATGGCTTGCTAAACATAATGAATGTTAATTGGAAGTCCTTATTTTCCTTAGTAACACAAACCAGTCTGAGAAACAGTTTTATGAATATCTTGTTAGAAAACAAGATTTTTGAGGGATGGGATTTTATTAAAAGTTGTTATTAAAATTTGTTATTCATAACCCAGACTGAAACCCTTCTCTTCTTCACTATGATGTTACATGACATTTTGTGAAAGTAAATGGCAAGAGAGTACCAAGAGTTCTGACTACCAAATTTTCTTAATGTTCAGCAAACCAAAAGATGCTTTCACTTGACTGATCAAATACTCTTACCAATTCCCATCCTAGTGTTTTATAAGTATTAAGCCACAGCACACTAGAAATGAGGAACTGAAATAGAGATGAGGCTTCCAACAGTAGAACAATTCTGCAGCTAACCCTGAACCCACCACCCGGTTCCTCAGTTCAGATTACCTTCAGGCTTCTCTTTGAATGGTAAACTTCAGTATAAAGTTCAGGAAACACGAAGTTTCCCAGAACTTCTGGACCCTCACACAAGGAAAGGTGATGGCCTAGAGCAGAGCTCTAGGGGAGCAGTGGAGATAGTCAAAACCCAGCTGGGCACAGTCCTGAGCACCCTGCTGTTGTGGACACAGCTGCGAGCGCAGAGGCTGCAGCAGAACATTTCTAGAGGTCCTTTCCAACCTTGGTCAGTTTGTGATTACCTGAAATTACCACATTAGCCCAAACTGCATAAAAAAGTATACAAATTTTAAAAGTGTGTTATAATACGGTTTGAGAATGGTCAATCACATTTTGGCATGCAAACCCAGTAGGTAAATAAAAGGAAAGGAGCCCAATAACATTTAAACTTCAGGTGAACCTTTAACAATGCTGCGTCACAAGAGGCTACAGCAATCAAATAATGAGAAGCAAGACTGAATACTACCAGGAAACTAGTGTCTGGGGGCAAAGTAGACTAAGTTAAAAGACAAATTACCATTATGGTTAGGCAAACAACACTGGTCCATCTTGCTGAGTCTAGCAAGAGGGTCTATTAATAAACATACAATTTGCTAACTTCCTCTTTAGACAGCAGTTATTTAGACTAGCTTAAAATCAGGAAGGGATTTGAGGAACATCAAAGAACACTGGCCAAAATGGATGAATAAGAAGAAAGTGAGCAGACTACTGGGACCTATTAACCAAAACAAAGTTGAAAATGAAGGAGCAATACATAGTGGAAAGCTTCAAAGTCAGCTATCCGAATTGCACTATGTGCAGGTTTTGACAAAAAGCAGCCAACATTAGGTTATATTGATAATGCAAAATCCCAACAAAACTGATGCCATAAAATGGTAAAGCCTCAACTGGAGTATGAGGCACAGTACCTTTCTTCTCAGTCTTACAAAAGACTACAGAAGAATTAGACAATAGTACAGAAAAAGCATGAACCAACAGCATGAAAATATTCCACGTGGAACAAAACTGGTAAGACTTGAGAGGTTTATCCAAGGAAAAGACATGGGGGGGGACACATGAAAATACATATACGCACCAGCCACGCACTGCACACAGACACACCAGTCCTAAGCCACTTCACCTGAAAGTAAAATGTCAGATGGCAGCCCAGCAAAACATTTAGATGAGATGTTCAAACCAAAGAAGGAAAAAAGTTTCTTCTGCTACTTGGAAATCAGATTGGTTTCTATCCAGGTTTTCTATCTGCAGCACAGTCCAACCACGTGATGCTTGTTACTTGGATTAAAAATGAGAGTGCTCAATAAGAGTTTAGAAATTGCTGTTTTAGGGTGAGGCTAGGAAACAGTTTTAACACTGTCTTAAGAGCCATCAAGCAATACATTTCTCTTACGAATAAAAATTAAGCCAAAAAAAGTTTCATTTAATAGTTTTACACTATTTCAGTCTCACGTTAACTCATGAACTCATTATTTACTTTGATGCATGTAACTAGGTTAGCAGAGCTACAGGCAGGCACTACACCACAGCTAGCTGTTTAGTGCTCCAAGAGCACCACCAGCTCTAGCAGAACGTCACCATACACTAACAGCAAATTACGTTGTACAACATTCAATAGCATTTTGATTTCATCCAGCTTGTCACCTCATAAATAAAGTACAGTAAAAATCTTTGCATTTATGAGGATCTGGTTGAAGGAGATTGTCGAGCATGCAGCTTGTCTGAAAGGCAGCACAGGCAAGGGCATAACTTGAGGCACCTGTGTCTTATGTGCACAATGGTTACAGAAGCCAGTCATTTTTATACTTTTATACCTGTGAAACTGAAGTACTACTTCTAAAGATGGCCATAAAAATAAACTGGTACAAGCACACCTCTTCCTTAGAGTCTTAAGTTTGCCATTTTTGCTATATTTGCTAATTCACGACTCCACTGAAAAACATATTGCATACCACAGGACTGTACTAGAATGACTATAACTAGTGTCCCACTAATTTAACTAAGCAAGCTGCTCTGATGTGCACTACTCTATTACAACTTCATAATCATCAATTTATGGAACTAATTATTCTTTCTTTCATCATATCCATTTTATTAATTAAAACATGGTCTGGATTTTTATCTGTCAATCTAAGTCTCACCATCCAACTTCTATTGCTCCAAGCCAAGGGAGAATTGTTTGTAGATCCCTTTACCTCTTATTAGCCAGACCATCCTCAAGCCTCCCACACAACAAATTTCCAAACTAAACCTTTGTTTTGACAAGTTTCTCTGAAAAGAGAAAAGAGGGCTATGAGATTCTTGTGATATATTTCATTGACATCTTTTTTCCACCCAACTTGTTTCTCAAATGCAATGAGCTTTAAACAGTGAAAGGACTGGTTTCCTGAGACTGCAGGCACATTTTTCTAGAAGCTTGATACTTAGCATTAGAAACTTTTCCTTTTCTGTAGTTATGCATCATTTAGCTTTTGAACAAAAAAAAAAAAATGGATACACAAGGAAACATAAATGCTTACAAAATGCATTACTTAAGTTATGAAGACAATTCTATTTTGAGCAATATAATTAACAAAGTATTGTATACAAGTTATGTGAAAAGTTTTTCATCAAAACTATGTCAGAATCAGGTGCCCCTTGGAGAGATTTTGAATGTGTAAAGCAGTCTGTCAGTTCTTCCAGTAACAATCATTCTAAATCCTGCAACAATGTTAAGTGTAGTTACTCAGCTTGTTTACCCAGTGTGGATTCTGCACTCTGGAGATAGCCCAGCTGCCTTGCCTGTACTTTTGGTTCCTCCCACTCCTTATTTACAAGGCTTCTTGACTGCATTCTCCTCCCTTCTGCCTCCTCCTGTTTTGCCTTTCATGCACATTAAGTATCTGTCCATTAAAAAAAAAAAATAACAAAAATAGCACGTGCTATACTCTACTTCGTTCCTCTTTGCAAGGAAAACACTAGTCAGCAGACGACTAGCTTGTCCTAAATAAAAACTTCGAGCAACACACATGCTTCTGCCAACAGCTAAGTAATTTTGTAATTATATTAAAAAGCTGGATTCTGTAGTACTATGAATAAACAGCTGGGGGTCACAGAAAAGGTTATCTGGAATATTTATGGTACTCACAAATCACCATTCTGGATTTTAAAGGTGCCCTCTCACCAGAGATTTGAGTATTAAACTTTATATTTCAAAGCAGAAGCATACAGCAAGAAAACTTTCACTACAAATCCCAGTTTTCAGATCCACTAAGTCTGACTCACAAGCTCAAGCTGCAGTCAGTTTGAACAAGAGACTAACTAGATTAAGTACCATCATCGATACCCTGTGAATGATCCAGCTGGGGTTTTCTCTAACACTAAAATCATACTGACTTCATCCACTTTCATCCATTAGCCATCCCTTCTCTCTCCAGCACGCCATCTAATCCATCAACGGTTCAATAAAAGCAACCCTAAGTGCACTTTGCCATTCCTGAGCATAAATCCCCTGTCTGACAAGCTAAATATTGCATCAAAATTTTAGTTCGGTTTGACTCTCGGTCTTACCCTCATCAAGATCACAAACAGCAGACAAGCAGTTTAAGACGACAAAAGCTCAACATCAAGGAACAAAAAGCCGTGTTTGACAGCTGCTGCTTAGTCCTTGCAGTGCCTGCCCTCATCAGGGTACTCTCAGGTGTGAGAAGAGAGAGCAGCTTTATAGCTGCAGTTCTGCTGGCTGCAGGAGGCACTTCTGTATTTGCAGTCCCTTCTCCTCACACGCACACACAAGTTATCTAGTCAAGGAAGCTATTTGAGGCCATTTCCCCTGAACCTACACCAGTTTGAATCAAAAAGAAGCAAAGTAAACATCATCTGCATGGCCCAAACCAGAGCACACCTGTCGACAAACAAAACCAGAATGCAGCTGTAGCTTATTTTTAATAAAGTTCGGAAGAAAGAAGTGATGCAGGTCACCGTGACTGCATCCAACAGGACTCAAAACTCTTCCTGCTTTTCTGAACAGGCTGCAAAACAACTAGGCTACAAAAACAGGTCCCACCCCCCTCTTTCTCTGAGGCTGAGCGAAGTGTCAAAAACATGGGTGGAGCACGCCCTCAATCCCACCTCACTTTCAAACCAGTGGCGCAATTACTTTTCTGGAGGGTAGAAGATAGCAATCCCAATCCTCCCTCCTCTTGTTGATTGACTTCGACACAATAACCTAACAAGTCACGTTTTTTTAAGCACAAGTGCTGTATTTTGGAAGGCGGTCAGCAGAGAACCAGGTCCCCAGAAGCAGCAACTACTCCTTTGCCCCACAAAAGAAGGGAGCAGCAGCCACCGGTGTCATTTCTCACCTGTGACCTGCCAGTGGCTCCCAGCCCCACGTGCAGGTGTTTTGGGCACCTCCTCTGACCAGGCACCCGGCCCCAAGCATCCAGCTGCCCCTGGGGGCAGGCGCTGTGATACCTGATGTGTGGACAGGCACAGCACCTCGCCTTCCCAGCTCAAGAGCTGTGGAGCTGGGCACCTTACCTGGCACCACAAACAGCTGAAGCACTGGAGAGTGCAGTTAGTGCTCCACCACAGCTTTCTTACTCGGTGAGCACCTGCCTTGGCTGTTGACTCGAGACAGAGATATTAAGCTGGGGGGAGCGAGGAGGGAATGGGCTCTTCTCCTGCATCTCAACTTCAGGTCCAACTTGTCCCAGAGTTGAGGAAGACGATTTCCAAAGCAGCTTTAAAGGTCTGTAGCCAGTCTGTGCTGCAAGTTTCCTAGAAGGCTAACACCTCAGCAGGGCGATTGCACTGGGACGCCTTTTTTTTATTATTATTATGAAGAAACAAAAACCCATGAGGCAACGCTGGCTATTTCAGCGCTCCTTTTTAACATTTTGAGCTGTGTCCTAAACGAACCAACTTCGTTACGATTCCCTACGACAGACGAGCCGCTGCAAAGGCGAGAAGCACTCACCCCCCCCCTCCCCTCCTCACCTGTCTTGAAGGCCATCTGCCGGTCCTGGCTGCCGCCGAAGTGCTGGAGCATGGAGACGAAGAGGACGCCGCACGAGTTCTGGATGCCGAAGACGGCGCCGTTGCACCACATGGCAGCCAGCATCACCACCCAGCCCCAGCCGCCCTCGGGGGGCTCGGCGGGACCGGCACCGGCACCGGGACCGGCACCGGGACCCTCCCCAGCTCCCGCCGCCTCCTCACGGGGCTGGGGCTGGGGCAGGGGCTGGGGCACGGCCCCGCCGCCCCCTTCCCCCCCCGCCGGGCCCCTCTCGCCGCCGTTCTCCTGCCGCAGCCCCGCCGGGGGGGCGCCCGCGGGACCCCCCTCGCCCTGCGGCGCCGGCTGCTCGCTCACCGGCGCCATCCTCGGCCGCCTTCCTCCTCCTCCTCCTCCTCCTCCTCTCCTCTCCTCTCCTCACAGCCTCCCCCCCTGGCTGGCCGCGGGCATCCCGCAGCGCGCCCCCGGCGCTGAAGGAGCGGGCGTGCGCGCCCCCGAGACACACACGCGCGCGCACACCCGCACGCGCGCCCCCGCCGCCGCCGCCGCTTCAATTTAAAAGGGGGGAGCCCCCGGGGGGGCGGCAGCGGCGCGAGGGCTTCTCCCCGCCGCTGATTGGCTGCCGGCTGGGAGGCGGGAAGGGGGGCGGGGGGCGGGGGGGGGGCGCGGCCTCGCCTCCCTTCCCTTGTCCCGTCCTCCGGTCCCCCCCCCGCCCGCCCCGCCGGTGATAAGCGCTCGTGGCGGGGCCGTTAACGGCCGTTAACGGCCACCTCCCAGCCTCACGCCCCCCCACCCTCCCACCCCCGTCCTGTAAACGGGTGGAGGAGGGAGTTAAACGCGCTCCCCCCCCCCCCGGGCTCGAACTGAGCCGGTTCCCCCCGGCGGGTGTCCTCCCGCAAAGAGGTGCGGAAAGTCTAAAAAAAAAAATAAAAAACAACCTTTCCCTGCTGTTTGTTAACGATAATAATGTGTAAAAGGGCAAAAAACACCCCAAAAGGCTCACCCCAGCCGCCCCCCCACACACACACGTGGACGTTAACGGCCGTTGCGGCTCCCGCTCCCCTCACGGCCCTGAGGGAGCGGCGGCTCCCCCGGACAGCTCCACCGTGGTGGAACTGTTTCTCCCCGGGTTTCTTTCTTTTATTTATTTATTTATTATATTTTTTTTTTAAGAAAGGAAGAGAAAACACCACGCTTGCACTCTTCGTGAAACGCTTCCCGCTTTTCGCAGAGGCACCAACGCTTCCTCTCGCCCTCTGCTCCCCACAGCCAACGGCCGGGGAAAGCTGAGGGCAGGGGTGTTAAGATGGCAGAAGTTATGGGACCGCTGATCCCGCTCCCAAACTCCCCACAAACCCGCCTGGGTGTGTGGCTGGCAGCCACGCACGTCCCAGGCCATTGGGGCCTGCTGAGGAAGAGGAGCTTCTTGAAGAAAAATCACTAAATCAGCCCCAAAACCCATCGTCCTTCGTCCATGGCACCTGGAGGGTTCCCCCTCAGGACCAGGGCAAATATTCACCACGCCATTCAACACACTTGCTGCCCACTTAATTATCTTCCTTTTTTTTTGTCCCTGTACCTCCTTCTTCCTCCTACCTACCCGTGGCCACAAGGGGAAATAATACTTATTCCAAAATAAAGCACTGTGCCGTGCTTTGCACAAATTACTCAGTCGCTTTCCACATGAAATGTAGGAGCTAAAGAAAGAAAAACACACGGGCATGTAGAGGAATCCCATGCAACAACGCACACCAAAAAGGTGTCGGATCTACGAATGCTTGGCCTTGGGAATCAAGCAACCTTTGATTTTTTACATCTACATGTCTAGTGGCCTCCAAACTGTTTTAACATAAATTAAAAAAAAAAATACACATGATAAAAATGAAATACATTGTATAGATGCACCGATCTTGCTGCACACTCCATTTGTCTTGCTAACCATGCCGGTCTAGGCTAAATCTAAACACACTGAACATACACATACAACAACAGTAGAATGTGGAACAAATAAATATCCCTAACAAAACATAGCACAGTTGTATCAATTACATAATAATTGTCAAAACAAATACAACTTTTGGCCAACCACTGGAAAACACATCTGTTCCCTCCAAGGAACGAGTTTTAATGCCTGTGAAAAAACCCAAACCTATCGTTAGCTTAAGTATGTCCAGAATAGTTCGTAAGCAGTTTAACATGCAGAAGTTAACACTTAACATTCTTCAGTGACTCCTTGTCCAAAGGTTGCTCTCCAAATCTTGCTGAGCGCTCTTACAGTAAGTCTGGCTTCACCCAGCACACGATATAACTGTTTGGAGCTGTTCAGAGAGAGCAAACCTTCATTAGAAACCAGATTCAATCTTCATTATGTTTGCCAGCAATGATTAACTGAATTAAACTTTTGATTACACTGAAACAAACAAGGGCGAAATCCGAGACTGGATCTTACTGTGGCTGATCGGGAGGGTCCCACTTCTACAGGCACTGCAATGTTTTTCTAACTTTCAGCTAGACTCCTCGGGTCACTTCAGCTACCTTCCTGAATGGGGCCCCGTGACCTATATGATATATAGTCAAACTAGCACGAGGCAAGAACCACTTTTTTTTTTTTTTTTTTTTTCCTGTTTTGGACAGTGCTCAGTTAAGCATAAGACTAATTCCTTCTCCATATGTTTTTCAATATAATACTTATGTGTTGCAGTTTCATTTCCCTGTTTTCCCATAAACACTGTCAATTAATCCTCCCACTTTTTTTAAAAAAACACATCCTTTATTTTTAAAACCATTGTGAACATATTGTGTGCAACTTCTGCTTCAGGACATTTTTATAATAGATTCTATTTTACAGTTGTTAAGTGCTGCTTTCCCCCGGAGTAGTATGAAATGACTATTTTCCCTTTCTCCTCACATTGTTGGGAATGTAGACTCGCAAAATCTGGTTCTCCAACACATATGATTTTTATAAATTTGATGGATATACTTATTTTGCATGTTCCTTCAGTACTCTCTGTCTTATTGAGCTATTGCTATTTATATTAAGTCCGAAAAAAAAAAAGGTTTATATTATCAAAAAATAGGGCAGGTGGGGCTTTCCTTTACATGGTCTCTCTAGAAGTCTTAAGTAGATATCTACGGAAATTTAGTACCACTTTGCTCTTTGGTACACTATGCTCCTGTCAAAAACTCAGTTTCTTCCCTTTCAAGACAGGTCTCTTGAGATCCCAGCTATTTCCCTCATAGTTCCCAAGAACAATGAAGAGTCACCCTTCGTAATTAGATAATTTTCAATCCCCAGCTTCCATAGAAAATGTACTTTGCAAACAGAACGCGGGCAGGTTTCACTTCAGTTGGATTTCTAAAGTTTCTCTATCCCAAATACGCACAATAAAAGCATTGGAGTTCAAATCTTGCTATCAAGGAGTTTAAAAAAAAAAAAAAAAAGACTATTTGAAAGAAAAAAAAATAAAGATGAAGGAAAAAGATTAGCTCTGGAAATATACCTGAAAGAAACCCTGCACAATCACAAGATAAATAGTCAGAAAAAGAAGGGGAGAAAGAAGGACAAAAAATGACAGAGGATTACCATAAAAATAGCGAGAGCAAAGAGACTGCAGACTTGTATACAGATTACTGTATCTATTTCAGCTAGACGGTTGTTATGAGCAAGAAAAAGAAACAAACAGACATAGAAACAACACAAATAGAGAGGAAAATGAAAAAAAAAAATCAACAGAGACTGACTAAGCTGAGAAATACGGATTTCAAACTAAGATGTGAGAAACATCTTGGTTTTGTCTAAGGTTTTTTCTTGTTGTTAGTCATTTACTTGTTCTGTATGTTTTATTAATGCCCTGCTGCTGATAAAGTAACAGCAATTGTCCATGCAAATTTCTCACAAACCATTGAAAATAGACCAATGCCTCAGTAGCTCTCATATGCAGCATTCTCTTCCAGCATAAGGCATGTTTAAATTACCAACTGCTTAAAAACATAAAATAATTACGCATCTAATTCAGGTATGCTGCTAGTGACGCATCTAGATGTCTTTTTCCATAAGGCATTTTATTTGCAGAGCATTTCAGCATTATGTAGCATTCGGCAAAGGTTAAGGGGATAGAATGCCAAGCCCGACGAGTGCATATTCAGAGAGTTTAATTCTTCTGTGGAATAGATTAGAATTTGTACTGCAGTCAATGAAAACTATATGCCTACACACTACGAAAAAAAAAAAAAGGCCTTTAGTAAAATGCTTATCACGACCATCAAGAATTCTCAGCCTTTGTCACAAATTTGCAACAAGAAGTACAGCGGGGGCAAAAGCAAGAAGCGCAGGCAATATATGAGGCTAACACAAAACGGTGTGACCACTTAGAGTAATGCGTGCACTTAATGATTAAGCCTTTTAGTTGTTTAATTTTCAGCTAGTATTTATAATGCACCTATTCAACAGAAGGATTTGGCCTTAAGTCAGAAAGATGAGATAAACAGGATAACCATTAAAACACAAAAACATACGGTATCACCAACTGTGTGAAGATCAACATTAGATTAAATCCCTTTCAGTAAGCAGTGTTTATGCATCTCTCAGCCAGACAGGATGTTCTACTGATGTTTCAGACAGGGCTCCTGCTGAGCGCCATGAAGCACAGGGATTGCATCTCACCCCACAAGTCAGTGAGTCACATTTCCAAAGACACAAAGCAGGGATTTTGTTTGTGTTCTGTTGGGAGCATTCGGAGGGTCAAACCTTGGTTTTAGCGTTTGATACCTACAAGTTCCCTAAAGGGCTATTATTTGTCAAAATAGAGGTTCCCTCCCGTTTCACAAGTAACAAGAGTTGTGTTTTTTGTTGTTGTGGTGGTGTTTTTTTTCCTCTTTTTTATTTATTTTTATTTTTATTTTTTTGTAATTTCTAAATAAAAGGCGCAGAAAGAATGAGGGAAAGAATAGAGTCTGATCACTTGATCACTCACAAAGTTGAGAGTAAGCAACAGTTCCATTTCCCACTGCAATATTTATTTAAAACAACAATTCCAGACTTAACATTTTCCCCTTTTAGGTTCCCCTAGAGCACAGCTTATGGCTCAAGTCTTCTTCCTCTACAAATGAAATCTGGATTTAGTTTTTCCTTCAGTGAAGTGCAGAAGGCACTTGACGAGCTGTTATCTGGGCTACCTTCTAACTGCTATTACTGAAAGCAGATAAGTGAAAGAAAGTGGTAGTCATGAACTCCAAAAGCCCTCTGCCACCTGCAAATCTCAGGTTGCGCAAAGCTGGGTATTTGAAGTCTTTCAGCGCTGGATTCCTTTGGACGACCTCGTGACTTGCTCCCCGGTGAGCACCCAATTGGAGCTGGTCGTCTGCATACTGCTGGAGGAGGCAATAGCAAATTCCAGGGGACAATTCACGGGATTTACTTTAAACATTAACATTTACGATGAGATAAGTGATATTAAAGGAACCCCGGGTGAATAACTTAGATGTAGATATGAGAACTCTAGGCATCCAAAATTCGGTGAAATTAATCCCACCCTCAGATATCAAGTTGAAGAACATCTTAAGATAACGTTTATTCAGACCCTCAAACGTGGAATTTGTTTTGATCCCATTGAGAAATGAGGAAGCACGAAGAACACATTGCCTTGGCATGATCATTTGCCTCTTCCTTGGCAGTGAAGTAACTAACACTTTTGGCAACATTTTAATTCAGCTTCAAAGTTAACAACTCTTTCAAATGAGCAGGAACTGCTTCAAGCCATCGTTTTAGGCTGTCTTCGGGCTTGGTTTGATACCACTATCCAGGTCAAGTATTTCATACTGCATCCCTTATCATAGGATCTAACTACTGCTAAGTTCCTTCCTCTGTTTACGTAGATTTAATATCTTTCAGAACACCTTTGCAATCTCAACAGCTCAATTTTGTTTTAAACAAGGGTATGTAGGGTCAGAGAAGTAAATATGGTATCAAATAAACCCTATCTGATTTTTTTTCTAGAAGCAGAGTTGTTGTCTGCTCAGTTGCTACTCAATTGACTTTTCAGATTAAAAAAAATAGTAATAAAAAAGGGAAAAAAAAAGCTGCTACCACTGCTGATACTATGTAAGTAACAAATCACCAAGAACAGAAGCGCCACTAATCTTGCTTGCTTTTTAAGAGTTCTATTTTCTATTCCAATCAAATTAATTTTGTACATCACCAATTTTCTTTTTGTCTCTTTGAAAGTGCTTCTATACAAAAGGCTACAGCAAGGGTTAGCAGGTGTTGGTGGCCCCATTTCGAGATATGGTTTACAACTCTGTCAGCATTTTACTTACTGGGTAAGCAAAACTGTGTATCTGGATGAGTCAATTCAAATATTAAGGCATATCAAAGCTGTTAACAAAGTCTTCCGTGTGGAAAGTCTACTCGCCTTTGCAAATCGAACTGATTTCTGTAGAAAAATACAAACAGAAAAAAAAAAAAAAAAAGACATTTTAAGAGTAGTAAAAGGATGCTAAATATATCAGGGAGCATTTTCAGATTGTGTACATATTTACCTTGAAATACCTAAACCAGATTGGACACATACTAAATATAGGATAAATCACTTCATAGAGCATAACACCTTGCAGTTGGCATAAAAGATCATTCTATTTTTCTATTCACAAAATGTTGTTCTGACATATATATATAAAGTAACAGAATGGCAATCTTTTAAACATTTTTTTGAAATTATTTTGCTAGCTCTATATCTCTTCCTTAACTTCTATCTCAAATACAGATCTTAAAGTGATGTATGCCACAGCAAAAATAAATAAATAAATAAAGCTAGTCATTTGCAGGTCAATTTAGAAAAAAAAATTACATACTATCTATGGTTTCCTCCAGTTGGTAGATATTTTACCCACGATTCATCCCATATCTGGTAATACGGGTAAAATAGCTTTTTTAAAAGTCGTATGGAAATGCCTCGTTCATTTTGCACCAACTGTATTTTGTAGAATAATTAACATGAAATAGAAAGCACAACTGAGGTAACTCTTGAATTGACAGGGGTTTCTTCTTTTGAAATTAAATAAACCAGATATCAGCTCCCTTCCTCAAAATACATGCTTGCTTAGTGCTAACTGTAAATACAGCACTTGCTCAAAAGTAAGCACACACACAGGTCCTGCACTTTCTCTTTACACTCTTATTTAAAAAATAAAAAAAATCCTTACCAGATGAACAGTAACCCTTATTTTAGATATAGAAATGATATAAATACAGAGAAAAAAAGAATCTATAGTGCAGAGAATATTCATGCTAGATAACTTCATAAAGGAATCCTAAATTTAGTTACTGTTTCCCATGTTGCTTAGGCCAAGAAAGACAGCGTGCTACCCCTGGCTAACTACCAGGTTACCAAACAGCTGGTCATTCATAATGCAGCATTTACTTAAAAGTCAGGCATATTTTGTCCAGATTCAGCAGCTCACAAGTGCTGCGGTGTCTTATATTTTAGTTACAAACAATGAAAAATAAAGAAAAAGGTGCATCCTCCCTCGTTCCCTCATTATTAATCATGAAGTCATCTCAGGTTTCTCTATCACTACCCAAACCTATCTAAGATACCCAAACCTATCTTTTCTTGCTGAGAAAGTCACGGCTAACATGGGAAGGTGATCTTAAAAATAACCTGGGTTCCTTCTTTTTTTTTTTTTAAATTTATTTTATTAAGAGTGCTTTCTGACCTTTTATGACTCCGTTTGTTCCCAGACATTGTAATTCTACAGTTCCTTTTTTATCTTAAGGCATTTTGTTATCTGCACTTCTGCAGCATACCTGATGTTCTGCCACCAGTCACTAGGAAAGCAGAAGCTGGAGGACCACAGGACCTTTCTTATACATACCGCTGTGTATCCACACGTAGAAGGAGGGGTTATTTTTGCATGAGTTAGCTTAATATATCATAAACGTGTGGAAAAAGTTGAACTAGAAGAAAAATATATTCTGATTTAAGACTGTTCATGTATGAACTGTTGTGCTTTGTATGCTACACACAAACCATGAATCATAAATTGCTTTAACTTCAGATCATCTTTTACTGTTTTACACCAATCTAAGGAATGGATGGAGTTAAACCAGTGCTAAATTGTTGTGTGGAAACAACTGTGTGTTTTTTTTTTTTTTTTAGGAAAAAAAAAAAAAAGCTCACCTGAACACATCCAGCCTCCTATCTGCCTTTCTCCTTAGGAAAAATAAAGCTGTTCTTTATTCAGTGTTCGAATGCTTGATTCACTCCAATTTAAATATCATTAGCAAAATAGTTGCACCAGCTGCCTTTGCCAGATCTTTACGGCTGGCGATCCCTCAGCCAAAGTACACACTATTTTCGCTTTCCACTTTGAATTTGCAAGGCTATCAGGTGGGAGAGGGCTATCAGTTGGAAAAAAGCAGTTTTCTGGTTGTGCAATGAGCCCAACCGTAGCCAGCAATTAGAGAGGCAAACATGGTCTGATGTTAGCTTCCACAGCAACACCGTCACCTCGGGGTAACCTGCAAGGGGATTTCTGTGCTTTCTTTTCTGCTTATTTTGCTTTTCATATGCTATGAAAGAACTACACCTATTTTATTTTTATTTGTTTTTATTTTTTCCCTAGCCAAGTTGCATTCTTCTTATAAAGGACAAGATGTCGAGCTAATTTTGGGGAACAATTTATCTCTGAGATATTGACTGGAAGTGCTAATTGTCCTAGGTGCACCGATTTCTGTTTTCTGGGTAGGCACCAACTTGTTGCAATGGTGTCCAGCCTTAACCTCGGGCATTTCAGAGCCTCGCTGGTGCAGACAGACCCGGCGTGTCTCTAATTCTGAATTCCCCAAGCAAATTGCCAGGTGCAGATGCCCTGTTTAACCCCATGCCCACCACCGTGAGTGAGCCTCTTCTGTCCCTTGCCCCCAGCCAGCCTCTCTAATTAATTACTTGGACAAATTCCTTCCCGGTCTGCCTTGCTGATCCTAATAACACTGTTTCCCAACAACAGTTTTCAGAAACAAGTTTGGTGTTGAAGCAAGGGGCACAGCCTTCGTGCAGGAATTTCTTCTCCGTAAACACGTACAAGTTACAGGTTTTGTTTGTTTTTAAACAACCTTCTGAGCGCGGGCCCTGTGGTCTGCCTCAGCTATTCACCACCAGCAGACCCCGGGGCTTCCTTTGAAGCCTGAGGCCAGACAGCCCCTCCAGACTTCCCGTTTGACTGGCTCGTTTCTGGTGGCATGCCCTCTCCTGACTCAAGGAAACTTTCTTTTGTTGACAAGGCGAGGTTTCACAGGGCTCTGGCCACATACAAACCCAGCAGCAGACGCCTGACTCCTGCTTTATCTCCAGTCGCTCAGGAAAAAGGACCTTGAGTTAAAAACTGTTAATTGCGTGCTCGGTCTAGGAACTCATTCTCATTATGGTTTGATCACAGCTGCATGACTGGAAAGAAAAATGTGCTGTTTCAGTCGCTCTGAAATATTAAGTGTTTAAAATCCAACCAGCCTTTTTGGGAGGACTCCGAGTTCCTCTTCCCACTAATTTCCTTCTTCCCTCCCTTCAGCCCTCGGTCTCATGTCAGGGCAACTCAACTTCGAGCCAAGCAAAGCTAAATAAAGCTCACTTCATGCCCTCTTTATGCTTCTCTGGGTAAAAATGCCTCCAGAGAACCATTTAAGAAAGATTTTTTCCCCCGTGCTTACTCAGGACTTCTGCACTCTGGGCGGCAGGATGGCTGGGGACCGAGGCCCAGGGGCAGCTCGAGGCCCCTGTCCCCTTCCTCGTCCCCAGGCTCTGTCCCCAAAACACCGGGCTGCAGCCAGCACTACGCGGCCATCCCACTGTGAAAATGAAGCAGGAATTAAGGCAAGGGAAAGGACAGCGTTGATATATTTGTCCATGAAGCGTAGTGTCTATGGACTGTCTTTACGTCAGCCCTGAATCATTCTCCTTATTCAGCAAAGGATCTGGCTCTAGTTTACATTATTTTGCTGCAGCAGCCCTCACTGCTAACCTCCTCCAGGAGGCTGCAATTTATTAATGTTATCCT